>NC_033800.1:86395960-86464276 GCF_001876935.1 Asparagus officinalis
CCTGTGCACGTTCGCGGTCGACCGACCCGGTCGACCGTGGATCTGTCTGCTCGTTTTCTTGTCCTTTTGATTTCAGCTCTTGTCTCGAACTTTGGGTCTACACCTTAGACTAACAATCTCCCACTTGGAGACCAAAGTGCCTGCAATGAGTTCCCCGAACTCTCTTCTTCTTCGCATGTATCTTTTCCCCCGAAAAATTCTTCCTTCAATCAACAATATCCCGGCGATCTTGCCGATCCTCGTAGTGTGGATCCGCCTTCGTCTTCTACTCGTGAAGGCCAACTGAAGTTGCGCACAACTCCAGTTTCTCAATGGTGACTGCCTTCGTCAACATGTCTGCCGGATTTTGACTCCCCAAAATCTTCATTAAGTGTAATTTTTTGTCTTCAACTAGCAAGCGTATAAAATGGTATTTGACGTCGATGTGCTTCGTTCTGGCATGATATACTGGATTCTTGGCAAGATGTATAGCGCTCTGGCTATCACAATAAAGAACTCCTCTCTCTTGCTTCAGATCCAACTCTTCTAAGCACCCGTTCAACCAGATCATCTCCTTGCTTGCTTCAGTCACCGCGACATACTCAGCCTCGGTTGTAGACAAAGTCACGATCTTCTGCAGACGTGAGACCCAGCTCACTGCTGTTGACGCTAAGGTATAAACATACCCCGTGTTGCTTCGCCTCGTATCATGATCACCGGCGAAGTCCGCATCCACGTATCCCTGCAGCACCAACTCCTTCCTCCTGAAACATAGTGGCTTGTTCGTTGTTCCCCTCAAGTACTGCATTATCCACTTCACGGCCTCCCAATACTGCTTTCCTAGATTGCTTACAAATCTGCTCACAACTCCCACTGCATGGGAGATGTCCGGCCTCGTGCAAACCATCGCGTACATGAGACTCCCAATGGCCGAAGAATATGGCACCCTGCTCATATGCTCTCTATCTGCATCTGTCTTAGGCGATTGCTCCTCAGATAGCTTGAACTGACTTCCAAGGGGTGTGCTAACAACTTTAGCATTCTGCATGTTGAACCTCTGAAGTACCTTCTCAATGTATTCAGCTTGGCTCAATCTCAATGTTCCTTCAGCTTCATCCCAACTAATTCGCATCTCTAGAATCTGCTTCGCTATACCCAGATCCTTCATTGCAAATTCCTTTGCTAGCTGCCTCTTCAAACTGTTTATCTCTTCTAAACATGGTCCTGCTACCAACATGTCATCAACATATAATAACAAAATAATGAAGCCTGACTCGAACCTTTTGAAATAACAGCAATGATCCGAATTGCATCTTCAGTAGCCATTGTTCTGCATGAAGTTATCAAACTTCTTATACCACTGTCTCGGAGCCTGTTTCAAACCATATAAGCTCTTTTTGAGCTTGCACACCATCTCTTCCTTTCCTTCTTCAATGAAGCCAACAGGCTGCTTTATGTAGATTTCTTCATCTAAGTCACCATGAAGAAAGGTAGTCTTCACATCTAACTGCTCAAGGAAGAGGTCCTCTGCAGCTACCAAACTCAACACCATTCTGATGGTTGTGAGTTTTACAACAGGGGAAAATATCTCCGTGTAGTCAACTCCTTCCCGCTGTTGAAACCCTTTCATTACTAATCTGGCCTTGAATCTCTTGCTTCCATCACTCTCCTGCTTGACCCGATAGACCCATTTATTGTGCAAGGCTTTCTTCTGTGCAGGTAGCTGGGCTAACTCCCATGTCTCATTAGTGAGTAGAGAATCCATCTCCTCCTGCATCGCATGCTCCCACTGCTGAGATTCACTCACTTGCACTGCCTCTTCATAACACTCAGGCTCTCCGCTATCTGTTAAGAGTAGATAATCAAGTGATGAGAGGTATTTGGGATTTGGTTTGGGTGTCCTGGATGACCTCCTAAGCTCCACGCCCTGGGTAGTAGCTTCTGCACCTGTAGTCTCCTCCGTTCTACGGTCAGAACTGACATCGTCGCCCCCATCTGGAAGTTCCTCCAAATCCATGTACTCGGATCCACCTGTATCCGTAGTGCTGCTCCCACTGCTTTGGCTATCCTTGGCATTGTCCCTGTCCTTGTACATCACCTCCTCATTGAATATCACATCCCGGCTCCTGATGATCTTCCTGTTCTTCTCATCCCAAAGGCGATACCCGAACTCATCAATGCCGTATCCAATGAATGTGCACTTCTGTGACTTAGCTTCTAGCTTGTCCCTGACATGGTCACTGATATGAACATAAGCCACGCAACCAAATACCCGCAAGTGTGAGAGATTTATCTTCTTTCCACTCCAAACCTCCTCTGGAATCCCAAAATCTAATGGAACTGATGGCCCGTGATTAATAAGGTATGCTGCCGTATGTACCGCATCCGCCCAAAATGTCTTAGGCAGACCTGCATGTAATCGCATGCTCCGCGCACGCTCTGTCAAGGTCCTGTTCATCCTCTCTGCAATGCCGTTCTGCTGCGGCGTCCCTGGAGTAGTCCTCTCTAAGCGAATCCCATTCGTAGCACAGAACCTCTTGAACTCCTCCAGCTCGTATTCTCCACCATTATCTGATCTCAAGCACTTTACCTTCAGATCTGTCTCGTTCTCGACCATGGCCTTCCACTTCTTGAAGATCTCGAACACCTCTGACTTGTGCTTCATGAAGTAAACCCACACATTCCTCGAGTGATCGTCGATAAAGGTGACGTAGTATCTCGAACCGCCAAAAGAAGACACACTGGATGGGCCTCATACATCTGTATGAATCAACTCTAGCTTCTGAGACTTAGGTGGCCTTCCACCCTTCTCGAAACTATCCCTCTTCTGCTTCCCAAAGATGCAGTCTTCACAAACCCTGACTTCCACGGTGTCGATCCCGGTTAGCTTTCCTTGTGAATGTAGAATTTTTATCCCATTCTCGCTCATGTGTCCCAGCCTATTATGCCACAGATCTGTAATCTCCTTGCCAGCTGTAATTACGAGGGTGTCACTCGCATGTGAAGTGAGGTAGAGAGTTCCTGTTTTATTGTCTCGGGCAACAACCATCGTACCGTTGGAGATTCTCCACGAATCCCCGTTGAACGTCGAAACGTAGCCTTCTGCTCTAAGTTGTCCCACCGAAACAAGATTCCTCTTCAGCTTCGGCACATGTCTCACGTTCTTCAAATTCCACTTAGAGCCCTTTATCTGTATCTGAACGTCGCCCTTTCCAACAATATTACAAGGTTCATTGTCCCCCAAGTATACTTTACCAAAGTCCCCTGCTACATAGTTCTGAAGTAGTTTCCTATTAGCAGTGGCGTGGAAAGAAGCTCCTGCGTCGATGACCCAAGAATCAGAATCACTATCCATAGCAAGAATCAAGGCATCCTGCACGATATGAGCCTCCTGCTCACCCGTATCCTTCTTTGGTGCTTTACAGACCGAAGACATATGGCCCTCCTGGCCGCAGTTCCAAAATTTCCCTTTGATAGACCTAACCTTCGAGTTCGGCCTCTTCTTCACTGATTTCGACCGATTCCTGTTCTGGTTCCCTTTCTTTTGGCTTCTGCCTCTCTGCTCGAAACTTAGGGCTGAACCTGAACCTTCTGATTCGGACGATTTCCTTCTAACCTCCTCGGATAGAATCATGCTAACAACCTCATTCAGCTTCAACTTCTCTTTCCCCGCCGAATTGCTGATTATCGTCACACAACCTGCCCAACTATCTGGCAACTGCGATAGTAGTAGAAGGGCCTGCACTTCATCATCGAACGTGATGTCCACGGATATAAGTTGGTCAACAATCGTGTTGAACTCGCTGAGGTGCATCGTGAAGGACCGTCCTTCTGCCATCTTGAGGTTGAAAAGAGTTTTGACTAGATGCACCTTGTTTGCTGCCGACGGCTGCTCGTACATCTTCGCGAGCACTTCCATAAGCCCCACCGTCGTCTTCTCCTTCAGAATATTGTGGGCTACTGATTTGACGAGCGACAACCGGATTTTCCCTAGAGCCTTCCTATCATGTACCTCCCAATCACCATCTAAGTCCTCTTTCTTCTTTCCATTTTCCTTGCCCATCAGCGGGCGATACAAGTCCTTCTGGTACAGATAGTCCTCCATCTGCGACTTCCAGTAGGCGAAGTCTGAACCGTCAAACTTCTCGATCTTTGATTTGCTTTCCTCTGCCATGGCTTTCACACAAATTGCTGAACGAAGCTCTGATACCAGTTGTTGGGGATTTGAAACAATCAATCGAACCCTTGCCCTTCCGGACCTTGTGATGAAAGTAGGAAAGTAGGAAAAAATACCATAAATAAAGATCTAACTTGCAAAAACAGTAAAGGAGACGAACACACAGATTTAACGAGGTTCGACAACGTGCATACGTCCTCGAGAGCCACACCACACAATCTCTTTATTAATTGAAGAAGAAAATACAAGCTCTCAAACAAGGGATTAATCTCTCTGAGATTCTCTCTCTCTTTGTAGTTAAAAAGCTCTTCTTTTGATGTAGTACAAACCCTAAAATCGTTTGGGGTATATATAGAATCCTGATTGAAACAGATTCCTAAACAGATCAGGAAACTGTCTGGGCGATTCGCGGTCGACCGCCGTGCCAAGGCCGGTCGACCGGCCAGAGAAAAATCTGTTTACAGGGTCCTGTGCACATTTGCGGTCGACCGCAGCGGCCACGCCGGTCGACCGGCCAGAGCGACAGAAACTTCTCAGTTTCCTGCAGTGCACGCGGTCGACCGGCTCTGCCACTGCGGTCGACCGCACAGTCTTCTGACTGTTTTTTTGATATTTACGATAAAGTTAAACATATAAGGGCTAGACCGCATAAAATGATCAAGACTAAGAACAAACAAACTAACTTGTTTTTTCTGAAACCCTACGGAATAGGTCTTCACTCGATCTTCGTGGATAGGTTTTTCCTCAACAATTTGCCTCCAAGTGCTTCCTCCTCCATCAGGCATCTTGACGTAGTATCATCCTTAGGAGGTCAAGTCCTGTCACATGTCATTTTTTTTATGAAATTCATTATGGGCCTACAAATATCACTATAAATTAAAAAAAAACACTTCTACAAAAAGATAAATCAAAATGGAAGTCCAATTATTGAAAACCATAAGCTTACCCTTAACAAATTAATACCGAAAACCCAATCCTATTGATCTAACTCAATTCCTATTCCCATCCTTACCTGTGACCTTAACTTAATTTAAAACCTTACTTAATTGGATCCCATCTGCAAATCTTGGTATGATAATAATTTAGGTATTTGACTAAACTTATCGCAGTTCCAGGTTAGTATAAGGTTCAGGTTACTTTGAGTTAAACTTAGATTATGGTACATTGGTATGCATGAGCATTTGGGAGAAGGTATCTATTTTAGAGTTGTGTCATTGATACATAAAAAAACATAGGGCTAGAGCCTGTGGCATATAAATAGCAACTCATCTTATCGTAATTAATTAACTGACAAACACAAATTGTGTGCGCAGCTGAACTCGAAAGCTAAATAGTGTACGACAAGACAACGAGAAAGATCACAACCAAACACAAGCACAAATCACAAATCATAGCAAGACAAACGAATTTAAGTGGTTCGACAAGTTGCCTACATCCACGGGACAAGGAGGGGGGAGTTCTTACTATTAGAGATGAAGAGAATTACAAATAAGGTTACAAATCTCACAAAAAACCCTCAAACAAGCTCTCTAGATCTCTCTCAAATCCTCCCACAAAGGATGCACAATACTCTCTCAAAAGTCTGCTCAAATCGACTTTTTCTATCCCTAACTAATCAGATTTAGGGTTATATATCAACACAAAATAAAACGAGTCAGAAAACAAAGCTCAGGCTCAGACCCGAGTCGTGGTCGACCGCACTTGACTCCGCGATCGACCGGACAGAATGGCTAAAACTCGTAAAATCGATTACAGGGTCCGCGGTCAACCGCACTTGATGCCGCGATCGGCCGGACAGAAATTCGAAAATGTACCCTATAGTGTGCACGTATGCTGGTCGACCATAGCTGATCTCGCGGTCGACCGGCAAGCTTCCAAACAGTTTCATGCGTGTAATTTCCTAAACTTTTTTACAGTTTCTTCAATTCTCCACCTCGACGAAGTTTTTTTAAAAACTGAGCCGACACAAAAAAAAACCAAATATCTCACTTGTTGCGTCCAGTACGAAATAGAGTAAATCCACAATAACAGACTCAATTCATAACAAGTTGGGAACCCAAACGAGAGCTCAAACAATCTCCCCTCATCAATATCAACTTATCCAACCGGCTGCATCGGCTGCATCGAAAATAGTGCCTATGTATCCTCTTGTCCAAGGGATCAAGCCGAACGTACTTCACTCAAATGGCCTCCAAAGGCCCTCAACATCGAAGAATATTCAATAGCTCCAAAAAATGACCAAACTTCACACCCGAGACAACTTTGGTCAACATATTTGTAGGGTTATCTTTTGTGTGGATCTTCCCCAATATGATATCTCCATCATCCTAAACATCACGAATAAAGTAGAATCTGACATCAATATGCTTCGTGCGTGCATGATAAACCTGGTTCTTTGCCAAATAGATAGGTGATATTCTATCACAATACACCCGAATGGTCTCATGTACAATCTCTAAGTCATCCAACAATCCGTACAACCATAAAGCCTCCATTACAGCTTCAGTCACAACCATATACTCTGCCTCCGTAGTAGAGAGAGCCACTGTAGGCTGAAGTGTACATCTCTAACACATAGGTGCTCTTGCTAATGTAAATACATATCCTAAAGTAGACCTACGCTTGTCTAGATCCCCCGCATAATCAAAATCCACATAGCCAATATAATCCTGACCAATCTTCTCATTCTTCTGAAATACCAAACCAACATCCATGATACCTTTAATATATCGTAGAATCCACTTCACGGCCTCCCAATGACTCTTCCCGGGGTCGTGCATATACCTCGATACCATGCTCATGGCCTATGATAAATCTGACCTCGTACACACCATCGCATACATCAAGCTACCCACCGTACTGACATATAGAACCTTTAATATATAATCTATGTCCTCAACCGAAACAGGTGACATCAAAGCTGAAAGCTTGAAGTGGGAAGCCAATGGAGTACTCACAGCCTTTGTATTGCCATCAAAGCTGAATTTCTTCAACATCTTCTGCAAGTAACTCCTCTGTATAAGCTTCAATCTCCCCTTCACCCTATCTCTCTCGATCTTCATATCCAATATCTTCTTAGCTTCTCCAAGATCCTTCATCTCAAACTCGGATGACAGCTCCTTTTTAACTTTCGAATAGCCAAAGAATTCCTGGAAGCAATAAGCATATCATCAATATATAACAACAAATAAATATACTCACCATCCTGTAGCTTGTGTATATAAACACATAGGTCATATGGGCTGCTCGTGTATCTATGGCCAATCATGAAGCTGTCGAATCTCTTGTACTACTATCGCGACGATTGCTTCAAACTATAAAGAGACTTCTTCAGCTTGCACATGAAATCTTCCTTTCCTACAACTTTGAATTCCAATGGTTGTGTAATGTAGATCTTCTCATCTAAATCTTCGTGTAGAAAGGTTGTCTTAACATCCATCTGGACCAAATCTAAATCCAGTTGTGCCACTAATACCAATAAAATCTGAATCGATAAATGCTTCACAACAGGTAAAAATTACCTCGTCGTAATCAACGCCCTCAAGCTGTGCATATCCCTTTGCAACCAATCTGGCTTTGTACCTAATGTTCCCAATAGAATATCCCTCTTTCTTTGTATATAATCACTTGCAATCAATAGCTTTCTTTTCCTTAGGTAGCTTTGCAAGTTCCCAAGTATCGTTCTTCTAAAGAGACTGTATCTCCTCCTTCATAACTTCCCTTCACCTGATCGAATCAGAGCTAGATTCTGCCTCCCTGAACGTAAAAAGAACCATATTATCAATGACCTCCATTGATAAAGCATATGCAACTATGACATCATTGTATCTAGCTGGCCGACGAATCACCATTCTAGGTCTATTTGCTGTAATGAACTCATGAACATGACCATGCTCCTGAGTCTCACCAACCTTTGTATCCTCTATATACCCGGCTGTCATCCCATCTCCTCCTAGTGTCACCTCTGTATGAACCTTAATGAATACAATGCTATCTGGAGTGGGTAGAATCACATCATCCTCCACCTATTGTGATACCTCACTACTCTGGTCTTTCTCCACCTGCTGAGGAACTTGAGGCCTCATCATGTACACCTTATCAAATGTGACATCTCTGGTAATGACTATCTTCTTGTCTTATGTATCACATAACTTGAAGCTTTTAACACCTTCTCTAAATCCCACAAAGACATCTTTCCTCACCCTCGAATTCAATTTTTCATCATTGACATGATAATAAGCAAGACACTCGAATATTCGAAGTGACTCATAGTCACTAGCCATCGAACCAGACTATCGCTCCATAGGAGTCTTCTCCTGTATCGTAGTGCATGAAAACCTATTAACGAGATGGCTGGCATAAACTAACGCCTCGGCCCAAAAGGATCTAGGCAATCCACTCTGTGTCATCATACATCGCACCTTCTCTAGCAAGATACGGTTCAATATCTCAACCACCCCGTTCTGTTGTAGTGTCTCTCGAACTGTGAAGTGTCGCCTAATATCGTGATCTCGACAAAACTACAGAAATTGATCACTCTTATACTCTCCACCGTTATCTGAACAAAGAGTCTTCACTTTTCTACCTGTCTACAGCTCCACTTTCTTCTTCCATTCCACAAAAATATCCAGAACCTTATATTTATGCTTCATTGTATATATCTAATTTCTACTGGAATAGTCATTAATAAAAGTGACAAAATAGTTAGTCCCACCAAGTGATGTATGCTTAGAAGGGCCCCAAACATCTGTGTGAATATAATCTAATATACATTTGGTGTTGTGAATAGTGGTGCTAAACTTCACTCTAGTCTTCTTCCTAAGTACACAATGCTCACACAGCTCCATCTTACAGGTTTTCGTACCTTTCAATAGCCCTTATTTCGCTAATGTCTGCCAGAATTTATCACCAGTATGTCCTAAATGCAAGTGCCATAAGCTGATAGTGTCCTCCTCTATAGTGATAGAAGCTGCTAGACCCCATGTAACTATCTTTCCCTTTAAGTAGTATAGGTTGTTTTCCCTGATACCTCGCATCACCGTCATAGAACCCTTCGTGACCTTCACAGTTGCATCCTCTAAGATCACCTGATAACTTGTTATTTCCAAAGTATCAAGAGCAATGATGTTCTTCGTCAACTATGTCACGAACCTCACTTCTTTCAACTCCCTAACCACTCCGTCATGTATCCTGATCTAGATTGAACTAATACCACCAATAGCACATACGTGATCGTTACTCATAAGCATGATATTCCCTCTTTCCAGATCCTCAAAGCTAGAGAATCAATCCCTCCTAGGACAAATGTGAAATATAGCTCCCGAACCAACATCCACTCCGTAGAATCGACATAGCAAACTGACGGTAGTACAGGGCATGAATAGCCTTAAGAATCCGAATCTGAATGGTCGCTAACAGCTTTAGCAACATTCACCTCTGAAGCCTGTACACCTTTCTCCTTGTTCTTCCCGGCTTTGTCCTTCAACTTTGGGTAATCGATCTTCTAATGTCCCTCTTCTTTACAAAAATGACATTGATTTCTACCAACACTCTTATAGCCACCTTTATTCTTCGATTTTGAGCGGCTGACTTGATGGCGGTTTGGACTACAGCCTCGAACTACTAATGCATCTCCCGATGCCTTCTCTGAGGGTTCGTCATCACTCTTCCTCAACTCATAATTCACTAATGCTGAGGTCACCTTCTTGTAACTAACAGTAGTTCTTCCATTGATCATAGTGAGAACAAACGTACCATAATCTAATCATCCTCTGGCAACGAACACAAAAGTAGCATCGTTTTTCTTCATCCTCAACCATGATGTCCACATTGGCCATATCTGAAAGTAACTTCGTGAAGTTATTTACATGCTCCCTAATGGAAACTCCATTCTTCATCTTGAACTGGTAAAATCTTTTCTTCAAATAAAGTCAATTCTCAATGCTCTTCGTAAGATACTTTTCATTGAGTGTTTCCCATAATCTCTTCGCCGACGTCTCGTTCATCACATTATAAATAAGATCTGGCGTCAAGCATGATCGAATAACTCCATAAGCCCTATTGTTCACCTTCTTCCAAACATTGCCCTCCATGTCTTCAGGTTTCTCTTGTAACTCAAGAGTCTCCTCCAAATTCTGTGCATCCAAAGCATCCATCACCTGACACCTCCACAAACCGAAATTAATCTTGTCATCGAACTTCGGAACATCAATCTTTATATTATTTGATGCTCAGACTTTGTATCTCCTTTGTAAGAGACGACCCCGATGTGCTTGCTTCTCCCATGTTGTAGATCTAACTCTCCAAGTAAGAATCCTTTAGTGAATCCTTCGAACAAGCCCCAAGCCAAACCCGAAGCTCTGATACCACTTGTTGTGCGCAGTGGAACTCGAAAACCAAATAGTGCACGACAAGACAACGAGAAACATCGCAACCAAATACAAGCACAAATTATAAATCACAGCAATACAAATGAATTTACGTGGTTCGGCAAGTTGTCTACCTTCACGGGGCAATAAGGGGGTAGTTCTTACTATTAGAAATGAAGAGAATTACAAATAGGGTTGCAAATCTCACCAAAAACCCTCAAACAAAACTCTCTAGATCTCTCTCAAATCCTCTCACAAAGGATGCACAAAACTCTCTCAAAAGTCCGCTCAAACCGACATTTTCTATCTCTACTTAATCAGGTTTAGGGTTACATATCAACACAAAACAAAACGGGTTAGAAAACAAAGTTCAGGCTCAGACCCGAGTCGCGGTCGATCGGACAGAATGACATAAACTCGTAAAATCGATTACAGGGTCCGCGGTCGATCGCACTTGACGCCACGGTTGACCGGACAGAAATCCGAAAATGCACCATGTAGTGTGCATGTTTGCCGGTCGACCACAGCTGATCTCGTGGTCAACCGGCAAGCTTCCAAATAGTTTCATGCTTGTAATTTCCTGAACTTTTTCGTCGTTTCTTCACAAACATTAAGGTTGATGTTTGAGTTAAAAATTCTTTTGAATTTAATATATAGGTTGTTGATTCTTTATATTTATGTTACTAGGATTAATGGTAGGGGAATTTAAAAAAGTACTGGAATCAGTACTATGATAATAGTTTAAAGGCAAAAGACGAAGATCCCGACAATTACCTCCTATAATTTAGAACTGTTAGCAGATAAGCGCATGGGCGAAATAGTGCTATACATTACCTATATTATAAGACCTGGGTCCCACAAATCCTTAAGGGTGAGTCGGGCGATAGCAAAATGAGGAAAAATAAGTTGTAGGAGGTACGCTAGACTTGTCCATCCGGACCGACTCAGCCCGGTCCGGCTTGGAAATCCGGACCCTGGCCGGGCAAAACCGGACCCCGGACCCCGGACCCGGGTACCCCGGGCCCGGGTCCGACGGGGCCGGGTTCCAGGCCGGCTCGGTTTATTTTCTTTTTTTTTTATTTTTTTATCAAATTTTTTAAATTTTATTTAAATTTTAAATTATAAAAAAAACAAAAAAATTAATAAAAAATAATAGTTTTATTAATCACTTAAAATGACATAAATTACAAATAAAAAATTATAAAAATAAATTCTTTATTAATAATTAATAAATCATTTACAAATTACAAGTATAAATTTATTTTGGAATTCATCGCATCACAATAGATAAGTACATCCCAACTAGGTTTTTTTAAATTTCTTTTCTTTTCTTTTCTTTTGATAAAAAAAATGCTAAAAATTAGTTTAATATTATTATATTTTATATAATTATGTATTAGTATATACTTACAAATTATTATGTAACTATATATTATATATACATATATTATATGTAAATATATTGTATATATTTATAAGTTATAACTTGAGAGAGAGAGAGAATCGCACAAGTAGCTGTTGCCCGTTGGGCCAATGGGAAAGAAGTAGCCGTTAGAATATACTATACTTATATATACTTATATACTAAGAGAGAAAGTATACACACACACACATATTATACATATATAAGAAAGAGTATACTTATATAAGAGGGAGTATACATATATAAGAGAGAGTATACTTATATATACTAAGAGAGAGAGTATATTAGTGTATCTCTATATATATACACACATATATTATACATATATAAGAGAGTGTATACTTATATATACTTATATAAGAGAGAGTATACATATAAGAGAGAGTATACTTATATATACATATATACGAAGAGAGAGAGAGTATATACATACATACATTATACATATATAAGAGAGAGTATTCCTATATAAGAGAAAGTATACTTATTTATACTTATACATATATATACTTATATAAGAGAGAGTATACTTATATATACTTATATACTAAGAGAGAGTATATATATACACACATATGACATATTATACATATATAGAAATATATTATATATACATATATTATAATATATAAGAGAGAGTATACTTATATATACATATATACTAAGAGAGAACCCCCCCCCCCCAAAAAAATATTAAATTTCTTTCCAAGTATGCAGTTCGGAAAGAATATTGAAAGAAATTATCCACCTTTGACGAGAACGGATAATGTTTTTGCAGAAGGAGATAGAGTATGTCCTGTATCCTAAGAAATTGTGTGGGGT
The DNA here is from genome assembly GCF_001876935.1 of Asparagus officinalis. Classification (NCBI taxonomy): domain Eukaryota; kingdom Viridiplantae; phylum Streptophyta; class Magnoliopsida; order Asparagales; family Asparagaceae; genus Asparagus; species Asparagus officinalis. The sequence continues at coordinate 86,408,730 of NC_033800.1, forward strand.
TTTTTCTTTCAGAATCTAACAAATCCTAGTGATATGCTTTTCTTACTAATGATTCTCATTTCTATTACCGAAATAACTTTGGTAATGGAGGTACATTTCTGAAACTAGGCTTATTCAAGTATAGTTCATTAAAATACGATGTTTAGAAATGTGCATGTGCAAGATGGAAGTATTAAGACCTTGTGACCAAAAAACAAAAAAAAAAAAAAAAAAAAAAAACCCAAAAAAAAAAAAAAAAAAAAAAAAAAAAAAGTAACCCCAAATCATCAACTTTGAGGAAAAAAATATGCCCTCCCCCTTCCGGTGGCTGATCCTAAATTTTTCAAAAGTGGTGTCACTACACGGTCAACCTAATATCCAGCTTTGAAGCCACTGGCGGCATGAACATTTATACCATTCACAAAGATCCAACTCAAATGAACAAACCGTAAGAATGTGAGATCCTCCAAGGGGGGTTATACACATAAATATGACTATGTTTGGTTGTGAGCTTTTTTATCCACTACTCACACCAAAGCCAACGCGCCAACGTAGGGACAGTGTCACCTTGAGGAAAGTGGGGTCACGTGACACCACTTTCCTCAAGGTTGCTCTGCCCCTGTCCCACCACCCACATAAAAATTTAACAAATTATCAACCTTGTTGGTTGTGGTGATTAAAATTTGGGACAAATTTTCAAAATAGACTCTATTAGAACCTTATTTGTAAAAATCGACCTCTTTGAGATTTAATTATCATTTTCGAACCAGTTTTAGCCACTTGGCCGAAACTGGTCTAAAATGGTAAATAAATCTTGAAAACTTCACGGCATTCTAAATCCTGTGAAGTTTAGTTGCTAAATTACTCAGCCAAATCATGATTAGGTTGGGTAATTAGGCACTAAACTTCACGGGATTTAGAATCCCATGAAGTTTTATTCACTATGTTTGACCCAGTTTCAACCAGTTGGCTAAAACTAAGTCAAAAATGGTGAATAAATTGCAAACGGGTCGATTTTTACAAATAAGTTCTAATAGGGTCTATTTTGAAAATTTGTCCTAAAATTTGGCTATCAATATTTTTGCATTGCAGCTACAAATTAGCCCCTACCAAAGTTGATGATATGAGGGGTAATTTATAAATACTGAGATTTAGGTAGTTCTGCAAATTCGCATGATAAAGGGTATATATAAAAACCCCCAAAAGAAAAATGTAGAGAAATTTAACAGTTTGCTTCTTGAAATGAACAGAGTCCAGAGCAATATGCAGGCATATAGTTGAGAAGTATGCAGAACGAGGCAACAAGTATTTACTTGGCAGAGATCTGCTCGAACGAGCTTCAATTGAACAATGGCTCAAATCAGAGCAACACAGCTTCAATCCTCCAAGTTGGGCTCTGGTCTGCCACCTCGCATTCAACGTCGAGGCTGATCAAGCACTGATCACCGAGAGCGAGAGGAGGCTGAGCAAAGTTCTTGATGTATACGAGCAGCGGTTGGCGGTGAGCAAGTTCCTGGCTGGCGATGAGTTTTCACTCGCTGACCTCTACCATCTCCCTAACTCTCATTATATAGTGGGATCAAGGAAGTGGGGTTATCTATTTGAATCGAGGAAGAATGTAAGCAAGTGGTGGGAGGAGATCTCGAGTCGGTATTCATGGCAAGAGGTGGTCAAGATACTCAATGAGGTTGGCTTGTTGGAGGAGGTTGAGGTGAGGTCGAACGGAGGTTACAAATTTTTAGTCCAGAAGAAACTTCAACTGCACTCGCCTTCTGAAGAGCAAAAGGATTTAACTGATCAAGAACATCCCACTCATATTCCAGTATCCACTGGCAAATCAATTGTTCTGAAAAGCACCACCACTCCCCAGTCTTCTCTTCCACTAGTATTTGATCCCTCAAGGGAAAAAATATCCAAAATTATCCAACCAATGAATATGGTTGATTCAGTAAAGCAATCGGTAACTCCACAAGGTGAAAAAGAGCAGCAGATACATCAAGCTGATACTGCTAATAAGTTCGCATATGAACCAACTACAACTAAAGAAGCTCCTGCTGGTGCCCCGTCAAGCCAAACAAAACATGAAGAGAAAATTGCTCCTGATGATCAATCTACTGCTGATTCTAAGCCCCTCCCTCAAGAGAAGAAAGAACCAACTGATACTAAGCCTTTCTCTCGACAAGATACTTCTAGTGAAAGTTCAAGTGACAAAAAAGAGGAAAGTGCAAAGACAACCGGAGCAGATTACGGAGGTCAACCAGCTGATCAACAAGATACTGGAGAAGACAACTCCTCAAAATCTCCAAAATCTACTGATGCTCGGGGTACTCCTAGTGAAAAATTAGGTGAGAAAAAGGAGGAAAACACACAGACAAGCGGATCAGATACCAAAGGTCGGTCAGCTGATCAACAAGATACTGAAAAAGTTAAGTCCTCAAAAGCTCCAGAATCTACAGATACTAAGTTTTCCTCTCAACAAGATACTACTGGTGAAAGTTACTCCTCAAAATCTCCAAAACCTACTGATGCTCAAGGTACTCCTAGTGAAAAATTAGGTGAGAAAAAGGAGGAAAACACACAGACAACCGGAGCAGATACCAAAGGTCGGTCAGCTGATCAACAAGATACTGAAAAAGGTAAGTCCTCAAAAGCTCCAGAATCAACAGATACTAAGTTTTCCTCTCAACAAGATACTACTGGTGAAAGTTTTGGTGAGAAAAAAGATGAAAGTGCAAAGACAACTGAAGCAGAATACAAAGTTCGATCAGCTGATCAACAAGATACTGGAGAAGATAACTCCTCAAAATCTTCAAAATCTACTGGTGCTCAAGGTACTCCTAGTGAAAAGTTCGGTGAGAAAAAGGAGGAAAATACACCGAAAACTGGAGCAGATGCAAAAGGTCGGTCAGATGATCAACAAGATACTGAAAAAGTTAAGCCCTCAAAAGCTCCAGAATCTACTGACACTAAGTTTTCCTCTCAACAACATACTACTAGTGAAAGTGATACTAAGGTTTCCTCTCAACAAGGTACCACTAGTGAAAGTTCAAGGGTGAAAAGAGAGGTAAGTGCAAAGACAATCGGAGCAGATTACAGAGGTCAATCAGCTGATCAACAAGATACTGGAGAAGACAACTCCTCAAAATCTCCAAAATCTACTGATGCTCAGGGTACTCCTACTGAAAAATCAAGTGAGAAAATGGAGGAAAATGCACAGACTACTGGAGCAGATACCACCGGTCAATCAGCTGATCATGGAGAAGTTAACTCCTCAAATGCACCAAAATCCATGGAATCAACCTCTGCAAAAGAAACAGATCCTTCTACAGAGTCCAAAAAATAATCAACTCAAAATCAGCAACCCAAAAAGCAACCAGCTACTCCCCATACAGCTGCTTTTGCTTTGTTGAACAGCACAACAAGCTTTACTTCCACCAATAAATCATGCGATCATCTTCCATGTTCGCAGTCAGCTTCAATCAGTATCTCCTTCTTTGTTATTGCGTAAAAGTTCAGTCCTAAATAGATCAGGTTAAGCATGTTATCTTTGAGGTGTATGTGGCTTCATGATTGTGGTTTTTCTTCTATTTCTATTTGTTTCCTCCCAGAGCACCTGTTGTTTCTATTAATAAAACAACTTTTCCATGTTTGCTTGAATTTGAATTGCATGCACAGCTGAGTATAAGATTCCAAGGCTATTTTGTACTTCATTAAGATCTCCATCGCCAGTTCCGTGGAGCAAAGCATATATTTTCTACAAGATAAATTTTGTATTCTTTCCATGCATGATGTATGTAACTAATGGGAGTTAACTAATATGAATTAAATAATAGCTATGTATAAGTAATGAGATCCTATCTAAGTATATAAAATCATTGAAAAGTTTAGATAAAAGTGAGGCATTCTCCACAACTTTCTTTTAACATATAAACGATCTTGCTAGTTCTTCCCAGTTGGAAACTGTCTTTGCCAAATGTGAAAATTTTCACGTAAACAAACGAAAGCATTATAAGCATAACAAGAGCTTCCGTATAATGTGTCCAATAAATGGATTCATGTGTTAATTTTCACGGCCCAAAAATAGCAATGGAAGATAAATTTACTTGTGTGATAGCAGTGACCCATGCACAAGACAAGACTCATGCACGTGTCAAGCCTGGCACTTCATATCGCATAGCTTTTTACAAAAGTATAAAACTTGCCGAGGGTAGAAGTTTAGAGCAACTATATATACAACCAGCATTTACAATCTCAAAGCTCACCATTATAAGAATTTACCTAACCCAAACACGTCATTTGGCTGTATACAAGGCAAAAGAGAGACTTTCCTTTATAACGCCTCCCAGCAGTTACCTAATCCAAAATTCAGCTTGTATATGAAGCTACACAATCTGAAAAAGAAACTATTGAAAAAGACGGAGTGAGCTAAAGCTCAGTGAGTAGTCTTTCCACCAAGTTTCAAAAATACAGCAGAAAATAAATACCTTCAAAATAGTAAATAATAAGTTTTGCAAATATAGTTATAAGATGACATAATATTGCTTAAAAGAACTCAGTACTAGTGTTTTCTAAACATAATGCAATAATTGAAAATTCTTTCTGACATGCATACTAAATAAGTGGCCATGAATCCCAAAAGCAAACTTTTGGAAACAAGATAAACACTGGGAAAACAGAATATAAAAAATTGTGTAAAGTAAGAAAAATACAGTTTTTTTTAAGCTCACAGTCAAATGTCAAAATATCAAACATCAATAAGTTGTTCACATAATTGCAAGAATCTCCTCATAAATCACACTAAAGCTACGAATGTTATAGCACAGTAGCATGGAAATGCATAAGACGCATCATAGAACACATAACCCCTAGAAATGGAATGCATAATTGCATATAACACCGTCGTAGGTTGTTGACCAGATCATAAATACTCAAAATTCTCACATTAGAAATGCCCAAGAGGGCCAAATAACGGTACCTTCACCATATGACAAGCACAAACAGAACACTCCATAGTGGACTTTTTAAGGGTTTTGAAATCATCGAGAATTTTTGCCAACCAATGTGGACTTTAGAGGTGGCTCCAACAGGTTCAAGAATCCAATGTGGACATTAGAGGTGGCTCCAACAGGTTCTAGAGTCTTACATGCCTAAGCACTCGTTATGATCATATAAAACAATTCTGGCTTGAACTCTAAACAACCTCATTAGCCGACTTCATTTGGACTTTGGATGACTTTTCTTAACATCAATACATGAAAGACTTTGTGTCGTTCGTTCGAATATAGCCAGCATGCTAGATGCATATAAATTGACCAATTCGCTATAGTAGTTCAAAAAAAGTAATGAATCATTGACTTAGCTTGCACAAATTCTAGTCTCTTGCTACTTTTCTTTTGCCATCAGCATAGTTCTCTTTGTCAATTCTGTATAATTCGAAGACGTTTACTTGACTTGTTGGATCTTATAAATAGCTTGTTGCACTAATTGCGGTCCAAGAAGTTTTATTTCATCAATATCATCTCAGTGAATAAGATCCATATACCTCCTCTCATAAGAGCTCATAGGATATTGTCTTTATACAAGATTGATAGATATTGTTGTATGCAAAATCAACTAAATATAGGTAGACATTGCTTTTGCTATTTTTTAAATATATTTTTACTTTGGTACATTAAATATAAAAGTCTAGACCCGAACATTAATGATCCATCTTGGTGTAGCTTAAATTTCTAAGTAGCCTCTTCCACGCTATTTTTGATTTTCATCATTTGAGTGTCATTCTATTAGTTTAGTTTTTTATCCTCCAATATAGTCCTTTTAGATGATCAGATAGGCAAAATTACATGCGTTAATACTATTCAACATATCAAATGTCATGTTTTGCCCTTTTCGGAATGATAGTTGATGATCATATTGTAATCTTTCAAAAGTCTGTCATATCTTTAGAGAGAGAGAGAGAGAGAGAGAGAGAGAGAGAGATGTGAGAGGTTGAGGGTGATGGTAGTTTGGAGATAAAAGTTAAAAGGGAAAAATGCTTCCAGCCCCCAAAAGCCAAGTGAACGTGCTTCCCACCCCTAAGACTTGGTCAATGGGTGTTTTACCCCTAAAATTAAAGATTCTGTTCTCTGAGCCCCCAAAACACAAAACCCAAAAGATTAAAATATATGAAGACCATAATACCCTTCTCTCTCTCTTTCTTTTTTTATTAAAATATGATGAGGATTATTTTATTATTTTCGTTTTTTCTCTCTCTTTATCATAATGTACTAAGATGATAGTTGAAATAATTGATGATGATTATTTTATTATTTTTGTTATTTATATTGGGAGATTGTTAAAGTTACGGGTTAATTGTTAATGTTACGAGTTAATTGTTAATGTTACGGGTCAATTGTTAAGGTTATGAATCCTCTCTCTCTCTATCATGATGTTACTTTGATGATATTAAAATGATTGAAGAGGATTATTATTTTATTACTCTCTCTATCATGATGTTACTTTGATGATATTAAAATGATTGAAGAGGATTATTATTTTATTATTTTCTTTTTTTATTCTTTTCGTATTTTTAGAATATTTGTTATTAAGGATAATGGTTGGTTGTAAAGGTTATGCATTGTTTGTTAAGGTTACAGGTTGGTTGATAAGGTTACGGGTTTGTTGTTAAGATTATGGGTTTGTTGTGTAGGTTACGGATTTGTTGTTAAAGTTACGGGTTTAATTGTTAAGGTTACGGGTTTAATTGTTAAGGTTACGTGTTTAATTGTCAAGGTTACGGGTTTAATTGTTACGCTTACGGTTTAATTATTAAGGTTACGGGTTTAATTGTTGAGGTTACGGGTTTAATTGTTACGGTTACGGGTTTAATTGTTAAGGTTACAGTTTTAATTATTAAGATTACGGGTTTAATTGTTAAGGTTACGGTTTAATTGTTAAGGTTACGGTTTAATTATTAATGTTATGGGTTTAATTGTTAAGGTTACGGGTTTAATTGTTAAGGTTACCGGTTTAATTGTTAAGGTTACCGATTTAAGGTTACGGTTTAATCATTAAGGTTACAAGTTTAATTGTTAAGGTTACGAGAGAGAGAGAAGAGATCTATAACCTTAACAATTGACCCGTAACCTTAACAATTAAACCCGTAACCTTAACAATTAACCCGTAACTTTAACAATTAAATACGTAACATTAACAATTAAACCCGTAACCGTAAAAATTAAACACGTAACCGTAATAATTAAACCCGTAACCTTAACAATTAAACCCATAACCTTAACAATTAAACCGTAACCTTAACAATTAAACCGTAACCTTAACAATTAAACTGTAACCGTAACAATTAAACCCGTAACCTTAATAATTAAACACGTAACCTTAACAATTAAACCCGTAACCTTAACAATAAATCCGTAACATACACAACAAACTCATAACCTTAACAACAAACCCGTAACCTTAACAACCAACCCGTAACCTTAACAATCAATGCATAACCTTTATAACCAACCATTATCCTTAACAACGAATATTCTAAAAATACGAAAAGAATAATAAAAAATAATAATAAAATAATAATCCTCTTCAATCATTTCAATACCATCAAAGTAACATCATGATATATATATAGAGAGAGAGGATTCATAACCTTAACAATTGACCCGTAATATTAACAATTAACTCGTAACCTTAACAATTAACCTGTAACTTTAACAATCTCCCAATACAAACAACGAAAATAATAACAAACAAAAATAATAAAATAATCATCATTAATTATTTCAACTATCATCTTAGTACATTATGATAAAGAGAGAGAGAAAACAAAAATAATAAAATAATCCTCATCATATTTTAATAAAAAAAAAGAAAGAGAGAAGGGTATTATGGTCTTCACATATTTTAATCTCTTGGGTTTTGTGTTTTGGGGGCTCAGAGAACAGAATCTTTATTTTTGGGGGTAAAACACCCATTATCAAGTCTTGGGGATGGGAAACATATTTCCTTAGCTTATGGGGGCTGGAAGCATTTTTCCATATATATATATATATATATATATATAAATGAAGAAACCCAAATTGTTGTTTCTAAATGGCGGCACCTTCTTCCCCAAGTTTGTTTCTAAAATATTCGACACTTAGAAATTTCATGGACCCAAGTTCATTTCATGCTGTGTTGTCGGTATTATTTGATTGGATGTATCAGACTGAGATGTTCTTCAAATATGTGGTCTCAATTAGTTAAGTAAATATTTTCTTTTTTGTAAGTTGCAGGAAATATTCTAGTAATAAATGAAAAGACAAATAGTAGTTCTCTTTCATGGCGTGAAATGTTTCAGAATGGAAATGTTTAGGAAGAAGGATTTATGGAGTGCAATGTTGGAACTGTGAGCTCATCAATATTTGGTAAGGATGAATTTTTGGTTCAGATTAAATCTCAATAATTGGATGCCAGAAAAAAGAAGGATTATGATGTATAGTAACTCAATCTGTATCCACGTTTTTAATGAGCAAATTATAAATTATCCATCCATTAGAAAAACCAATATGAAAAAGTAGTTCTCTTTCATCTCTATAAATGAATTTGATTTATCATACACGCAACAAGAATGAATATACTTCATTCACGTTGTTTGAAATAAATTGTTAGGCTTGAACTACTTCACTCAAATGAGTTCACATTACAATCTTAACCCACTACATTACATGATCGACAGATGAAGTCACTAATCATATATTAAGCAGCAAATCAATTGCAGCACTCAAATATCCATTTGATTCGTAGAGCAATTCTTCATGTAATATATAAATGTAAGAATTTACATTTTCTTAATCCATTGGATCTTCATTCAATGCAATCATGTTAAAAACAAGCCGATCACTGACCTTCGATGTAAGCCTCTGAAAATAAGAGATAGATAATACTTTCAGATACCAAGCATGTATTTATAAAAACATCCAGCGGCATGAAAATATTCAACAAATCTCAAATTACACAAGAAAGTCTCCAATAAGACTAAAAGCTAAATCGAACTGACATTAACATTCTCGACACCAATAAAAAAACAGGTCTTCAAGCTAAATAGATAATCCTTCTTCCTTGGCTTGAAAATTGGGTTTCCTGAGGATTGGCAAAGGGGATGTGTCCGTTCTTCACTTGAGAATTGGGTTCAATTGCAAAAAAAAAAATTCAAAGATCGACGAAGGGGATGCATCAGAAATCTTAAAAACAAGAAAATAATCAATACAAAGAAGAAAGAGCTTCAACAAGACTAGGTACCTCCTGATCGAACCTAAGACTGGGAACCTCTTGATCGTCGAAATTGCTCGCGGTGCGTCCATTCTTCACTTGAGAGATAGGATGACGAGGGAGTAGGGGTGAGCACGGTTCGGTCCAAACCGAAAAAACCGACCGAACCGAACCGAAATCAAGAGTTTGGTTCGGTTTTACTTGTGTGGCAGTTCGGGTCGGGTTGAAATCTTTTCAACCCGAAATGACCGAACCGACCGATATACCCATCTGATCCCAGAGTCCGAGAGAGGAGAGACCCGACCCGTGATTTCTTTTCATCACCTAAACGGCTAAACCCTAGATCTCATTCCCAATTTCAGCCGCCACTCCCAGACTCCCAGTCTCCCACTCGATCCTCATCCTCTCCTCTCCTCACTCCTCAGTTCGTCAACTCCGACTCCTCGCCACTTCGACACCGACTCCTCAGTTCGTCAACTCCGTCGCTCAGCAATTCGCCGCTCTCACTCAGTTCGTCAACTCCGCCGCTCAGCAATTCGTTAACTCCTCAGTTCGTCAACTCCGACTCCTCGCCACTTCGACGCCGACTCCTCAGTTCGTCAACTCCGCCGCTCAGCAATTCGCCGCTCTCACTCAGTTCGTCAACTCCGCCGCTCAGCAATTCGCCGCTCTCACTCAGTTCGTCAACTCCGCCGCTCAGCAATTCGTCAACTCCTCAGTTCGTCAACTCCGACTCTCCTCAGTTCCTCAGATCCGCCGCTCGGCACTCCGCAGTCTTCATGGGGACACCCGAGGCCGAAACATCTCCTCCGGATCTATCTCCGGCTTTGGGGATACCCGTCAATCTTCTTCAAAGTGGGGTTTTTCCTCGGAAACCACATAGTATATTTTCAGGAGTTACATCCCGAAAATCACTTTCCGACACCATGCGTTGAAGTTGGATCCGTCAAAGTTCTCTAACTTAAGACAATCCACTTCATGAGTCCTCGCAGGATCCATGGTAGATGAAAATATTGCTTTAAGATTGTTAGCGCCTGAAACTAAATTGTATTTTAAAATTTTTTTAAGTTAGTTGTTGTGCGTTCGTGAAACACTGTGCTTAATGCAATATTTGGTCTACTCCAGTGTAAGGATTCCAAGGCCAAACTGCTTTTATGAATAGCAGTACAGCATAATGGTGTGCACCTACTAAGTACTGTCAAGATCTCCATGATCTAGAAGACCTTTCGGTCAAGGCAATGATCTCCTCGATTTGTTAAACTTTTCGGTTAAAACCTTTCGGTTCAGGGCTATACTTCTTCGGGCACAGGCTAAAACTTGCACGCTTTTAAACTCTGCAATAGCAACACAACAGCTCAACAGATTCAATCTGTTCAAGTTTTTCAACACTTTAGTGTGTTTGCGTCCTCCAAGCCCCAAAAGGGCATTATTTATAGGTCTCTAATGTCAGCTCAACGGTCATCCGCTTCGCAAACGTGAGGCTCGCCCACATGCTGTGAAGCGGCCACAGTGGCGCTACCTAGTCCCGATGCCTCCGTGCGAAGTGCAAAGTGCGCTAAACAAAGTATCACTTAGCGCCTCAGCCCGATTAGCTACAATCCCCAACCCACGGTCCACGGCCCACGAACCACGAGCCCACGGCCTATGAACCACGAGCCCATGGCCCACGACCCACTAATACTTATGAGAGATTAATTGATTTATGTAAGACAACAATTCTCGGCTTGCCTACGGCAAGTCTCAAACTGAGGAAATTTTGAAACACCTAAACTTTACTTTCCACTACGCTACTAAGCATTTCTGAAAAATACCAGTAGTTAGTAAATATATAGTTTGAAAACTTATTTTGGAAAGTGGTTTTGACTAATAAATCCAACATAAACAACTCTTAAGGAATAGAAACCCAAGGATAAAATCTTAGCATAACCAATGATGCAACCTTAGGAAATTAATAGTAGCTGATGCATTAGCAGAAAAGTAGATCATAATACGGTCAACAGTTCACATCCTGATTGACTTTGTTAATCAATGACATTTAAACTCTTAATTTGGATTTTTAACACAAATCTCGGAAACTCTTACAGCACTAAAAAGTAGCCATTTAACATAATGAATTACTAATAACATCGATTTTTTTAATTATAGATGAATATGTTCCTATACATATTAAATGCATCACATGATATACCAGATTACATTATCTTCACTACACGATTCATGAAATAAATTAATTAAGTTGTTTGATATATATTGCAGATTTTGAACTCATTTAATCAATTAAAACCTTCCAATCCATAAAAGAAATAAACCCCCATTTTTCAATAAGTATATACGTCCTTTATTATAAGCTAAGCCATGCACCAAAATCCCTAATTATACTTCTTTCAATTACAATATTTAGCTAATAATGATTTATTATTTTATACTTTACTTACTTTAGTTGCCTGTTAGCTTAACTGGCCCTAATAAAATCCAGCCCAACAAAGAAAATTAAAGACAATGATATGCCCAGCCCAATTTGTCCTGTAAATGGCTTTACAGGCCTGGGTTGGAGAGGTTCCCTAGTTACAGCCTATTTTCCGAAAGGGGTTCTCATATATAATACCCTTATTAAATCATTGAGTTTTGCGAAATTACCCCTCAAATATCAGTATTTCCAAAAGTATTCTCTGATCGTCAGCATCTTTCCTTGGAGAAAAAAAATCCCCCATATCAAAATAGTGCTAAGTATCTGACAAATTAGGGGTAGTTTTGTCCTTCGGCCTTTTAGAATCTCGCAGCCCAGATAAAAAATCATCGTTCCACAACTAGGGGTGAGCACGGTTCGGTTCAAACCGAAAAAACCGACCGAACCGACCCAAAAAAAGCGGTTTTATGAGTAAGACGGTTCGGGTTGGGTTGACAATTTTTCAAACCGACCCGACCCGAACCAACCGAATATATTCCCTTGCCTCAAACCCTACCCGTTTACCCGTTTACCCAAAGACAAAGCAAGTTCGTTACTAAAAAATTACAACGTCAGAGTCTAGTATTTAATCCAAAAGGACAAGTTACTTCACTTAAAAACAGTATACATACATGAGCAAGAATAATAAATTGAAGTGAAGTTAAAAAATAAATACATGCTGGCATAGGGTAATAAGAATATATAAAAGATAAATTGAAGTGAAGTTATACTTGATAAAGTTAGAACCGAACAAACCGAACCGAACCGCACCGAATTTGCAACGGTTCGGTTCGGTTTTGAATTATAGGTGGTTCGGTTCGGTTATTCAAATTTTGGTAAAAACCGACCCGAACCGAACCGTGCTCACCCCTACGAGGGAGGGGCGATGAGCGTTGTACTGAGGGATGGGATGACGAGGGCGCCTACGGTGAGGTTTGGGATGGAGAAGAGATCGGAGGAGTTGAAGGTTTTCTTGGAGGAGCCGGCGCTTGGGGAAGAAGTACCGCTAACGCTTGGGGAAGGAGGGTCGCTGACGCTTGGGGAAGGAGGGTAGTGAGATTGCTTGGGGAAGGAGGACAGCGCATTTTGTGGAATAATTAGGAAAGGGAGATATTAATCAGGAGAGATTTGTGCTTTTTACATCTAGGACCCTCATTTTTATAAATTCCCTCCCTTGAAAATCTGTTACTTCTATAAAGAAATGTCCAGCGAATAAAATCACGTGGCGACAACGTAGGAAATTTCCTACACTGCCAGCTCACCTCCCGTTTTCTCATATATATATATATATATATATATATATATATATATGGAAATGTTTTCCTAAGGTGACACCTTAGATTCCCACCTAAGGACGCGGTCTAAAATCACATCATTCCCTAATTTTTTTTACGATTCGCTCCGTTAAACTTGATCTACACGTTCTTAAACCCAAACACACCAATTTTGGGGTGAACCTGTGGTGTTTTGACCCTTCATCCACTCACCGCAATTTTAACGGTTTCAAACGAATAGAACTTTTTGCACGGCTCAACGAAGGCTCAAAACACGACGGGTTCACCTCAAAATTGATGTGTTTGAGTTTAAGAACGTGTAGATCAAGTTCAACGGAGCGGATCACAAATTATTTTTTAGGAAATGATGTGATTTTAGACCGCGTCCTTAGATGGGAATCTAAGGTGTTACCTTAGGAGAAACATTAGCCCATATATATATATATATTTATATATATATATATATATTTATATATTATAATAACTATATATATATATATATATAATATATATATATAATATAAATATATATATATATAGTATATATATATATATATATATATATATATATATATGTATGTGTGGTGTGTGTGGTCCTGGTGTGTGTGTGTGTGTGCTGTGAAGCTATATATAGACAAGCATTCCGGAACAAAACGAGCTGTTACGCTTTTGTATCTGCAGGCCCAAAGATGCTGGAATGAAGAAATTAAACCCTATTTCTTGTCTAAAAGTCAGCACAACCAATCTTTTACAGCCTTTCCCTTTGCAACAAACCTACCTACATTTTTCCTATCAATCTTCATTGGACTCTTCAATCGAGACATTAGCTTTGAAACAAGCTTTTTAACAGGTGATTCCCCTCTCATGATGCTATGCTTGCCCAACCCACAAACCACCGAGATCTCCAAAGGAATAGGAACCTCTTCTTTAACCCTTAACCTACGCCTGAACTCCTCCATCCACTGCAATAGGATAATGTATGCTGATGCCAAGTGAAAACCATGCAAATCCAACTTTCCTTCTGAATCAGACCACGTCAATTTCTCAAGCAAGACTGATGTGCCAGCCATTTCCTTAACTAGCAAAGCCTCCTCATCATTCAACATTTCGAGTAGGTCATCCATCGAAAGGGGAAGATTCTCTAAATCCTTAACCATCGAAACTACACTAGGACAAGAATTCAATACGGAGTTGCAAGTTCGAACAGAATAACTAATCCCCAACAGCCTCATATTTCTAATCCAAGTAACCATTTCCGCCAAATTTCCATAGTCACCATAACAAGAGAGCACCAAATTCGCACAAACCGTGTCAATTCCAATTTCAGCATTCTCCATTCTCCCAATCACCCTCCTCATCTCCTTAAACGACCCCAACCGTCCATACCCTTGAATCACCACTCTATACTCAAACCCCGATGGCTTAAACCCCAAGTGACCCATTTCATCAAGCACCTTCTCTGCATCCTCAACCATACCCACCCCCAAGTGACCCATTTCATCAAGCACCTTCTCTGCATCCTCAACCATACCCACCAAGCTCAATCCTCTGACCATACACTCAAACACCCTTTTCCCAACAAAACCCGTATCTTTAATCCAACCACAGCATTCCAAAACAAATTCTTTCAATCCTCTACCCGACGCAGCAACAACGAGGTCACAATAGAAATGGGCAATCTCCCTTTGAGAAGATAACCTCAAAACCGATTCAGAAACGAGCTCCCGGGCTTCGAGGGGATGGCCGTCAGATTCGAGCAAGGCGATCACCTCAGCGACGAGCTTGGGGGTCCACTTGAACCAATGGGAAGCGCTGATTCTTCGATAAAACTGCAGAGAAAGCAAGAAATCAAGAAACTAAGAAATGGGTTATGATTGAAATTTGATGGCAAGTTTGAGTACTGGGGGACTTACGGGGAGAGAGAAAGGGGAGGAGAGAGAGAGGAGGAGGGAGAGGGTTCGGAGGGCGGTGGATTTGGAGGAGGAGGAGACGAATCTTCTGATGACGTGGGCCGCGGCGGAGGGATCGCAGGAGGAGGAGAGAGAGGAGAGGAGGCGATCGGAGTGCTTGGAGATTGGCTTGCTTGATTTCTTCTTACTGTTGCGGAGAGCGCAGAGGGGAGGTGGAAATGGGAGGAGTTTGTATGAGACTATGGACGCCATTGCAGCCGAGGGGACTGGAGGGAGAAGGGTTTCAGCTGCGAGGAGACGAAATTGGGCTCTTACGTAGCTCCAAACGGGTTATTTGCACCTTGGTACCCTCAAGTTTACATCTTTTGTAACTTTGGCATCTCAAACTTTCTATTTGACACTTTGATACCTTAACCTACATCTTTTTTTTTTTTTTATACCCAACACTTGTTTTGGACCTTTGATGCCTGATTCGCCCGCCCCGCCCCGCCGCCCCCCTCTTTTTTCTAACTTTGACAAGGGCTAAACAACTTATTTACAGTTTAAACTTGGTGCCCTGCTTTGGGTATCAAGGTGTCAACGATAAAATCTTGAGGTATCAAAGTTCAAAAATTATAAACTTTGGAGTATCAAAGTGTCTTCAAAACAACTTGGCGACATCAAAGTTGAAAAGATGTAAACTTTGGGGTATCATAGTTAGGAAAGGTGTAAAGTTTAGCTTATCAAAGTGTGAGGAAAAAGCTGTGGTATTAAAGTTAAACATAGTGCAACTTTCGGGTACCAAACTGCTAATAATCCTTCTCAAAATCTTTACGTAATATATTGAATTAGTCTATCACATCATTGGAATTAACATTAGGCCCTCCGAATCTCACAAACTGTTCCAAATTACTCCCTTCATTATAATTTCCCGTCGAGTGTAAGAGCATTTTGTTGGGTTAGTGACTAACGGCGGATGATTATTTATCATTTACCCTTGCTAAGATGCATATGTCAGATTTGATAGAGAAGAGCCATTGTAGAATCGTTAGTAGTAGGAGGTGACCGATGGAAAAGACGGATGCTCTTGGGCGCACAGCCGGAACACTATTTCCTATGTTTACTGGTATATCTATACTATACAAGTTTTTTTTGCTCGTGCTCACATGGATTCTTTTAAATTTTTTTAGTTTACATATGTTGATTTATATATTATAAAGCTATTTCTTGTGAAGACGTGGGAAGACGTGGGGTGGGGGCTACCCACGTGAGCAAGTCCCACATAATCCCACACGAGTCGTGATCGCGGTTTTGATTCCACGTCTTCCGCGGCCCACCCGAAGGCAACATGCACACACACACATATATATATATATATATATATCAATTTGTTTTTTTTTCTTTAGGGTTGTGCGAGGAATTTTGACGCTGTCTTCATTGGCTGGGGGGGAAGCGAAATCTCCAACGGCAACTCCTAATGCTATCTTCACCGAAGCCGAGAACTCCAAGAATTAAGCTTCACACAAGAATCTTCCTCCACCAAAAAACCCTAGATCTGAAATCTGGGCTCTGATACCACTTGTTGCGCGCAGCGGAAATTTCGGCAGCACTTCGGCAACACAACAAGAGAGTCAGATCGAAACAAGAATTCTTATTGCGACCTGACTCTCTTGTTGTGCTGCCGAAGTGCTGCCGAAATTTCCGCTGCGCGCAACAAGTGGTATCAGGGCCCAGATTTCAGATCTAGGGTTTTTTGGTGGAGGAAGATTCTTGTGTGAAGCTTAGTTCTTGGAGTTCTCGGCTTCGGTGGAGATAGCATTAGGAGTTACCGTTGAAGATTTCGCTTTCCTCGTGTGGATAGGAGATCTATTTGGAATTCGATCTAGGGTTCAGTTGGGTGGTTCCTAATTCCTATCAAATTTGTTCTTTCTCTACAATTTGGAGTTAGTTTGCAATGGGAGAAGAAGGTGAAAGCAGCAAATCGATGGCGAGTACAATACAAGTTGGTTTTCAGAACACTAAAATTAGTGTGGTGAAATATGACGGCAAAATCAACTTTGGTTTGTGGATGAGCGACGTACAGGATGCGCTCAATGCTCAGAATTTGGAAGAGACCATCATGGTCCACGAGAGGCCACCTAAATATGAAGAGACGGTATGGGAGAAGATGAAAAGGAACGCTTGTGGGGTGATCAGGTCCTGTTTGGAACATGAGCTGAAATATGATGTGATTGGGGTGACGTCTGCAATGAAGATGTGGGAAATTCTCAACAATAAGTATCTCACAAAGAGTGTTGAGAACAGGTTGCACTTGCTGCGAAGACTCTTCAGATTTTAGATGTCCAGAGGCACCTCGCTAGCGGCTCATGTGAACAACTATACTAAGTTGTTGTCGGACTTGGCGAATGTTGATGAGAAGATATCGGATGAGTACAAGGCGGTTATTTTGTTGGGCTCCTTACCGGATGAGAAGTATGATACCTTCGTGCTCACTTTGTTGATCGGGAGATCTTCTATCAGCTATAGTGAAGTGACTAACGCATTGACCAATTAGGATTTGAGAAGGAAGAACAAGGAGACTTCCCGTGCTAGCACTTCAGGCGAGGCCTTGTCGACGAGAGGTAGAAGCCCATATCCGAAAGGTGGTAATAGAGGAAGGTCAAAGTCAAGAAGCCGCCACCAATTAACAAAGAACCAATGTGCATTCTGCAAGGAGCAGGGACATTGGAAGAGAGACTGCCCGAAGCTCAAGGAGAAAGAGAATGGCAAGAAAAAGGGCCCGAAGGCCAATGAGGTGAATATTGAGAAAGGCGATGATTCCGATGATTCGTGCTTTTCTCTACTGATTACTCCGGAGGTGAACCATGTGGATGCATCAGATTGGATGCTTAATTTCGATGCTATTTTTCATGTGACCCCTAGGTGAGACTGGTTTGCATCTTTTGAGAAAGTCGACGGGGACGTTGTTGTCATGAGAAATGATTAGGGCTGGATTGGTAGGTATACCAATTACATTTTCCTAGTACCAAGTACCAACCAATATATAATTGGTAGGAAAAATTCACCATTTCTACCAACCAATAACGTTGGTATACCAACTACTTGGTACGGTTGGTACTCGGTTGGTACGGTTGGTATTGAGTTTCTACCAAGTATGTCTTTTGCTAGTCAGTCTGTAGAAGCTCTAAGATCTTTCATACATATATGAGCTTATACCAAGTTTCTTATAATTATATTTTCATGTTGTTGTCTTTCGATTCACTGCTTCAACGAGTTCGCTCCTCGCCTTTTCTAGCGCATCCAACAACTTTTCTGGTTTCCTGTCACGGTTGGTAATGTGTGATGTATGATGAGCTCTGGGATTGCTAATAACCATAGGCAACCACTAACCAGTCATTAGAAGTATTGCAATACACCATCATTATAGAAACACATATAATTAAGTCTCAAAGAAAAATGTAAAACCGACCTTTTTAGGGGGAAACGGTCGGTTTTGCTTATTTTTTTTGATGGAGGTCGATTTCGCTTAATAAATTTTAAAAAGGGTCTTTTTTAAAAATTTGTCCTTTTAAGAGACAATGGGCAACCAAGTTCTTGATAGGAGTTAAGATATACCTTCACGCCTTCAACTTGAGTTATAGTCTGTTTGATCGGTGCTAAGGTAGGTAAGGGGACACCAGCATCAACTAGTTCCATGACACTGTACATTATATTGAAGTGAGAAATCATATTAGATGATTAGGGAAAAAACCATATAAAGCAGCAAAATAACTTGAACCTAATTAATCAAACGAAAACTGCATGTATGCTAGTTAATGTTCATTTGCAAGCCACCAATTGTGTCATAAAATGAATGTGAAATAGAAGAGTTAGACAACGTATTTGGTAGCTATGGTTGAGATTTATCTTCCCTAAATCTATGGTTGAGATTTAAGGATATATATATAATTTATATATTAAATAATTTAATATAATATAAGTTGGTAGGTACGGTATACCATGGTAGAGGAAAATGTGTACCACCTACCGTACCATATTTTGAAGCTGGTACGGTATACTGTACCGTGTACCATATACCAATTTGATGGTATACCAACGTATTTGGTACGGTTGGTACATGAATTGGTTGGAATGGAATTGTGTACCATTGCCAGCCCTAGAAATGATCAATCCTGTGTCGTTTGTGGGATAGGTACCGTGCGGATTAGGATGCACGATGGAGTAGTCCGTGAGTTGAAGGAGGTGAGATTTGTTCCTCAACTGAAGAAAAATCTTATCTCAGTTGGAGCTTTGGAGGCGAAGGGATTCAATGTGACTTTCGAAAACGCTGTAGCGAAGGTTACAAAGGGATCATTGGTGGTGATGAAGGGAGTCCGCAATCGGATTTTGTATTATCTGAAGGGAAGCACCGAGATTGGCCAGGTTGCTTCGGCTATTTCAGAAGCGGACATGAGCAGACTTTGGCACTATAGGTTGGGGCACACAGGTGAAAAGTTACTGCAGGTATTATGCAAGCAGGGGCTATTGAAGGGAGTCAAGAGTGGGAAGATTGAGTTCTGTGAGCACTGTGTTCTTGGAAAGAAGACAAAGGTGAAGTTCGGGACTGCCATTCATCAGACGAGGGGCATCCCGGACTATGTGCACACAGACGTTTGGGGTCTCACCAAGACTACATCACTTGGTGGTACACATTAGTTCGTCACTTTTGTAGATGACTATTCTAGGCGTTGTTGGGTGTACACCATGACGAAGAAGAGTGAAGTCCTAGATTTGTTTGTGGAGTGGAAGAAAAGATTAGAACTGCAGACTAGGAGAAAGATCAAGACGTTGCGATCCGACAACGGTGATGAGTATACTTCTGACCCCTTTCAGCAGCTATGTCGAGACGAGGGCATAGAGAGACACTTCACAGTTAGTCATACACCGCAGCAAAATGGGGTGGTAGAGAGGTTAAATCGGTCTTTACTGGAGAAGATCCGATGCTTATTGTCGCAGAGTGGTTTGGAGAAGATCTTTTGGGCTGAGGCACTTACATATGCGAGCCACCTCATTAATAGGCTGCCTTCATCTGCGATTGAGGGGAAAACCCCTATGAAGATGTGGTCGGGAAAGCCAGCACATGACTATGACCAGCTCAAGGTATTTGGGTGCCCTGCATATTATCATGTTAGAACTGATAAATTGGAACCTCGAGCTAGGAAGGCCATATTTGTAGGATTCAAGTGTGGTGTCAAGGGATACAAGCTTTGGGATCCAGTTGATAAGAAGATTGTGCTGAGTAGGTACGTCACATTTGATGAGGCTTCTATCTTGAAGCTTCCCAGCTCTCATCAGGTGGAGAGCGACCCGACGGAGAAGATATCGCAGGTGGTGAAGATCGATGTAGCTCCACATTGTCCAGATGGTACAGTATCCATTAGAGTGCCGACTGAGGTGACGCCAGGCGAGCACGACGGTGATACGAAGGATACGGGTACTGATGTGCAGGATCAGGAACCGACGGCCCAGGTTCAGGATTCTATTGCGGTTCGAAGACAGAGGAGAAACGTACAGATGCCAGCACGGTATGCCGACACAGTTGCGTATACACTTCCAGTGGAGAGTATCGATGAGTTTGTGCCTACTACATTCAGAGAGGCCGAGCAGAGTTCGAAGGCTGATTCGTGGCAGGTGGCTATGCAGGAGGAGATGGAATCTCTTCATAAGAACGATACATGGGAGCTTGTTGAGCTTCCAAAGGGACGGAAGGTAATTGGTTGTAAGTGGGTATACACAAAGAAGGAGGGCATTGAGAGCACTCCATTAAGATTCAAAGCTAGGTTGGTTGCGAAGGGCTATGCACAGGAGGAAGGAATAGATTATAATGAGGTTTTCTCTCCGGTGGTGAAGCACTCTTCGATTCGGGTTTTGCTAGCTTTGGTGGCACAATATGGTTTGGAGTTAGATCAGTTGGATGTGAAGACGGCATTTCTTCATGGTGATCTTGATGAAGAAATATATATGACTCAGCCATTGGAATTCCGAGCTGCAGGGAAAGAAAAATTGGTTTGCAGATTAAAGAAATCGTTATACGGTTTGAAGCAGTCTCCTCGATAGTGGTATAGGCGATTCGATGGTTTTATGATTGGTCATTCGTACACTCGGAGCTAGTTTGATCCTTGCGTATATTTTCGCAAGTTGAAAGGAGGTGCATACATTTATTTGTTACTTTATGTTGATGACATGTTGGTTGCCTCTACTTCCAGGTCGGCTATAGATGAGTTGAAAGTTCAGCTTTCAAATGAGTTTGAGATGAAGGACTTGGGTGAGGCCAAACGCATTTTGGGAATGAAGATGGACAGAGACAAGAAGAAGGGCAGAATTTGTTTGACACAGGTGGCTTATTTGAAGAAGGTTCTACAGCGATTTCATGTTAGCATGGATACGAAGCCAGTTGGTGTACCTTTGGGAGCCCATTTGAAGCTTTCAGCTGATCTTTCACCAAAGTCAGTTGAAGATCGAGAGTTGATGTCGAAGACTCCATATGCGAGTGCGGTTGGAAGCTTGATGAGTTGATGTCGAAGACTCCATATGCGAGTGCGGTTGGAAGCTTGATGTATGCAATGGTATGTACGAGGCCGGATTTGTCACAGGCGGTAAGCATGGTTTCGAGATACATGCATGATCCAGGAGTGGGTCATTGGGACGCCGTGAAATGGATTTTGAGGTACATTTGAGGTCCGCTCAATGTTGGTTTAGTTTATAAGCGGGACACTACAGGTGGGCAGCTATGCATTGGCTATGTTGATTCGGATTATGCCGGGGATTTGGATAAGCACCGGTCTACGACGGGGTATGTGTTTACATTGACCCATGTGCCGGTGTGTTGGAGATGCACCTTACAGTTGACGGTGGCTTTGTCTACGACGGAGGCAGAGTATATGGCAGTTACGGAGGCTATGAAGGAGGCTATTTGGCTTCGAGGACTTTTGGAGGAACTTGGTATATCACAGAGGTCCATCACTATTCATTGTGATAGCATGAGTGCTATCTATTTGGCGAAGAATCAGGTTTTTCATGCGAGGACGAAGCACATTGATGTTCGTTATCACTTCGTTCGGGATGTTCTTGAAGATGGCGATGTGGAACTTGTGAAGATCCATATGAAGGATAATCCGGCGGATATGCTCACAAAGGTGGTTCCGAGCAACAAGTTTGATCATTGTCAAAACTTGTTGAACATTCGTGATTGTTGAGGCCGTTGGCGGCCAATTGGGTGAACTACGTTCGGCTTGATTCCTTGGGCAAGAGGATACGTAGGCGGTCTTTATGATTCAGCCGGTACCGGTTTTGGATTTTGATGGGGGTGAGATTGTTTGAACTCTCGTTCGGGTTCCCGACTTGTTGTGGATTGAGTCTATTGTCGTGAATTGTTTTATGGTGTACTGGACACAACAAGTGGGACATTTGGCTGCTTTGGTGTTGGCTTAGTTTTTTTGGAAAACTTCGCCGAGGTGGAGAATTGTGAAGACGTGGGAAGACGTGGGGTGGGGGCTACCCACGTGAGCAAGTCCCACATGATTCCACACGAGTCGTGATCGCGGTTTTGATTCCACGTCTTCCGCGGCCCACCCGAAGGCAACATGCACACACACACATATATACGGAGCAATTGCGGCTGCGGTGAAAAAGAAAAGGAAAGAAGAGGTTTTTCTTTTAGGGTTTTTTTTTGTGCATCCCTTTGAGAGGTGTTTGTGAGGGATTTGAGAGTTTGTGTGAGGGTTTAGATTGTGAGTGATTGTAAACCCTAGTTGTATTCTCTCCCTCTATTAGTGGATCTCCCCCCTCCTTGCCCCGTGGACGTAGGCAATTTGCCGAACCACATAAAATTGGTTGTCTCGCTATTTGTGTGATTTGCAATAGCTTTTAGGTTCCCTCGACGCGCAGTCCTAGAGCTGACGAGAGGAAGAGCTAATATCTCACTTTGATGAGATATTAGGCTTCAGATTCTTGTTCCCTTTGAGAAACAAGAATTCTTAGTGCGACCTAACTCTATTGTTGTGCCGAGGTGCTGCCGAAATTTCCGCTGCGCGCAACATTTCTAACTTATATATCACCTCTTAATTAATGGGGAAACACTATACCCTCATGAACTTTTATTGTTTTGTAGTAAACCTAAATAACTAACTTTTAAAATCACACTAAACTCACAATAACTTTTACAAAAAAAATCCCAAAGTTAAACTGTTACATCTGGCATGCCACATGCAACCCTCGTGACTTTAAAAGATTAAAAAAACCCTTACATCATTAGAATTCATTTTATGGCCTTTTTATATTTTTAACTCTAAAAACAAAATCACTCATTATTTGTCATTCGTTTTTCTCTTTCTCGCGCCGAGGTTGAAGTCCCAAACCCTAACCTTTCTTGGGTCAAATTGCCCTTTAAATTTGTTTCTTTTTCTAATTTATGGGTGTTATCTAAAAAAAATGAAAAACTTATTGGGGGTTTCTACAATTCTAAAAGGTATAGAGGTCCTCGGTGTAATTTCAAAGTTTTAGGGGTTTAGCATGATTTTTGAAAGCTATTGGGGATTTAATGTAATTTTGAAAGTTATTGGAAGCTTACTACAAAACATTGAAACTTCATGGTGTTTAGGGTAGTTTACCCATAGTCATATATAACACCACATCTTTCCAATCCGTAAATGATAACTTAAATTTAAAAGGAAATGAAAATTCTTGAGTCTTTTTAGTAAGGACTGTAAAAAGAAGCTAATCAAATTAGAATTTAGGGAAAATTGTGTCTAGGCCCCAAAGAAATAAAGGGGATGTGGCCCAACCCCCTATCTTTTTCCCTTACTCTTTAACCCTTAAAATCCCAAAAAATGTGTTCAGTCCCCTTTTCACACTCTCCCATGAATACATCCCAAAACATTGTGTCTAACCATACGGTTTGGTTGTCTCTTATTTGTGGCAAAATAAGTAAAATTTTAATTAATGTTAAATCTCATGAGAACATAGAATGTCTGTCAAATCTCATGATCAACAAGAACATGACATGTATCCTATGTTAACTTTAACTAGTACATGTTAACTGTCATCATTATACGTTAACTCTCCTCGTAACATGTTAACTTTCCAGCTAAACATGTTAACGTTCATCGTAACATGTTAACTTTTACTGTTATATGTTAACTTTCGTAATAATATGTTAACTTTCTTCATAACATGCTAACTTTTTCTCAGAATGATTACTTTTTCTCATCTTATGAATGTGTTGTGTTTTGAGAGAAGCTTGTTTTTGTAATGGATAGACATACACCAATGAACTAGAGATCAAGGTCTCACGACTTGAAGAAGAGAATGATATTACATTCTCCGCCGCCACCAGAACCAAAGCATCAACTGCGAAGATCAAGTTCAGCTTCTTTCTAAAGATTGCATGTATACTAAAATTTGTAGATTTGCATGGAGATTGGAGTGGTTTTTGTAAGATATTTGTATAAAAAAACATGTCTGAACTTGTGAGAACTTATGATTTGTTAGTTATTTTTTTATGGTTGTACTCGAAACTGAGTAGAAGAATGACCCATAATTGTGGGCTTGAACGATTTACATATGTTTAAGATATCGTGAGAAGTTGTAGCAAGTTTTACTTTAGTGGGTTTTTTCTTATTCTTGAAGTTTCAATGCGTCGAATTTAATACACGCCTGTTGGTACATTGAGGCATATGCTTGTCTTCATTTTGTATGTTGTTTTAACTTTGGATTAACATGTTACGAGGAGAGTTAACATATAATAATAAAAGTTAACATGTAACAATTAAAGTTAACATTCAAGAAAGTGGGTCTGTTGGGTCTAATCCCAACGTCCATTATTCTCCGAAAAAGGGACAACGACATCACAGTCTTTCTTTGGGTTTCAGTAGCATTCTATAACAAGAAAAGTTAATATTTAACATATACATTTGACAGATATAACATGTGATTTTTGGTCACTTAGTTGCATATATCAAAATATTTCTAATAAATGTAGGGGTTGGTGTACGTGTTGAACATGTTAACTTTCATTTGACTACATTAACTTTGAGATGAACATGTACCTGTTGAACATGTACCTGTTGAACATGTACCTGTTGACATGTTTGTATTTCCTGTTGACATTCAAGTAAACATGTACCTTTTTATTTGACTACGTTAACTTTGAGCTGAATATGTTGTCTTTCAACTGTACATGTTGACTTTCAAATTCTGTAGACTTTAAAGTGAAGATGTTTACTTTCAGTTGAATATATTAAATTTAAGCTAAAAATGTTGACTTTAATATGAACATGTTAACTTTCACGTGAACATGTTAACTCTCATATGTATATGTTAACTTTCAGGTGTATATGTTAACGTTCAAGTTTATATGCTAACGTTCACATGAACATGTTAACTCTCATCTGTATATGTTAACTTTCATCTGCATATGTTAACTTTCTTACGAACATGTTAACTCTCATCTTTGACGGGGATTTTTTTAACACAAAAATATAGCTTTCATTAATAGTAGAAATTACATGGTTTTGCCTCCTGTAGACTAAAGCAGCAAATATATCATGAAGTGAGACACCCCTCACTTGTACAAAATTATATCTAACCTTCATAACAATAACAACAGACTTTTGAACTATTTTCATGGAGCTCTTGAAGAAAAAACTAGACTGATACAAAGGAAAGAAAGTTCATGATTTCATCACTATCATACAAAAAGCCAAGTCTCCCAAAATGAAAGAATCCAACTTGGAAATCATAGCCTCGAACCACATGCACCTCTGCCAAAGAATTAAACGGAAACCCTTTTACCATGTGTACCCAAATTTGAGTGTATACAAGCATCATAAAAGGCATCAAAGCCATGTCAATCAGCCGCTGCTGCAGAAATACCACAACCACCAGCAGAAAACTAAACTGAACCCATGAATCAAGTCTCTTATGTGTATCTGAAAGCCACCATCATGTTCCCAAAATGAGTATGCATGAACGACACAAAACCACCACCAAAACATGCCATGGCAACATAAATCCAACATCGCACAAATAGGAAGCACCAAAACTCTTTTTCCAGGCCCATACCCATGCTCAGATTGCTTATGTATTGCTGCTATAGTAATTTTCATAAAACCTGGTTTGCCCTTATCCAGAGCAAAGTGGACCGATCCTTTACAAGATACACATAGATATCTAGTTTGATATGAACACCACAACTCCTTCCACAACCAAAAGGACCAGAACCAAGAAGTAAAACCAGAAAAACCGTGTAGAGGGGCAACTGAAAGTGCAAGAAAAGAGACTAAAAACATAGATGTGCACCTTAACAACATGTTGCATAGCATAATATGTCTCTGCAGTTATCATCTGTGATTTGACGAAGAGCCTTTACGGGCCCTGAGCTGGACTTTAAGGGGACCGTCAGGGTGCCTCTTGTTCTTTTCGGAATTCTTGGGCTGCTAGTAAAATGCGTTATCTGAGTTATGGCCTTGAAGGGTGGTGGGTTTCACATTAAGCTCTTCTCCCTCAGAAACATAGAACTGAAAGGGAAGGGGATTCATGTCGATGATTCTCCTTAAGGCCTCACGTCGAACACCTGCAGAGCGTTTGCAGTCTCCTAATTTGAACTCTGATGAATACGATAGGGTCGTACCCATGACCACGGATTCGACGATCTCTTCGTCTTCGATGGGGATTGTTGAAATGCCGTCGTTGGGTTTCTCGCCGGCGACGACGGCGTTGACCAGGAGAGGGTAAGGAGGAGGAGGGGGAGGGTATCTCTGTTGCTGCTAGCTCTTTTATTGATTCTCCTCTTCGTCATCAAAGTTGGATACACTGGATTAAACAAAAACGATGCCGAAGAAAGAGAGGAGATAGATTAGGGAGGCAACAAGGGAGACAATGAAGAGGATCTCGACGAACCCGACGACATGCAGGTGGAGGTGCGGATCTTTTCGCGCCACCGGAAAACATCGATGTCATTTCCAGGAGAATATCTTCCAGGGATCAAAAGTGACAGTATCATGTACGGTTGCTTCATGCACATCGACGGCGGCATGTTGTACGGTGTCAGCAACACTGGCCAGGTAGACCAAGCAGAGCTCATTAATCCAAACGGATTAAATCCGTCGCTAGCAAGCCCCAGCCTAATATTCCGAGACTCTTTACCGAAGTCGGGGTATATACGGTCAATGTGCTTCCATGCCTCACCATCCGCAGGATGTCTTAGTTTCCCGTCCTCTTTGCGGTCGGTCGAGTGCCATCACATATTCTCAGCCACCTCGGCAGACATATAAAACCGCTGCAGCCTAGGAATAATTGGAAAATATCGGAGAACCTTCGTAGGGATTCTGTTCTGCTTATTGGATGCACCGCCTTCGGATGTGCTTACAACTTCTCCTTTCCAACGTGATACATGACACGTCAGACATTCCTCCAGAGCTTCATTACCCTTATTGTACAAGATGCAGTCGTTAGGACAGGCGTCTATCTTCTTGTAATCAAGCCCCAGCGTATCAACAATCTTGTGAGCTTCGTAATAGGTCGCGGAGATGCTTTTCTCGCCGCCTGGAATGACTTTCCTCAGCAAATCTAATAACATCTCAAAATGTGTAACAGCCATCCCACTGAGTGTTTGGATATGAATAAGCCTCAGCATAAAAGAAAGCCTTGTGAACTCAGTGCAACCCTCGTATAACGGTGACTCGTTTTCTTCAACAAGTCTCATCAATCGATCTACATCTTGAAACATATCATTAGTGTTGACATCACTCACCGACGGCGCTGCAAGAATATCTTCTAACATATCAGTCGTGTCAACTGTCGGATTGCTGACTTCAGTGAATTCTTCCTCTGATTGCATCACCGGGACGCCTTCACCGTGATGACTCCAAAATACATAAGAGCTATCAAATCCATTGATTGACAGATGAAAACTTACGTCACTCCTAGCGAGCATTTTACCGTTCCTGCAATTCTTACAAGGACAGAAAATCGACCCGCTTAGCGACCGTAGAGGGTTTGTGTCAGAGTAGGCTAACAAAGCTTCTATCCCATCCTTGTACCGTATCGTCAAGAAAGAAAAATCGCTTGCATCTATAATTTAAAAATTAATGGAAGTGAGCATATCCCGACATATATCATTTTAATTTAGGGATGTAAACGTGAGTTCAGAGGACCGCATGTGTGACCGGCTGTCAGAGGAAGGCTTCTATCCCATTAGGTATTTAAACGTGACGTGTATATGTATTTACGTGTGTTCAAGTGTACTTTCAATTCGTCAAAATTTCGGCAGCACCTACCCGCTGTTCTCTCGAGTACAGTATAGTGGGAAGGATATACTCATGCATATCCCTCCGCAATTTGTACACGGAGAACAACGAGTAAGCGCGTCGAAACTCTGACGAAGAAAGTACACAAGAACACAAGTAAATACATATACACGCCATGTTTACATACCTAACCGTCCAAACTGGACAGATCCAAATAAATATTTATATATAGCCCCTCTCACATACGCGTACAAAAAAGTTATCGGACCGAACAGATGCCTCGTATCCGCCAACGATCCTGTACGCCGTATGTGACAAGTAATAAGAGATTATATATAGTATTTATTGGACGGGGTATTCACGGCTCGAAAAATATGAGTGTGCGGTGTGTGTAGTTTCTGAGTAATTAGCGATATAAGTATTTATTGGATGGGGAACTTTCCTCACCTCGACCCTCACCCTCACCTAACCCTAACCTCACCCTCACCTTCACCCTCCCCTAACCTAACCCTATCATTAACCCTCAAACTCACACGCAGCCCTCACCCTCACCCCACCCTCACCTAACCCTAACCATCACGCCACCCTCATCTAACCCTAACCCTAACCCTTACCATCACCCCACCCTCACCTAACATCCTCTAACCCTAATCCTAACCCAACCCTAACCCTAACCCTCGCCTAACCCTAACCCTAA
Organism: Asparagus officinalis; assembly: GCF_001876935.1. Classification (NCBI taxonomy): domain Eukaryota; kingdom Viridiplantae; phylum Streptophyta; class Magnoliopsida; order Asparagales; family Asparagaceae; genus Asparagus; species Asparagus officinalis. The sequence continues at coordinate 86,437,547 of NC_033800.1, forward strand.
CCCTAACCCTCACCCTCATCCATCACCCCACCCTCACAGAACTCCTCTAACCCTAATCCTAACCCTAACCTAACCCTAACCCTAACCATAATTAAAATTAACTTTTTTATAGTATAATCCTAACCCTAACCCTAACCGAACCCTAAACCCTAACCTAACCTAACCCTAACCGAACCCTAACCCTAACCCTACCCTAACCTAACCCTAACCATAATTAAAATTAATTTTTTTATATTATAATTTTATCAATATGAATATTTTTATTAGGGTTTGGGTTTTTTTGCATAATTTTTTTGTTTTACCAAAATTAACTTAAATTAAAAAAATTAAATTTAAATAACAAAAAATAACTTACAAATCATCTTCCTCCCCCCTCTCTATCTCTCCTTCTCTCTCCCTCCTCTCGTCGGCCGACGCGGCGGCTGGCGGCGTTGTCGGCTCGCTGCCGGCGTCGGCCGACGAGAGAGAGGGAGAGAGAAGGAGAGATTGAGGAGCGGGGGGGGAGAAAGAGAGAGAGATTGCGGGGGGGGAAGGGGCCATACCTTGGAGAGAGAGAGGGGAGAGAGGGGCGCGGCGCGGCGGGGATGAACGGCGGCGGCGGCCGAGGGGCGGCGAGATTCGGACCAGGTGGGGGGGGATCTTTAGCGGCGGGGGGGAAAGGAGGAGATGGGGTTCAGACAGCGTGGGGGGGACGACGCGTGGGGGGGATCGACAGCGTGGGGGGGGGGGGGGATCGGACAGCGCGGGGGGGATGAGAAGGGGGGGCGGGGAAAATGAGAAGGGGGGGAATCTAGGGCATTAATTCGGGCGCGGGTGCCCAAAAATTTGGGCGCGCGCGCCCAAAAAAATTTTGCCATAATTTAATTTTAGCGACGGAATTTCCGCGCCTAAAAACTCTTTAGCGACGGAAATTCCGTCGCTAAAATTAATTTAGCGACGAAATAAAATTTCGCCGTAAAACATTTTAGCGACGAACAATTTCCGTCGCTAAAATGTGATAATCCGTCGCTATAATTATTTTAGCGACGGATAAATAGCGACGGAATATTCCGTCGCTATAAATTAACATATAGCGACGGAATTGTTCGTGACTATTTTACCGTAGGTAAAAGCTCGTTTTCTACTAGTGTACCCTAACAAAAGATTCATTTAGTTAGAAGTAGGAAGCAATAAAAGCTACCAACATCTCAACTGTTCTTTGCACCGTAGTTTGATAGTAACCTACTAAGATCACATCAAAAGCTGGTTTTACGGTAACCTACTACATATGAGGGGAAGGTGTTGGGAGCCCTTCCTCGTGGCCTGAACAATGTGGTTAGAAAAATTAAAGGATTTATCATCAATGGCTATAGATTCCACACTAAGAGCCACGACAAGTTTCGCAAGACTCAAAATTCCGGGGTGAACGTTGTCACCAGTGATGGTAAAACTTGGTTTGGGAAAATTAGAAACATCTATGAGTTAGACTATTTTAGTGAATTTAAGGTTATCTTATTTACGTGTGATTGGGTGGGATGTAGTAGGGGGTCAAGGGATGAAGGAGCATGCAAATGGTTTTACTCTCGTAAACTTCTCTCATTTTATACATACAGGTATCATACTACTTGATGCCTGATGATGCATTTGTCCTCTCCTCTCAAGTGAAACAAATTTTTTTTGTAGAAGAAGGATAAATGATGGTTCCTGTTGGACCCTGGAGGGGGAGGGGGGGGGGTTAATTAGGGTCTTAAGGCTATAATAGTGCAATAAAAATAAGATAAACAACAAACCACAAAATAAACAATTATAGCAAATGAGATAAAGTTAGAAATCGTTATCCAAGTGACGCGCGATGTGTTAACGAGGTTCGGCCCGCTGACCTACGTCCTCGCTCCCCACTCTCGAGGAGAATCCACTACACAACCCGGTTTGGAAGCCGAAACTTTTTCTACACAACGATCTCCACAAGATCTCACAACTACACAATTGATCACCACAAGATCTCACTCCCACAAAGTTGATCTCCACAAGATTAAGTTCTCAACAGTAGTAATGATGTAAAAACTCTCCCTTTACAATGTCCCTATGGCAAGGAGAAAGATTACACTGAAGCTGGGAAGTGAAACTGAAAACAAAGGAAAACTAGGTTTTGAAAGTTTGCTCTCAGGAATTACAAATCTCTGATTTTTCAAAATATTTGGGACACTTGAAGAAGAAGGAGTATAGGGGGTTTAAATAGGAGAGAACACAACAGCTTAAACCCATACCCAAATCCCCTAAAACCTGGATAAATCGGCGCCTGAAATCTGTACCAAAAAGACCGTTTGAATAAGCGACGGTCGACTTTGTAAATCTCGCGGTCGACCGCGAGCCAGCTTTGAAACTTGGAAAATTTCCAGAGACTTCTGCGGTCGACAGTGGCGGGGGGGCTCGCGGTCGGGGGGGAGCCAGCTTTGAAACTTGGAAAATTTCCAGAGACTTCTGCGGTCGACAGTGGCGGTCGACTGTAAGAATTTTCGAGCTGACGGTCGATCGTGAAAGTTTCTGCTGCCTACTCAAAAAAAGACACAGGTGCGGTCGACCGTAGCGATCGACCGCAAAGTGACACCAGTTTTAAAACAATTTTAGACTCGATAAAAAATCTGTAAAATATTTGAATGACTTCCAAAAAATATGAAACTTTGTAAAATATTTTTAATACTAAAACAAATTGTTTGGAAAAAATTTTTTACGAAAATGTCCTCATACTTGTGAAAAATATTATTTTGTTAAAACGCTCAAAAATCTAAGTATGAAAGTGTGTGTGTGATATCCCAATAGCTTCAAGTGAAATCTAAAACTACTTGCTTACATTCTAGCACTAGAGAAAAAAGAAAAACTAGCTAATATCCTCACATAGAATTACAATTATTTGAGTCTTAATATAGCTTGAGTTGATGAAGCTTCCCATTGCATTTGTTATTCTTGAATTAACATTGCTTCATCACTATGCCTCCTCATCCTTTGGATATCATCGTTGTAGCTCATATTCCATCCAATCCTCAATGCATGATACTAACAAGCTTGATATATATATTAACTACAATATCGCTCAACAAGCAATTAGTACCGATAATGGAGGTTATAAAACATCATCAAAACATAAGGGCTAACAATCTCCCCATTTTTTATGATGACAACCAACCATTATATAGGAGCAAAATAAATATAGCTTATAGATAGTAGCTCCCCCAATCTATGAGTTCCCCCTTACTATGTGCACAAATAAGGAGATTTCTCTCCCCCTTTGTCACCATCAAAATGGGGTAAAAAAAATGCATGTGAAATGCAACTAAGCAAGCAATCAAGTAGAACTTTCACATAGTGCATAAGCCCAAACCATTTCTTATGCGATAAAAATCATCTTCGTTAAGAGGCTTGGTAAAGTTATCCGCTAATTGAGATTTTGTGTCAACAAACACAAGGGATACATCTTGCCTCTCTACATGATCGTGTAAGAAATGATGGCGCACATCAATATGCTTGGTTCTAGAATGTAAAACCAAATTTTTAAAAATATTTATAGCACTAGTGTTGTCATAAAAGATTTTTATATTTTGAAAATTCAAATCATAGTCAACTAAGCTTTGTTTCATCCACAAAACTTAGGCACAACATAAGCCGACGGTAATGTATTTTGCTTCCGTAGTGGACAAGGCAACACAATTTTATTTCTTGAAAGCCCAAGAGACAAGAGAGTTACTGATGCGGCATAATTATGTACCGAAAATTGCAAGTGCACAATTTATCAAGTTATCGTATAAAAAGATATCGATCCCACGAAGAAGGTGATTTTAAGAGATTATTAAACTTGGTTCTTATATTTTGTGCGTGACAATTAGGAATAAAGAATAAATGTGAATGTGATGAGTGATTGTTGTGAATATTTGCAAAAGATAATAAATTGATTTTTAGACGACTATTCATGATAAGAACAACAACATGATAATAATCCTAGAATTCATAAGCATAACCTATCAAACCATTTAAGATAAGCATAGATTATCAAATTCTTCTTCTACCGATTAGTTCTCTAGTTGATTATCCTAAACATGAACATTTTAAGTACAAGAGAATAATTCATACAATATAAAGGAAATTAGACTAGTTTCATATAATTCTAAACTTCCTACAAGAATTAAATTCACATCTTTAAGAAATAAAAATAAGAAAAAGAACTAATTACAAAAATAAAAAGAAAAGAAAATCTAAACTATGGACAAGAAATAAATCTAACTACAAAGAAAATAAAAATCTACACTATAAAATAAATTGCAGAAATTAAATGCAAGAAAAATAAATCTATTCTACAAATTAAAGTGCAAAAAGAAAATAAAAAAGACAAGAAAGTAAATCTACACTACAAGCATGAATTTAAATCTAACTAATAAGCAATAATAAAGAAATTACTAAAAAGAAATAAAAGAGAAAAGAAATGCAAACCTTCAAATTTCTCTTCATCTCCATCCTCATCATTCAACAAGAGGAGAAAGAACAAATTTAAAGAGGAAAAAAATTATTTTTATTAATTGCAACTAAAGTTATAATTTTTGGAAGGCCTTCTCAATTAAGAGTAGCCCTCCTCTCCAAAAGGAGTTTACAAAATTTTTACACCCTTAACCCCTCACTCTCTACCCCTATTTATAGTAATCTTCAATGAATATGAGCCATTGGATTTGTCTTGAGCCCCAAGCAACAATCTCCACATTTGAATTTGCTTTTTGTTCTTCTCTAATCCAACATAAGAGGCCTAATTTGATTTATTTGATTTTCCACATTTGCAGCAGCCCAAATGCATTTCCAAAGTCCGGCATTTAGTTTGAATCCAATCTCCAGCCCATTTGAGTTCATCTTCCCATTTGATTTTGTTCGGCCCAACAATCAAAGTTGATTTTCGGTAACTGGAAGTTCACTCAAACCCAATCATCATTTGTTTTCGGAAAATAGAAGTTCAAGTCCACCGGTCCATGAGTTCTGCAGCAAACAAGTAATGGAAGTGTGGCCCACAATAATTATGAAAATTCAAAGCCAAATTTCCAGCCCAAGGCAAGACCACAGGTCCAAAACCGAAAATTAACATCCATTTCATTTAAAAAAAAAACGAAAATTGAGCAATCAAGCATCTGGCCCATCCATGTCCCTTTGCTTTTGAATTTCGGCCCATTCAAAGTCCTTCTTTGTTAAAAGTCAGCCCATTTCATTTACAAGCCGGTCTCCTTCATTAAAATCCAAATTTTTGCATAAAAGCCCACTTCATTCCACTATTTGCATCCATGTCCAAGCATAGCTTCCTTGGTGTATTTTTTTATGGGCTTTGCTCTTTGGGCTTCAATCATTTTCCTCTTTTAAGCTTTTGCTTCATGGGCTTCTAAAATGCTACAAAATAGAGAAGAGAGATTTAGAGGGGTTTTTACATTTAATAATATTTATTTATATTTTCATTCAATTATGTGGAAACTAAGCTAACAACAATTATTAATGGTATATTTATTCATGTAAAATAGATAATGAGGGTCTAAAATTATAATAAAATTATGATTACCAAATACCCCCACACCTAAACTTTTGCTAGTCCTCTAGCAAAGAAAAGAAATTCCTAACTCACTTTCGCAGGAATCGCGGTTGTATTTAGCGCATACAACAAGCCTTTAAATCCCTAGGTTACCCTAGTGGAAGAGTTGTAGTCTCGTGAGGGTTTGCAGTGAATATACCCACAAAATTCGGTCAACTTGCCAAGTTAAATAAGTCAGTAGATAACAGATTTTCCTTGATATATTTAAACATTCTAATTGAAACTAGTTAATAATCAAGAAAACGTTTTTATATATAACTCCAATGTAAATCCCCTAGAAAATCTTTTTCATTATAGCAATACAAAACCAAGTCAAATCTTAGAAATTTAATTAAAAAGTTTTGAAAAGAACATGCCAACTCTTTGTTTTAAATAACTTTCAAGTCTCTTGATCAAAAATTGTTTTTCAAAGACCATATATACAAAACAACAATATATAAAAACAATTGTTAGTGTTATATATATGTATATTTTTTTCACTCTCTAATTCTTGGTGATTGTTTTCTATTTTAACGGGCTTTCTAAGTGACCATTTAACGAGTTTTGGGCCAATGAATCCCAACCCAATTGGGCTTAGGTCATTAAGTATAGAGATACTCCTTGGGCTTAATTGCTCAGTCAACTTAGGCTTTATAAGATAGAATCACCTTAAATTTAAGAATTATTTTTTTTTGTGGTGCCCATTTTTCTAACGAGTTTTGGGCCAATGAATCCCAACCCAATTGGGCTTAGGTCATTAAGTATAGAGATACTCCTTGGGCTTAATTACTCAGTCAACTTAGGCTTTATAAGATAGAATCACCTTGAATTTAAGATTTTTTTTCTTTTTTTTTGGTGGTGCCCCTTTTTCGCACTCTTCTTTTATAAGGTTAGTTTTTTTTAATATATATATGTGTAAGTATATATAGTCTTTTAAAAAAATTTGTGTAAATTAAGATAACTTGAAAAAATATTTTCAACTCTAAGTTAAGCATGCAAAAATTTCATTATTTTTAATTAAAAATCTAAGGTAAGACTTAAGTAAAGTATACTAGTTGAAAAATCATTTCTTAAGAATTTTATTTGGAGTTATCATAAAAGGTGAACTTGAATATGTCACTAACTAAGAATTAGAAAATTTAAAATCTATCAATTTGATCAATTATTACTTAACTCTATTAATTTGGCAAGTGACAATATTTTTATAATTTTTTTTTAACAAAAAGAAAGAAAAATATAACTAAAAAGGTAAAATAAAGAGGAAAATATGTATTTCTCACCCCCACACCTAAATTTTGCATTGTCCTCAATGCAAATTCGCTGAAGCACAAAGTAAAGCAGATAAAATTAGAGAACTTACAGTTGTTCGGTTGACAATGATGATAAGGATCTGCAATTACTGTTAGTATGAGGATGAAGAAATCAAATAAGAGAAAAATTGTAAGTAATTATTTTTATTTTATTATTGTTATTAAATTTTTTTTTAACAAAAGAATTTTTTTTCTTTTTTTTAAGAAACAAAAGGAAAATTAGTTTTTTTTTATAGATAATGAGGTTCATGAAGAACCAACACCTCTTCCTCTCCGAGTGTAGAAAATTCTAAAAATGGTTTCAGACGTTGACCATTTATTTTAAAAATATTACCATTTTTAGGATTTTCTATCTCGACAGCTCCATGTGGAAAAACTTGTTTAACAAAAAATGGACCTGTCCATCTTGATCTCAATTTTCCTGGAAAAAGATGCAATTTTGAATTGTACAATAAAACTTTTTGTCATGGAGAGAAAATTTTTTCGTAAAATTGATTTATCATGAAAAATTTTTGTTTTCTCTTTGTAAATTTTTGAGTTTATGTATGCATCATTTCGAATTTCTTCCAACTCATTTATTTGGAGCAATCTGTTTTTACCTGCCGAGTCTGAGTCAAAATTTAACTGTTTTATTGCCCACATTGCTTGATGTTCCAATTCTACTGGTAGGTGGCAAGCTTTCCCAAACACTAATCTGTATGGTGACATCCCCAAGTTGGCCTTAAAAGCTGTTCTATAAGCCCACAGAGCATCACATAATTTTACAGACCAATCTTTTCTGTTATGATTAACTGTTTTTTCTAAGATTTGTTTGATCTGCCTGTTTGTGACCTCTACTTGTCCACTGGTTTGGGGGTGATAAGGAGTTGATAATTTATGTGTGATTGAATATTTCCTCATCAATTCAAAAACTTGACAACGACCTTGTTGTCATTAGTTTTGCAAGCTACCGCCTCAACCCATTTTGACATGTATTCAACGGCTACTAGAATGTAGACATTTCCAAAGGAATTTGGAAATGGTCCCATGAAATCGATACCCCACAGATCAAAAAGTTCAACGGATAAGATGGGTTGTAAGGGCATCATATTTCTTCTAGTGACCTTCCCTAAAAGCTGACAGCGGTTACAGGTTTTGCAAAACTCGAATGAATCCTTGAAGAGAGTGGGCCAATATAGCCCAGACTGGAGAACTTTTTTAGCTGTTTTTCTTGGGCCAAAGTGGCCTCCACATGCTTGCTCATGACAAAAGGATAGAATACTCCTAGTTTCTTCAGTGGGAACACACCTCCTAAAGATCTGATCAGGACAGTATTTGAACAGATATGGATCATCCCAGTAAAAGTATTTTACTTGGGAGAGAAAACGGGATCTATCCTGTTTGGACCAATGAGAAGGGATCTGGTTCATGACTATGTAGTTCACAATGTCGGCGAACCAGGGAACAGATTGGATTTCTAGGAGTTGTTCATCTGGAAAATGTTCATTGATTGGAACGGTTGATGTTGGTGCATTTGGGAGTCGAGAGAGGTGATCTGCTACGGGGTTCTCTGTTCCCCTTCTGTCAAGAATTTGAATGTCAAACTCTTGAAGAAGGAGAATCCATCTAATGAGCCGTGCTTTAGCATCCTTTTTGGTCAAAAGATACTTTAGTGCGGCATGATCAGTGAAAACTTTGGTTAAGGAATCAATGAGGTAGGACCTGAATTTTTCTAAGGCAAAGACTACAGCTAAAAATTCTTTCTCTGTGATAGAGTAGTTTTGCTGAGCATCATTCAGAGTCCTACTGGCGTAGTAGATCACATGCGGTTTTCCATCAAACCGTTGTCCTAAAACAGCACCGATCGCAGAATCAGACGCATCACACATCAGTTCGAAGGGTAAGGTTAGCTCCTTTTTCAGATATTCGAAAGCTTTGAGGCAGTCGGGGGAGAAGACAAATGATGTATCCTTGGCTAAAAGATTGGTCAAGGGTCTAGGCAATTTTGCTGAAATCTTGATGAAACGTCGGTAAAAACCAGCATGACCAAGAAACGATCTGATATCTTTGACTGTTTTGGGAGGAGGGAGATTGGAAATGAGATCTACCTTAGCTTTGTCCACTTCAATTCCCCTATTGGAAACTACATGTCCTAAGACAATGCCTTGTTTGACCATGAAATGACATTTCTCCCAATTGAGAGTCAGATTTTTCTCCCTACACCGTTCTAGGACCAGTTTAAGATGATGCAAACATTGGGAAAATGTGTCACCAAAAATGGAAAAGTCATCCATGAAAATTTCGAGAAATCGCTCTACCATGTCGGAAAAAATACTGATCATGCAACGTTGGAATGTGGCCGGTGCATTGCACAGGCCAAAAGGCATGCGTCGGTATGCGAATGTTCCATACGGGCAAGTGAAGGTGGTTTTTTCCTGATCTTCGGGAGCGATAGGGATTTGATTGTAACCTGAATATCCATCCAGGAAACAGTAGAACTCGTGTCCTGCTAAACGCTCTAACATTTGGTCAATGAAAGGAAGAGGGAAGTGATCTTTCCGAGTGGCTAAGTTGAGTTTTCTGTAGTCAATACAGACTCGCCATCCAGTTTGGATTCGAGTGGGAATCAGCTCATTAGCCTCATTTTGGATCACGGTGATCCCAGATTTCTTTGGAACAACTTGGACTGGACTCACCCATGAACTATCAGAAATGGGATAAATGATCCCATGATCGAGACATTTCAGAATGTCTTTCCTAACGGCTTCGTTCATCACTGGGTTTAACCTACGTTGAGCATCTCTAGTAGGTTTGGCATCATCTATCAAATGGATTCGGTGTTGAACAATGGTTGGACTAATCCCTTTGATATCAGCCATGGTCCATCCAATGGCTTCCCTATTCTCTCTTAAAACAGCTAAGAGAGCTTCCTTTTGACCGGTAGTCAACTCAGAAGAAATGATAACTGGTAAAGACTCGTTCTCCCCTAAGTAGGCATACTCTAGATTTTCGGGTAGAGGTTTGAGCTCTAACTTAGGGGGTTCCTCCACAGATGGGCGAAACTGGACTCGGGGTTCTATCTCTAAAGGTTCTCGTTGCCAGCCAACAATAAAAACATGATTGTCCAGCGGTTCTATCTCTAGATCATCATCAGAAAGCTCCTCAATTATTAAATCAGATGCATTTGTATCAGACTCACATTCTCCCTCTTGTTGTTCACTGGATATTCCTTGAATGAAATTCACTTCCATGGGTTCATCAGATGGATCACTAGGCTGTCTCCCTAAGTTGAAAATATTAAGATCAACAGTCATATTCCCAAAAGATAGTTTCATCTGACCGGTTCTACAGTTTATCAAAGCATTTGAGGTGGCTAAGAACGGTCTTCCTAGAATGACGGGGATTTGACTTTTGAGATTGGAAACAGGCTGCGTTTCCAAGACAATAAAATCAACTGGGAAAATGAACTCTCCAACTTTGATTAGAACATCCTCTACTTCTCCTTTGGGAATTTTTACAGATCTATCAGCTAACTGTAGCGTGCATCTTGTCGGTTTAAGTTCTCCTACACCTAGCTGTTGATAGACCGAATACGGAAGGAGGTTGACGCTGGCTCCCAAGTCTAGAAGTGCCTTATCAATGTGAGTGTTACCTATGACGCAAGGAATTGTGGGACAACCAGGGTCCTTATATTTTAACGGCATTGGTTTCGAAAAGATTTCACTGAGGTTGGCAGCTAAGAAGACTTTCTTGGGAACATTGGTGGTTCTTTTCTTAGTGCATAAGTCCTTCATGAACTTTGCATAAGAGGGAATTTGTTCGATTGCATCTAGGAGAGGGATGTTGATCTTGAACTGTTTAAACGTTTCTAGGATTTTCTCAACTTGCGGAGAGTTTTTCCTAGGTTTGAGTCTATTTGGAAAGGGGGCAACGGGCCTATACCTATCTAGACAAGGCTCAATCTCAAGTTCAGCATTTTGGTCATCAGAAGGAATTGATTCATCGGAAGGAGTGTTTTGAATAGGAGAAGGGGTTTGATCCGGTGGCATTCTAACCTGATTGTCTATTTGTTTTTCTGATCTCAGAGTGTGAATTGCATTCAGTTGAGCTGGGTTGTTGGAACTGGATCCAGTGTCTTTAGGGTTTGCAACAGGTTGACTTGGAAAATTTTCTTTTTCTCTCTCACTCACGGCAGCCAAAAACTTGATGCGGCATAATTATGTACCAAAAATTGCAAGTGCACAATTTATCAAGTTATAGTATAAAAAGATATCGATCCCACGAAGAAGGTGATTTTAAGAGATTATCAAACTTGGTTCTTATATTTTGTGCGTAACAATTAGGAATAAAGAATAAATGTGAATATGATGAGTGATTGTTGTGAATATTTGCAAAAGATAATAAATTGATTTTTAGAGGAGAGAAGAAAGAATTAAAGAATAAATGAAATCACAAGGCAAGAAATATGAATTAATAAAATCAAGAAATAAAACCAAAAATAAAAAGAAAATTTAAGAAAGTTAAGATGAAGGATTCAAAAGAGGGAAGGAAAAGGAAAATAAAAATCAAGAATAAAGAAAATAAAATTCAAGAATAAAAGAAAATGCAAGAAATTAAAGATGGTGGATTCAATTATAGATATGGGTAATCTACAATTGAACCCACTTCTTAGAAAAGGGTGATTCCCTAGAGGGTTCTAGCCTAAAGGCGAATCAAACAAAATAAAAATAAACAAAAAGAAAAACTAAACCCAAGAGGGTTCTAGCCTCAAGGTGAATAGTATAAGAAATTAAAATCTAACTACAAAATAAATTGCAAAATCTAAACTATAAAATAAAATTACAAGAATTAAATGCAAGAAAATAAATCTACTCTATAAGCATGAAATAAATCTAAGGCAAGAGGGTTCTAGCCTCTTGGCTATTTAACAAGAAAAATAAAATCTAATTACAAGCATGAAAATAAATCTAACTAATAAGCAATAAAAGAGAAATAAAAGAGAAAAAGGAAAGAAATGCAAACCTTCAAATAATTCTCCATCTTCATCTTCATCTTCATCATCCAACAAAGAGGAGAAGAGAAAAATTTAAAGTGGTGAAAAAATTATTATTATTAATTGCAACTAAAGTTATAATTTTTGGAAGGCCTTCTCAATTAAGAGTAGCCCTCCTCTCCAAAAGGAGTTACAAAAATTTTCACACTCTTAACCCCTCACTCTCTACCCCTATTTATAGTAATCTTCAATGAATATGAGCCATTGGATTTGTCTTGAGCCCCAAGCAACAATCTCCACCTTTGAATTTGTTTTTTGTTCTTCTCTAATCCAACATAAGAGGCCTAATTTGATTTATTTGATTTTCCACATTTGCAGCAGCCCAAATGCATTTCCAAAGTCCGGCATTTAGTTTGAATCCAATCTCCGGCCCATTTGAGTTCACCTTCCCATTTGATTTTGTTCGGCCCAACAATCAAAGTTGATTTTCGAAAACTGGAAGTTCACTCAAACCCAATCATCATTTGTTTTCGGAAAATAGAAGTTCAAGTCCACCGGTCCATGAGTTCTGCAGCAAACAAGTAATGGAAGTGCGGCCCACAATAATTATGAAAATTCAAAGCCAAATTTCTAGCCCAAGGCAAGTCCACAGGTCCAAAACCGAAAATTAACATCCATTTCATTTTCAAAAAAAAAACGAAAATTGAGCAATCAAGCATCTGGCCCATCCATGTCCCTTTGCTTTTGAATTTCGGCCCATTCAAAGTCCATCTTTGTTAAAAGTCAGCCCATTTCATTTACAAGCCGGTCTCCTTCATTAAAATCCAAAATTTTGCATAAAAGCCCACTTCATTCCACTATTTGCATCCATGTCCAAGCATAGCTTCCTTGGTGTATTTTTTTATGGGCTTTGCTCTTTGGGCTTCAATCATTTTCCTCTTTTAAGCTTTTGCTTCATGGGCTTCTAAAATGCTACAAAATAGAGAAGAGAGATTTAGAGGGGTTTTTACATTTAATAATATTTATTTATATTTTCATTCAATTATGTGGAAACTAAGCTAACAACAATTATTAATGGTATATTTATTCATGTAAAATAGATAATGAGGGTCTAAAATTATAATAAAATTATGATTATCAGTTACCTAAGAATTGACATGTACCACTCGTACTCTTGCGGTCTACCTTACATCCGGCAAAGTCGGCATCACAAAAACCATATAAATCAAAGGAGGTGCTCTTTGGATAAAATAAACCAAGATCAATTGTTCCATGAACATATTTAATAATTCTCTTAACGGCAATCAAATGAGATGCTTTAGGAGAAGCTTGAAAACGTGCACATGTACACACACTAAACATGATATCGGGTCTACTAGCGGTGAGATAAAGAAAACTACCTATCATACATCGGTATAGTTTTTGGTCCACATCCTCACCACTATCATCCGCATCAAGCTTGACACTTGTACTTATGGGAGTTGGTGCATGCTTAGAGTTCTCCAAATTGAATTTCTTCACCAATTCTCTAGCATACTTGCTTTGAAAAATGAATATCCCATCCTTAGTTTGCTTGACTTGGAGCCCGAAAAAGAATGTGAGCTCTCCCATCATGCTCATCTCAAAATGATCTTGCATAACTTTAGAAAAATCCTTGCATAGAGATTCATTAGTAGCACCGAAAATGATATCATCAACATATATTTGAACTAAAATGAAATTATTTTTCCTTTTTCTCACAAAAAGAGTATTATCAATTTTTTCTTTAGAAAAACCATTTTCAAGAAGAAAACTAGAGAGGCGAGCATACCAAGCTCTAGGAGCTTGTTTCAACCCATATAAAGCTTTTTGAACCCGATAAACATGATTAGAAAAGCATGATCTATAAAACCGGGGGCTTGCTCAACATATACTTCCTCTTCTATAAAACCATTTAAAAAGGCACTTTTGATATCTATTTGAAATAATTTAAAATCTTTACAGCTTGCAAATGGCAAGAACATCCTAATTGATTCTAACCTTGCAACCGGTATAAAGGTTTCGTCATAGTCTATGCTCTCCTCTTGATTGTATCCTTGAGCAACCAAACGAGCTTTATTTAGTAATAATGCCATGTTCATCAAGTTTGTTTCTAAAAACCCATTTTGTTCCAATTACACTAGTATTGTTAGGTCTAGGAACTAGTTTCCAAACATCATTTCTTCGAAAATTGTTTAGTTCATCATGCATAGCTAAAACCCAAAATTTATTATTTAAAGCATCATTAATCTTTTTAGGTTCTAATTGAGATAGAAAGGCAACATTACCACACTCACTCAAAGCCTTTGAGCGAGTTAGAACCCCTTGTGAAGGATTTCCAATGATTTGCTCCTTTGGATGATTTGGTGTAAATTTCCATGCTATGGGGAGTTCTTCTTGTTCTTGCTCTTGAATGTTGTTTGTGCTTTCCCCATCCTTTTGAACATCTATTGAGGGTGTTTCATTTATTTGTAAAAATTCCAATCCTCCCTCAACATCATCATCATCTTTCCTAAGCAAACCAACTTGTAAACCAATATTAGTCTCATCAAAAGTAATGTTTATAGATTCTTTAACAACAAGAGTTCATTTGTTGAAGACTCTATAAGCCTTACTTTGAGGTGCATATCCTAGGAAAATGCTAACATCAATTTTAGAATCAAATTTATCATGGTGATCTTTTATATTTAAAATAAAACATTTATAACCAAAGATACAAAAATATCCAATAAAAGGAGTTTTGCCATAAAAAAGTTCATAAGGAGTTTTCTTAAGCTTTGGTGTAATCAACACATGATTTAAAACATGGCAAGCCGTATTGACGGCTTCCGCTCAAAAATATTTAGGCAAATCAAAAGAGTTTAACATAGTTCGTGCCATCTCTTGTATGGTTCGATTTTTTCGTTCAACAACACCATTTTGTTGTGGTGTTCTTGGAGCGGAAAACACATGAGTTATACCACGATGCGCACAAAAATCATAGAAAGAGATATTTTGAAATTCACCGCCATGATCACTTCTTATTTTAACAACTTTCAAATCTTTTTTATTTTCAATTCTTTTAACATGATTTGAAAATTCATCAAAACATTCATTTTTACTTGCAAGAAAGATTATCCATGTAAAACGAGAAAAATCATCAATGATAACAAAAACATAGTGTTTAAAACGAGAAAAATCATCAATGATAACAAAAACATAGTGTTTGCCTCCAAGAGAGGTAACACGCATAGGAACAAATAAATCAAGATGAAGTAATTGTAAGGGTTTAGAAGTTGATACCTCATTGATGGATTTGAAGGTAGACTTAGTTTGTTTACCTTTAGCACAATCTTCGCATATGGTATTTTTGATGAAGTGTAAGTTTGGTAACCCTTTAACAAGATTCCTCTTGGACAATTTGGATATCAATTCCATATTTGCATGTCCAAGCCTCTTATGCCAAATCTAAGGGTTTTCATCAACCGCCGCAAGACACTTGACATCTTGATCTAATAGCTCATTCATCTCAAAAATATATACATTAGATTTTCTATTTGCAACAAAAATAGTTTTTCCATTAGAACTAACAATGCATTTGTCCGGTTTGAAAGAAATATCAAAACCTTTATCACTCAATTGGCTAATGTTAAGAAGATTATGATTCAAACCATTAACCAAATAAACATCTTCTATAACGGGAGAGGGTGTCTTACCAATACATCCAATACCAATGATTTTACCTTTCTCTCCACCACCGAAGGAGACGCTACCTCCTTCAATCCTTGATAGGGTTGCAAATAGCTCTTTGTTACCCGTCATATGATGTGAGCAACCACTATCAAGGTACCACATCTCTCCACATCGTGTTCGTGATGTTCCCTACAAAAGATGAAGGTGTAGTAACTTTAGGTACCCAAGTCTTGGGTCCTTGGTGGTTAGTAATCTTGGTACCTTTTGGGTACCCATGTCATTCCATAAAAATCATGATTATCTTTAATCCTACAATGAGTAGAAATATGACAATGTTTTATGTAATATGTGCACACAAAATTTCTCTTGTGTGTAGGAGCATAAGATCTATGAAATCTATTTCTACCATGGTGATGATAGTTAGCATAAGCATGATTGGGTCTAATCCTACCACTCTCGATTTCAAGTCTTTCAATCTTGGATCTTAATTGTTTGTTTTTAAAATCAAGATCCCCTAGCAATTCATCTTTTAAAGCAAGAGAGGTTTGTAGTTGTTCTAGTTTGGCATCACAAGAAGCATGCAACTTTTTAAATGAAGAAAATTCTTTTGACGTCCTTTTAAACTCAACGTTTAATTCTTCTAATGCCGTAGCTAGATCACATTGCATATAAAAGGATTCACTTTCGGTGTCGGAAACTACCTCATTTTCATAGGCCATGAAGCAAATGTTGGGATCATGAAGAGCAAGTTTAGCTCCTTCTTCATTGCTATCCGAATCACTTGGTTCGGATTCCTCCCATCCGGCATACATGACCTTTTTCTTCTTGTACTTTAAGTATTTCTCCTTAAGCTTGGGGGAAATCTTTAGCGATATGACCCGGTTTATTGCATTCAAAGCACTTCTCTATACGTGAAGAAAATTTGTTGTTAGATCGGAGATTAAATTTCTTGTTCATTTTAATGAGTCTAGAAATTCTTCTAGAGAGGTGAGCCACTTCTCTAGAAAAATCAACTTCACTCTCCAACGACGATGAGGAGTTATCACTAGCTCCTTTAAGAGCTATGGTCTTCATTTTTGGTGATGGCTCCTCAACTTCCCGTGGGGACACTTCCTCCTTGTCCTTTCCCTTGAGCTTCTTCTCATGAACCTTCAGCTTGTCGATGAGACCATCGAGAGCTAGAGTGGTAAGGTCATGAGCTTCCTCTATGGCCGTAGCTTTGGGTTCCTATATCGGAGTCAATGAACGAAGGATCTTATAGTTCGTCTCTTGGATAGTTAATTTCTTGTCAAGACCATGCAATTCATTGATTATGTTAGTGAAGCGAGAAAATATAGCATCAATAGATTCATTAGGAAGCATCTTAAATAACTCATATTCATGCATAAGCTCACTAATCTTGGATTCCTTAACTTGGGGGGTTCCTTCATGTGTAATACATAATTTTACCCATATTTCGTATACGGTTGCACACGTAGAAACCCTATTATATTCATTGGGGAAAAGACCACAAATTAAGGCGTTCATGGCCTTTGCATTGAGATTGACTTGGTGCCTTTCTCCATCGGTCATATTCACGACTTTGGGCTTTTCTACATATTTCTTCTCTATGAGTTCTAGAATGTCAAGATCAATGCAACGAAGGTAAATCCTCATCCTAGCCTTCCAATAAGTAAAATTACTACCGGTGAAAAGGGGTGGTCTAGTGGTGGATTGTCCCTCTAACATATGCACATTCATTGAAGCCTCCATAAGATCTTTTCTCTAAGGTGGTTAGCCCAAAAACTAATATAGAGACCAAGCTCTAATACCAATTGTTGGACCCTAGAGGGAAGGGGGGTGATTAGGGTCTTAAGGCTATAATAGTGTAATAAAAATAAGATAAGCAACAAACCACAAAATAAACAATTATAGCAAATGAGATAGAGTTAGAAATCGTTATCCAAGTGACGCGCGATGTGTTAACGAGGTTTGTCCCGCTGACCTACGTCCCCGCTCCCCACTCTCAAGGAGAATCCACTACACAACCCGGTTTGGAAGCCGGAACTTCTTCTACACAACGATCTCCACAAGATCTCACAACTACACAGTTGATCACCATAAGGTCTCACTCCCACACAGTTGATCTTCACAAGATCAAGCTCTCAACAATAGTAATGGTGTAAAAACTCTCTCTTTATAATGTCCTTATGGTAAGGAGAAAGATTACACTGAAGCAGGGAAGTGAAACTAAAAACAGAGGAAAACCAGGTTTTGAAAGTTTGCTCTCAGGAAAAACAAATCTCTGATTTTTTAAAATGTTTGGGACACTTGAAGAATGAGTATATGGGGTTTAAATAGGAGAAAACTCAGCAGCTTAAACCCATACCCAAATCCCCTAAAACCTAGAAAAATCGGCGCCTGAAATCTGTACTAAAAAGACCGTTTGAATAAGCAGCGGTCGACCGTGCAAATCTCGCGGTTGACCGCGAGCCAGCTTTAAAACATGAAAAACTTTCAGAGACTTCTGCGGTCGACCGTGAGAGTCGACCTTGAGAATTTTTGAGCTGATGGTCGACCGTGACGATCGACCATGAAAGTTTCTGCTGCCTACTTAGAAAAAGACACAGGCGCGATCGACCGTGGCGGTCGACCGCAAACTGACACTAGTTTTAAAACAGTTTTGGACTCTATAAAAAATCTATAAAATATTTGAATGATTTCCAAAAAATGTGAAACTTTGTAAAATAGTTTTAACACTAAGAACAAATTTTTTAGAAAATGAATTTTACTAAAAGGTCCTCATACTTGTGAAAAATGTTATTTTGTCAAAACGCTAAAAAATCTAAGTATGAAAGTGTGTGTGTGATATCCCAATAACTTCAAGTGAAATCTAAAACTACTTGCCTACATTCTAGCACTAGAGAAAAAAAAAACTAGCTAATATCCTCACATAGAATTACAATTATTTGAGTCTTGATATAGCTTGAATTGATGAAGCTTCTCATTGCATTTGTTGTTCTTGAATTAACATTGCTTCATCACTATACCTCCTCCTCATTTGGATATCATCGTTGTAGCTCATATTCCATCTAATCCTCCATGCATTGTACTAACAAGCTTGATATATATTAACTATAATATCACTCAACAAGCAATTAGTACCGATAATGGTGGTTGTAAAACATCATCAAAACATAAGGGCTAACAGTTCCATGTGCAGACCAGGCCAAAAGACAATTTTCGATTGGGGAAACGTGTTTTTGGTGTTGACGATTCGTATCCTGAATGCATGCTAGTTGAAATCCCACTAGCAAATGTTCCTAATGCTGAAACTACTTTACTTAAGATAGATTCGGATGGAGATGAATGATGTAATGACGTTTTGATATTAACATGGATATGTTTTTTTGTATGGATGAAGTTTCAACGAGTAAAGCTCCATTTTTGTCGAGTAGCTCCGAAGGAGTGAACCACGTATATCTGTGAGTACTGTGATTGATTTTGTGTATTACGTCTCCGTTCGAGGTATTATTATTGGTGTGTACCCTAACAAAAGATTCATTTAGTTAGAAGTAGGAAGCAATAAAAGCTACCAACATCTCAACTGTTCTATGCACCGTAGTTTGATAGTAACCTACTAAGATCACATCAAAAGCTGGTTTTACGGTAACCTACTACACATGAGGAGGAAGGTGTTGGGAGCCCTTCCTCGTGGCCTGAACAACATGGTTAGAAAAATTAAAGGATTTATCATCAATGGCTACAGATTCCACACTAAGCACCACGACAAGTTTCACAAGACTCAAAATTCTGGGGTGAACGTTGTCACCAGTGATGGTAAAACTTGGTTTGGGAAAATTAGAAATATCTATGAGTTAGACTATTTTAGTGAATTTAAGGTTATCTTATTTACGTGTGATTGGGTGGATGTAGTAGGGGGTCAAGGGATGAAGGAGGATGCAAATGGTTTTACTCTCGTAAACTTCTCTCATTTTATACATACAGGTATCACACTACTTGATGCCTGATGATCCATTTGTCCTCTCCTCTCAAGTGAAACAATTTTTTTTAGAAGAAGGATAAAGGATGGTTCCATGTGCAGACCAGGCCAAAAGACAATTTTTAATTGGGGAAACGTGTTTTTGGTGTTGACGATTCATATCCTGAATGCATGCCAGTTGAAATCCCATTAGCAAATGTTCCTAATGCTGCAACTACTTTGCTTAAGATAGATTCAGATGGAGATGAATGATGTAATGATGTTTTGATATTAACATGGATATGTTTCTTTGTATGGATGAAGTTTCAACTGTAGGCGTCTAAAAAAATGCTTATAGGTATCCGCACATAGCTCGAAACGAAGAGAACACGATGAACGTCATCATCCGGGTCAAGAAGGATTACCCGAGTAGCCCGCACGCTTGTAGGTCAGCTCCAAGTGCCCGCCACGCTTGTTGATCAGCTCTAAGTGCCCGCCGCGCTTGTCGGTCAGTTCCAAGTGCCCCTCGCGCTTGTCGGTCAGCTCTTAGTGTCCACCGTGTTTGTCGGTCAGCTCCAAGTGTCGTAAAGAAGCTAACGAGCGTATGAAGCAAGTTAACGAAGCGTACAAGTCAACAAGATGATCAAATACACAAAACAACAGAAAGAACAAGTCCGGGAAAGTCCGGAAATATGAAAAAGCTCGGAACTCGCGTGGCGCACGGGTCACCCGAGGGTGACCCACGACCGAGCGGGTCACTGCTTGGTGAGCCGTGCACGCGTGGGTCATCGTGGTCTGTCTCGCGCCTAGAACTGCCCATAACGTCCAAAAACACGTTTTAGACTGTTTTGATCGGTTTTTTTTCAGTTCTAGAATCTCTCTAACCGCTTAGATATCTTATCTAAACGTGGGTGGGTCGTTATTAGCTGAAGATAAGGCCAAATCTCCTATTCTTATTCAAATAACCGCATCCGGAGCCCTATAATTACAAGCCTAGGGCCTCCTTTCAGGGGGGTCGAATTATTATCAAGATGAGGAAGTGCTGCCGAGTTGGAGAGCAAGGAAGCACGAATTTCAGAGGAGGCTAGCTGATCTCGGCAAAATTCTTCAGCATAAAGAGGGAGAGTTCGAGAGATCTGAAGCCCTGTCCCCCCATTCGTTGAGATTAGGTTTGGTCTTAATCTCAAGAAGAGTACTGATTTCGTTTGGTCGATATCAGTACTTTAGCGAATACTTCCTTGGTGAAGTAGGAGCTCTGATTAATCATTCTGTCAACCGGATCCGATCCGTAGGCGGTCCACGGATATCAACATCCCCGACACAGACAAAGATCCCACACAAACAGAAACTAATAAATAGGATCTGTGTGTTGTTTGAAAGAGATTATAATCAGTTATTTCCATTGTGTAAAAATCTTATAAAAAAACTTAACTTTTTGTTGAGTTTATTGTAACGCCTGAAGTTGGAATAGATTCAATCACAATGAAAAAAATAATTTCTGACCCAAACACGTAGCGGAACAATTGTTTTACATAGTAAGGCTGCACAAAATAACGAATCATTAGTAATAATACAAACTTGCCATAAAATTAGATGAGCGATCTTGGTTCATTCCCACAAGGAAACTTTAATTCTTAACTAATAACTACAAGAGAAACATAATTGACCTACAATCCTTAACAAGCATGGATTTATAGACGTCCAAATTAATTGATGAAATGCAAACTGGCGTCCTACATATATACATGATTCATATATACGCTACCTACGTACACACAGTATACCTCTAGCTTGCTGCAAATTGACACTTTAATTTTCAGCAGCAAGAGATGTACATACTAATTGCATCTACACACCCATCTTCACATTTGATCGATTTACGCGCATATACACGCGCCACATATATATATACACATCTCGTACGTTGTTCCCTGAATCTTAATTAAGCAGTTGGGTATGAGGCCTGCATAGCAATGCTGCAGAGCCCTTCACCAGCATCAACATCCCTCTCCATCCTGATATACCCCTTTCCCCCCCACGACGATCCCCACGAGTTCTTCACCAGTCAATACTTGGTCCCATCGCTCGCTGTGCCGTACCCCACGGTCGTCACTCCATGATCGAGGTCGGTCCCGTACTCCCCCGTGAAAACCGAAGCGGAGTACGTGTCTGCAGTAAAAGCAGCAAAGGAGTTACTATGGTTGAAGGTTTTTCTTCTCGAGCTTGGAGTTAGCTTTGAGAAATACTTTATCTACTGCGACAGTTAGAGTGCTATTCACTTGTCAGAGAACGACGCATTCCATGCTCGGACTAAGCATGTTGACATGAAACACCATGACATACAGAGATGACAAATCAAGAACGAGTTTAAGCTTGTGAAGATTGATACGAGGTACAATCCAGCCGATATGCTGACCAAGCCAGTTCCGCTCGAGAAGATGAGGCTGTGTGCAGTCTCATATGGCCTCCGTTGAGAATGTTGAGGACGGTGCAAGACGTTAAAGATACAAGACATCCGGATAATGCATTCAAGAATGGTGTGAAGATATGATTAATACTCAATCAAATCTTCAAGTGAGAGATTGTCAGCCGCTCTTTGTTGACAAATGACAGTTAGGCACTAAAAGTTGCCTTTTTTTTGAGAAAAATGAAAAAGGTGGTGGGTCCCACCGAGTCTCGCTAATAAAATATTACTAGTGACGGGTCCCACCAATAATATTTTATTAGTGCAAGTATTTTCCCAAATACTATAAATTGGGCCCTAAACTCTTAAGGAAATCTCATACCAGAAACAACTCCTCTCATAGAAGAGTAAGAGAGAAAACACAGAGAGAGATTGTGAGAGTTCTTGGAGTGTATCTGATCAAGAGAGGATGTTCTTTTTGATCTATTCTTTTGGGATATAAAAGAATTTGGCGTCGTCGTTGCACCGTGGAGTAGCTCCGAAGGAGTGAACCACGTATATCTGTGAGTACTGTAATTGATTTTTGTGCCTTTATTTTGTGTATTACGTCTCCGTTCGAGGTGTTATTATTGGTGTGTACCACTGCTAGATTTTCAACTTTTAGCGACAGACAAATCCGTCGCTATAAGTCGTTTTTCCGTCGCTAAAACTTTTAGCGACGGAAAAATTAAAATTCCGTCGCTAAAGTTTCAACGCTATAAAAGGGGTGCCTAAAAAGACTTTTGGCGACGGAAATTCCGTCGTTAAATTTTAGCGACGGTTTATTAGCGACTGAATATTGGTCGCTATTTTAAAAAAATAAAAAATTTAAAAAAACAATAGCGACGGATTTTCCGTCGCTAATAAGCTAATAAATTTATTAGCGACGAAAAATCCGTCGCTAATAAATTTATTAGCGACGGAAAATCCGTCGCTATTGTTTTTTGAAATTGTACAGACATGATTTCGTGCATGTTTTCCGTCGCTAAATAGTACTTTAGTGACGGAATTTCCATTGCTAAAATTGTTTTTAGCAACGGATTTTCCGTCGCTAAAAATTTTTAAAAAAAATTTTGAAAAGATTTTGAAAATTGAAAATACCCTGTACAATATCGATAATAATTTTTAAAAACCTGTTCAATCAGCAGAAGAAAGCTTCAATCTTACGCAAATATCACATCTCACGCATATATCACAAGCTTCAATCTTACGCAAATATCACATCTCACGCATATATCACACATTTAATTCAATAAAAGCAAGTAAATTTCTCGATAGGTACATAATAAATATTGTTTATACAACACAAGAAATTGTTTTCAAATTTATGTTAAGGACAATCAATCCTCCTGATCATCATCATCATCCTCATCCTCAACACCAGCCACATTATGACTACCCCCGGCTGCACCTTGTGAAGAAGTCCCGGCCTGTAAATATAAATCAAATGTTAACAAGTGTGTGTAATAAGAGTACAAATATAAATATACTACAACACAACACCACAATATCACAACACAACACCACAACATCACAATACAACAACACAACACCACAACACCACAACACTATACCATCACAACACAACACCACAACACAACAACACTACATCATCACAACTCAACACAACACTACACTGCACAACACATCACCACACATCACACCACAACACAACAACACCACCACAAATCCTCACCCTCACCCACCAACCAACAACACTCCCCCTCGCCCTACCCCTCTCCCTCAACCATCACCACAACAAAATCCCCACTCCTCATCCTCAACCACGATCAAAGCCCCCACCCACCAACCAATCATACTCTACACACCCCCTCCCCCTCCATATATCACTACCATCACCACCATCAACACCCAATCCCCATTCCTCCCCCCCACCACGACAAAACCCCTCACAAACCAATCACATAACGACCACCACTATACAACACCACAACCAACCAACCCACCAACTAATACCACCAACACTACGCATGCATACACCATCAACACCACCATAACATAAAAATATTATAAGTATATATTTTGAGGTTTGTGTTAGGGTTTGAGTTAGAGTTTGTGTGTAACAGTTTGTATCAGTGTGTATCAGTATGTACGATATCATCTAATTAAAAAAAAGCAAAGTATATATATTACCTGTGACGACAAAAACCGTCTCCTATATGCCTCCTGAGCCTCCTGAGGCAGAGTCGACATGAATTGTGTGAACTCCAATTCGGTCTGCTCCCGGCGCCTCCGTTCTTCCTCTAGAGCCCGCTGATATGTTGTTTGCTGCGACTGCCAATCTTCAATCGCTTTTAATCGCTGCTCCATCGAGTCTTGATATGAACTGCTTCCTGGTGTTCCTTGTGGTGCTGCAGACTCGTAGGTGCTACTAGACTCGTGCGGCCTCTGCTCGGATCCTCTCCACCGATATCTGTTCTTCCTACTAGGTCCAATGACCGTCTCGATGATGGAGTCCTCATCCTCTCTACTTAGCCGGGCAGGAGTGTTAGAACAGACCTGAGACTGAGTCAATTGCTCCTCTACCTTGGCATGTAATTTTTCCTGCGATATATCAAAACAACCCGGGCAAGTCGACTTACTAATGGTGCATTGATATGAAATTGAATATATAAATGAACTGCTACTTACAGCCAGATCCTTATTCTTTGCTTTCTTCTCTTCATTGGCGTAATTCGGGCTCCAGGAAGTCAGAATACGATCTGCAAAATGTCTGAGATCTCCCCTTCCCTATTTTATTCAAATATATCATTAACCCATAACACATAAATTATACTCAACGTAAAAGCTAATATATTATATACCTCAAGCTCTAATTGATGATAATGCTGGCTGAATGTCCTGGAGCCCCCGTGATGCTCGTAAGTGCGAGGCGCGTTGCGATTCCTCCTTGCTATTTCAGCTTGAGCCTGCAAAACAATGTCAATTCGAAACAATATAGAAATTCAAACAATAAATTAAAAATATATACTTCAATAATACCTGAATTTCAGCCGTGTCCCAGTAATGGCAAAGTGCAAAAAAATCTACTCCATCCCCACGCTCGTCAAGATGCCAGAATCTCTCCCAATCTTCTGTTATTTGGACAAAATATTTTTTCTTTACCTCAAACCGCCATCTCTTGAACGATACATTGATTTGCCCGAAGCAGTACGTTCAGGCACAAATATTATCGTCAAGAAAGAAAAATCGCTTCAGCATATAAAGAAAAAATAGATACAAATCAGTGTATTAAACATAATAATAAACTAATAACTAATAATGATGAAAATTAAAATAAATGACTCACACATATATATATCTCCAACAAGCCACGAGCGCATCAATCCGTTGCGATTTCCATGTCAAAAAAATGTTGAAGAAATCGTGTCTCCTGGCTAAAGCGGCAAGGAAATTGTTGAAAGCATTGGCAAAGGCCCCGACAGGCACTCCGTTTTCCCATCGGATCACAGCCCTCCGATTAATATCAGGGATGAGGTTCGTTTCCTTGGTAGCATTGCGGCCGTGTCTAGGAGGTCGCCCGGTACCTGCGAAACAAAGAATCGAATGAAACAATGAATCAATCTATATTTGCAAAAAAAATTAAAATAATAACCAATAAACTATAAAAATTTATTCATACATTTCAGTTCGAGGCATCTACGCTTTGCTTGTTCGTACCTTTGCTGCGCGATGGGGCGCATAGCATGATAAGAATCCCAATCATCCCTCACCTTGGCCGGACCGTGGACTCGCTGATCCGTAATAAAATCTGGCGGTAGTGCCGCAGCTTCTAAAGCTACGCTATACGGCTCAAATCTCCTCTCCTCCAATACATCTGCATGCGGTGGCGGTGGTATCTCCGCATGCTGTGTAGGATCAGCCTGTGTCTCCACGTCATGTGGAGCATCTCCGCGTGATGTGTCCTGTGGCTGCGAGTCATGTGTAGCATCTCCTCCTCCTGTGTAGTAAATATTAAAAAAAATTTAAGCTCATGTTAATAGTTTATAGAAATGTACAGATATAACAAATAAATAAAAATACCCGACGTAGAGGCATGTGCGTCGCCTCCAGAATGTCTACCAAATAATCTCTCAAGCGCTCTCTTACGAAATCCTTTTGTCATCTATACTTTGAAAACATAATGAATATCCAACAAAAGTATATAATGCAAATAATTAATAAAATAGCACATGGCAACAGAATCGCGTGTATATGATGTCCAGTTAAACAGATAATACAAAGGCAATAATGTAATACATACATGACACACCGTGATACATGACATGACAACAGAATCGCGTATACATGATATCCAGTCTAACAAATATAAAGAAAATACTATAATACATGACACATACTAATACATGATAACCAGTCAAACAGATAGTATTAAGGTAATACTATAATACAATGAATGTTCTTTTTAATTCATAACCTAGTATTACATTATTATGATGATTTTGAGGCTCTACTCTGCGATCGTGTGCGGATAGCCTGCGACCGTGTGCGTGCCAACAAAAGGACTGTTCTTATAGTTTTATCGACTCCGCTGCGGACAGGTTTTTTACCTTTACGCCTTGGCTCACATATAATCGCAGTTACATCAGGGCGCGCTAGTGCAATTTCATCGTCCAGATTATTATTTTGTGTCAATGAAAACTCCTCGGCCAAGATAACCTCCTCATCGTGATCTTCGTCAGACACGACTTCATAAATGTAGGCTCTAGGCGGATTCTTAAGGATAACCCATTCGTCATTTTTCATTATATCTTTAACATAAAA
>NC_033800.1:86465276-86477253 GCF_001876935.1 Asparagus officinalis
GATACGCCCTAATAGGTCATAATTCAAAACCCGTTGGAAGGGCTTGGGGTTTTGCCACACTAATATCTTAGAAAATCCATGAGTATTAATAGTCTCATCATATATCAAACAGATAATGAGGCAATTCATAATAATAGATCTAATAGAGATAAATAACTCCGAACACTCCACGTCAGAAGAGAATGATCTCAGAATATTCTGTCAATGATATCTCTTGAACACAGCGTATATAGATGACAAGATTTAATACGACGTTTTTACAAGACTCCGATGGCTTATGTATAATATCTAGCTTAAGATTTATTTCCATACTTTTCCAGGGGTATCCTTAACTGACTGATATAATATTCATCCCCAAATCATGGTATTAGGCGTATTTGTTAACTGAAGATTAAGAGTTCAAAGATCACGTTGTTTCTATACAATCACATAATACCGCCCTCAGTAAAAAGTATAGGCGTATAAAATATGAACCCAAAGGCTCCATTTTCTAAGGGCTGGAAGTTTATCAAGTAGGAACGATGAATGCTTGCTTGGAATTGAAGAGTCAAGGACTAACGAAATTTTATTCAGCTAAGGCTTATGTCTGTATATATCGTACGATGAAACTTCACTACAATGGAGAAGCGTATGCGATAAAGGATTCCGAGTGAAAGCCCGTATATCGATCCGTTCCTTGAGATTTAAGGCTTGGTCTTAATCTCGAGAAGCCCTGATTATGCTTGGTTCGAGTATGATAGTTCATCAGCGCTTCACAGCAATAATAACCCTCTTGTAGAGGAGTTAGATGTCTCTACCTCGATATTTTCTAGCAACCCGGATCTGAATTACTTGACGAAATAATCGTTATCCACTTATGAATAAACCCCGGCACTCCAGAAGTATATAGGCGAAGAACCATGCAATACAAGAGCCGATAAATCAGAGATCTTGTGTTCTCTCTCTCTTTTTTTTATATTTTTTGTTATATGAATATACATTTGTAACCGACTATAGTTTTTAAGTAAAATCAATGATGAAGGCGAGCTTTTCTAACGAAAAACACCTCTAGTGTAGTGAGTCTATTTTTTGCTAAAATTCCTAGAAAGAAACCTTGACTTTCAGAGGAGAGGAGATTTCCATTAATGAAGTTATGAAGTATAACAACTGAATTTACACAAGCTCATCCTGATTTTAAGGCAGAATAAAATTGAATTTAACAGAGAATTGATTTAAGGATGTAGTAGAGCCACTCCATATAACTGTTAGTAGAAGTGATGACTTCACGATGATAAGTGAACCAGGAAGGAGTGAAGGGACTCAATATCATTTCTCTCATACATGAGAAGACTCCTCTAATCTAAGGATGGTGATGGCCAGAACCATGAACGATCTTACAATTGTAACGCTTGAGAACGGATGCTGCAGTTAGATGGTAGAAAGGCCATATTAGAAGCTTTGGAAAAAAACTGATATAATATTAATTATCATCATATATTAATATAAATTTTTTATAAATAATATAAATAGGTATAATATATAAATATATAATATTAAGTATATAATATATATATTATATATATTACTAAATATAATATAATATATATAAAGGAATATATTGAACAGATCTAATTTGTTACATCCAAATATATTGGCAATTACCTAATCCATTAACTCAATTCAATTTACCATCATATAGCAAAGTTATAGAAGAAAACAGAACTGATGGTAAGAAAGTATCTTTAATAGTTTAGAAGCTTGAGATTATAGGTTGTGCACAACTGGATTGATATCATCTTTGGTAGTAACATAAAGAGAAAAATACTTTACTGAATTAGGATTCTCTGTCGAAAATTTTTATTCCCAATTCATTTAGAAAGGAAAGCAATATTTGAAAGATATTAGATTCAAATTGACATCCAACCCCATCTTGTTTTGGTCTATCGACTGTGTTCCAAGCAACAATTACACTTGCTTTTGAGAGAAGATGATTAACATTAACCATTCCTAAGAAAATTTCTTGCTAATTTTATCTAACAGGCCTTTGATAATGCCATGAAGTAAATTTGGAATAAAGAACTGTAATTAATAGGGGTACGAGATTGTTAGAAGATAATAAACCTTATACGCGGAGTAAGGACACTAGATCCAGAACTAAATGTGACAACTATTGACTAGTTGTTTTCTTCAAAGTTTTCGGTATTCTTTTTTTACCTTTTGTATATCTATTATTTTTTTCCTTTTTCTTTCCTGATATTATGTATCTTTAAATTTATATTCAGTTCAATAAATTTTCTGATAACACCTTATTTACCTAGTTCAATTATAAAAAAAAGAAGAAAAAATAGAAATAGAGAAAGAAAACAAATTTAGTAGTGCGGAAGGCGAAGTCACACTTATAGTAGTTCCAGCACCTTGAGTCCAGGGTCATCCCACCTTTGGACTTATTTCAGGCCCTCTATTGATGGTTGAATCTTAAACTTCCTAATTAATATTATTTATGAGTTAGATTATCATAGAAATTCTATGGATATTTTTTGGGATGGAAGTTTACGGGTAAATATTCTGTCAACTTATATATAACTATTATTTTATATTTACACTAAAATCTATTATCAATATATATATATATTATATATATTATATTATATATGGATATTAATATATATTA
Organism: Asparagus officinalis; assembly: GCF_001876935.1. Classification (NCBI taxonomy): domain Eukaryota; kingdom Viridiplantae; phylum Streptophyta; class Magnoliopsida; order Asparagales; family Asparagaceae; genus Asparagus; species Asparagus officinalis. Next base: position 86,467,927 of record NC_033800.1, read on the forward strand.
ACATTATATATGTTATATCAATGTGCATGCTGTAGTAAATGTTGCTGTTAAATTACTGGTAGCGATATATTATTATATATTAGGAATATATTATATATATATTAATTATTGGTTATATCACATTATATAATTAAATATATACATAAGAATAAGATATATATCATATACAGTATAAAATATATAAATAATATATAATTTATATTTACAAGGTAGATATATTATAGATATATATATAAATAAATAATATATCTATCAATATTAGTATATATATATTATGAATATTATATAAGATATGTTATTAAAATTATTATAAATATTATGAATATATAATTTAGTATTCCAAGATCCCAAAATATTGATGAAAGAACAAAATTATTACAAGTTTTAGCATTCCAAATCCGAAAATATTGTTGAAGCAACATACACAACCCCTTTATGGACTTTCAAATCCTAAAAGCCACATCATTTATGGATTTCAAATCCCATTTTGAAATCCCAAAAAAAAAATCAAAACAAACACCCCCTTAGACTTGGTGCTACGATTTCGAATACGTAGACTTCGCCATTGTCACGGGAATAGGCTACCCGGCAACGTGTGTTAGATGCTGACTTATCCCTACTTAGGCTTCAGAATAAAATACCCCAGACTGGTATTCTGGTGTCTTTTTTCTACGGCGAAAGACTAACCCGGCGATGCGTGTTAGGCGTCGGCATATCCTTTCTTAGGATTCAGGATGAAATTTCCCATGCGTGTAAGGCATGGATTTTGGTGTTATTAATAACAACCTGTCACAATGTTGAATATGTGGATGGGTGTTCTTTTTAACGGTTAAGAACTAACCGGCAGCGCGGGTTAAGCGCAAACTTATCCTTGCTTAGGTTTCAGGATAGAATACCCCAGAATCGAACTCTGGTGTCTTTTTCTACGGAAAAAGACTAAACCGACAGCGCGTGTTAGGCGCAGACTTATCCCTGCTTAGGATTCGGGATAAACTTCCTAGGATGAATCCTAGATTGATAAATTTTAGAAAAGATCGGTGCGAGAAAGGAAGAATTTTATATTCTATTTCCCGATCTTCTTTTAGGGTGAAGGCAAACCCGAATACAAGGAAGGAAGAATTTTATATTTTGTCCCCTGATTCTGGAAAGGAAGAATTTTATATTCTATTTCCAGCGCAAAAGAAACTAGAAGTGGGATCTCCACTCCGAGAATCTGGAAGATTTAGATAAACTTACCTTTTATAGGATTGGTTATCTAATCTGAAAATGAGTTTTTCGTTTATCGAAATGAAATTTTAACTTAGGTTATGACCATGAGAAGGCTTAACCAAAGAGAAAAGGAGGGGAGTTCTTTCGTTTATCGAAAGGGGACTCTGAACTGAAAGTGGACCTCTTGTTCATGGAAAGAGTCAAGAGGGCCGGAAAGACACTTTTGGTGGACTCACTGTCAATTGAAATTGATCAGTGAGGGATTTTGGTGATGAAAATGATTTTGGGTTATCCTCTAGAATATTGAGTGTAATATCCTTCAAGGAACTTTCCGGTAAATGAGTTATCCTAAATGTACTAGGGATAGTACTTTTTAGGAACTTCCCATTTATTGGCATTAATTGCATGTCGCCCTCTTGAGTGATCAGGCGATACACGTCGTTTGAATAGACTGTGTCCATCACAAACAGTCCTTCCCATTTGGGTTCAAATTTACCTTTCTTCTTGGAGTTGAGGATTATCGGTCGACGAGCAGCGAGGACCAGATCTCCTTCCTTGAAGCTTCTTTGTCGGACTCTTTTGTTAAAAGCCCTAGATATTCTGGCTTGATAAAACTCAATTTGTTGTTGAGCTTCCAAGTGCTTTTCATCCAGCTTTTCGAGTTCTTCGAGGTGTTTTTGATGTTGTTCTTCTATCGTCATCTCGGTTGCGAGAGCGATCCGAAGGGATGGAATTTGGATCTCTAATGGTAGCATAGCTTCACACCCGTATACCAACGAATATGGGGTGGCCCCTGTAGGTGTGCGTATGGTGGTGCGATAAGCCCAGAGTGCTTCACCGAGTTTATCGTCCCAGTCTCGTTTATTGGTCTTCACGAGCTTTGACTGGATTTTAATAATCGTCTTGTTAAACGCCTCAGCTAATCCATTTGCGGCAGGATAATAAGCTGTTGACGAAACATCTTGAATTTTGAACTTGTCACAAAACCTGACAAAGGCGTTGCTTATGAACTGTGGACCGTTGTCATGAATGATCCGTCTTGGCACACCGTGTCGGTATATGACATGATGTTTGATAAAATTGATGACGTTATTCGTCTTCACTTCTCTAAGCGGAATTGCTTCAGCCCACTTTGAAAAGTAATCTGTGATTGCGAGGATGAATCGATCACCTTTGATTGAAGGGGGAAAAATAGGACCGATAATGTCCATGCCCCATGTCTCGAACGGCCAAGACGTGGTTGACATGTGCAACTGCTCTGGTGGTTGATGCATATAATTTGCATGTATTTGACAAGCATGACACTCTCGGGCGTATTCAATTGCGTTACGAACCATTGTTGGCCAAAAATATCCCATTCTCCTGATGAGATCATATAGTTTGGGACCGGGCTGATGCGCACCGCATTCTCCTTCGTGTGCTTCCTTAAAAACTTCTTCTGCTTCTTTGTTCGAAAGGCATCGAAGTAACAAACCATCGTACCATCTACGATATAATGTATGGGTCTCGGTATTATAGAAGAATCTTGGTGCTCTTCGGCGGATTGATTCCCTTTCTTTTACATCCTCTGGCAAAATACCATATTGGACGTAGTCAATGATAGGAAAGCGCCAATCTCGGGACTCAGACCTAATTTGAGTTGAATTCACCTCCTTAGCATTTATGTTTCTGTCATCTTCCTCTTCAATATCCATATCGTATATGGGTATGCAGAGCTGATGCGTCCTTACTGTAACTAACAGCTCAGTTTCGGGAGGCTGCGCAAGTGATACCGCTAGTGCTGCCAGTGCATCCGCATAAGCATTCTGGAGACGAGGGATGTATTCAATAAAGAATTCATCAAAAGAATCTGCCATTTTGATGGCCTCCTGGTGGTACGGGATCAGGTCTTGGTTCCTAACTTCATACTCTCCACGGACTTGGTTGACTATCAATTGAGAATCCCCAAAAGCTTCGAGTATCTGTGGTCGGGTTTGCCGCCAAAAGATCACAAATCGCTTGTCCTTTGATCGACTTCTGCTGTTTGAAGTGCAAATCATATTGGGACAAGAGAAGGGCCCACTTCGCTAACCGCTAATTCATAAAGGCCGGTTGCGTCATAAACACCCGTACTGGATTAACGTTGGAAATGACGTAGATCGTCTGTCCAACCAAGTAATGCTGCATCTTTTGCATTGCGAATACCAATGCGAGGCATTCTTTCTCAATTATCGGATATCGAGACTCGGCGCCTATCAAGGTCCGACTTAGGTAATAAACTGCCTGTTCGTGACCATTATCATCGTCTTGCGCTAGTAAAGCACTTATCGAGTGGTTCATCGTCTTGCGCTAGTAAAGCACTTATCGAGTGGTTCATCGCATTAAGATAAATCAAGAACGGTCTACCTGATTTTGGTGCAACGAGAACAGGAGGATTCGTCAGATATGTTTTGATATCTTCGAATGCTTTTTGGCAGGCGTCGTCCCAAATAAATGACACCCCTTTCTTGTTTAGCTTAGAGAATGGTTAGCATTTCCCAGAAAGATTCGAGATGAACCGCCGTATGTAAGCTAAACGCCCTTGCAATCCTCTGAGCTCTCTTAGATTTCTAGGAGGTTGTAGTTCATGTATCGCCTTCACCTTATCAGGATCGATATGTATACCTTTAGTGGTGACGACGAATCCAAGGAATTTTCCGCTGGACATTCCAAGGAACGATTTGGTGGGGTTCATCTTCAATTGATAACTCCGCATGAGTTCGAACATCGTCTTCAAGTCCTTGATGTGATCTTCTTTGTTGCGGCTTTTTACAACCAAATCATCAACATAGCACTCGACTATTTTCCTGAGATATTCTTGGAAAATCTTAGTCATTGCTCGCTGGTACGTGGCTCCTGCATTCTTTAGTCCGAAAGGCATTACGGTGTAGCAAAAGACACCGAGGGGCGTTCTGAACGCTGTATGCTTCTCGTCATCTGGGTGCATCTTGATTTGGTTATATCCTGAAAACCCATCCATAAAAGATATTCTCTCAAATCCACATGTATTGTCGATAATGACATCTGTGATTGGGAGAGGAAAGTCATCTTTTGGACATGCCGTATTCAGATCCCTGAAGTCGATGCAAATCCTGATCTTACCGTTCTTCTTCATGACTGGAACGATATTGGCTAGCCAATCTGGATGTTGCTCCTCTCGGATAAATCCTGATTCGATCAATTTCTTAACCTCTGCCTCAATAGCTTCCATAATCTGCGGACGAAACCGTCTTTGCTGTTGTTTGACAGGTTTGGCATCCGACTTAATATCGAGGCGGTGCATCGCCACATTGGGGTCGAGCCCTGGCATATCTTCATAGTTCCAAGCGAAGACGTCAATATACTCCCTGATGAGAGCAATTCTTTGAAAGCTTCCCCCAGACTTGTATCGGAATCCCATTCCGAGGAATCTGACGAATTTCCATTTTTGTATTGTTTAGATGATTGGTTATTGATTAACCAGCAGCATTCGTCTTCTGAAGAAGATTCATACCCTAACCCTCGTCCGTATTTGTAATAATCATCGGATTTTCCTTTTGGTACATATGCCGCTTTGGCTGGAGTACGATGACCTCGATCGAAGTATAGACCTTCTCCGAGTGTGAAATCATATCCCTGTTTTTCCATGAGCTTACGCGCTTCCGGACTATACTTAGATAAATGCTGACCAGGTTTGTCATCATCCTCATCTTCACTTAAGAAATGATTTGGTAATGAAGAGCTTTTCCCTTTACCGTAAATCACTTCTTTTGCGCCTCCTATTTTGGTCGGGATGACCAGGGTTGTTCCGAAAGAATGCTGGAGGCGTTCCTTTGTTACATAGGACGATCGAAGCGGCATATACAAATCAGGATTATCATACAACTCTTTTATCACATCATCGAGAGACAAGGAGTACTCTAAACCATTATTTATTTTATTATTGTCAAGTTGCTAGTTACAACTGCCCTCTGACGATTGTTCATCATCAAAGTTGATTACAAAGGGTACAATGTCTTTTAGAACATAACCTCCATTGTAATCAAATCCGGCTTCGGTATCAGCTTCTTCTCCGCTGTCTGTGCCATGGGCCGATGATTCAGTATCGGATTCGTTACCATAAAGGAGAGAATCAGTGAAATAATTCTCATACCCTTTGAATGGTTGCTTATCCGCGACCACCGTCCTAACTTTATTATCAATGTCAACATATTTCAAAAACTGATGGAGAGTGGAGGGAATTATAACGTTACTATGGATCCAAGGCCGACCCAATAGTAAGTTATATGAAGTTTCGGCATCGATCACATAACATGTGACTTCTGTCCTCAAATCTCCCATTTGACACTTTACCCGGATCTTACCCAAGGGTCTTGACCCGCTAGTGTTGAACCCATAGATAACCGTGCCTATGGATGCCAATTTACTAACCGGAATGCTGAGGAAATGCATCAAGCGAAGCGGCATAATACTCACAGCAGAACCCGGATCCACTTGGATTCGGTTGACTTTGCTGGAGCCGATGTACCCGATGAAATATAGCGGTCGATCGTGGTTCGAATTCTTCGTCTGCATATCCTCTTTGGTAAAAGTAATGCAAGGAAGGTTCTTCGTCGTTATATTGCAGTGTTGACCCAGCGGTTCTGGCTCTTCAGGCACCGGCTTGACTTGAGTCAGAAACACCTCTGAATTGGCCAAAGCTTCTTGCAAGGCCTCCCTGGTTTCCTTGGACAACTGCAGTAAATCATACAGCATTATCCGTGCTGGAATGTTGGCTAGTTGAGCCATTATATCGAAGACTTGCGGAGTCTTCGAGCTTTCTGGTTTGTCTCTTCCAATCGGACGACTGAAACGAGACTGCTTCGGATTCTGAACCTCCTGGGGATTCTTCTCTTTCGGTTTATTCACTGGCTGACTTCGAGCCTCTTCGCCCGGTGTAGGACTCATAATCACCCACATATCCGTGAGAGTTTTGGCTGGTCCCCGTTTATTCACTACCTGCTCATTAGGTGGTGGATAATTGTAATGATATTCATTTCCGCTTCTAGTGGCGAAGACTTCTTGTTCTTCTTCGGAGAGCGGGAAAGTAGGAGCTTCATCGCCATCCTCCTTGAAGATTGCGGATGTAGCATTGCAGGCCTTACCTTTGCCCTTTCTTCTCGAGGAAGTCGCCCACTGTTCATCTTCAATGAGATCGGGATGAACCCAGAGGATTTCGCCGTTTGGGGCTGTGTGTGGCACAAGTCCTTTTTGGCGCTGTCCATGTGGGTCATCGTTCATTGTCTTCATTCCTACTTTGGTGATGCGCTCTGGTTTGAACCATGTTGTGGGCACCGATCCAAAGCTGATTGACACCGCATTTTCTCCAACATTCTTGGACGGCTTCGGGGTTATGACGCCTACATCAATTAGTGCCTAGATCTTGTCGTTGAGGTGGTAGCACGACTTGGTAGGGTGATGGACCGCTCTATGGTATGCGCAATACTTCGGATCCGTCACTTTAATAGCCCCTTCTTGATCCACGATCGCTGGCAGCTGGATTTTGATATTCTCCAACAGGTACTTAAAGATGCCAGGAACTTCGTCATCTTTGAAGGAATACACTTTAGGGAACCTCAGCTCCGAAGATTTCTGCTTCTGAGGCCGTTGTTTCCATTGCCCCCGAGATTGTTGTGGCGCTTGTTGCTGCGGCTGTTGCTGAGGTTGCAATTGAAAAGTTTGATTAGCATCAACCGCATTAGCATGTGCCTTACCTTTCCCTCGTGGGATGAAATTCTGTTGCGGAGCATTATTCGCCTGTTGGCCTCTTTCCGCCTTCTTCCTTCTAAGGAACCGCTCGGCTTGCTCTCCTCGAACCTTCAAATCCTTCCAGGTTTTGGACGGTGCTGTCCCCATTGCTTCCAACACGTCCAGTGTGAGGTTGTTGTGGCAAGTCTGGAGAATAAACTCCTCAATGATCGGGTCCCGGCAGTTCATCGACTTGTTCCGGAACCTTTTGACGAAGGTGTCCACCAATTCCCCGTCCTTTTGTTTCTCGTCGAGTAACGTTCTGATGGATATCTCGGTGTCGTCATCGAAGAAATTAGCGAGGAACTTAGTTTCCATGTCGTCCCAGCTATTCACGCTTCCTGGCTTGAGGCGGCAATACCAATCGAAGGCGGCTCCATGAAGAGTGCCAACGAAGGACCGTACCATCAGAGGCTCATTACCAGAGATAACCCCCAGGTGCGATTTGAAGTAAATCAAATGCTGAGTAGGTGAACCCATCCCATTAAACGGCGTGAAGTTAATTAGATTGAACTTCGCCGGATATGGGATAGATTCCCATTCTCTTGGGTATGGACAGGGAATGCCTGTTTTCTTCATCTCTTGAGCGGAAATCAATGTATTGATTTTGCTCTCGAGGTTCTTGATCTTCAAGTTTTCACCTGTGTTTTCGCACCACCCCCTGCATTGACGGGAGGATTATTGGTATTATGAGTCTCATTCGCATTTGTACCCTCATCTTCCAGATTAACCTGGTTACGACGACTTGGCTCGCCTTGCTGGTTCATCAATGCTTGGATTTGTTGGTCATGCATTTCTCTCATGTTCTGCATGGCCATCTGCATTTCGAACCTGAAGGTCTCCTGTTGTTTAGCCATGGCCTCTTCAAGCATCTTGGCCACTTGTTCCGCACTTATCATAAGTGTCTCACGGGGTTGTCCCTCGCTGGATACCGTATTATCTGATGCGACCATGGAGCCGGCATCAGATTCTTTATCTTCTGAAGGGAGTCTTGTCCGAACCCTACCATAGGTTGCTCGCTTGATGGTTCCGGACTGCAGACGGGTTATAGGCCGGGATACTTTCAGAATCGACTCGAAATTATCCCGTGCCGATGTCCCCTTGCTGGTCATATTGGTGGTGACCCTCAGAAATTCTCCATCTTCAACCAACGTTCTTCTTCGTCGGAAACGCCTAGGCCTTGGTTTTGGCGTTTCGGTACTAAGTCTTTCGAAAACCGAAACTCTTTCAGGAACTGTCTTGATGCAGTTGCACTCAGACAATACTGCCCGAATGAGTTTGGAACAGGGGCATTGGGTCTCTAGTCCTCGAGGACTCCTCTTCCTAGTTTTTCTCGTACTTCCATCACGATAGTACAACTCGTCAGCTTGACAGTCGGAGTAACCTATCGTGTGTGAGCATGACTTCTCAGGTATAACGTTATCGTCATCAGACGGTAATGTTTCCTTTTCAGGGCGGACTGCCTTCTTCGGGCTTTCAAAAGTCACACGCCTCGAGACATACCCTTTTGGGCGTGAGTTCTCAGCGGGCTCCTGGACTTCGATGCGCAAATTGGTGGATCCGGACAAGGACGAAAGATACTCCTCGAACTTTTGTTGGTCGAATTCATACTCGACCTCCTCCTCGACCGGGATTGAGATCCGCGGCTGCGACGCGACGATCTCGGCAGCGAGATCGTTGGCTCCCACTGTGGTCGCCAGATTATTCGCGGGAAAAATCGTAGCTTTCTTGTTCTTCTCAAGTAATCGTTTATCAGTTACAAAAAGATCCGGTCTTTTTATAAGATCTGGTTACAACGAAATCAAAGAAAAAGAAATAAAAAATTACAACTTTTCTCTTTTATCGAACGAATCGCGAGCTCCTGTTTTGCGGTCACTCGCTTTTGTGGGTTTTTCGCCTGCGCCGGGGTTAATCCGTGGACCACTGCGTGATCTAGATCCTGTCGGATCTACACGATATAACGGGTGTTATCTCACGAAGGAAATAACTGCCGGGGGGTACTACTTCACCAAGGAAATAGTAGCCTTCTCGGGATCAAAGGCCAAGCTTTGATCTGGAGGATAATCGCGTAGATCTCAGATCCGATCCCTCTCGAACTCCTGCCTTTTCTGACATGGACGATTGCCAAGCACCGGATCTGAAAGAGCAAGTCTTCAAAGTTCTAAAGCTTCAATCTTTTTAAGTTTTGAGCCTTCAATCCAGCAGAGCTTCGCCGTCCAAAATTCCAACCCTTGACAAATGAACCAACCTCTCCTATTTATAGGCACTCAGATCTGTGCCTTGGCACAGATCTGGGTCGGCCACAGGTGGCCGGCCACCTATGGGTGGCTCGGC
>NC_033800.1:86477263-86487057 GCF_001876935.1 Asparagus officinalis
ACCGAGCCACCTCTTGGTGGCTCGGTGGCCGAACCACCTAGGTGGCTCACCGAGCCACCTCTTGGTGGCTCGGCCATGGCCGAGCCACCTCTTGGTGGCTCGGCTTTGGCCGAGCCACCTGGGTAGTTCGGCTTTGGCCGAGTCGCCCGGGTATGGCGCCGTTGTGTCCGTTGTCCGGTTCCGCGCTTCATTGTTGATCTGGACTTTGATTTGGGAGTCTGAATCCTGATTTGGCAGTAAATCCGCCTTGGTGTTTGAATACGTTCTATGGTTGGATGACTCGTTGACTCCCAGAACCGTTGGCTTGATTCCGCACGCGAATGGATGCATTCCGTTGCTTGCGTGCGATTCGTTAACCTCGTCGCCGCGTTAATCCGCTTCGTTGCGTGTCACTTGGCTTCGGTGTTGTGGACTAACATTCGTGTTTAGATACGTCACCCGATGGTTCGTCGGTTTGTGCCGAGCTGTGCTAAGGGACCTATAAGCAGTTTTATACGCCCACAACAATAAGCACAATATAACAAATGATTGTTCTCAACTATGGATGAGAACACAATGAAAGCACAACTCAAAGTTACAATCTCTCACCACCCAACTATACTATGTATGTAAATACTAAAAGCTCAATGTGGGTGTGTGTAACAATGAGTAAAATGAAATCTAACTCAAATAGCAAACTAGCAATAATAAGAATATGAAAATTAATAATGAAATTGCTAGAGAAAAGAGTTAGAAAACTTCTCTAAGAACACAAAGAAGAGGATGAAGGGGATTGAGAATGAATCCCTCAATCTGCAGTGAAAACTTCCTCCTTTGTAAACAAAAATCCAAACTCAAACAAACAGTAAAACCCTAAACCCTTGTTTAAAAAATTTTGTTTAAAAACTTCTTGGATTACCCTTGAAAGAGAGCAGCAATAGGGTATTTATACCCACTCTAAATCTCATTCAAAACCCTTAACAAAAGACAAAAACAGCCCCAGCAAACAGCTCAGAGAAATATCCGTTGGAGTGCAACGGATTTATTATCGGTCGACCGATGGAGAGCAAAAACACGAAGACCAGCTCTGGACAATCGTCGGTCGACCGGTGCGGTCGACCGATGGAGCTTTCGGTCTATCGGACCGGTCGACCGACAAACTCTCTGTCGCCCAGTGATAAAAGATCAAATGATCGGTCGACCGGTGCGGTCGACCGAAAACAGATATGACAGAAAAACAGTTTTTGGAAGTTGATTTTGACACTTTAGAAAATATGTTAAATATAACAAATGAAGTCCAAAAATAATGAAACTTTGGGAAATGTATATAAACATGTAAATGAACATGTTAAAAAAGGAATTTTCCAAATTACATTTCCCATTTGTGAAAAAACATCATTTTGCAAAATAGTTCAAAACACGAAAAAGTAAACATGTGAATTTTGATATTTTGGCTAAACCATGTTTTGAAACTTTGCACAATGATTATATAGACTTAATAAAATATGCATATGGTTATTGTTAAGTCCAAAAACTAAGAATATAGAATTTTCACAAAATTGCATATTCTATGCAATGTTTTCAAGAACACAATAGTAAATATGAAATATGTGATTTCATATTATAAACATGAAAACCCAAAAACACATGTATGTATATATAACTATATATATGCATAGAAACCAAAACTTGTGTATATATATATAACTATATATATATACGAAGAAACCAATAAAATGTGTGTGTATAGATATTGAGCTTAACGTATTAAACACACATAATATAAACCTATACTAAATTACCCAAGCTTGATCTTGATCTTCATTGAGCTCAACTTGGTACACGTTGTGGATGAAGCTAAACTTGGATCTTGAACTTGAATTTGCATAGCTTCACCGACATTCCGCCAACCTCCTTTGGATATGATCGTTGAAGCTCTATTCCATCCAACCTCTAACAATGTTGTTTGTCTACAATACATAGGAATGCACAAACACTAGACAAACAACATTAGTAGTAAATTGTTTGTAAATCATCATCAAAACAAGAAGGCCAACACTAAGTAGGGATAAGTCAATGCCTAACACACGTTACCGGTTTAGTCTTTCGCTGATTAAAAAAGACACCATAATTCCAGTCTGGGGAATTTTATCCCGAAGCCTAAGTAGGGATAAGTCAGCGCCTAACACGCATTATCGATTAGTCCTTGATCGTAAAAAGGACAAAAGCTCACATATTCGACATTGTGGCAGGTTATTATTAATAACACCAAAATCTGTGCTTCACACGTGCGGGGAATTTTATCCTGAATCCTAAGTAGGGATAAGTCAACGCCTAACACGCGTTGTTGGTTTAGTCTTTTACCGATTGAAAAAGACAATAGAATTCCAGTCTGGGGAATTTTATCCCGAAGCCTAAGTAGGGATAAGTCAGCGCCTAACACACGTTACTGGTTAGTCCTTAACCATAAAAAGGACAAAAGCCCACATATTCGATATTGTGGCAGGTTATTATTAACACCAAAATCCGTGTTTCACACGCACGGGGAATTTTATCCCGATTCCTAAGTAGGGATAAGTCAACGCCTAATACGTGTTGCCGATTTAGTCTTTCACCGATTAAAAAAGACACCAGAATTCCAGTCTGAGAAATTTTATCCTGAAGCCTAAGTAGGGATAAGTCAACACCTAACACATGTTGCCAGGTAGTCTACTCCCGTAAGAAAAACGAAGTTTATGTATTCAATATCATAGCACTAAGAGAGTTAACTCTCTTAGCACAACGTCACATGCAGAACGGACTTAAACAATCCTCATGCAAGCCCGACTCAAACAGTAATCGGTAAAGGCACATCAAATCCGTTGATAGCTGAGGATTGGCAAAAAATCCTAAGTTTACGTCTAACACAAGTCGCCGAGTAGTCTATTCCCGTAAGAAAGACGAAGTCTACGTATTCAACATCGTAGCACTAAATGAGTTAACTCTTTTAGCATAATGTTACATGTAAAATGGATTTAAACAATCTGCATGCTAGCCCGACTCAAACGGTAGTCGGTAAAGGCTCATCAAATCCGTTGATGGCTGAAGGTTTGCCAAAAATCCTATAAGTATGAAAGTCATTGACACATCAGCTTTATTAACTGCTCTTGTGACTCGAGCATCCAACAACTTCGGGATAAGATCCATATCTGCAGATGAATCAGCTTTAACAGTTGGTCCTGCAGCCCCAACTGTTAGGACCGCCATGCTCCAATACCTTAAGAGCTTAAACTGTGTATACTCTAGTAAACATACGAGTATAACCTGTGTTAACGTTTGGTGATCTGAAACCCTAGGTTAACGCCGGTCAACACGTAACCCTAGGTCAACACTAGTCAACGCGTTGCGATGAAAAAGTTAATGCCGATCGACGCATAACCCTAGGTCAACGATAATCAACGTGTTGCGATTAAAAAATCAACATCGAACGATTCGAAACCCTAGGTCAACGTCGGTCAACGCGTAACCCTAGGTCAACACCAGTCAACGCGTTGCGATACGAGTCAATATATCGTGATGGAGATAGTCAGTTCAAAGTCAACTCAATGATACGAGCCAAAATCAACTCACCGGTTTTGATTTAAGATTTCGACGACGGCCAGACGATAAATGCAGCGCCGGGAAAACTTCAGCTATTCGTCAAAACATCAAATAGATTGAAAATCGAAGGAGTCAAGAATCAAAGCTAACAACAGGTCCTTTTACATCGACTGAAGGTTGGATCGATCATATCCAAAATATTTCAGGCTCATCTATAAAAGAAACAAGACTAAAACACTTTGGAGGGGGTATCTGTAGGCGTCAAAAATTACTTATAGGTCCCCACATGCGGCTTAAGATAGAGAGAAGATGATGAACATCACCATTCGAATCACAGAAGCTTATTTGACGATGACAAACATATGAAGTGGGTCGACGGATCATACGAAGCAACGGAACTTCGGAATAACGAAAACAACAGCTGATCGGAAGCCCCGCGTCATTTACAAAAGGCGGAGTACCCCTCGTGTCCTATTTATTCCACATATGATTCAATCATTGGAGCCTGTAGATCTTCTTGTCGGCTTTCTAACTCATCTTGAACTGCGTAATTCCGAGTTCGGACGACGAATTTACGGTAAAAACAAACTCGACGCGTCAAAACCAAAAAAAGCCAAACCAAGATACCCTGTGGTGTCTTGGCTTGGCCAAGACACTTATAAGTGTCTCGGCCAAGCCGAGACACTTCCAAGTGTCTCGGCCAAGCCGAGATATGTCTTGGCTTGTCCAAGACACTTATAAGTGTCTCGGCCACGCCAAGACACTCAGAAGTGTCTGTAATACAAAAAACACTGATTTTTGTTATTTTTGACGGTTTTTCGATCGTTAACCACCTGGATTTGCTCCAACTAATCTGATAATGTGGTTAAGTGATTTCAACTGAGGATAAGAGGGAATCGGCCATTCTTATCCGAAAAAAGGGGTCCCTAAGCCTATAAATATAGCCTCAGGGTCTTTATTTTTTCAGATATGGAATTCTCGAGCGTTGGCGAAGCCCTGCCGGATTGAAGACTAAAAAGCCACGAATTTCAAAGAGGAGGAGGAGACTTCAGCGGATTCTTCGGCATAAAGAAGAGGAGTTCGTCAGATCTGCAGCTCGGTTTTTCCCTTAAGATTACCCTGTTGCGGTGATCTTAAGAAGAACAATTATCTCGCTGTTGTCGAGATAAGCGCTTCAGCTTCTTGATTCCTTCATGAATCGACGAAGCTCTGGATTTGATCTGATCGTTTGGTGGTCCACGGAAATCAACGTCCCCATCACAGGCTAAGATCCCACGCAAGTAGCGAGCGATAAACACCTCGTTGCATTTGTTTGAAGAGAGTTGTATTTTTCTTATTTTCATTGTGTAAGAAAGTCTAATAAAAAGACTAATTTTAATTTGAATCTGTAATTGATAAACGTGTAATAGATTCAGCAATGAAGATATCAACTTTCACCACAAACATGGAGCACTACCATGTGAATTACCATCCTGAGTATCATTTGAGACCACCCGAGATGATGGTGTTTTTGCCCCCTCACGATCTGCTTCAGTTGCTCCAGAAGACCGAGTCTCAAAGGCCTTGAAAGATTGTGGGGGTTCTCTGAGCCAAGAACCATATATGCTTTTGTATGTGATAAAAATATCATCGACTTGTACACTTCGTTTGTCACACTCAGCAGCTTTGTGACCAATAATGCCACATGAAAAGCAAAAGTCAGGAAGTCTCTCATAGGTGAGGAAGAGCTTCTCAATCTCCCCGGTCTCTTCAAAGCAAACATATATACCTCTTTTTAGAGGCTTAGTAATATCCACGAGAATTCTCAGTCGCATCTTGTCATCCCGCAAATCAATCCCTTTAAGTTCTCCTATAAGCGAGCCATAGTCTCTGGCGCACCTCTTGTTCATCGCAGCCAGTGGTACATTCTTGACGTTTACCCAAAATAAAGTTGAAGAGAAATCTAGAGAATTTGGGGCACTGACCTCACGAGGAACAATCAAATTAAGCAAGTTCCATTCAAAGCACCATAGCCCACCGTCAAGCACCTTCTCCCTATCTGCATCGAAACCGAATCTGAAAAGGAAAGTATTCCTTCCACTGTAATATTCCACCTGGAAGGGGGCATCTGCAATCCATATCTTCCTAAGGACACGCTCAATACCATCTCTATTAGCAATCTTCCTACCAAAAACCTTCTCCAATAGACAGTTGTTAAGGGAAGGCGAATCTGTCTGGTCCTTAGTTGACAGAAAAGCAGGGCCATCTTCGTCGTATAAGCTGCATTTGGCACAAAGCTCAGCTAGCCCATCATCATCAATTCTCGCCATGTTCCAAATTGATTTGGAGCTGAGAGGCTGCTTAAAATGGTTATACCGTTAATATGAGACCGATAGATGGTCTTAAAATGGTGATGCCGTTAATTTGAGTCTGAGAGATGGCTTAAACGGTGATGCCGTTAATTGAAGACCGAAAGGTGACCCCGAAATGGTGATGTCGTTAATTGAATATGAAATGGTGATGCCGTTAATTAAATATGAAATGACGATGTCGTTAAATAAATATGAAACGACGATGCCATTAAATAATTATGAAACGGTAATGTCATTCGTGTGAGCCGAGAGACAACTACCTCGGAGGCCGAGATGTGGGAAACCCCAAAGATTGCCATGAGGGTTGGGGACGAGACTCAGATCTCGCCAAATAATCCGCCACAAAACTATCGGACTGAGACAGGAAGGGTCGTGCCTTACAAAGATTGTAGAAACCGGCTAGAAAAAAATGAAAAGAGACGGTCGTGCCGATGGAGATCCGTCACGAAGGAGGGGGAGAGAAGCGTTACGCGCTTTCCAGAGAGGAAAAGAAACAGACTGAGATCTAGGATTTTCAAAACCCTAGAGAGGAGGCGGCTACAAAAGAGAGAGCCGACTGAAAACTAGGGTTTTCAAAATCCTAGGGAGGGCGGCTACGAGAGAGAGCCAACTGCTTTAAAATAGAGCACGGCCTGGAATATATTCTGATTGAAAGTGGTCCATTTTGGAATTCAAATGATAGATATCAACCAAACTAGAAATTTAAAAAGGATCATACTTAAGCCAAATCAGTCAGATTTGCAAATTTACCCCTCTAAATTTTGATATTTACTAAATTACCCCTAACTCCCCCATAAGTTAAGTTCATAAATATTCTCTTGTTAGTTGTTTAGCTAGAAGTTATCCCCTTCCTGTCCAGTCAAAATCTTGATATTACCTCAAAGTGAAATCCTTCCTACGCAAACTTGCTAGTGCATGAAGACCCACGAGTGGTCAAACGTGATTGTTGATATAATTATTTTTGTATTTGTTATGGTAATTTACCATTTAAAGATAAAGATGTCGAAAATCTATTAACCCGCCGAGGAAACGAGTCCTCTTATACCGACACAAAGTATGGGATTAGTCGACCCCTTATAAGTCGAGACGACTCCCCAAATAGTTGGCTCGACCCCCTTCTCGACAGTTCACTCGATCAGAAGCTTACTCGACTAACTGGTCGACAAATCAACATTGGGCGACTCACAAATCGATCCATCTTTACAAAGAGGATAAGATCCAGCTAAGCTACATTCAGAGATATATCAATCAACACCCTAGTTTATTGAGCGATCCTCTCAAGATCGCAACTCTGACAAACCTCGTGCGGAAACAGCTCACTTTGCCCGCAAGTCACTTCTCAGAGATCGCTAAGATACTCTCCTATGCTCGAATGACTTCACCTCTAATCGCCAGCCGCCATCTGGCAAGGAAAGGAGGCCCAATCAGTCAGCCTATCCTCCGTTCTGTCTCATCTGTCGAATCTGGGATATTTCCAAGACGCACTCTCCTGTGCTCGAATGACTTCCCTTCCAGACACCAGCCGATATCTGTAAAGCAAAGGATGACTCAGCAACCTGCCTGCTCACCCCTCAACCGTAAAGCGGCAAACACCTCCCTAATAAAAGGGTACAATGGAAGGCGCAATCCACATTGCAAATGTGCCAGATAGAGAGACACCTGACCCTCGTCATGCATATGCACCGGGGTAATACTGTCTGGTGCTCGTAAGGTCATTGTGTGCGGAATATCATACTCATCATGCAACCACGCTGCCTCATCCACTGTCACTCAAGAGCGAGACAGATATAAAGCTCTGAGCTTCTTCTCGCGGTCATTCTGAAGAAGAGCCATGGCTAAAATCTCTAAGGAAAAAGGGAGAATCAACAGGAAGAAGGGTGTTCTTAATGTAGGATGTTCTTCCAACGACGCCCGGGATTATTTATAAGCTTCCGAAGAAGCATGCAGAAGGATTCAAGAGGCACAGTCTTGGAGCAACCAAGGAAGATCTGCTCCGAAAACCAGCAACGGATCACTCGGAATACCAACCACCACTCGTAACACACACCAATCAATTAGCAAGTGAAGCGTCATTCGCTCTACCCATGACGCCTTATTTTCTCTAAAAAAAATGGTTCCCAATACTGATCGCATCAGTACACAGGAGATTGGCGGTTAACAAGTCCTACACCATGTCTCCAGCCATGTTCAACTGGCCAAAAATCCTCAAACATCTTGAGCGAACTTATATCTATTTCACTTGGACCCGACTAAAGTCAGCTCTGAATGAAAGGGGCTAACTGTTATGGTAATTTACTATTTAAAGATAAAGATGTCGAAAGATTGACTTCATATGGTCCAAACCAACTTAGTAGCCCAAAGGCCCAGCCAAGGGCAAGTCTATTGACCCGCTGAGGAAACGAGTCCTCTTATACCGACACGAAGTGCAGGATTAGTTGACCCCTTATAAGTCGAGACGACTCCCCAAATAGTCGGCTCGACCCCCTTCTCGGTAGTTAACTCGACCAGAAGCTTACTCGACTAACTGGTCGACAAATAAACATTGGGCGACTCACAAATCGACCCGTCTTTATTAAGGGGATAAGATCCAGCTAAGCTACCTTCAGAGATACATCAATCAACACCCCAGTTTATTGAGCGATCCTCTCAAGATCGCAACTCTGACAAACCTCGTGCGAAAACAGCTCACTCTGCCCGCAAGTCACTTCCCAGAGATCCCTAAGATACTCTCCTGTGCTCGAATAACTTCCCCTCCAAATCGCCAGCCGCCACCTGGCAAGGGAAGGTGGCCCAAACAGTTAGCCTATCCTCCGTTCTGTCTCATCTGTCGAATCTGGGATATTTTCAAGACGCCCTCTCTTGTGCTCGAATGACTTCCCTTCCAGACACCAGCCGACATCTGTAAAGCAAAGGATGACTCAACAACCTGTCTACTCACCCCTCAACCGCCCTCCTATGCATAGTTAAAGCTAAAGATCAAATCCCATAAACAAGGGACTATAAAAGGGGGAAAGGAGGGAAAGAAAGAAAAAAAAGACTCTTAACTCAGGGGAGACTTCTGAATTATTTTTTTTAACTCTGAATAATTCTAAAAAGCCACGTCTTCTTCTAAAAACTCAATAAGAGTAATGAATTCTAGGATCTCAATGATTCTCGGATCTTCCCTCAAACCCCACTCAAGCTCATCAGCTGACTTGACCATCGGAGGTACCACGGGGGAACCGTCCCCGCCCTCTTACGGGTTTCTTCTTCTTGTTTGCGAAGAAAGATCAGGAATTTCAGTCCAAGGATCAGGCATAAAGTCGGAGGAGGATTCGGCCCCACCTTTCATCCTCTCCCTCTTCGTTGTCAGCACGGAGATCAGAACTGTATCCCACGGCGGAAACCCCGCATCGACTGTGTGTTATCAGACATCAACAGTATTTGTTTCAAGGCTACGCCACTGACTGAATATTGCTGGAAATAATGAGTTGGTGACACTTTTTAAAATGCATAATAAATTTAAAGACAAATTTTTAAAAACAACTCTTTTTTAAAATTAATATGCAAAACCAATCTTTTCAAAGAAAAAACAGCAAAATCGACCTTTTTCATTGAAAAGGGTCGATTTTGCTGGAAGTTTTTGGAAAGGAAATGCCCGTTTATTTTGGTTTCCCCTTTTTCGATCCGCAGCAGCTCCTCCTCTCTTTCTCCCCTTATTGGAATTTCCTCCTCCTTCTTCATCTTCTTCTTCAGCCTCAACCCCTCATCAACATTCGCCACCGTGAAGCAGATGGGGATCGTGAAGCTGGCGGATGAGGTGCTAGGGATGGAGGTTAGGAAGCTGCAGAAGACCACTTCCTCCACTTGCCGCTCCATCATCGCCACCATCACCTCCTCCTCCGC
>NC_033800.1:86487067-86503037 GCF_001876935.1 Asparagus officinalis
CGCCTATGTCGTCGATTGGATCTCAAGCGTCCTCTCCTTCCACGCCCATAGCCTCGACAGCCTCATCGTCGGTCTCGACATCGAGTGGCGCCCCAGCTACTCCCACCACCACAACCCCATCACCACCCTCCAGCTCTGCGTCGGCACCCGCTGCCTCCTCTTCCAATTCATCCATTCCGACTCCATCCCCTCCCAGCTCTTCTCCTTCCTCTCCGACCCCCGAAGGGAGAAAGAGTTGCTATGGATCTAAGAAACCAAAATGGATAGGACTACTAGTCCCGTCTGTTTCCTTTCCAAAAAGTTTTGCCAGCAAAATCGACCATTTTCATTGAAAATTGTCGATTTTGCTATTTTTTTCTTTAAAAATGCTGGTTTTGCACATTAATTTTAAAAAAGAGTTGTTTTTAAAATTTTGTCCTAAATTTAACTGTTGTGGTGGACCCTTGAAAAATCAGTATATACTGTGATGGTTTTATAAAAAAACCTATCATCATAATTTTACAGTTTTGATGAAGTGACGGGTCATTTGACAATAAGAGATATTATCAGTACTTATTCGTCCCATATATTACTCGAATTAAACAGATGTAATTTAACAACATCATTACATCAGATAGTTTCGGATGGGATGGGCGAACGATCATCAACAAGCACACTTCCAACTTGAGCTGGACCCACTAGCCTCCTTCACCACTAGTTGTCCAAAACTCCCATCTTGTCTAACAACTCACGCGTGACAAATGATGAATGCGAAAGAAGTTGACGACAATAATTTCCATGGAAATCCACGGGTTTCAACAACCTCGTTACCTTTGATTTTTTTTAAGACTTTGCTCGGCTATTGACTTTACATATAACACTGGTGTGTATCGCGTGCAAATCATGACTCCCTGTTTGTTTCAAGTATTTCATTTTGAGCATACCTTCCTCTAAGGATTAAAATATTTGATTTGATTATTGTATGCTTAGAATTAAGTATCACATCCGCTGCTCTATACTTAAAAGGGTACGGTTTATGATATGAATAAACAGTAAATTTACTTTTCTATACCAAAAGAATGGCATCAAAGATATACTGTTCATGCTATGGTAATTTACTGCAGTATGAATAGTAACTCTTTGAATCCTCCTTTTAGTATAGAGGAGTATATGTAGGTTTTTTTTCGTATTAGTTCCCCAAAATTTTCATATTTCGAAATCACTCTTCCAAAATTTCATAATTTGAAAATCCCTTAAAATTAGCATGAGCTCCAATTATTAATTGGAAAAAAAATATCTCACTATGTAGTTATCGTTGTTTAGAGTGCTTCCTGATAAAATCTTGAAGTTAATGGGGACTATCTGATATTTAACCAATAGGAAATGTCCATGATTCTAGATCAAACCTTCAATTTATATGTGTACTTTAATAACCCATAACTAAAAGTGGCAAGCAATTGTGATTCCAACCAATATTAATAGGCTTTACCATAAAGCGCAAAATATTCTACGTTGAAACTTAGTTCAATGAACTGACTTCCTAGAATCGATGCCACGACTCAAATTTAGTCCGCAGATACCGCGAGCATGATACGTGGATGCGATCCCTAGTAAACAATATACTTCTTTATAGCATTAGGAAAAAAGCAAAAAAAAAGAGAAAATTAGGATCTAATTCTTTTCACATTCGATCTTTATTATTTAGCAGACTATAGGTGCCAGCTACAGAAGATGGAGTAATATTGATAAGGTAAACATCAGTCAGAACTGCTTCTGCCTAGAGATATTGAGGTACAGATGCTGATATCAGAAGAGCTTTAGTGGTATCGAGAATATTAGGGGTGAGCACGGTTCGGTTCGGGTCGGTTTTTACCAAAATTTGAACAACCGAACCGAACCACTTATAATTCAAAACCGAACCGAACCGTTGCAAATCGGTTCGGTGCGGTTCGGTTCGGTTTGTTCGGTTCTAACTTTCATCAAGTATAACAATCAAAGGCACAAATATTACTTGTCCCAAGAGATAATTTGTATATATTTGTTTTCATATGCGCCCAAATGCAAACCTCCGAGTCGTCGGAGGACTTGGACTTCTTGATGGAGTTGAAGGAGAACTCCTAACGCTCGTCGCCGAAGGGGCCGCCACGCTTGCGGGAGGGGGAGGGGGAGATGGGCATTTCGGGAAGAGGAGGTGAGAGTAAGGGGTCTTGGAAGAAGAGAGAGAGCGGGAGAGAGGGATTGAGGCCGAGGGAAATGGGAAATTGGGAATGAGTAGCGGCGGCTGTGATTTGGGAATGAGAGGAAATGAAGTTAGGGTTGAGGGTTTGGGACGGGTCGGGTAAACACAAACGAGTTTGAAAGTTTTGGGAATATATTCGGTAGGTTCGGGTCGGTTCGGTTTGAAAAGTTGTCAACCCGACCCGAACCGTCTTACTCTTAAAACCGTTTTTTTCGGGTCGGTTCGGGTCGGTTCGGTCGGTTTTTTCGGTTTGAACCGAACCATGCTCAGCCCTACATATCATACATAATAACCCATCAACATATTAATTAATCTCCCATCAACATATTAATCTATTTTATTAACATTATTTACGTTACTAAAGAAATATAAACAGCCAAAAAACATCAAAATAAGAGTCATTATTACTCCACAAATTTAGCTTCTTTTCCTTTTAACCTTTTAGAGCTTCTAAAATTGCTGACTAATAGGTTAATAGAAATATAAATATAAACAGCCTAAAAACGGTTCCATTTGCTAATTAAGTCAGGTTAAATTTGCTTTAAATAGTACAAACACGTTTTACGCCATAAATTTAGCTTCTTTTCCTTTTAACCTTTTAGAGCTTCTAAAAGAAATGTAAACAGCCAAAAAACGGTTAAAAGAGTCATTATTACTCCATAAAATTTAGCTTCTACTCCTTTTAGAAGAGCAACGAATCAGTTATAACCTTTTCAATAATGGGAATAATCATTATACGAGTCATTATTACTAAAAAACGGTTACAATTCAAATATTATATAAATCTAATCCATACACAACTTCAATCCTACAAAATCTTACCAAATCCTACCAAAAAAATAGAGAACAGGAGGATATAGAAACAACAAGTTGTGATTCAAAAAGGTTAGTAAAATCATGTTTTTTTGTAAGTAAGTAGGATACTTTTTCACTATACTATATTTGCTTCTATAGATAATAAAATGATTTCTCTGTTCATGAACACAATAGTATTTCACATGGAATATTACACTAAAACCTGATCCCGGTTTTAGGATTTTTTTGGTAGTATAACGCACATTTGTCTAATTGTTCTGTTGGAGGAACATGAGGTCTTGAGGATACAAATCAATTCACTTTATGTAATATAGAGACTTCAGCATTTATAATTAATTTGGGAATTTTTTTAAAGATCTGATGTGCCTCATATTAGATTTTATTTCATCAGCATTTTTTTACCCTCCACAAAACAAAGGCCTCAATAATATGTTGGCAGCAAGTAGTTTTAAGCAACATTTTTCTATTATAGATACTATGACGAACATTGAAATTTTGGATATATAGATCATTCTCACTCTTTTATGTGTTACTGTGTGGGATAGGATCATTACATATTCTGGATAAATTTTTGTTTCAGTTTCTCTCTCTCTGGAGAAAGTTGTATCCCATAAAAAACAAGATGGAATATATGATGAAAATTTGTGATTGTTTTTAGTTGAATTCATCATTTATTCTTTTTTCATGAAGGGTGTCATCTAACCAAGATGGAATTAATTATCAAGCTCACATCTTGATCCGAGAGTTAAAAATTTATCAAAATCAATGGAGTATAAATGTTCGTGTCTTACGTAATATTATAGACTCATTTACGAATGGAGAATGGAAGAAGCAAAAGTTGATTCTAATTGATGAAGAGGTGATACGAATTTTACATTGTTATTATTCCATGTAATTTTTATATTACCGTGATGACGTGATTTATTTTCAATTGTGTCTTTTGCAGGGAACACTTATCCAAGCAATTTTATTTAATGAACTGATGAAAAAGTGATTTCACTCTTTCTGTAACATTTATAGTTAGGTTTGATCCTCGAGAAGTTGAAGATGCCTGATCATGCTCAATTCAGCTTTGTTTACAGGTCATGGAATCTAGCTGTTATAGATCAAATTGCCTTGCTGCAGCCCGATTCACCATGGCTCTCTACAGTTTGACAAAGATGCATCTTTTGAATCTGATGAATGCTGCTCAAATTGAGCTACCTTCTGTCTATTTATGTCAAACATAAATAAGATATGATTCTGCTTCATTAAGTGGACATATAATTTAATTATTTCGATTACCTCATTTATTGTGGTTTTTCTGTCAATATCGTGGTTTTTTACATGAAAATTGAGTGTTCTATATGATCCTATTTATAACCCTATATCATCTATTTATATCATTAATTAAAAAATGTAGCAAATTATTTCTGAGAACAAGCATAAATTACCAATTAAAAGTCAGTCAATAAAAACCTAATATATATTATCTATGACGTCTTTCAAATATATGTCACATAGAAAAAATTTATTAATGCAATAAAAACTATAGGGCTACACATAAACAATAAATTATTAACACGTGCAACGCACGTGCACCATACTAGTATATATATACACACACCAGGGTTCACCGGGATCGATGGTTAGTTGGATTTGTTCCCTTTTCATTGGTTTCCTAAGGATTGTCACGATAAATTTCTTCTTCCTGTGATAAAAGGTTACAAAAGCTAAGAGATAATAATATCATAAGAGGAAAATTCTTTTGAAAACTATTATATGGAAACTGCAGTTTCTGGCTCTTTTTATTTAGTCTTATATCTTATATCTTATATTCTGATGTGTTGAACATGAAAGCACAGAAACTGGAGCGAAAATCTACCAACTATATTTACAATTTCCTTTTGACAAGCATCTAATTATGACACTTTTAACTTATTATGAACCAAAAAACAAATGCAGTGAGCATTCTCAATGTGGATTAGGCATTCAATATTTCATTAATCAAACAGAAATTGTCACCATCTGCCTGTATATGTTGTGTGTCCCTACCCATATAAGCTTCATATTTGGCCCAATTAGTCCAAGTTTGAATTGACATTAGCTGAATTATCAATGATTAAATCATCAAGCCTTTAGACTAAGTTATAAAATTTGATTTTTATTTTAACATCAGTTAGATCTTAGTATAAATTGCTTATCAGTAGATTGTTTGTCACGAGATGACGTGATCAAATGTTTGGTGTACGTGCGATTTTCTCATAATGAAATACATACCGATGTTTGTTGCACAGTGGTGCTGGGCTCTGAAACCACTTGTTGTGCGCGGAGGAAGCCAAACAACCAAACCGATGTGCTTCGAGAGACCAAATCAAACAAACGCCGAGAGAAGGCCAAACAATGCAAAATATCAGCACAAACTCAAACAACCAATTTTAACGCAGTTCAGCAAGTTGCCTACATCCACAGGGCAAGAAGGGAATGAGTTTTCACTAATAGAGAAGAAGAGTACAAACTGAGATTACAAGATCATCCAAACCAATCAACTAATCTCACCAACAAAGCTCTCAATCTCTCAAACAATAACCCTAACCAATAGCTCAGAAAAATCTCTCTTTTCTGTGCTCCAATATCCCCAAAACAATTCCCAATCAAACCCAAAGAAACTCTAAAATTGTGTGTTTGTATTTATAGCAAACACCAATCCCAAACAGAATAGGAAACCAAGCCCAGGCCCAGACCCGACCCGCGGTCGACCGCCGAACCCATCGCGGTCGATCGTGGCAAACGACAGAACACAATGTCTCGCGGTCGACCACCACGCTAGTCGATGCGGTTGACCACCAAAAGTCCAGAGACTTTTCCCTGTGCTGTGCACTTTCGCAGTCGACCGTCGCGCCACTCGCGGTCGACCGTGAAGCATCACAACGTGTTTCTTATCCAAATTTTTCATGATTTCTTTAATTCTCCACCTCGGCAAAGTTTCTTCCAAAACTGAGCCGACACCAACCAAACCAAATGTCTCACTTGTTGCGTCTAGTATAAAGTGAAACAAAATCACGGCAACGGACTCAATCCACAACAAGCCGAGACTCAAATGAGAATGTGATCACTCTCCAAACATCGGTATCTACTCATCAAATCGGCTGCATCATAAATGACTGCCTACGTATCCTCTTGCCCAAGAAATCAAGCCTTCACGTAGTTCACCAAATGGTCATAAACAACCTCAATCAACTAGAAGAATCATCAATCCTTCACCAATTTCACGACCTTCACCAAATGTCTTCTTCCAAGACCTTGCATCAAAGTGCTCATAGCATGAACGATGTGTGACAAATCTGCAGCTGATAACACCCGCTACATTCAAATCAACCAACTCATCATCTGCACCCAAATCCAAATGATCCCCTAACTGTGTCACCTCAGTTGGAATCCCAAACGATGCAGTATGATCTGGAGTATGTGGAGTAATCTCCACCTAATGTGGAGTAGCATCACCCTCCACCAGCTGCGATATCCCAACGATCTGATCAACACTCTCCACCTGCTGAGAGTCAAATGTGACATTCCTACTCAGAATAAAATCAAAAGCTCCCAACTGATAACCAAATGAGCCTCTGAATCCTAAATATGCTATCGGATCAAATCTCACATCCTCGATGTGACCAAATGCTAGGCAACCTAACATCCGACGTAACCTAAAATCTGAAGCAGCTCCACCAGATTTAAAATCTCCAAACGCAGCAGTCGACAACCTATGACTAAGATGACCCAAACATGTCGAAGCCTCAATACCAGAATCAATGCTCGACATCAAAAGCCAATCCTCCTCCAGAAAGGAACGACCAATCAAAGCTGTCATCTCATCTCGTCGCCCCAATATTTCCTCTCCAATGAAGTGTCTCAAACTACCGTGAGCTTGGCACAAATGCAGAAATAGGTCCTTCTTGTATCTCCCTCTAAAATCCAAATGAAGTACCTTCACCTTTCTACCAATACACTTCCTCAAACTATTGGAGACTACTAGGACTTTATCCAAACAGGATTTTATTGCAACCCAAACATACCTAGAACAGTCTTCAACTAAGGAAATCAAATATCAATTACCTTCCAATGATGCCTCCTTGGAAGGCCCCCAAATGCCTAAATGAACACCACCTAAAAGACCCATTGATCGATGAATGGAAGTGCCAAACTCCACCTAGTCTTCTTGCTCATACCAATGTGCTCATAGGACTTCAATTTACAGGTCAAAGCACTTCTCAATAATTCAATGCACCGTATCAACAATCAAATATCCCAGCCTTAAATCCTTCTATCCCGGCTATCTATCTCAAAACATCAAAACAAATGCGGAACAAGCGAAGAATAGATCCAAATTGATAAAGAAGAGATTTTTACCTCCAATTGAAACCCTAACAAGAGTCTCCGAAAGATCTCTCCCCCACACGATGGAAGACAAGATCACTAATAGGAAAAATCCCACCTTTATCACCAACTAAAGCTCTAGACGAACTTCCAAAGCGATCTACTCCTCCAAATAACCCAAGCATAGGCCGAGCTCTGATACCACTTGTTGGGCTCTAATACCACTTGTTGTGTGCGGCGGAAGCCAAACAACCAAACCGATGTGATTCGAGAGACCAAATCAAACAAACACCGAGAGAAGGCCAAACAATGCAAAATATCGGCACAAACTCAAACAACCAATTTTAACGTGGTTCGACAAGTTGCCTATGTCTACGGGGCAAGAAGGGGATGAGTTTTCACTAATAGAGAAGAAGAGTATAAACTGAGATTACAAGATCGTCCAAACCAATCAACTAATCTCACCAACAAAGCTCTCAATCTCTCAAACAATAACCCTAACCAATAGCTCAAAAAGATCTCTCTTTTCTGTGCTCCAATACCCCAAAACAATTCCCAATCAAAGCCAAAGAAACCCTAAAACGTGTGTTTGTATTTATAGCAAACACCAATCCCAAACAGAATAGGAAACCAAGCCTAGACCCAGACCCGACCCGCAGTCGACCGTCGAACCCATCGCGGTCGACCGTGGCAAACGACAGAACCAAAAAACAAATTACATTGTCTCGCAGTCGACCGCCGCGCCAGTCGACGCGGTCGACCGCCAAAAGTCCAGAGACTTTTCCCTGTGCTGTGCACGTTCGCGGACGACCGTGAAACATCCAAACGTGTTTCTTATCCAAATCTTTCGCGGTTTCTTCAAGTGGGACCTCCGTAGTTGGAGTATAGTTTTGTGAGAGTTCAATTTTGAGTCTCAGCTATATGTATTCTCCGGATCAAGCTCTATAAAAACCCCTTATCCTCCTCGGATTCATCAAAAGGGTTTAGCCATATCGCTAGAAGACATGCAAATAACAATCTAATTTTTTGGTATAGTAAATAATTATCAATGTTATACTTGTATTGGTGAAAAATGATATACTTGAGATTGCTTTCGTGTATTCTATATATATTCTCATCAGTGATATCTTTCCTAAACTTCTTCGTAGGAATATAAGGGTGTGAGTGATATCTTTCCTAAACTTTTTCTTCGGAATATAAGTGTGTGGCTTTAGCCTAACCAACTATATAACCCTATCTACTTCATGGGGGTCCTCTATATCTTATAGTGCTAGCTAGCTTTATGTATGACTTAACTGAGGGTCATAGTTTCCCACTCCTAAGCTCTAGGATACAATACTAAGACAATAATAATGATATAAGGAACCGGGCAAATGAGGGCCCACTACAGCTAAAGTCCATCTTAAATTCTTAATCCAATCGAAAACATGAGCATAAAAATCTACCGATCCTCTATTCCTTCCTTAACCCTTATGTCATATTCCTGGCTAAAGACTCTCCACATAGTCTAGAGAGAGATTGTATATTAATATCTTAAATTTAGTCAGTCCACATAAAGTTATTCTAATCATATTGGAGAATAAACGTAGATTTAGCAATGAAGGGAAATAAGGAAGAAACGTTCTCTAACAAGGAAAAATTATAGTACGAGGGTTGTTAGTTGGGATAAGTTGAAGCTAAGTGAGATAATTGTTCCAATGAAATAATTTTATCCATTCAGGATATTTTTAGTAGGATAAAGTGAGATAAGTTGGGATACTGGAATTATTTAAAACTTTGATTTGACAATTCATGTGAGATAATTTATGATGTAACATCTTATTATAATATAATATCTGTCCATCAAATTCTAATTTAATTTATCGATAGATTTAGTATATCATTTAGTATGTTATTATAATATAATATATTATTTTACTTTATACTAAAATGTAATATGCTATACCATAATCACTAAATATTATTAATTATTTGTTATATTATATTATATAATAATTGATAGAATATGTGAACAATATATTTAATATAATATTTCAATAATATGATATTTAATTTAATATATTAGAATATATTATCAATGGTTATAATTTATTGTATCAAATATCATAATATATTGTTTCATTCAGTATAAAATTATTTAAAATACTATATTGTAATTAATATTATATAATATTATTGGATAATTACTGTAACATATACTGAATATCTAAAACGTATTATATTATTGTACAATAATATATTTCATTATATTAATACAACATATGAATATAATATAATATAATCATATGACATGATTTATATTATATTATATGATAAAATTGTTGGCCTTCTTGTTTTGATGATGATTTACAAACAATTTACTACTAATGTTGTTTGTCTAGTATTTGTGTATTCCTATGTATTGTAGACAAACAACGTTGTTGGAGGATGGATGGATTGCGCCATAACGATCATATCAAGAGGAGGTTGGCGGAATTGTGGAGTGAAGCATCGTACTATTCAAAGTTCAAGATCCAAGTTCAAGCTTCATCCGCGAGATTACCAAGTCAAGCTTATTGAAGATCAAGATCATTGCTTGGGTAATTTAGTTTAGGAATTTATATTATGTGTGTTAGTACTTTAAGCTCAATCATATACACACATACACGCTTTGGTTTTGGTTTTGTATATATACAGTTATATATATACATATATATTTTTGGTTTAATAATTTTCGAGTTTATATATGAAACAAATGAATAGAATTGGAAAATACTATTTTGTTTCATGTTTATATGCCTATATATGATTTCATCTTTAACAAGCTTATATTTAATGAAATCATATTTAGTGTTTTGAATATATTGCATAGAATATGCAATTTTATGAAAATATCGTATTTCTAGGTTATAGACTTCATAACAACATGTTATATCGTTTATCAAGTCTATACAATTATTTCATAAGGTTTCAAAATGTTGTTTAAGTCAAAATATCAAAATATCACAAGTCTATACAATTATTTCATAAGGTTTCAAAATGTTGTTTAAGTCAAAATATCAAAATATCAATTTTTAGGTTGTCATGTTTTTGAACTATTTTGCAAAATGATGATTTTTCACAAATGGGAAATGTAATTTGGAAAATTCTTTTTGTAACATGTTTGTTTTCATGTTTATATACACTTCCCAAAGTTTCATAATTTTTGGACTTTATTTGTCATTTTTAACATTTTTTCAAAAGTCAAAAATTCCTTTTAAAATCAGGTTTCTATTTATGTCAGTTTTCGGTCGACCGAACCTGAGTTCTCGTGTTTACTGGGCGACAGAGAGTCTGTCGGTCGACCGGTCCGGTCGACCGAAAGCTCCATCGGTCGACCGCACCGGTCGACCGACGAAGTCTCTGCTTGTTTTTTTTTTTCAGCGAAATTTCCGTCGGTCGACCGATCGTTTCTGTCGGTCGACCGTGAATTTCTTCGGTCGACCGCCGCTCGTTCTGGCTGCTTCCAACGGCTATTTTTGTTACCGTTGCTGGGGTGTTTTTGGTCTTTTGTTTTGGGAGTTTTGGTTGAGTTTAAGAGGGTATAAATACCCAATTGCTGATCTCTTTTCATGTCATGAAGAAGAGTTTTAAACAAAGTTTTTAAACAAGGGTTTAGGGTTTTACTGTTTGTTTAAAAGATTTGGTTTTTGTTTACAAAGGAGGAAGTTTCCACTGCAGATTGAGGGATTCATTCTCAATCCTCTTCATCCTCTTCTTGCTCCATCAACTAGTCCTCCTTCGAAGTTTAGGTGGGGGTTGGCATTACCCACATACAATTGATCGTACCTAAACTTGCGGGCAAACCTGCAGGGGATATATGGCTCGAGATAGCATGTAGGGCCCGTTCTCAGAATGTGATACCCCGGTCGGATATTCACCAACCAGCGAAAGGCACCACGAGTAAGGACCGTGTAGTGATCCGCTGTCGGAGCATCCCTGAGAGATTCTCCATATCCGCCCCCGCTGAAATAAGGGAAGAAGCGGCGGAAATTATAATGCCCGAAGTGGGAGAGCGTCTTCCTGGCATCAGGGATGTCCTTGCATTTCCAAGAGCACCTCTCCAAGCGCTGGACGAAGGGGACAAACTTATCGCCCTGGAGCGCCGCCGGGGCGCTCATCAAACATTCGCAGTGGTATACGAACCACGCCATCAACTAGGGATAAGGAGTGGGTACCACCTCACCGTCCAGCGGCTGAGACAGAGGATGATCGACAGTCCGATTACTCCTCCAAAACATCGATAGGAACGTCGCACACCGGCTTATCCTAGCTTACATATCTTGTTGTATTTCATACTTGCTAGGATAACTTGTTAATTAGTTTTAATTGGCATTTAATCGGATTAGATTAGCATAAGACCCTAATCACCCCCCTCTAGGGTCCAACAAAAATATAGTATACCAACATATACAATAATTTTAGTATGATGTTATATTATATTATACTATAGTATTATATTGGTTTAATATAATATAATATAATATCATATTAACTATAGCAAAATATTAACTACAACTAATATAATATAATATATTATAATATATATTATTGAATTATTATATAATATTATAATACTATAATATAACATTATGATAAATATATTGTACTATTTTATTATGATATAATATACTATGTGATATTGCATAATAATATATAATAAATATAATAGAATAAATTATACATAAATTATCCTATAATAATATTTATTCTATTACATGATAATATAATATAAAATAATTATTTTGTATTTTATATATCATGTTATATATTTATAATATAATTAGCATGTATTAATTAAGTAATATAAAAATATTTCAAAATTATCCTAATTTCCTTCAAAGTGGAACATTATTATTCCAATATGGAGGATGAGGCAAATCTTTTACTACCCGGGCAAAGATTTTATATAGTAGTGGGACAATTTTATTCAAGTGGTGAAATTATCCCACTAGTGTTTCAACAAACTAACAATACCAAAAGGTAATATCATTTTTACATTATCCCAATGAATAATATGATAAAATAGAATCCCCACAAATATCCCATTATCCTCGCAAATGTTCCAATGAATAACCACCCCTAAGTTCAATTGATTTTGACATATGTGTGGTAGCTTGGCAAATTATTGGGTAAATTTTAGAAAAACCTGAAAGAACAAATTTTCAAAACAGACTCAAACAAAGTTTTAATTTTCAAAATCGACCTATTTTTTTTAATTACTAAAATCGACCCACTTTATGCCACGTAAGATTAATCTCATTTTCTAAATAGTCGGGGTTGCCAACCCCGACTATTTAGGAGATTGTTAAACCCCAATTAGAAGCCTTAAACCCGATTTTTAATGCCCTAAATAGTCGAGGTTGGCAACCCCGACTAATTAGGAAATGAGATTAAGCTGACGTGGTATAAAGTGGGTCGATTTTGGTAATAAAAAAAAAGGTCGATTTTGAAAATTAAAACTTAGTTTGAGTCTGTTTTGAAAATTTGTTCAAACCTGAAACTTGATAAAATCCCCTAACCTTTAAGGAGTTTCCACAATACCCATGAACTTCTAAAAAGTTCCACTTGAACTAGCACAAATTTTGTTCCGGGTTTTGTTGAAGAACGGAGGATAGGTGTAAGCAAGAAAAATATACGAAGAATATTTTTTTGTAGTTTTGCTAAGAGAAGGGGGTTGTCTTTTCAAAAAGGGATTAGTTTGTGAAACTTCTCGAAAGTTCTTGGTTGAAGAGGGTTATTTTTAAAATAGGTAATTTAGTTTGTAACTGAGAAACTAGTAGAGAGACGATATTGTGAGACTCTATGGTGCTGTTTGGCAAAGGGTTAAGTCTTCTTAACCCTTCTTCACTCCCCCCCCCCCCCCCAAAAAAAAAAAAAGAAAAGAAAAAACCCTAACACAAAATATCTACACAATGATTAAAGAGAGTTACCCCTCTATAATTTACCAAATGCAAAAAAAAAAAATGTTAAGCTATCTCCTCTAGAGGGATTAAAATAAGTTACCCATCAAAATGAAGGGTTTACTAATACTCCTATTTAGAAGAATTAAGTGTTAACCCCTCTAATTATAAAGAAAATAGTCAAAATCTTTATTATTCCTAAATACTAAACATGATCATAAAGGCTAGAATAAAACTTATGTAACAGATTAATAAACTAGTCATTCGGGTTGTCGAATGAGCTAACTATGTTAATTATTCTCCATAATCCCTCTTCCTTAACCCTTTGCCAAAGGGGGGCCGTATGATTTGTGAGACTAATGTGCAATATCCAAAAGGTTAGTGACTAATATGGAACTACTGACCATTTAAGTGATTAATATCTAAAAGCCAATAAGTAAAGTAATTAAAAAAAAATTCTATGGTTTAGGGGGGCATACGTGTAAAAACCCAAAGTAAATGCTCCGCACCGCCAATCGGTCCCCTCTTGCTCTCAACAACATAGTATGCACCGTATGCAGCTCCCAGCTCCTGCAGAGCTTTTGCTCTTTCACTGTACTTCGCTTTCATTATTAAAATTTAGAGTGGTGCTAGGGACACTCCCTTAAACCACACTCTCAACCACATCACTCTCTCTCTATAATGTTTTTTAGATTTTTTTTTTAATGAAACATGTGGGTCCCAAGAAACACTATAGAGAGAGAGAGGGAGCTGGTTGGGAGTGTGGTTTAGGGCCCGTTTGGTTGTATGTTTTTACCATATAAAAGGATGGAAAGTGTAAAAAAGTGGGTCCCAATGTCAGCTTTCATCACTTTCAATTGTTTGTTTATAGTTGTGAAAATAGTGTAAAGTGATTTCATATGCTGATGTGGCTTGTAAAGTGATTTCATAAAAAAAGACATGATTTTAGGAGAAAGCTGACATTGAAGTCTGGAAAAAATAATTCCAACCAATATGATCATTTGAGTAGGGACCACTTTTTACACTTTCCAAACAAACAATTAAAGTTTCATTTTGCAAACCAAACAAGTGTTTTATGATTCCAATGGAATCAAAAAAAAAAATAAATAAATATAAAAGTAAAATTAATGAGGTGGACAACAATTTTCCTAGTTGTGTCATAAATACACAACTTTACCAACAACAACCAAACAGTCCCTTAAGGATGTGCTTCTGGCATTTCTATAAAATTTATGCCCCCCTTTCTCTTTTT
Organism: Asparagus officinalis; assembly: GCF_001876935.1. Taxonomy (NCBI): domain Eukaryota; kingdom Viridiplantae; phylum Streptophyta; class Magnoliopsida; order Asparagales; family Asparagaceae; genus Asparagus; species Asparagus officinalis. The sequence continues at coordinate 86,501,628 of NC_033800.1, forward strand.
GCGCTTTAAGTGCGGGGGACCAAAAAGGTCACTCTCCCGTTTTCATGTGAAATAGTCGGAGTTCCCGTGGTGGCTAGTTTTACTCAGTACATCCCCCACCCCCACCTCCCCTCCCCCCCTCCCCTCCCCTGCTCCACTCAATTTCATGTTATCTTTTCTTCTGGGTACGTCTATACCCAAAAAAACAACGATGGGTTTCCCTAGTTCTCGTCAAATTTGTCATCGCCTCACTATATTTTCCATTGTGCTGCAGGGATTTTGCTTGGGAGCTGGAGCGTTTCCCGCCCTATTTTGACAAGAACGTAAATGGGTTTTTAACCTCGACCCGAGCCTCTGAAGTTCTTTATCGTCTTGTAGTTCAAATTTTTTTTTTTTTTTAACGAATCAGTGGGAGGTGGGTTTTACTTCTTTTTGCCACTTTGTTCCTTGCCTACGGATTAAGCCTCTCTTTGGGTGCCGTGTTTTGTTTTTTTAGTTGCTTCTTTGCCCAAATTATATATAGTGCAAATAGGCTGGTGTGTGTCTTCTTTAGTTGTAAATCTCAGAGAGATACGCTGCTGATTTCGTATCAGATTTGCTTTAGGCCTCGTGAAGATAGATTGCTACGCTCAGGAGGGCTGTACGATTTTGAACAGTACCCCCCCACCCACCCACCCAAGAGACCAAGAGATATGGGCTTTTTTCCAACTTTGAAGTAAGGTGGGGTTTTGGAGATTTTTTTTTTTTGTTTGTATAGGTCTCTTCACCATGAAACTAGGTTTGCTCCATTTGTTGGCTCTTTTCCTTGCCCTGTTTTCTAGTGGAGCTTGCAAGAATGTGTCTTCAAGGCCTCCCATTGTGAATATTGGAGCCGTATTCACGTTCAACTCCACCATTGGAAGAGTTGCTAAGGTCGCGATTAATGCTGCGGTCGACGACGTAAATTCCGACCCCAGTGTCCTCGGAGGTTCGAAACTCCGTGTTCATATGCAAGACTCCAACTGTAACGCGTTCATCGGCGTTGTTGAAGGTAATTGACATGCTTGTGTTGATTTTTATTAAGAGGGAGGGAATGAGGGAAACCCCCTGATGTTTTACGTTTTGCTGTTATTCCCTCCAAACAGCTTTACAATTTATGGAGACGGACATTGTAGCAATAATTGGCCCTCAATCGTCTGGCATTGCTCATGTCATGGCTCCTGTGTCCAGCGAGCTAAAAGTCCCTCTTGTTTCCTTCGCCGCGACTGATCCCACCCTCTCCTCGCTCCAGTATCCCTTCTTTGTCCGGTCGACCCAGAGTGATCTCTTTCAGATGGAAGCTGTAGCCGACATAGTCGATCATTACCAATGGAGAAAAGTAATCGCTATCTACGTCGATGATGACCATGGTAGAAATGGGATATCTTCTTTAGGCGACAGGCTCGCTGAGAG
>NC_033800.1:86503047-86533286 GCF_001876935.1 Asparagus officinalis
AGCCGCCATTGCACCTGGGGCCAATGTGAGCGACGTATCCGATCTATTGATAAAGGTAGCTTTGATGGAGTCTCGTGTTATTGTGGTACACGCCAATCCTGAATTAGGCCTGACGATATTCTCTGTGGCACACAATCATGACATGTTGATGAGTGGGTATGTTTGGATAGCAACAGATTGGCTAGCTGCTTCGTTAGATCCTTTAGGACACCTCGGTTCTGAGATCACAAGCACAATGCAAGGTGTTATTGCGCTGAGACAACACACAGCAGATTCGAAATCAAAGGTTTCCTTGGTCTCTAGGTGGAAGAAGTTAATTAAAGAAGGAAATGATGGAAACTATCAGCTCAACGCATATGGTTTATATGCCTATGATACCGTCTGGGTTATTGCTCGGGCAATGGATGCCTTCTTCAATGACGGTGGAAATATTTCCTTCTCGAGTGATCCAAGACTGCGTGCGGTGGAGGGAGGGCATCTTCACTTAGATGCAATGAGTATATTTGATGACGGGGATCTTTTGCTTGATAAGCTTCGGAGTACAAATTTAAGTGGCGTGACTGGTCATGTTCAGTTTGATTCAAATGGATACCTCATTCATCCTGCGTATGATATCATTAACGTAATAGGCAGTGGAAGTCATATTGTTGGATTTTGGTCGAATTATACTGGCTTGTCTATTGCGACTCCTGAGGCACTGTACGAAAATCCAGCCAATCGTTCCGCGGTAAATCAGCAACTTCGTAGTGTAGTTTGGCCAGGAGAAACGACTGCAATACCTCGGGGATGGGTTTTTCCTAATAACGGGAAGCAGTTAAGAATCATAGTGCCCAATAGAGTTAGTTATCGAGACTTTGTTTCCAAAGCACCAGGTACTGGAGCAGTAGATGGCTTTTGCATTGATGTGTTTCTGTCCGCTGTCAATTTGCTGCCATATGCTGTTCCTCATAAATTTGTAGCTTATGGTAATGGTCGTGAGAACCCAGATTACAATGAGCTGGTAGATTTGGTTGGATCCAATGTGAGTATGAAAAAAAAAACCAGTTCTTTTACCTTTTAACTTTTTATCTGAGGCTTGTTAATTGAGCTAGGCTACTATTGATTGTGTCCAAGATGTGAATGCTATAGTTCTAAGTTTAAAATTTGGATTTCTAAATTGAAGATCTATACCACTGGATGTGATCAATTGCAAATCAACTGTTTCGAATTTGGATAATTTCAACGGCTTAATCATGTGTTTTGTGTTGTCAAATTCAACGTTTCCGAATTTTTATAAAATCAAATAGTCTTTTACTCATAGATACATGATTAAATATACATCGAAATGGTTGGAAAATTTATTTCCTAGGTAGTCCATGTGTACTGCATCCCCATGAAAAAAAATGGGTTTTCAATTTTAAATTTGGGTCTGTAGTTTCCATTCCTTTGATACTACTATTAATAGTCTAGCTCAACTCTTTATAATTGTAATGTTTTGATTTGTTGCTAATCTGTGAATTTGGTCTTTAGGTCTATGATGCTGCTGTTGGTGATATAGTGATCACTACAAATCGAACAAAGTATGTAGATTTTACACAGCCCTATGCTGAGTCTGGTCTGGTGATATTGGCACCTGTTAAGAGGCAAGCCTCAAATCCATGGGCTTTCTTGCAACCATTTACTCTGGAAATGTGGTGTGTCACAGGCGTTTTCTTTCTTGTGGTTGGATCTGTCATCTGGATTCTGGAACATAGGATTAATGATGAGTTCCGTGGCCCTCCACAAAAGCAAGTAGTAACCGTCTTTTGGTAAGATATCGAGAAAATTATGTTATATCCTTAAAATGGTCTCTCAATTTAGAAAAGAGAAAAGCTTATCCTTTACTGAGACTCCGAGAGACCTTTTTTTGTGCTAACTTATTTATCCAATTTCATAAAACAAGTGGCATTGAGGAAGCCTTATGCGAATGGGTAGGATGCATATCTAATTTTCTACCAAAAGAAACTTCCTAACAACCTTTTTAGCTTTCTAAAGAAATGAAACACCAATAACTGATTGCTAAGGAGTGTCTCTCATCCATTCAGTATAGGTGTGGTTTTGTGTAATAAAGGTATGAGATGGAATATAGCGCACTGGAGAAACTATTACATGAATATATGGTTAAACATGCTTGCATTCATGACTTAATTAAGGGTTAATCCTTTTGCGTCAATTGGGTCCAAGGAGCTTACCCTAGTCTGTCTCCTGTTCATAGACCTTTACTACCAAACAGATTGGTATCAGAGCCCATGATTCGATGGGCCTTTGCATGCTCTGTTTACTTCAAGGCTCTGTTGCATGGGATAGGGGTAAAGGCAGAGCGCGTGTGAAGTCACATGTGTCAGTGGTGTAACTTGGTGAAACATGAGTTAGGGCTCTCTTTAATGCACGTGTACTCTTGGCTCCAGTCTGACTTTGATTGTCTGTGAAGTGGTAAGTTGAGATATTATCTCGGTTAGCCACTGCATTGCAGCGTTAGGTTTGAGTTCGATTCAATTGAATCCAAGTGAAGGTAGACATTTGTTAAGATATATCCTGCATCCATTAGGTTGAAGTGAGTGCGAGTTTATGTAGCAGAGACGATGATGGTATTTAGTTCTACAATAGAAAAATAGTTAGATGCCCATGTGGTTTTATATGTTTGAACTCATGGCTCAATTAAAGGCTAATCCTTTTGAGTCAATTGGGCTCCAGTAGATTAGCCAAGTTCATTTCGCAATCATGGGCCTTTACAACCCAACACTAGTATCCAAATTTTCTAATTGGCAATGCAAAACTTGATAACAAACAAAACTAATTTGGAAATTATGGCACTTCTAGAAACTTAAAGTCTTCAACTTTAATCCAGACCCATGCCATGCTTCCCAACATTGATTGTTATATCATGAGATGACGGGATACAATCTAGATTTGTTGTTACATGTGAGGCTTTTGAGTTTCAGATTGTATTTGACGTGTGTAGGGCGAGAACTTCATTTAACATGGCCATAACAAAGCTTAAAATTTGTCCAGCAGCTTGCTTCTATAATTGCATGTTTTGTATGTAATGCACTGAGCAGAGTTCAATGGTATATTTGATTGTAAATGGATCAATGTGCAATAGATATGCTGCCGGAAACTGAAATATCAGTTTCTATAAAAAGTGGCCAAAAAGAAGCTGAGAAATAATTTGTTCCTCACTAACCTGAAAATTCTACACCCTTGTTCCCTAGCTAAAGATTGAAAGATAGTCATTTGACATACCCGATGCTTGACTCTCTTCTCATCTTCTTAATTGTATATGAAACTCATACATTTTGGTTCAAAGATGTTTATTTGTTGATTATGGTTTCGGTATAGAAAATTAGACATTGGTCCATTGTACTCTCAACAATCAAGTCTCAACTAAGACTTGATAAGAATCTGGTTTGATATTGCATGTTGATACTGCATTTATTAATAATGGAGTCTGGATGCCAGAACGAACCTGACACTAAGAACACTTTCCAGCATTTACATGCGGATTGGATACAGGCATGACGGTTCTAAATCCAATGGGGTTCTAACAGTATAGACTAGGCTCAGCTCAGCCTGACCCAGCTTGCACCCTAGTTGTGTCTTTTATGCGTGTGTGCATATGCGCATGTGCGTGCAGGTTCGTCTGTGCACGTGTATGCGCGCGCATGTTCTGGGATCCAATTACCCTAATTTATACATGATAATTTCGGTCAGTGGGAGACAGTTTGTTTAGATCTGAAATGAACTATAATTTGTTATATTCTAATGAAATTTTATACAGTGTGTTAATAGTTGAAATTAACTGGTAATGAAGTTTATGCCTACTGGGCCTACGATGCCAACACTTGCAGTAACTCTGCTATAAACGTGTGGTCTTTTCGTTTTTTGCGTGTAATTTGCATAGTATTGTCTGTTTCTCTACCTTGGTAGTCATCTCTTGCATTCTACACTCATTGCTTTTCCAACAATCCTTTAGGTCTTGAACCCAATCACCCGTTATGAACTTATATTTCTAGTCTATTTTCGATGTGGGATTAAATCTCAGCTCCAACCATATTTTAGCTCGAATGCTTTCAGCATGAGATCCCAAACCAGTACACTGCGGAGAGTCATGACGCCTAAAGGACATTGCAACGCAGTGCATGGCAAGTCATCATTACTAAGATTTTGCATTTCAGCTTCAAATATCAGTTCTCCAGATAAACTTAGCCGAGTCACATTTATCCATTTTCGAGGTCTACACAAATTGTGAAGTACCAAAAGCAAAATTTGTAAGTCTATTGTCATTAAATTTTTTGGAAGTTCACTTTATCCGACAATTCTTGAACATGTCCTAATTTATATTGGCTCACTAGTGGCCTCTTAAGTTTCATTATAGATGCATTTTTATACTAGACATGATCTCTTATGCAATCACTGATTAGAGTAATGTTGTTTTAAGACTTGATCTCTATGCGTTTGTTACGAATGTGTTCTGTGTATGGTACAAATATCAATATGGACCAAATTAGATTTGACTTAAAAGTACACAATTTTGAATGGTCAAATGTTGATATGGTTTATATTCAGATTGATCATAGAACTTGGTCTTTTGAGGCTTATGTTTTATGATGTCATTAAGTTATTGTCATATATTTCTACATTCTGAGTTCTGCTATGCTCTGTATTGCAGGTTTAGCTTCTCAACCTTGTTTTTCTCTCATAGTAAGTGAATTTAAACTTGTTCATTACGCTTTGGCTTAGTTTCACTTTGGTACTCTAAACTTTACTCATTTTTCACATTGACACTCCAATGTACTTTCATAACGCTTTGAGACCTCTTAGTGCACCGGTTAAGAAAGGTGATAATATTATAGTTAATGGGGCAAAAAGATCTAGAGGCGGACCTAAGAGAACTTGGTTGGAAGCAATTAAGAAGAATATAATAATGTTTAACTTAATGGATGATATGACCCATATTAAAATGGAATGGAAGAATGTATTTTATGTAGCCGATCCTAAATACGTGGGATAAAAACTTTGTTGTTGTTTTTGTTGTTTTTGTTGTTTTATACCCCCGTCCATATTTCTTTAGTTTTTCTCCTAAATTTATATCACGTGCTTACCTTGTGCACTACTGTTGGGATCATGTGGTTGTTTAGATCCCTAGCCACTGGGTAAAATGGACCTGCATGTGTTACGAATTTACAGAGTCTAAAAAAATATGGATGGGGGTATCAAAGTGAATGGAGTTGAAACTTAGGGATATCAAAGTGTTAAAAGAATACATTGAGGCATCAAAGTGAAAAATGGGTAAACTTTATTGTATCAAATATCAAAAATGAGCCATATCTTCAAGTCACACATTAAGGTTTTCGAGACTGATACTCATATTTATTTATTTCCAGGAGAGAACACAGTGAGCACTCTGGGGCGTGTGGTGTTGATAATATGGCTTTTTGTGGTATTAATAATCCAGTCTAGCTACACAGCAAGTCTAACTTCAATTCTCACTGTGCAAAGACTCTCATCTTCTATCCGAGGAATTGATTCCTTGATAGCTAGCAAAGAACCTATAGGGTTTCAAGTAGGTTCTTTTGCTGAAAACTATATGGTTTATGAACTTGGCATAGAAAGATCCAGGCTGAGGAAACTTGGTTCTCCTGAAGCTTATGCGAGAGCCCTTGATCTTGGTCCTGATAATGGAGGAGTTGCTGCCGTGGTAGATGAGCGCCTTTATGTCGATCTATTTCTCTCTACTAATTGCAAATACACAATTGTTGGCCAAGAGTTCACGAGAACTGGCTGGGGTTTTGTAAGTAATTTTCCTTCCATTTTTTCGCTGTATTTTAGTATTGCACGTGATAATTAGGATAAATATGCCTGGAACCTTGTAACTCAAAATAATGAACCAAATCTAAACGATGAGAACATAGTTAACAACATTTATGTCTCATCTTCTTTCTGGATATCCTATTTCGATGCCTTTGTTACACCAGACCATACTTGGACTTGTAACTGTACCCGGCACTCCCAACAAGCCCTTTGGTAGCTCAGATCGAGCTAATAAAGGTAGTGTTTGAACCAACATTTTACACTCGAATTGAGTCATGCCAGTGTAGTAGATGTGAAACATTTGCTACCAAGCAAAACCCCAAAACTGCTGGATCAAATCATGTGTCTCCACCTTGAGTTTTAAACTATGCCGATAAAATTTTTAGTCTGCAACGTGTTTGTTAGTCCTTCTAGATGGTTTAACTGGGGTTGACTTGCTAGATAAAGACGAACTTTTAAAAAAAAAATCCATGGATTAAAATTTATTCCATCTTATGAAGAGGGTGGGGGGAAAAACCTTTATAGTAAATCTTTTTTTCTCAAACACAGTCAGTCCTTCACTTAGGAACTCTTTATGCAAACAGCATTCCTCCTCTTAACCATTCTCTTTTAATCCTGGGTCCAAAAGGATTCATTCTAGAGCCTGAAGACCAATCATACTCGGCACCTTGTCTACCCTGTCCTCTTTGCAATATGATAGCTGATTCTAGCATTAATTGCACATAGGCCAACCCCGTAGTATCTCTGTCTTGCACTTAGTACCCCTGTAGTTTCCTTGTCATATAGATAGACCACCTGGCTTAGTTTATTTTTTTCCCCTCGGTGAAGTTTTTGGCAGGTGCTGCTCGTTGCTGAAACTAGCGAGTCTATCTGAGGGTAAAAGAGAGAAAATTTAACCCAGGGGGTCCGTCTGCAGCGATGAAACTGCAGGGGCAGCAAGTGCAAAGCAACGATACTACAGTGGGTCTATGTGCAATCAACACCAAATTCTAACTCGTCTCTTGCTAAACCAGACCCACACCAGAAATTTTAAACCTCTTTGATGGTAGTTGCTTCGGCACGTGCATATTAAACTTAAATTTCTTTATTTTTCATTTCGCCAATGTTGTTCGACTGCATCCCAGGCATTCCCGCGGGACTCCCAGTTAGCAGTGGACATGTCGACTGCCATCCTCACTCTCTCAGAGAACGGCGACCTGCAGAGGATCCACGACAAGTGGCTGATAAAAAGAGCCTGCGACTCTGAGAACGACGAGCTCGATTCGGAGAGGCTCCACTTCTCCAGCTTCTGGGGCTTGTTTCTGATATGCGGTCTTGCATGCTTCTTCTCCCTCCTCATCTTCTTCGTCCTCATGCTCAAGCAATTCAGGCAGCATGTCCCTCCGCCGACCCCGGAGTCTTCTGGGAGGGGAGGCTCGAGTCTTCATACTTTCCTCTCTTTTGTTGACACTAAGGCAGAAGATTCTACGGCTAAGAGGAAGCAGGCGCAGAAGGGGGTTGATGCGAATGGCATTGATGTTGAAGGCTAGCTTTAGTTTGTTCGGCATTTTTGCAATATTGCAAAAAGTTGATACGAATAAGTAAATATAATATAGGTTTTCTAGTCTCCACCCCCACTTTTTTTTTTTTTTGAAGGGTTGTAATCCTTCTCTTTTGGTATGTTATAAGAGTTCAGCTTGCAGAAAGTAGGAAGGATGTGAAAACCCTTTGTGGCTTGCAAAGTCTTGACGTATTTCACATTACCGCGAGGAATGCTGACAAAAAGTGTAGTAATTAAAGGACAGACTTTCTCATTCTAAGTTAATTAATGTATTCTTCAATTGATCAAACTCTATTGTTTATGATCTTGGTGTAGATTGAGGGGGGTTGTAATTCCTGAGTCCTAATTGATGTAGCAAAAATAGTTGATCAAAAACTCAAGTGTTGATCAGGTCTCGATTTGTGATCAAAAACTAATTGTAACGTATGGTTTGTGTAATGCTCAGAAGAAACTGTAACAGGTTATTTTTTGCTTGTAAACCCAAAGCTTTACCGACATTTACTTTAAAACCCACGCGGTTCTCCATCTTCTCATATAGATCCAAAATACGAAGTTTATTTACTTAAACATATGGATGTGTTAGTCACATCTTAAAGATTTAAACCATCTTAAATAATATTTTTAAGTTAATTAGCCAGGGATTTAAACCATCGTTGATTATTTAGTAGGTGGTTATGATACAATCTAAATCTAACACTTACCATACCACCGTGTATTGTACTCATTCCTAATTTGCACTAAAAGAAAAAATCATAACCATCAACTAGATAAGCAATGGCTGTGATTATGTAGTGATCCATCCACTATCTTTTTTATAGTGGAGAAGATCCGAATCCATTAGCCAGTGCTCGATAACTTGACAAATGTGAGAATTTGAAGGACACAGATACGCAAATAAGATGCATGTAGAGGTTCAATTTACAAAAAGACATCACCACTTAAACCGCAGCTCGGTATCTTGCCGATGACATCGCTCCTGCGATTCTTGGAAACCGCAGTCCTTTTGAAATCAAGCCATTAGGGTTTCCTGATGACAAAGATCTCTTCTTTGTGCTCTTACGCCCCAAAATTTTAGGCGCCAACTAAAGAGATGACGGTGGCGGGGTTGGATGGAGCTGGAGCTAGGGTTTTTGGGTACAAGTGATAGATTGAGGAGGTAATAAGATTTTGTTTCTATTTTTGGGCGTGCATGGTTCTTCAGCGATTACTGTAGTATGCAGGTATTGATGCTTGTTTGGTAAAATTTGTGATTTTTTTTAAGACATCAACTGAAATTGTGGTTTTGCCGGTTAAGGACTCCAAAAATTGAGAAAGCAACAAGATTTTGTTTCAATAGTCGAACATCTTGAGCGAGCTCGTCCATGGGTATTTTGTTGAATTTAGAGCTATGTACTCAAGTTTGAATTAATGAAGTCTTGGGAGTGTTCAAAATGTGGTTGTGCATGCAAAAAAAAAATGATGCTTTAGAAAAAATCTCTCGAAAACTTAGAGATTTAGGGCCTACTTATGAACCAAAATAGAGTGTTTCAAATTTAGGCCTGCAGCCCAGGGGTAATGATGAACCTAGAGTTGGGGAAATTTCAGTTAAACTTTTGGAATTCCAAACCCCTAGAAATGGAGAGAAAGAAATGACACCGTCTATTCTCTCCTATTGTCTCTCCACTCCTTCCATTTGAATTCATTTTGTCATAGTTCGGCATCACCATTTTTGAAAAACCACTTTTGTTATTACTATTGAAGTTAAAACGACACTGCAGTACGAAGTTTTCGGAATAATAACTTTTTGGTATGCCAAATAAAGTTGCACCCAAATTATGCTTTTCAAGACAAAATATAGTTGTTGAAGTATCGCAATAGATGGTAGTTAAGAGTCTAAAACAGAACAAAGTTTTAGCTTCTAGAGGCTACGGTAGGTTAAAAAGTGGTCATTAGAAGTATAATGCAGATTAAAACTTATTTATTTTAGAGTAGACACTACTATACACAGTGGGGAGAGTTATGGCTGGGAACCCTCTCGTGGATGGGAAGGTATATATATTACTTAATTAAGAAGGGTTGCATATGAAGATTTTGAAGGGGAGTACAAAGTGAGAAATATTTCAATCTCATGACTCAATTACTATTGCAGATGGGACTATGTGTTTCGAGAAAAGCTAAACCATGCATTGAAGTCAACCTGAAATTGATTAGAAAAATCCGTAGTTGTAAAAAGCGGTCTATGTGCCCTCATAGATCTTGGGATAGCCTAGGAGAGAATGAGCTGTTAAGCGGGCTGCAGAGCTTAGGTCGTAGTCTGATTTCCTCCAGTAGCACCCCCACATCCTCCAACCTCACTGGTCTCCCCCACTGACTCCGAACATCTCTTTCACTTCCTCCAACCTTCAGCAAAATCTCCTCTTCACCAAATTAAAAAGAAAAGAAAAGAAATCAGCCTAGGCCCCCGCAGCCTAGGCACTAGGCAGCGCGCTTTCTGTAACATTGAAGAAATACACAACAAGAAGTGATACCCTAAGACGAAGAGGGAAACAACCATAAAATAATTGGGCGGAGGGAAGGTGAAAGAAATGAGCTCTTTTTAACTCTTCTATGTGAAAATTAGTTGCCTCCTGTCTCTTAAATTTCATACAATAATCTGATAATTTGAATGTAGCCGTTACCTGGTATTGATTCTGAAAGTAACATTAAATACAAAGTCTGTACTCAAATCTAAATTCAATTCCTTAGCAGATGTCATTCTAACTGGATTTGTTCTAAAATGTAACTTCGGAAGTAAACACAGTCAGTTTATCATGATTTTTACTGCATTTTTATATCTTTGCACCAGGTAATTTAATAGATAGAAACTTCCAGCTTGCGATCCATTCTTTTAAAAATCACATCCTTCCATCTCGCGGTTTCTTCATATGTATGTATATAACTTCATAAGTTCATATGTATGTATATAACTGCATCTTTATGTTTGCATGTCTTTATTTCTCACTCAAGTATAAGTTACAATTGCCAATCAATAGATGTTTAAAGTTATACACAATTACATCCATTTTTTACTTTTCCATGTGCTAGATATGAAGTTTGTCATTTCAACTTTGCAGTCGATTAGGGATCTTATATTTTTTATGTAAATCCTATCTTATATTTTTTAAGTGATCTGTGTGTTCTAGATATCAAGTTAGTCATTTCAACTTTGCAGCCGATTTAGGATCTTATATTTTTTAAAGAAATGATAGAGGCACACTCTAAGGCACACCACCAACCACACTCCCTCTCTCTCTACAGTGCAGGGGGTCCCACATGTGATTTTTTAAAAAAATCACATGTGGGACCCCCTGCACTGTAGAGAGAGAGGGAGTGTGGTTGGTGGTGTGCCTTAGAGTGTGCCTGTAGCGCCTCTCTATTTTTTAAGTGGTCTATGTGTGCTTATGAATGCCTCCGTCTAACTGTACTAGCCTAAAAAAAGGAGACAGAATAAAGTAAAGTAACTACATCACTAATGATCTCATGCTTGGAAGTTTGGGTACAAGGATGCAGAAGATTCCCTGTTTGTTAATGTCATGTCCATTCTGTAAAAGAAAATTGCCATTATTCTCTAGAAAAAAAACATCTTTTTGTAGGGAAGTCGGCATGCTAAAGTCATCAGTTGTGTAATTACTGCTGTAAGTACTATATAACCTTATAGGTAATAAGTTGACAAAGGGGGAGTGGAAGAAGACCAGTTAGAGCTAAGGCTTTGTTATGAAAGTGACATGCTTTTATGCAACTTCTTTACTTTCTGTTCACTTTCGTTTGATGGTAATTGTTACATGGTTAGTAGTATAATACTGATTGAGGGAGGGATCATGAGTTTTTTTTTGTAATGCCATGTAAACCTCGTTTTAGACAAAAAAACAGATAATGACTGATAGTGATAATTTATTTCATTACATATGACATGTGTAAAGAAAGTAGACATGTAACGTCTAGCAGTCTATTTAACATTCATACTAAANTCAAGTAAAAGACAGCAAGAAGTTCCAGTTATATAGCTACTGTACATACCAACTGCTTGGTGTAGGCGTCTAAAAATACCTATAGGTATCCACGCACAGCTCGAGACAGAGAGAAGGTGATGAATGCCACTATCTAAGTCTAAGAGGATTATCCGATGCTGATGAACACATGAAGCGAAACAGCGAACCGAATAGCCTATGCACTCACCGGCCACCTCCAAGTGGCCCGTATACTTACAAGCCATCAAATCGGCAAATCAAGTGACCCGCACGCTCATCAGCCACCAAAACAACGTACAGATCAATGAATCGATGAAATACCCGTAACGACAGAACAAGTCGAAATCCGGAAGACTAAAAAAGCCGCTGGCGGTCGAGTCGCATCGAAACGGCTCGACCGAACCAGTGGTTCGGCCCATAGCCAGATCACCAAGGGTGCTCGACGGCAAATCACCAATTGGTGGCTGGGCCATGGCCGAGCCACCTTTGGTAGCTAGGATGAAGGCTGGAGCCATCATTTGGTGGCTGGGACATGGCCGAGCCACCATTCGGTGGCTGGGCTCAGGTCAAACCACCATTTGGTGGCTGGGACAAGGCCGAGCCACCATTTGGTGGCTGGGACATGGCCGAGCCACCATTCGGTGGCTGGGCTCAGGTCAAACCACCATTTGGTGGCTGAGACAAGGCCGAGCCACCATTTGGTGGCTGGGACATGGCCGAGCCACCATTTGGTGGCTGAGACAAGGCCGAGCCACCATTTGGTGGCCCGGCCAAGGCCGAGCCACGGGTGACTGTTCGGCCAAAATTCTGTTTTTTGGTTCTTTTATGGATTCTTTCGGATTTGGGTGTTCCAACTGATCTGATACAGCGGTTGTGCGGTTGTTAACTGAAGATACAGAGAAATCCATCAGTCTCATCCAAATAACCACATCCGAAGCCTATAAATAGGAGCCAAAGACCTCCATTTTTGGAGGAGGACATCAATAGGACGAAGTGTTGTCGAATTGGAGAGTGGAACCACGAATTTACAGTAAGGGTTAGCAGATCTTGGCGATCTCCTGTGCATAAAGAGTGGAGTTCGAGAGATCGGAGACCCGTTCCCTATTCCTCCGGATTTAAGCTTGGTCTTAAATCCCGAGAAGAGTCGTGATTTTGCTTAGTTAAAATCATCGCTATTGCAATTACTTCCTTCGTGAAGTGAGAGCATTGATTATCCAACTTTTGCTAACCGGATCTGATCCGTGGCGGTCCACGGATATTAACGTCCCCGGCACAGGCAAAGATCCCACGCAAGCAGCGGATGATAAACGTCCGTTGCGCTATTTGACAAGAGTTGTAATCTTTATTTTTATTGTATAAAGAAGATCTTATAAAAAGATCGCTTTTCTTTTCATTTGAGTTTATTGTAATGACCAAAGTTATAATAGATTTGATGACAATGAAAACATTAATTTTTGACACAAACAAGTTGGCGACCACAGTGGGAGCTAACAGTTTTGCTACCGAAGCTGTCGTGCCGCAACCGCGGATCCGGATTCCAGTTTACGAAGAGGTCGAGTACGAGTTCGACCAATTAAAATTTAAGGAATATCTGTCGTCCTCCTCCAGATCTTCCGCCCCTCGCAAGCGAAGGAAGATCAAGGCTCCCGTTGTCGTTGTAACACCGCTTTGCAATACCCCTCCGGCCTCCAACGAGTCCAGATCTACAGATTTAGACTTTTCCTCCATCAAGGAGTCGATTGCTAAAAGCGTGCCAACCCTATCAAAGAGGGCACGCCAAAGACAGCGCCAACGACTTGCGCGCCAACGACTTGCGCGCCGATTTACTAAAGCTTTGGAGTCTGTTGATGGGATCGGCTATGAGGCGGATCTGAAACGCAGAAAGAACCGAGTTCCTCAGCGACAAACAGATGCCCTCTCCTCCGAACCAGCAGCGAATGAATGGATCCAAGTCAAACGGACCCGCTCAACCCTCGAGGAGCGCATTCAGAAGCATCACGCCTTAATTGCGCACACACGAATTTTCGTGCGAGAAGCGCAGATGATGAAGCAAGAAGTGGTCAAGAAGCCACCAAGATCACGCCGAGTCTGGAGGCCAAAATCCAAACCAGCATCAAAAACAACCCAAACGGTGCCCGAAGCCATCGAAAAAACCAGAAAACCAAATGGTGGCTCGACCAAATTCAAACCACCAAATGGTGGCTCGGCCAAATTCAAACCACCAAATGGTGGCTCGGCCAATGTCAAACCACCAAATGGTGGCTCGACCAATATCAAACCACCAAATGGTGGCTTGGCCAAAGTCAAACCACCAAATGGTGGTTTGAGCAAAACTCAGACTTGTTCGGTCCGTTTCACTGCTGATTCACTTCCTACAGTCCCGTCTGGGTTTCCGATGGCCTTTATTACTATCCCGATGAATTCCGCACTTCCGGTGAAGCCTCACGACCACGGAGACTTGTCCCGTTTCAAGATAAGGATGACGGATCGCCTGGGTCCTTTGCACGAGGATCGAGGTAAAGTTCCGATCAAAGAGCGCTTGGGTCCGGTGACTGAACCCCGAGCAACCACTCGAGCTGGGGGTCGCACACGCCCTCGCAACAAGTCAGGACCTTTGTATAATGGGAAAACCCTTGCAATTGATCGCCTCGGACGGCGAATTGAAGACCAAGAGTCCGTCAAAAGCTCGCGCTCCCAAAAGCGTAGCTCCAAACACGTGACTCTTAAGAACGCCAATAAGGCAGCAAGCTCTCAGAAGGAAACGTGTTCGTCAGACAACGGTGTTATACCAGAGGAGTCATGCCAACACGCGATAGGTTACTCCGGTCTTCAGACCGATGAGTTGTACTATTGGGCTGAGGGTACGAACAGATCTCGAAAGAGAAATACCCGAGAAACGGACTCATTGTTCGTGCACAAACATTATCGGGGCAGTATTATCAGCGTGTAGCTGTCCTAAGACCGCTCCGCAGAGGGTCTCGGTATTCAAGAGGATCTCTAACGGAATGGCCAAGTCCAGACCAAAGCGTCTCCGTAAAAAGCGATCGGCTGTTCAAGATGACGAACTCCCGGAAGTCACCATAAATATAGCTGATAAGGGAAAGTCGATTCGACTTTCTAGCTCTGACCCGCTTATATCTCATCGTCTAACCCGGTTGTGATCAGGAATTATTAGACAAAGAGATTATCTGAGAATGCAGAGGGGATTATCCTCCGATGATGAAGCATCAGATGCCAACTCTGTAGTCGCTTCTGACCAAACGGTGTCTAGTCCAGGACAATCGCACGAGGCATTCATGATCAACACCGAGCAAATCGCCAAAATTCTCGAGGATGCTCTAACCAAACAGAAATAGGCATTCAAGATCGAAATGGAAATGGCTATACTACGAATGAGGGAAGAGCATAACCAACAAATTCGGGCTCTGTCCAATCAGTTCGGTGAATCCAGCCGTCGTAACCTTGCCGACCAAGTAGGTAGCGATTCAGATGTGGATGAACGTCTCGATACTGAGAACCCTCCCCTTGACCAAAACGCTGGGGGTGGTCCTACCAATAATGACAACACTGGGGGTGGTCCCGTTATTCCTCTTAAGAATCGTCCAAGCCCTGATACGAGCGAGGATGAGAAAATGAAAGATCTCGAGAGCAAAATCAACGCTCTGATGTCTGCTCGAGAGGTGAAAAGGATCGGTATTCCGTGTCCATATCCGAGAGAGTGGGATTCGATCCCGTATCCGGCGAAGTTCAACCTGATTAACTTCACACCGTTTGATGGGAAGGGTTCGCCCACTCGGCATTTGATCTACTTCAAGTCCCACTTGGGCATGATCTCCGGCAATAAAGCTTTGATGGTTCGGTCATTTGTTGGTACCCTTCACGGGCCGACCTTCGATTGGTACCGCCGTCTCAAGCCCGAAAGTATTAACTGGGACGATATGGAGAGTTCATTCCTCGGCAATTTCTTTGATGACGACGACGATGTATCCATCAGGACACTTTTCGATGAGAAACAAGAAGATGACGAGACAGTCGACGACTTCGTCAAGCGCTTCCGGAATAAAGCAATGAACTGTCGAGATCCGATCACGAAGGACTTCATCCTCCAGACATGTCATAACAACCTATCTATTGAGATAATGGAAGTTATGGGAGTCGCACCGTCCAACACTTGGAAAGAGTTGAAGATGCGCGGAGAGCAGGCCGAACGCTTCCTCCGAAGGAAGAAGGCCGAGAGGAGCCAACCGACGACTAATCCTCCGAACTCGAACTTCGCCTCCAGTGGTAAGGGCAAAGCATCTGTAGCTGTTGTTGGTGCTAATCAAACGTCACAACAGCAATCCCGAAGGCAGCAAAAGACTTCAGACCCGAGACTCCAAAAAGAGTATTCTTTCAAGGACGAAGATGTTTCAGCCATCTTCGAATCCCTCCTTGAAAATAACAAGATCAAGCTACCACCTATCGCAAATCAGGAAAAAGCTGATAATACTGCGGATCCAAAGTACTGTGCGTACCACTAGAGGATCCTTCATCCCACCAAGGATTGCTTTGCTCTCAAGAATAGCATCCAAACATTGGTTAAAGCCGGCGTTATATCACTCAATTAAGTTGAATGAAGACTCCGACAAGTATAAGAGTATAAACTGCTCCTTCTGACACTCCAAAAAGTATACGAGTATAAACTGTTTCTCGGTCATCCAACTAAGTACATTGTTAAACCCGGTTTTGCAAAGGAAGCTGGGGGTGGATGATTTATGTAACGGGAAGTTCCTAGAGAATCTTATATTCTTAAGGATAACCCGAACATGCGACTGAGGATAACATACTCCTCATTACACCCAGTTTTGCAAAGAAAGCTGGGGGTGGATAATTCATGTAACGGGAAGTTCCCAGAAGAATGTTAAATGTAATATTCTTAGGGATAACCCGGTCATTATGAACAAAGTGATAAACACTAAACTCCTATTATGATTTCCGAACACTCTTTTGCTGAGATGAGGTTCGATCACTTCATTGGATCAAATTTCCCTCACAAAACTCTCATTGGTGTTTGACGACTCAGTCTCCCACCACAGAATCCCCCACAGATCAGACTAATTGACGGTGGGACCAATAAAATTCTTTCCTGTTTAATCCATTCAAACTTCCGTTATGTTCGTGCACTCAACACTTTCATGATTAGAGTCCGGATATAATGCTTAGAAGTTTGATCTATCAATCCTTGACGAATTGTCAAACCCCTTCATGCTAAGTCCTTATCACTTAACACCAAGAATCCCTGCTGAGTGATTTGTACAAGTCAACACTCCCACTGTGATTTATACTCTCACTCCTACTGTCCACTTGGTCAAACATTCCTACAGTTAGGGCCACAACCAAAATCCCCTCTCGATTCCTCCAATGAACGAGAGGCCCACAAATCGAGCGATCAAACATTCCTACAGTTAGGATCGCCTCAAACCTCCCATCTGGTCAAACTTTCCTACAGTTAGGACCACAGCCAAATTTCCTCTCGATTCCTTTAATGAACGAAAGGCCCGTTTTCAGATCGAGTGATCAAACCTTCCTACAGTTAGGATCACCTCAAACTCCTGCTTGGTCAAACCTTCTTACAGTTAGGGCCAAAATCACAATTCATTTTCGATAAACGAAAAACCCATCTTTAGTTCGATAATCAAACCTTCCGACGGTTAGGATTATCCGAATCTTTTTAATTCTCGGAGTGAAGATCCCACTCTTAGTTTCATCTTCCCGGATTCTTAAAGTAGAGATCCCACTTTGAGGTTCTTTTTGTAACTGGAGATAGAATATAAAATTCTTCCTCTTCAGCTTTTGGGAGATACAATATAAAATTCTTCCTCTCCCGCATCGGGTTCGTCTTTGCCCCCAAAGAAGACACTACTTTTTTAACTCCCAAAATCCGTACCTTACACACACGGGGAATTTTATCCCAAAGCCTAAGTAGGGATAAGTCAACGCCTAACACGCGTTGTCGGTCAGTCTTTTACCGTAAAAAGAACAAAAGCCTACATATTTGATATTGTGGCAGGTTGTTATTAATAACACCAAAATCCGTGCCTCACACACACTGAGAATTTTATCCCGAAGCCTAAGTAGGGATAACTCAACGCCTAACACGCGTTGTCGGACAGTCTTTTACCGTAAAAAGGACAAAAGCCCATATATTTGATATTGTAGCAGATTGTTATTAATAACACCAAAATCCGTGCCTCACACGCACGGGGAATTTTATCCCGAATCCTGAGCAGGGATAAGTCAACACCTAACACGTGTTGCCGGTTTAGTCTTTCACCGATTGAAAAAGACACCAGAATCCAGTCTGGGGCATTTTATCCCGAAGCCTAAGTAGGGATAAGTCAGCGTTTAACCCGCGTTGCTGGGTGGTTCGTTCCCGTAAAAACGGCCGAGTCTACGTATTCAGCATCGTAGCAACAAAAATCTATGCCTTTTATGCATGGGGAATTTTCTCCCGAAGTCTAAGTAGGGATAAGTCAACGCCTAACACGCGTTGCCGGTCAGTCTTTTACCGTAAAAAGGACAAAAGCTCATATATTCGATATTGTGGCAGGTTATTAATAACACCAAAATTCGTGCCTCACACACACGGGGAATTTTATCCCGAAGTCTAAGTAGGGATAAGTCAGCGCTTAACCCGCGTTGCTGGGTGGTTCGTTTCCGTAAAAACGACCGAGTCTACGTATTCAGCATCGTAGTAATAAAAATCCATACCTTTTATGCATGGAGAATTTTATCCCGAATCCTGAGTAGGGATAAGTCAATGCCTGATACGCGTTGCCGGTTTAGTCTTTCACCGATTGAAAAAGATATCAGAATCCGAGTCTGGGGATTATTATCCTGAAGTCTAAGTAGGGATAAGTCAGCGTCTAACACGCGTTGCCGGGTAGTCCATTCCCGTGAGAAAGACGAAGTCTACGTATTCAATATCGAAGCACTAAAAGAGTTAACATTTTTAGCATAACGTTACATACGGAACGAACTTAAACAATCCGCATGCAAGCCCGATTCAAACGGTAATCGGTAAAAGCACATCAAACCCGTTGAAGGCTGAGGGTTTGCCAAAAACCTTAAAGTCGACGCCTAATACGCGTCGTCGTTTAGTCTTTTCACGTGAGAAAGACGAAGTCTACGTATTCAATATCGTAGCACTAAAAGAGTTAACTCTTTTAGCATGACGTCACATGCGGAACGGACTTAAACAATCTGCATGCTAGCCCGACTCAAACAGTAGCCGGTAAAGGCTCATCAAACCCGTTGATGGCTGAGGGTTTGCCAAAAATCCTATATATGCTAAAGTCACTGACGCACCAGCCCCATTAGTTGGTCTTGTGACTTGAGCATCCAACGACTCGGGATAAAATCCATATCTGCAGACGAAACAATTTTAATAGTTGGTCCTGCAGCCTAAAATTTTGGATCACCACGCTCCAATGCCTTAAGAACGTAAACTGTGTATACTCCAGCAAACGTACGAGTATAAATTGTGTTAACGCCAGTCAACGTGTTGCGATAAAAGTCAATGCTGATCGATACAAAACCCTAAGGCCAACGCTGAGCAACGCGTAGCCCTAGGTCAACGCCGGTCAACGCGTTGCGACAAAGATAATCAGTTTAAAGTCAACTCAATGACACGAGCCAAAACTAACTCACCGATTCCGATTCAAGACTTCGACAATGGTCAGACAATAAACCCAGCGTCGGAAGAACTTCATCTATTCGACAAAGCACTGGATAGATTGAAGGTTGAGGAAGTCAAGAATTAAAACAGTTCACAGGTCCTTTGACACCGACTAAAGGCGGGAGACTATCATATCCAAAGCATTCCAGAGTCCTCCATAAAAGAATGAGCATGAAATACTTTGGAGGGGGCATCTGTAGGCGTCTAAAAATACCTATAGGTATCCACGCACAGCTCGAGACAGAGAGAAGGTGATGAATGCCACTATCTAAGTCTAAGAGGATTATCCGATGCCGATGAACACATGAAGCGAAACGGCGAACCGAATAGCCTATGCACTCACCGGCCACCTCCAAGTGGCCCATGTACTTACAAGCCACCAAATCGGCAAATCAAGTGGCCCGCACGCTCATCAGCCACCAAAACAACATACAGATCAATGAATCGATGAAATACCCGTAACAACAGAACAAGTCGAAATCCAGAAGACTAAGAAAGCCGCTGACGGTCGAGTCGCATCGAAATGGCTCGATCGAACCAGTGGTTCGGCCCATAGCCAGGTCACCAAGGGTGGCTCGACGGCCAAACCACCAATTGGTGGCTGGGCCATGGCCGAGCCACCATTTGGTGGGGGCTCAGGTCAAACCACCATTTGGTGGCTGGGACAAGGCCAAGCCACCATTTGGTGGCTGGGCCCAGGCCGAGCCACCATTTTGTGCTGGGTGGGCTCAGGTCAAACCACCATTTGGTGGCTGGGACAAGGCCAAGCCACCATTTGGTGGCTGGGCCCAGGTCGAGCCACCATTTGGTGGCCCGGCCAAGGCCGAGCCACGGGTGACTGTTCGGCTAAAATTCTGTTTTTCGGTTCTTTTATGGATTCTTTCGGATTTGGGTGTTCCAACTGATCTGATACAGCGGTTATGCGGTTGTTAACTGAAGATACAGAGAAATCCATCAGTCTCGTCCAAATAACCACATCCGAAGCCTATAAATAGGAGCCAAAGGCCTCCATTTTTTGAGGAGGACATCAATAGGACGAAGTGTTGCCGAATTGGAGGGTGGAGCCACGAATTTACAGTAAGGGTTAGCAGATCTTGGCGATCTCCTGTGCATAAAGAGTGGAGTTCGAGAGATCTGAGATCCGTCCACTATTCCTCCGGATTTAAGCTTGGTCTTAAATCCCGAGAAAAGCTGTGATTTTGCTTAGTCAAAATCACCGCTATTGCAATTACTTCCTTCGTGAAGTGAGAGCATTGATTATCCAACTTCTGCTAACTGGATCTGATCCGCGGCGGTCCACGGATATTAACGTCCCCGACACATGCAAAGATCTCATGCAAGCAGCGGGTGATAAACGTCCGTTGCGCTGTTTGACAAGAGTTGTAATCTTTATTTTTATTGTATAAAGGAGATCTTATAAAAAAATCGTTTTTTTTTCATTTGAGTTTATTGTAATGACCAAAGTTGTAATAGATTCGATGACAATGAAAACATCAACTTTTGACACAAACACTTGGATACACAAAAATGTGCAGATGCTATAACTTTCTTCAACTACGGCTTCCGCAAAAGAGTAAGCATTTACAAATTTAAGTGTACATGTCTTTCAGCAAAGCTTGCCTTTAGTTCACAGCTTGCATGTTGCACCTAAACTTTAGTTTGGGATTCTAAATTAAACTCGATTTGCATTTGTAGTTGTGCTAGATCACCAATGATGACTCTGTGCTTCATTGCAGTGTTGCCCAATTGATGCTATTATGTTGGAGGAATTAATAAACTTAATAAGCATGGCAGCCTTGACAGGCAAGTTTGTGTTATACTGTTTCCTATTGATTGAAATACATATTTTCATCCATCTCTCCTTACATACCATAATTGCTGCAAACATAGAATCTTCGTCTCTTACCTGAACAAAATTGACTGTCCATACAGAAAAGAATGACAAATCTTGTTGCATTCACCTATAATTAACAAAAACTTTGATCTTCAGCATTGACACTTCTAACCCTTTGCCCTAGAGAACCATGAATTACTTACAATCAATACCCCCTCCTAGTTCTGCATGCACATTTGCAAAATTTATGCAGGCCCAAAAATCATATTGATTCAGAGCCATGAAGACCTTTTGTAAAGAATAGAATGATTCTTTTTACTAATCTAAGACAAGATTGACATGAAGACTGTTGACCACACCGTTAGTGATAAAGCTGCAACCAGATATGTCCACAGAAAGATCACCGAGCATTCATCTTGACCAACATCCAATAGTTGAGCCATCGTTCCTGCATAATTTACGAATGTTTCAGCTATTTATCTAAACCCCTAGAATATTCCTTTATTTCTACTGACTGAAATCCTACCAATGTTCATTGCTGGAGGGACAGCGAACTGAATCATTAGCACATATCTGTACAATGGATCATGTGGTAGAAAACCTAGCTCATAGGCTGTTTTTACTACAGCAATGCCAACAAGAGGAAGGATCACATATCGTGCACAGATGATCGATATAATTGCCATAGGTTTCAATAGTGACTTGCGAAACCCTGTTTCATCAGTAGAGAGTTAGCACTAAAACTTACATTGTTAGGATCGTATTTGAATGAGGCAAAGGGTTACCTCGAGTTAGGTTACCGCCCATGATGAGAGTAATGCAGGGTATCGTTCCATCCCTGAGAACAATGAGGTTAAAGATCAATATTTTGGAAAAAGATTTGTAAGGACTTATTAAAATTGATGATCATTTTCTCACCCTAGTAACTGAACCGAGTCTTGGATAACTCTCAGAGGAGCATTGTCTCCGATAACTAGGTATTTTAATGGAGTTATGGCACCAACAAAGAAACCAATAAACTGAAACCAACACAGTTAACATACCACTGATCAATACTCTATTCTGACTTGGGGTAAATTTCACAGATCGATTGAAATATGGGGTTTTGCACAAAACCCACTGAACTTCCTTAATCAGAGAAAGTACCGTGAACTTTTTTAGCTAAAATCTGCAACTGTCGGAGAGTAGTTTAAATTGTGCATGTTATGAACAAAATTTCCCCTTTGTTACCCTCTTTCTGGGTTAGGTTAGGTAGATAATAATAAGGATAGTTTAGACTTCTTATCTGTGCCGTCAATGTATTGTGACAATTTCCAAATGGTAGTTTTCTGTAACTTGAATTTCTATAATTTGAAGAGTTCACAATAGTTTTCTCTAATTTAGAAGTTCAGGAGGCTTTCTGCAAAACCCTTCGATCAGGAGTTTTTGTGAAATTTACCCCTAATTTTATGTAAGAGATTCAACCTCAAGAGATTTTAACCTCAAGAGATTTTAATGAAAACTCACTGCTGCCACAGTTGGTGGAGCCATTAGCTCCTCAGCAATTTGATGTAGAGTTCCTTTCAACTTCTCCCATGAACTCAGCTTGTTTTCGCTTGACGTCCTATGGGACAACAGAGGAACTTTCTGATCGAAACATTCAAACAATTTACATAAACTAATCAGTAAAAAGATTCAAACTCTAGTGGTTCTGGAAAAATATGAAGGATTGAAAGTTACAGTTTGATCTTTATCATTTATCCCTGAATTCTCGTTGCCATTCATAAGAAGTGCGTCATGATATGTTTTGCTGTCTTTCTTTATGAGACTAAAGGAATGTGTCCATATGAAGAACCCCCCAAGCTGCAGGAATAACAAAAGATCACCATTTACTTAGAACTTTGAGAATGTTTTGAGGTTGCATGAGGTTAAGAGAAATCGAAGAGATAATTATACCGCCATCGAGAAGGATACATAGGAAAAACTGTCAATGCTGCAACTGTTTCGATCTCCAAAAGGGTTTCCTTCTTCACTACAAACTGCAGGGACAATGATCAACAGAAGGTTGCCAAGATTTCCTGTCAAGAGAGAAATATATCCTTAGGCAAGTTTATTTTAGCTGAGGATAACGAACTTTGTAGCTTGGAAATTTTCTTCACACGGAATTGTGGAGTAAAATAGGGTTTCTGGGTTTTCCTGATTCAGTTGGACACATTTCATTAACGAGACCAAATAAGATCAAGGACTAATCACATTTCGGTAAGGTATGATGTACTTATACGGGTGACCTTGGAGCTCGCGTGTCTATGGAAATAGCCCGGAATTACTGACTGTAATTAAACGAGTGACTTTATGCGTGACGACAGTTTTTTTGCTTATGTGGAGTTATTGTTAGATGTTGGTTAGGGTTGGAGCTAAAATTACAGACTATTAGAGTTGGTATTAGGGTTATAACAATGAAATTTTAATTAATGTTCTATGCGATGACCCTAAGTTTAATTCATGAGCTAATTCTAACCAACATCCAATCATAACTCCAATTCAACAAAAAAAAAAAATTGTTAAACTACTGTCAGATTCAAGGGTCACTTGTGTAAGTAAACTATATATACCTCAAGGTACCGGTTAACACAAAGTAAGCAATTGTACAGGGTCATAAATAAGATTTATTGTTCGTTTCCAAATTACAACAAACCTGCAGAGCAAGTAGCCATGACTAGACCCTCAAGATGTCTCTCTGGTTTCAATATCTTCACTACAATCCATCCAAGAACTCCTCCAACAACGAAAGTAATCGCAATATTTACCGGCATAAACCACCTGAAAAAACAATAACAAAACACGAAATGATCCACCAAATTCCACAAAATTAATATTAGCCCGATAATTTACAGGGTTTCGGGTTCTCACCAGGATATGATATCTTCAAGAGTCACGGACTTTGCTAGGTTCGCAAACATGAGAGATGGAGTGAAGACTGCAAATACAATCTGTAGAATATGTAGTGTAAGAATATATACATATCATAAATTATTACGTGTTGATGCATAATTATGAAGTATATTGCACACAAACCTTGTTCATATCTTTTCTTGTGCTTGCAGTGAGAATGTTGCTGTGTCCGCTGGCGAGGTAAGCGCCAAGGAGGCCGATGAGGAGAACTTGTATGCTTGGCGTCGACGCAACGAGAAATAGAGACCAAAATGCCATTCTTCTTCTATCGAAGTTTATGGGCTTGAGAAGATTAAATCTGATACAATTTAGCACTAAATTTCTTTCAAACTGTTTCATTTTCAATTTCACTCAAGAAAGAAGACAAATTATAATGATATGTTAAATAACAAACGATTATAATTGAGGAGGTGGTTTCTCCATTGTGTAGATGCAGTAAACATATAATCGAGGAGGTTAAATCAATAATTATAGATTTTCAGTTTTTTTTTTCTTCTTCTTTTTTTTTTCTGTGTCAAGGCTGTCAGTATCAACTAAATTATCTTTCAGCGTAACGGAATTATTGATAAGAACTTAGGAGGAGAGTCAATAGAGTTCCCGGTTGATGTTGGTGTCTACGATAATTTAATCAAATTTAAGGAAAAGGAGGGCCGAAATCACAAGCACGTGCTCTGGAAAGCAGGGCCCACATAGTTTGTACTGGGTTCAAGTAATCATGATGTCAGCACTTGTCACGCTGCCACAATTGGTATGACCATCTCAAATTCATAGACGGAAGAAGAGGCAGACAGCAGACTTTTTAGCGCATGTTCCTTCATGAAACATTTGTCAAAGCCTGCTTACGTGTCAGTGACGTGGAGAGCATCCAGTTTGCTAAAGAGAATGACATTACAAGTTGTGTCTTGGTGAGCAAAATTTAGTGGAAATTTTGTAAAACTACATAGTTTAATTGATGCGTATATAACGCTAGAGATCTCAATTGATCACTTCTAGATATAAAAAAAAAAAACCTAGATAGATGATATTTGAACAATACATGGAAGGCCTCCAGTGAAGTTTTGCCCAATCATAATAATGTAAGTTTTGATACATTTTCCCATAGCATTATGCTATTTGAAAAGGAAAACTCCTCAGGGACCCCAAAATAGGGGATCCCTGAGGGGAAAGGTGAGGTGTCAGTCCCTGGGGGGCTGATTTACTGTTCATGAACCGTAAATCAGCCCCCAATGGGCTGACACCTCACCTGTCCCCTCAGGGGTCCCCTATTTGAGGTCCCTGTAGCACTACTCATTTGAAAATTCAATGCATTTTTCTCTCTCATAACTGGACATGTACACGGGCATCGAGCATTTTGCATGCACTCATTTAAAGATCGATATTGAGGCATTATCAAAATAAGTTGTCATTGGTAAATTCGAAGCTCTCCCTACGCATGAACACAAAGTTGCCGCTAAATAATAAATTTTAAATTTAAAGTGGGGAAAAGGTTACTTCGATCGAGTATTGATATATCATGAGGAGATGAATGACCATGAATGATTTCCAAACAACGCTGCGTGACAACTCATACATCATTCATATAATTAAACAGATACCCTCATCTGCAATAACATCATTAATCTTGTAGCCTTATTTTGAAGCTGAGACCGCACGTCTCTTTTTAAGACCTAGTAATTCATAAGATTTTTTTTTTTAAGTAACCATTTGGAGATTTACAGAAAGTTTACTATCCAGAGAAAATAGATACAAAATAAGATTTACAGAAAGTTTACTATCCAGAGAAAATAGATACAAAATATACATGAAGAGAATGCAAAAGAAGAGAGAAAAATACATAGAAATTAAAGATATCAAATAATAGACAAAACGGACTATAATTGCAAACCACTGCTGAAAAATGAAGAGAAAAGCAGAAAAAGAATATGAGAAGAAATTCATAGAAGCATGAGAAGTAAAAAAAGAAACATATAATTCACTTTTGATAAGAATCTCCAAACCGATACTCCTCTCAAAATAAAAATATTAAATTAAACAAGAGAGAAATTACCTGAAAACTAGGTTCCGGAGGCCAGAGATTTCGAGGAATTAAAATACAAGAATTATGGAGAAGATTGAACTAACTTTGAAGTTGAAGAAGATGATTAATGCGAGGGAGAGAGATAATAAGATGGAGAGGATGAAAATAATTTGAGAGAAATTTGCAGCTTTTTATAGTTATAGAAGGAGAAAATTTAGAGGAGGATATCGCCTTCACCGCACGGGACAAATTTAGCCACTTTTAATCTCATCTTTCTAAAAGTATATATTAGAAAGGTCGTGAGACAAAAAAGTAAAAGGTCGTTCATGCATCCAATTGACTGGGTAGAGGTTCCTTGCTCAATTTTGTAACGTGATTCAACTATTGCACATTTGGTGCACGTGAGAATTAAACGCTGATTAAGCTCACCCACGGGAGAGCTGTTGAATAGCAAGTTCCTGATATGTCTTCTAATATGTTTTGGTAACAAGTTATTAGGATTCCTAATCTGTTATGGTAACGGGATTCCTAATCTGTTTTGGTAACAAGTTATTAGGATTCCTAATCTGTTTTGATTTTGGTTTTAGAATTTCTAATATGCTTTTGGTTTTAGAATTTCTATATATATAGGAACACGTTTTAGGTTTGGGGAGCAGCGAATTGGGGATATTTGGAGCACATAAAAGAAGCCTTTTCTGGAGCTATTGGTTAGGGTTTTGTCTGAGAGAATTAGAGCTTTGTTGGTGAGATTAATTGATGAGTTTGTGTGATTTTGTAATCTCAGTTTGTACTCTTCTTCTCTATTAGTGAAAACCACGTCCCCTTCTTGCCCCGTGGACGTAGGCAACTTGCCGAACCACGTTAAAATTAGTTGTTTGAGTTTGTGGCGTTATTTTGCATTGTTTGGCCGTCTCTCGGCGTTTGTATGATTTGGTCTCTCGAAGCACATTGGTTTGGTTTTGTGGCTTCCGCCACGCACAACAAGCGGTATCAGAGCCTAACAAGTGATATCAGAGCTCGGGTTATGCTTGGGCTATTTGGAGGAGTAGATCGTTTTGGAGGCTCGTCTAGGACTTCGTTTGGTGATAAAGGTGAGATCTTTTTGGTAAAGACTCTATCATTTTTTTAATTTGGATCTATTTTTTGTTTGTTCCGCTTTTGTTTGTTGGTGCTTTGAGAAAGATAGTCGAGAAAGAAGGAGTTGTGGAGGATACTTCCGACATGAAGACCATCCAAAGTTTGAATATCCACTCTATGAAGATAGATGTGGAGAAGTTTAATGACATAAATAATTTTGGTATTTGGAGATGTAAAATCTTGAATGCGCTCAACACGCAAAATTTGGAAGACATATTAGAGTTGGATGGAAAACCGGACGACATCGAGGAGAAGGTTTGGAAGAAGATGAATAAAACGGCATGTGGTGTGATTAGATCTTATTTAACTCAAGATTTGAAATATGATGTGATCAATGAGACTTTGGCTAAGAAGATTTGGGAGATCCTTGAGAGAAAGTATTTGACCAAGAGTATAGAGAACCACTTGTATTTGAAGAGGAGGCTTTATTCCTTCCAATTGAAGAAGAGAACATCCATTGGTGATCACATGAATTACTACACGAAACTTCTTGTGGATTTAACGAATGTAGATGTGATGATTGAAGATGAGGACAACCCGTTATTATTGTTGAGTTCCTTGCCTGAAGTTCGTATTAGGATGTATGACCGAGTGATTCGCGAGTTGGATGAAGTGAGGTTCATTCCTTAGTTGAAGAAGAACATTATTTTACTTAGAATTTTAGAGGCAGCAGGCTATCGGGTGACCTTAGAGGATGCATGTTTGAAGGTCACATTTGGATTCATGATTAAGATGAAGGACGTCAGGAGGAAGAATTTGTATTATTTGATTGGAGCACGGTGTTTGATAGAGAGCTAACGACTTCTTTGGATTTGGCTAGACTATGACATTTGTTGAGGCTGTGATATTTGATTGGTTATGCCGTCATAGTTTGTTGAGGAGTACTTTGACCTACAGATTAAAGTCCTTTGAGCACATTGGTATGAACGAGAAGACCGATATGGAGTTTGACACTTCTATCCATCAATCGATGGGTCTTCTAGTTGGTGTTCATTCAGGTATTTGGGGACCTTCCAAGGAGGCATCATTGGGAGGTAATAGATATTTGGTTTCTTTAGTTGAAGACTGTTCTAGGCATGTTTGGGTTGCAATCAAATCTCATTTGGATAAAGTCCTAGTAGTCTCCAACAGATTAAAAAAGTGTAAGATAGACAGAAAGGTGAAGGTACTTTATTCTGATTTTAGTAGGAGGTACAAGAGGGATCTGTTTATGTGTACCGATTTCACGACAGTTTGAGACACTTCATTAGAGTGGAAACATTGGGATGACGAGATGAGATGACAGTTTTGATGGGTCATTCCTTGCTGGAGGAGAATCGGTGTTGGTTGTCGAGCATTAGATTGCAGAGGAGTTTTGGAGCTTCGACATATTTGGGTCATCTTAGTCATAGGTTGTTGACTACTACATGTGGAGATTTTAGATCTGGTGGAGCTGCTTCAGATTTTAGGTTGCATCGGATGTTTGGTTGCCCATCATTTGATCACATCGAGGATGTGAGATTTGATCTGATTGCACATTTAGGATTCAGAGACTCGTTTGGTTATCAGTTGAGATCTTCTGATTTTGTTCTGAGTAGGTCACTTTTGACTCTCGACAGGTGGAGAGTGTTGATCAGATTGTTAGGATATCACAGTAGGTGGAGGATGATGCTACTCTACGTTAGGTGGAGATTACTTCACATACTCTAGATCATACTGCATCGTTTGGGATTCCAGCTGAGATAACACAAATTAGGGAACATTTGAATTTGGATGCAGATGATGAGTTGGTTGATTCGAGTACAGCTTGTGGACATAGTTTAGATTTGGATATGACAATTGGTTCATCTCAGGTGGAGGTGTTTGGATTGTTTTACTTTGGGGCCACTAGGAGAGCTATCAACCACAGATTTGGTGATGATGTTGGAGAAGGGTTGCGAACTCTTCTATTGGATTGATAGTCTTTGGAGGCCATTTAGTGAACTACGTGAATGCTTGATTCCTTGAGCAAGATGATACATAAGCAGTTATTTATAATGCAGCCGGTTTGGTAAGTTGATATCGATATTTGGAGAGTGTTCATATTCTCGTTTTGGTCTCAACTTGTTATGGATTAAGTCCGTTGTCGTGGATTTGTTCCACTTCGTATTGGACGTAACAAGTGGGACGTTTGGTTGGTATTGGTGTCAGCTCAGTTTTGAAAATACTTCGTCGAGGTGGAGAATTGTTGAATAGCAAGTTCCTAATATGTTTTCTAATATGTTTTGATAAAAGGTTATTGGGATTCCTAATCTGTTTTGGTAACAAGATTCCTAATCTGTTTTGGTAACAAGTTATTAGGATTCCTAATCAGTTTAGATTTTGGTTTTGGAATTCCTAGTATGCTTTTGGTTTTAGGATTTCTATATATACAGGTACACATTTTAGGTTTGGGGAGCAGTGAATTGGGGATATTTGGAGCACAAAAAAGAAGTCTTTTCGGGAGCTACTGGTTAGGGTTTTGTTTGAGAGAATTAGAGCTTTATTGGTGAGATTAATTGGTGAGTTTGTGTGATTTTATAATCACAATTTGTACTCTTCTTCTCTATTAGTGGAAACCTCATCCCCTTCTTGCCCCGTGGACGTAGGCAACTTGCCGAACCACGTTAAAATTGGTTGTTTGAGTTTGTGGTGTTATTTTGCACTGTTTGGCCTTCTCTCGGCATTTGTTTGATTGGTCTCTCGAAGCACATCGGTTTGGTTTTGTGGCTTTTGCCGCGCACAACAAGAGAGACACGACTTTACCATGTGACTTACTAGCTAGTATAGAACGTGATTAAATTTAAATATTGCTCATTTGCTGATTAAATGAGATGCATGAGACCAAATTTGACTTTCCTTCCCTTTTTCTCTTTATATTTACTTCTTTAATCATATTACATATGATAGTCTAACTGAGATTTCGATTTTTCTTTGCTACTTTTAATCCTAGTAATTATTAGCAAGTGAAAGGTTACAGTTCATAATTTTGAGCTTATCATGTTTTTTGTTAATTGAGTCCGTTAACATTCTTTGTTCAAGACAAAATCACAAAACCTCAACTAAACAACATGTGATTATGATTAAAAGCAGGGATTTTTGCCTTAAGGTCTAATGGTTTATCTTGTTTTATCTTTAAGCCCAATTTTTTTGTTTGTATCTTTGAACCTAATAATATTTACATATTTATGTCTAAGCCTAAATCATCAAATACAAAACTTAAGTTAGTGGTGGGCTCCCCTTAAACTATT
>NC_033800.1:86533296-86556491 GCF_001876935.1 Asparagus officinalis
TTAAAATTCTTTACTCTTTTCTTTCATTTTTTTCATTACTAGGTTTTATGCATGTTAAATACTATAATTTAGTACTTTTAGTTTATTTCCTTTCTAAAAGTTATCCCTCAATTCCACTGTGATACTTTTTGCTCATTTATATCTCTAAACTTTAACATTGTGATTTTTTTTAAATTTTTCTCTGAATGGTCTACACTCAATTTAAGTTTTTATATTGATAATTGAATTAACATGAAACAAATATAATTTTAAGCTAATTTGAATTTTTCATGTTATTTGGACTGACATGAAACTAAACTTGATCTAAGAAAGTATAACATTGTAAAAGTAAAAAAACACTTGAAAAATAGCGTGATAAGCCAAGATAATTGACTAAAAGTGGGCTAAAATGACAGAAAAGAAAATATGAAGTTTTCTCCTATTCATTGATAGACTTCATAAATAAAGATTAATGTTAACTCTAATTTACTTTTATATGATAAAACCATCCATATAAGCATATAAAAGTACTAAAATTGTTCACAAAATCCCTTCTAAAGATTTGTAATCTTACTCAAAAAGTTAAACTATTCTATAAAATATTTAAAAATATTATTTTTTATTCCATCTATTTAATTTTTGATTGAGTTAAAATCAATCTTTCTCTATCTTTATCTTTTTCTTAGGCAATCTTAAAGATATATGTATATGGATTCATATGCCAGAAATTCCAAGATAACGTCTTCCTAATACTAAAGCATGAATCCAAGAAGAACATTTTTGCTTTGAGCATATGACAAACCAACCAAAAGAGTCAATAACCAATATTTTTTCTCAAATTTTATTATCCGATCATAGAAATTCCCAGAACAGGACAATTATCACCCAAAAAACTAGGGAAATTTAACGGCTAGTCCTAAATTCATAATAAAACTCAAATGTTTCTCACTTGGAGTGAACTGCTCTCCCTTCAAAAGGTTCACAATTTGTACTCATAATCCAGCCATTCAAAATACAAACACAAATTCAATAAAACCTCTGGGACCCATTTCAGCAAAATAGAAATTTGTCATGTTCTGTATTCTTATAATCCAGCCATTCAAAATACAGACGGCTTTTGATGATTAAATTTCTAATTTATCAACTCCCCATCATTTTATCTCTGTGTTCTCTTTTTCTTTCTGCTGTTCTGTATTCTGATCAGATTACAGTCCTCACAAGACTGCGCGAGAAATCCGAAGTTCCACAGAAAAGCATGCACAGCAAGGTGGTTCACATATGACTAAAAATTAAGTGATCCAAAATATATATTGATTTCTCCTAGCTAGGATTTATCTTCTATACAAAACAACCACAGATTAAAATAATTGCCACCACCTTGTATAAAAAGTACTCTCACTTTATAATAAAGTATAAAGTAAAGAAGAAAATATCAAGTGGAACGTGCATCGTCTGTTATGAACGGTGGTAGCTAGCTTTTCAACTAGTAACGCAAGAGTTACATCAAGATATGTGATATATTAATAAAAAATACTATGTATTTATCTTGGTGTGCTCTTGTTAGTCCTTGAGCCTGCCTTAATGCTTAACAAAATTTAATAAAGTCTTTGTCCTATTTGTATAAGGCATGAAGGTTTTTCATGAAATGTGGAGGCACGCCCAAATGAGTTAGAATATTGATGGAGAGAGAGAGAGACTGAGAGAGAGAAAGAGAGAGAGAATGAATGCTGATGTAGTTTAAAGAATACAATGGAATGTTTTTGGGCATACACTCAAATCATCCTTATTTATTAAGTTACTCCGCAAATCTTTAACATTGAGCTAGCTAGTATATCCAAAAGTAATATCCTCAAAATATTCCGTATTAAGTCACTGGAAAATATATAACCTCAGGCCTCGTTTGGCAAAAGGTTAAGGAAGATGGATTAATGAGAAGGGTTAACTTAGTTAACCCATTGTGAAGGGTTAAAAATATTCTAATTCCGTTTGGATTCGATAGTTAGGACAAGGATTAATTCTTTTGTGTTTGGCAAATGAAGAAGGACTACTCATTATTTTTTTTAAAATACCACTTTCGTCCTTACTGAAAATTTATAAATAATTGCCTCATTAAAATAAAAGGAGCTTGAATTTATGTAAACTTGACTATAAAAGTATTACAATTTGGTATTATTCAGTAAATGATTGTTCAGAAGGCAAATAAAAATAAATTATCATTTTCACGTTATTTCAAAAGCTAAAGAGAGATAATGAGCTAACAAAATATTAAACGTAGTTGTGCATTCTATGATTATATTTGTCTTTAGTATCTCGATAGGCTCTGGTCGTCCCATTTGCAAAATCACCAATATGATAGCGTGAAGTTCCAATACTAATTCAATATACATATAAAACATACTCAACGTTATTTTTTCCCTCTTAATAGTACAACTAATTCACTCCCAATTCAGAGATTCTCTTCACAAGCATCTCCCCTCAGAGCCTACATTCCTAAAGAATGCTTGCTTTATCTCTTCAAAACCCATCAGTCCCAACCCAACTAAGTTCACTCTATTTAAATTTCTCTCAGTCCCATCTTCAATTAGTTCCAAGAAGAATCAAGCATGAAACCCAAAGATCCTTCAGTGCTGCTCTCACTTTTCATCGCTGCTCTGGCTTCCTAAGAAGCGAACCACAACACAGGTGATATTATCGACACTGCCTTGACACTGCCTCGTTGAGAAGATTCCTGCATCAGTTTCTTTGCTGCCTCTTCTGAGTTTTCAATAGGCTTCACCATTGCAACGACCTCCTGAAATTGGGAAATTTAGTCATATGCACGAGAAAATTTTCAATACGGATCAAAGTGAGGTTCACTAGTGGAAAACAGCAATTTACCGACGGAACAATAGCGACGGACATTTCCGTCGCTATAAAACTACTTATAGCGACCGCAAATTCCGTCGCCATTGTTCCGTCGGTAAAGTTATTTTACCGACGGAAATTTACATTTTAGCGACGGAATTAGCCGTCGCTAAACATATTTAGCAACGGATTATTAGCGACGGAAATTTCCGTCGCTAATAACTTATTTAGCGACGGAAATTTCCGTCGCTAAATATGTGCATACTGAAAAATTTTTGGGCGCGGGCGCCCAAAACTTTTGGGCTGCCCGCGCCCCACAAAACCCCCCACCCCCCACACTCGAACCCCTGCCCCCCCCACACCCGAAATCGCAAACTGAAAAAGACGAGATTTTTACAAAAAAAGATCCCACCTTTATCACCAAACGAAGCCCTAGATGAACTTCCAAAGCGATCTACTCCTCCAAATAGCCCAAGCGTTGCCCGTGCTCTGATACCACTTGTTGTGACTGATGCTTTGAGAAACCAAACCAACGAACGCCGAGAGAAAGACCAAACAAAACACAAACACCAAGGTTTTACGTGGTTCGGCAAATTGCCTACGTCCACGGGGCAAGAAGGGGGTGGGTTTTCACTAATAGAGAAGGAGAGTACAAATTGAGATTACAAATCGCTCAAACGAACCAACTAATCTCACCAACAAATCTCTCAATCTCTCAACCAATAACCCTAACAAATAGCTCAGAAAGATCTCTCTTTTTCTGTGCTCCAAAACCCCAAAACTCTCCTCACAAAACCCTCAAATCGTATTGGTATTTATACCAAAACAGAAACCCAAACAGACTGCAAATAGGAACCTGAACTTTCCAAAAAACCCGTCATAAGTCGACTTATCAGTCTGCATAAGTCGACTTGGCAGAGCGAAAAACAGCAACTGGAGAAGAGATCATAAGTCGACTTATCAGACCTGATAAGTCGACTTGGCAGAGCAAAAAACCAACAATCCAGAGCAGAACGTAAGTCGACTCATGCACCAACATAAGTCGACTTACCATAAGTCGACTTATGCCTGTGCATGAGTCGACTTATGACCAAAAATCTGCTTTTTCCAATTCTTCTCCACAATTCTCCACCTCGGCGAAGTTTTCCCAAAACTGAGCCGACACCAACCAAACAAATGCCTCACATGCTGAGACCCAAATGAGAGTGTGAACACTCACCCCAAATGTCGATGTCGCTCACCAAATCGGCTGCATCAAAATGACTGCCTACGTATCCTTTGCCCAAGGAATCAAGCCTTCACGTAGTTCACCCAAACGGCCTCCAAAGGCCCTCAATCAAATAGAAAAGTCTGCAACTCTTCTCCAATATCACCAAACGATCTGCAACTGATAGTATTCCCAATGACCCCAAATTGAGACAAATCAAACACCTCCACCTGAGGTAAACCAATGGCCATATCCAAACTATATCTACCAGCTGCAACTGAATCCAAAACCAATCCATCATCTGCATCCAAAACCAAATGATCTCCAACCTGTGTCACCTTAGCTGGAATCCCAAATGACGCAGTATGATCTGGAGTATGTGGAGTAATCTCCACCCAACGTGGAGTAGCATCACTCTCCACCTGCTGCGATATCCAAATGACCTGATCAACACTCTCCACCTGCCGAGAGTCAAAAGTGACATACCTGCTCAGAACAAAATCAGAAGCTCCCAAACGATAATCAACTGAGCCTCCGAACCCCAAACGCGCAATCGGATCCAATCTCACATCCACGATGTGACCAAATGCTGGGTATCCAAATATCCGACGCGACCCAAAATCTGAAGCAGCTCCACCAGATCTAATAACTCCTAAAGCAGCAGTCGGCGACCTATGCATAAGATGACCCAAATATGTCGAAGCCCGCACACCAATGCCAATGCTCGACATCAAACGCCGATCCTCCTCCAGAAAGGAACGACCCATCGAAACTGTCATCTCATCTCGTCGCCCCAAAGTCTCCACACCAATGAAGTGTCTCCTATTGCCGTGAGCTCGGCACCAACGCAAGAAAGGACCCCTACCAAAGCTGAAACAATGAGTTACCTTTCTGCCAATACACTTCTTCCAATTGTTGTTGACTTCTAGGACTTTACACCAAC
This sequence comes from Asparagus officinalis, assembly GCF_001876935.1. Classification (NCBI taxonomy): domain Eukaryota; kingdom Viridiplantae; phylum Streptophyta; class Magnoliopsida; order Asparagales; family Asparagaceae; genus Asparagus; species Asparagus officinalis. The sequence continues at coordinate 86,538,270 of NC_033800.1, forward strand.
GGGAACTGGTCGCGACCCAATAATGCCTAGAACAATCACCAACTGTGGAAACCAAGATACGATTACCTCCCAATGATGCCTCCTTGGAAGGCCCCCAAATGCCTGACTGAACACCTCCAAAAAGACCCCTCGCTCGATGGATAGAAGTGCCAAACTCCACCACGGTCTCGCTCATCCTAATGTGCTCACAGGACTTCAATCTGCAGGTCATAGCACTCCTCAACAACCAATGCACGGTATTACCAATCATATACCCCAGCACCAAACAATGCCACAGTCTAGCCGAATCTGATGAAGTCGTCATTTCCCTATCAATCACCGTGCTTCCGTGCAAATAATACAAATTTCTTCTTCTGACGCCCTTCATCACAATCATGGACCCAAATGTAACCTTCAAGCGTGCATCCGCCAAGGTCACCCTATAGCCAGCTGCCTCCAAAGCTCCAAGTGAAATGATGTTCTTCTTCAACTGAGGAACGAACCTCACTCCAACCAACTCCCGAATCACCCCGTCACTCATCCTGATCCGAACAGTACCAATACCACCAATAGAGCATTTGTGATCATTCCCCATGAGCACGAAATCCCCTCTTTCCAACTCCTGAAAGCTGGAGAACCAATCCCTCCTAGGGCAAATGTGGTATGTAGCACCCGAATCCAATATCCACTCTGTAGAGTAGGCAACACAAACTGACGGCAGTGCAGATAACGAGTAGCCCGAAGAATCCGAATCTGAATCGTTGCCACTAGCCTTGACAACATTCGCCTCTGAAGCTTGAATAGCTTTTCCCTTATTCTTCCCGGCTCGATCAACTAACTTTGGGCAATCGGCTTTCCAATGTCCATCTTCTTTGCAAAAGGCACATTGATTCTTACGAACTCCAAGATGTGCCCCTCTAGACTGCGACCTCCCACTACGGTTTGGACCCTTTGCTCTTGCGACCAACGCCCCCGCTACCGGCTCAAACGAAGTCTCCTTATCCTTCTTTCGAAGCTGATAATTCACAAGTGCAGCGGTGACCTCACTATACGAAAGAGATGCCTTCCCATTAATAAGAGTAAGAACGAAGGTCTCATATTCCTCGTCAGGCAAGGAACTCAATAGCAACAACGCCTTGTCCTCATCTTCAATCTTAACATCCACATTCGCCAAATCCGCAAGAAGCTTCGTGTAGTGGTTCATGTGATCACCAATGGAGGTTCCTTTCTTCAACTGGAAGCGGTAAAGCCTCCTCTTCAAATGCAAGCGATTCTCCACACTCTTGGTCAAATACTTGCTCTCAAGGATCTCCCAAATCTTCTTTGCAGAAGTCTCATTGATCACATCATACTTTAGATCTTGAGTGAGACAAGACCTAATCACACCACACGCCGTTCGATTCATCTTTTTCCAAACCTTCTCATCAATGTTGTCCGGTTTCCCGTCCAACTCCAACGTATCTTCCAAATTTTGCGCGTTGAGCGCATCCATGACTTCGCATCGCCAAAGTCCAAAATTGTTTGTGCCATTGAACTTTTCCACATCAATCTTCATTGAGTGGATATTCAAGCTTTGGACGGTCTTCACGCCGGAAGTACTGCCCACAACTCCTTCTTTCTCGGCCATAATCCTCAAGGCACCACCAAACCAATGCGGAAACAAACGAGAAATAGATCCAAACTGAAAAAGACGAGATTTTTACAAAAAAAGATCCCACCTTTATCACCAAACGAAGCCCTAGATGAACTTCCAAAGCGATCTACTCCTCCAAATAGCCCAAGCGTTGCCCGTGCTCTGATACCACTTGTTGTGACTGATGCTTTGAGAAACCAAACCAACGAACGCCGAGAGAAAGACCAAACAAAACACAAACACCAAGGTTTTACGTGGTTCGGCAAATTGCCTACGTCCACGGGGCAAGAAGGGGGTGGGTTTTCACTAATAGAGAAGGAGAGTACAAATTGAGATTACAAATCGCTCAAACGAACCAACTAATCTCACCAACAAATCTCTCAATCTCTCAACCAATAACCCTAACAAATAGCTCAGAAAGATCTCTCTTTTTCTGTGCTCCAAAACCCCAAAACTCTCCTCACAAAACCCTCAAATCGTATTGGTATTTATACCAAAACAGAAACCCAAACAGACTGCAAATAGGAACCTGAACTTTCCAAAAAACCCGTCATAAGTCGACTTATCAGTCTGCATAAGTCGACTTGGCAGAGCGAAAAACAGCAACTGGAGAAGAGATCATAAGTCGACTTATCAGACCTGATAAGTCGACTTGGCAGAGCAAAAAACCAACAATCCAGAGCAGAACGTAAGTCGACTCATGCACCAACATAAGTCGACTTACCATAAGTCGACTTATGCCTGTGCATGAGTCGACTTATGACCAAAAATCTGCTTTTTCCAATTCTTCTCCACAATTCTCCACCTCGGCGAAGGTATTGTTGTAAAAATTATGCGTGCATGCGTTGTTAGGGTGTGTGTATGCGTTGTTGTAAAAATTGTGTGTGCGTGCGTATAATACATAAGAATATGCCATGATACTCTCTTATTGCTATACTTGAATGTCATGCCATGTTGTTAACGTTTGATTTATAATTGCAGGCCGGGACTTCTAGACAAGGTGGAGCTGGTGATGAGGATGATGATCAAGAGGACTGATTTGTTTTTTTACCTTTGAAAACAATGAATGAGTGTGTTGTATAAACAATACTTATCATGGTGTGTACTGTATAAACAACGCTTACTATGTTGGGATATTTTAATTAAATTATGTGTTATATATGCGTGAGAATGAATATTATACTGCTGATTGAACAGGATTTTAAATTTATTATATTATTGTACAGGTTTTTTCAATTTTCAAATTATTTTTTAAAAAAATATTGGAAGCTTTTAGCAACGGATTATCCGTCGCTAAATACACTTTTAGCGACGGAAAATAGTTAATATTAACGACGGATTTTCCGTCGCTAAAGTTAATAGCGACGGAATATTCGTTTTTTTATTTTTTTTTATTTTTTCAAAAATAGTAATTAGCGACGGATTTTCCGTCGCTAATAGTTATTAGCGACGGATTTTCCGTAGCTAAAACATATTTTAGTTACGGAAAATCCGTCGCTAAAGTTTTTTTAATTTTTTTAAATAAAGTATAGCGACGGATTATCCGTCGCTAATGTTTCGTCGCTAAAATTTAGCGACGGAATATCCGTCGCTAAAACACATGTTAGCTACCCTCACTATACGGACGATATTTTAGCGACGGAATTTTATATTTTCCGTCGCTAAAGGTTTTAGCGACGGATTTTCTACTTTTAGCGACGGATTTTTCCGTCGCTAAAAGTTATGTTTCCAGCAGTGTTACAATATTTTGGAATATTTTGAGTACCTCGTTCGTTACAACATCCCATAGCCCATCACTTGCAAGGATAAGAAATTCAAGCGAACCATCAACAACCTCTTCCTGCATATAACAACATTATCTGTATATTGGTCACCCTGTTTCATTAATACATGTTACAATGTGCATTCATTAAGGTATGTGTGTATTTATTTAATGCCTCGTGGATCAGCAAGGAGTGAACCATTTTTATGAGATCCATACCGATCCTATGGATCTAACATGCACAGTTGATAAACAGAAATTTGTAAACAAGGCACGTCGACAAAATCATAGTTGTTGCTCAACTTAAACTTGTAGTGAATTGGCCTTCTCACTACAAGTCTGCTTGCAATACCTGCACCTTTGAGAAGTCCAACTTACATGTGAACCATTATGGATGTTCTATAAGTAGAGCATCAACATAAAAGAACCATATGCGTTCGAATTTGTTACCTAAAAAATTATTAAGTACTATTGTGCTATATATACCTAATCCAAACATTATTTATTTACTTATCAAGACCAGTGAGAACCATACCGTAATTTCTGGGTCTGCAACAACATACTGCTTTAGGAGTCTGTCACCAAATGCTCGAGATACAACAAAAACACCACCAACCCGCCAAGTTCCTGTACTCGTAATTTGCTCAAGGGATCATCTAACCTGAATACATCATATAAATGCAACCAAAATGTAGTGTAACTTACTTGCCCAGAGTACAAATCCTCCTAAAAGACAATGTAAGAGTTTAAAAGTTTAAAAGTTCTGCAATCAAAAACAAAAACACATACCACCATTGTTTTGAGGACAAAAGTTCTTACCATCAAACACTCCAAATAAGCCAACTGTTCTGAGGACAAGACTTACGTCAATGACTTCCCATGAAAGACAATCAGAGGAGCAATAACATCAATGATACAAAAAGCCAATGTGAATATGGAATATAGCAGTGTCAGAACAAACATCTGATATTTACTAACCAAAAGGATCACAAACGAATCAGCAACTACTACATCTCCATCTTCCAATACCGGAACATCTTTGAGTGGTTTCAACCTCTCAAACTCTACATGCAAACCATTTCAACACAATAAATCAGTACATGAAGTACAAAATCCTTATATAAATTCGAAATGAGCACTAATATCACGTTCCCTAACACGATTAAAAAAGATATATGTAAATGGATTCAGATGCCAGAAATTCCAAGATAACGTCTTCCGAATACTAAAGCATGAATTCAAGAAGAACATTTTTGCTTTGAGCATATGACAAACCAACCAAAAGAGTCAACAACCAATATTTTTTCTCAAATTTCATTATCCGATCATAGAAATTCCCAGAACATGACTGTTTGATGGAAAATTTTACAGTAAAAGAAATGAAGGAAAATTGATCTATATTCCTTTAATCTCAGTTACAATTGGATTTCCTGATTACAAAAGAGAGGAGAATTGATTTGGATTCTCCCATTTGTTTAATTCTGGGTTCTTCACGGTGGCGATGGAGTGCCTCCCTCGAATGCTCGCGTCGAGTTTGCTCTCCGTTGACGATCCGAATGTCTTGATTCACTGGAACGTGGTCTTCTCCACACGATTTGACGTTGTGAAGAACTCTGAACGAGTTTGAAACTCTATGAAAGAGTTGATTGATCTTAACCGTAATTGGTTAGACAAGCCAAAGATCTCTTCTTTGCTGCCAATGAGAAGGATCCAAAAGCCAGCCCCCCAGATTCAGCCTCAAAGATTCAGGATCCGCCCTCGAACTAAGCTGATTTCTTAGTTATTTATAGAGGATTAAGGTGTGTAACCGCCCCCTTAATTCGCTCCTAAGTGGGGCTAATGGGATGTAACCGCCCCTTAAATTACTCCTGAGTGGAGTTGTGATCCCCTCAGATCGTGGGAAACGATTTTGAAACCGTTCAGCTCGTGTTTGAACAAGTCAAACGTAAAATCCATGTTCTTGGCATGAATTCTGCATTTAAACGCAGCGTCTGGAGGCTCGGACGTAGCGTCTGGAAGCTCGGACGCAGCGTCTGGAAACTCGGACGCAGCGTCTTGTTAGAAGCTACATTGGCAGCTTGGAAGCTGCGTTTGGCAGCTTGGAAGCTGCGTTTGGCAGCGGATGATAGCTGTGTTGGCAGCGTTCGGAGACTGCGTTTGCGACCGAACATGAGCTGCGTTGGCAGCTGGATCTGAGCTGCATTGGCAGCTGGATCTGAGCTGCGTTGGCAGCTGGATCTGAGCTATGTTTGTATCGTTTGGAGCTGAATGTGAGCTGCGTTTGGCAGCAGATGGAAGCTGCGTTGGCAGCTTTCGGAGGCTGCGTCTGAGCTGCGTTCGTGGCTATGATCGCGGTGCGTCTTGATGCTGGTACGCAGGGAGGACTTCCACATCTTAGTTTGAAGAGACCGTCGATTTGTAGTCTCTTTCTGTCAGAACATTGTAAAGATCATCGTTTTGTAATATTTGCTTTAGCTCTTTGATATGTGAGAGTCGTCAGATTATAACTCCTGATGTTGATTGTGAAGACTGTTGATTAGAGCTTTCATCAGTTGTTGCGAAGATCGTCAGATTGTAACCTTCATCAGTCTACGTGAAAGTCTTCAAATTGTAACCTTCTGAAAGTCGTCAGATTGTAACTTCCATCATCGGTATTTGATGGGGAATCAGCTATCTATTGTGATTTTTAGACAGCCTACAGAACCCCCTGCAAAGTTTTCAAAAGTTCGCGGTTGACTGGGATGAATTTTCGGAATACTTTGGATTTCAACTCTGATCTTGGAGCTGTTGATTCCTTGTGGTAAATGATTTGTTCTCTGCACTTGCGTCGAAGGCATCTTGGTTGAAGGGATTTGCCGCGTAGGACCTGTGTGAAGGTATGCGCCATAATCCTGCTTCTGGAATGTGGGGGTGGACCCTGTATTTTGAACTGGAGATGCGGGTCACACTCTTGCATGTTGAATTTGGAACACGGGTGTGACCTCGGCGTTCGGTTTTTGCATCGTGGGTCTGACCTTAACGTTTTGACTTAAGACATGGAAGTGGCTTTCGTGCATTTTTACTAAGTCTTTGAGACTTGTCTTTAGCTCATCTATTTTAAGTCTCAGCTCACATCCATTAAGCTGATGGACCTGCAAACGTGCATAGGATTTTTGGCAAACTCTCAGCCATCAACGGATTTGATAAGCCTTTACCGACTACCGTTTGAATCGGGCTACCATGTGGATTGTCTAAGTCCGTTCCACATGTAACGTTGTGCTAAGAGAATGAACCCTCCTAGACTTAATGCTATGATTTTGAATACATAGACTATGTCATTTTCATGGGAAAAGACTAACCGGCAACGCGTGTTAGGCGTAGGCTTATCTCTAATTAGGGATCGAGATAAAGTCCCCTATGCGTGTAAGACATGGTTTTTTGGTGCTACAATGTTGAATACGTAGACTTTGCCATTGTTTCTTTCTGTGTTATATTTTTACTTGAAACACTGAAAGAAAATTAGAAGTGCCAGAGGTGTAGTATTAACTTGGCGTGAATTTTCACTTAGAGTGAAATTCAAAAACTTTCTTTATTATCACTGGGATAATTTTAGAAAATCTCTAATCCACTGGGGATTTTATAATGAAAACTTGCTATTCTGGTTGAAAAAGGATTAACAAGTTCATTGGGAAGGGTTTGACTGTTAGAGGTATGATGTTAACCTAACAGTATTTTATAGACCTATCGCTCTATTGAAGAGAGTCGATAAGTTGATTTGGTCGTCAGAGATGTGATGTTAACTTGACGGGTAAGACACATATCGCTCTATTGAGGAGAGTCGATAAGTTGGTTTTGTCAGAGGTGTAGGATTAACGTGACAAGAGAATGTTGCGATCGGAGCAACTTTGTGGACTTATCATCCTATTGAAGAGGATTGATAAGTGGATTGTCAGAGGTTTGGTGTTAACATGATGAGAATTTGTTGCGATCGGAGCAACTTTGTGGACTTATCATCCTATTGAAGAAGATTGATAAGTGGACTTTATCAGAGGTGTGATATTAACGTGACAGGAAGATGTTACGATCAGGGCAACTTTGAGGACCTATCGCTCTATTGAGGAGAGTCGATAAGTTGGAAGTGTTGCGATCGGAGCAACTTTTAGGACCTATCGCTCTATTGACGAGAGTCGATAAGTTAAAGGTGTTGCGATCGGAGCAACGTTGAGGATCTATCGCTCTATTGAGGAGAGTCGATAAGTTGATTTTGTCAGAGGTGTGATATTAACATGATAGGAGAATGTTGCGATCGGAGCAACTTTGTGGACTTATCATCCTATTGAAGAGGATTGATAAGTGGATTGTCAGAGGTTTGGTGTTAATATGACGGGAATTTGTTGCGATCGGAGCAACTTTGTGAACTTATCATCCTATTAAAGAAGATTGATAAGTGGACTTTGTCAGAGGTGTGATATTAACGTGACAGGAAGATGTTGTGATCAGAGGAAGATGTTGTGATCAGGGCAACTTTGAGGACCTATCGCTCTATTGAGGAGAGTCGATAAGTTGGAAGTGTTGCGATCGGAGCAACTTTGAGGACCTATCGCTCTATTGACGAGAGTCGATAAGTTAAAGGTGTTGTGATCGAAGCAACGTTGAGGACCTATCGCTCTATTAAGGAGAGTCGATAAGTTAATTTTGTCAGAGGTGTGATATTAACATGATAGGAATTTGTGTTGCGATGAGAGCAACTTCGTGGACTTATCATCCTATTGACGAGGATTGATAAGTGGATTTTGTCAGAGGTGTGATATTAACGTGACAGGATTTATGTTACGATTGGAGCAACTTTGTGGACTTATCATCCTATTAAAAAGGATTGATAAGTTGATTTTTCAGAGGTTTAGTGTTAACGTGACAGGATTTGTGTACTTGTGATTTGAACAAGATTTTGGGGACTAGCGTCTCGCTGGGGAGAATTGCTAAATGAGTTTATCATCAGAAGCGATGAATTTTGATACTAAGATTTTGAAGACTTAGTGTCTTGCTGGGGAAGATTGCGATTTGAGCAATTTTGAGGACCTATCATCCTATTTAAGAGGATTGATAAGTTGATTGTCAGAGGTGTATTGTTAACGTGACAAATTAGGAGTGATGCAAACTGAATTCATACTCCGTGAGGGTGATAATCGTCAGAAGTATAATGTTAACTCGACGATGTGAAAGATTCGTTACTCTTAATCCAGTAGATTCCAAGTAACCAACCCCCAGTCTTGATTAAGACTTAGCAGGGGAAGAAAAATAGGGGTAGACAAGGCACATCACCTAGTGGAGCACTATCCATAAAGTCAGAATAGAGGTACATCACCTGATAGGTCATTATCTGATGAGTTTGACTATCAGAGATAACAATTAATATGATAGTTTTGTGAACCTGCCATCCTATTGAAAAGGATTGGCGAGTTGATGGACTGTTAGTAAGAGATGGACTATCAGAGGTAACTGTTAACGTAATAGTTTTTTTGGACCCGCCATCCTATTGAAGAGGACTGACAGGAGAATTTGGAAGGAATGGACTATCAGAGGTAACTGTTAACTTGATAGTTTTGGGGGACCCGCCATCCTATTGAAGAAGATTGACGGGGGAATTTGGAAGAAATTGACTATCAGAGGTGATCATTAACGTGATAGTTTGGATGGACCCGCCATCCTGCTTGAAGAGGATTGACGAGGGAATTTGGAAGAAATTGACTATCAGAGGTGATCATTAACGTGATAGTTTTGATAGGTTTTATGGTTGACAGAGGTATTCTATTGAACATGATAACTCAGAAAAATTATTACTCATAATCCAATGAACTACAAATAAACCAACCCCCAGTCTTGAACAAGTGCAAGGGGGGAAGGGTGTTGGCCTTCTTGTTTTGATGATGTTTAACAAACAATTTATCACTAATGTTGTTTGTCTAGTATTTGTGTTTTCCTATGTATTGTAGACAAACAACGTAGTTGGAGGATGAATGGAATAGAGCTTCAACGATCATATCCAAAGGAGGTTGGCGGAATGTCGGTGAAGCCTTGCAATTCAAAGTTAAAGATCAAGTTCAAGCTTCATCCGCGAGATTACCAAGTAGAGCTTATTGAAGACCAATCAAACTTAGGTAATTTAGTTTAGGATTTATATTATGTGTGTTAGATACTCTAAGCTCAATATAATATACACACACGTATTTGGTTTCTATGTATATATATACTTATATATATACATGCATGGTTTTAGGTTTTCATGTTTTGGACATACTTTCAAAATACATGAGTTTTCACAAATGGAAATTCAATTTGAGAAATTCTTTTTCTAACATGTTTGTTTTCATGTTTATAAACATTTCGTAAAGTTTCATCAAGTTTGGAATTGATTTGTTATGTTTAATGGAATTTACAAAATCATGTTTTTCGTTCGTGCATGTTTGTGCATGTTTTACAAAATAGATGAGTTTTCATAAATGGGAAGTGATATTTAAGAAATTCTTTCTTTGACATGTTTATATACATGTTTAGAAACTTCCCTCAAAATTTTACTATTTTAGAGTGGATTTACTGTGCCCAATTGATTTTACAAAATCGTATATGTTAACAGTTTTTCAGAAACCGTAAATTTGTGTTCAAATATTTATTTCTCTCAACTGGGAAAATAGTTTTCAGAAATTCTTTCTCTTACATGTTATTCTACATGTCTAGAACATTCCCACAAAATTTCATAATTTTTGGAGTTCATTTACTATTTTAAATTGATTTTACAAAATAGCTGCGCACTGCTACAGTAACTCCGGTCGACCGGAAATGTCTCTGGACGTTTCTCAGCTTTGCATATGCCTCTCGGTCGACCGTACCGGTCGACCGAAGTACTGTAGCAGCCGAACGTTGCTACAGTAATGGCTAGTTCTGTTTTTTGTTTATTTTAATGTTTTGGATGTGTTTTTCTTGGTTTTTGGACTTGTTTCATGAGCCTATATATACCCCATGCCCTCATACTTCTAAGGACACTCAAGAAATATTTTAAACAAGTTTAAAGAGTTTTAAACAAGGGTTTAAGTTTGTTTAATGTTTGTTTAGAAGCTTTTAAGCAATTGGGTGTTTGAGTTTGAGAATTCAATTCCACAAGAGCTTGAGGAGATCATCTATTAGACTTTGAGCAATCAACTATTCTCCCTCCATCTCTTGTCATCTATTGAGAAGTTTTCTAAACTCAATCTAGCTTTATATTTCATTGTAGGCGTCAAAAATGCTTATAGACATTCAAACACCATGCAAGACAACATAGAAGAACGAAATACACGTCATCAGACAGCACTGTGGCGCTGCAGCCAATGGTGTCACGGCTTAGGCGCGGCAATCCAAAGCGTCGTGGCTAAGGCGCAGCAGACCAAGGCGCCGCGGCTATAGCGCGGCAGACCAAGGCGCCGCGGCTATGGCGCGGCAGACCAAGGTGCCGCGGCTTAGGCGCGGCGGCCTATAGTGTCGCGGTTGTTATAAGAGGATGACGTGGCAGTTATAAGACAGTTATTTGATGATTTTTTGAAGTCCACGTGGCAGCATATCAAAGATAGAACGTGTGCTGACGTGGAAAAGCGGTTAAACCACGAAAAAGGTGGTTAAAGTTCGTGGGAGAGTGGTTTTGAGCACGATGGAACGTGCTCATAACCGTCTCTTTGGCCGCGGCAGCCTATACTGCCGCGCCAATGGCCGCGACAGCGTAGACTGCAGCGGCCAAAGAGAAAACACATGGTCGGTTATCTTGCCCCCGTTTCAACTGTGGTGCACTGAGACCCCTATAAATACCTCCCTACACACGAAATAAAGGCTGAGCATTTTCCAGAGAGATTAGAGCAGAGAGCCTTGAGTTTTGGTGAATTAGAGCAAGAGAGAGAGTCTTCCTTCTTCACAAACATCCTCAAGAAGCTTCTAGCGAGTCCTAGAGATCTAAGCTCAGACTTGATCTTTGGAAGAGTGAACATCTTACATCGATAAGATATTCGCTTCAAATTCTTACTTCGATAAACGAAGGAAGAATCATTAAACCCCTCACGGTTCAATCAGAATCTGTGATTTGGTGGTCCACGAGTCAAAGCGCTCCCGGCACAGGCAAAGATCCCACGCAAGCAGCGATCCAAACAACGATCCTGCGTTTGTTTCTAAAAAGTTGTAATTTTCCTTTTGTTGTGTAAAAGAAGTCTTATAAAAAGACTATCTCTTTTGAATTTGTTGTAATCGACCGAAGATATAATGAATTCCACAACGAAACCAACTTTTGACGCAAACAAGCTGGCGACCACAGTGGGAGCCAACGGTCTCGCTGCCGAGACCGTCGTGTCGCAGCCGATCAAGATTCCAGTTGAATCCATGGTCGAATACGAATTCGACCAAACCAAGTTTGAGGAATATCTCTCATCATCCTCTTCAAGATCTTCATTATCTCGCAAGTACAAGAGGATCTCACAATTGAGGAAGAGTTGCATGCCAAAGAAGGCACAAAATGAAGACTCTCGCTTGATTGTTGCTGAGAATTTCACTCGCAACACCTCTGCTCAAAATGGCTCTTATCTAATTGAAGAGTCATCGAATCAAAGCCCGACGACATTGACGAAAAGAGCTCGTCAGAGACAGCGTCAGCGTCTTGCTCGTCAAATAGCTAAGGCATTTGAACAAACCGACGGAGTTCGTTATTATGCGGACTTAGAGTCGAGGAAACAACAAGTGGTTCGTTCAACGCAACGACGAACTACTCACGTTTCTGCACAATTCACAACGGAGGAATGGACACTCATCAAAAGGGCTCGTTCGACCCTCCAAGAACGTATACAAAAACGTCGTGCAAACGTTGTTCATGCCCGTGCTCTCTTACAACAAAGACGAGAAAGGAGGAAGGAAACGGTGACCAAAGAATCACCAAAACTCCGCCAAGTTTGGATTCTGAAGTCTGGACTTATGCAAAATCAGCATTCGGAGCCCGTTAAGACTCCATACCCACAAGGGGGTGGTTCTAAACGTGCGACTCCCGACATAACCTTGGATCGCTTAAAGACAAAAATAAATTGTCCTGAGAATGCCAACAAGGTTTTATACCCCCAGAAGAAGACGCATTCACCAAATGATATCGTCATACCTGGGAGATCATACCAACAGACGATACGATTTTTTGGCAATCATACCGATGAATCGTATTATCAAGTTGAGGTTGTGAATAATTTTCGAAAGAGAGTTATTCGAGAGATAAACTCTCGTTGTTCCTGTGCACGACTCGTCAAAACAGCATTATCAGAATGTGACTGTTTCAAACGAGAAATCATCCCACGAAAAGTCTCTGCATTATCAAAGCCTAAGCTGAGACATTTCCGCAAAAGAAAATCAGCTGCCCAAAATGATGAATTCCCTGAAGTCACCATCAACGTAGCTGATAGAAGAAAGTCTAAACAGCATTCAAGTGACTCAAATCCCGACTTTTCCCCGAAAGGAAAAGTCAATCCAAGAATTGCTCAAAGGATGTCTCGACTCCAATTAGGAGCTATCAGACGCAGAGACTACAAGAGAATGCAAGAAGGAATGTCCTCGGAGGATGAATTCTCGGACACTTATTCTGCAATCGCTTCTGATGATACAATGTCTAGCACAGGACAAATCAGAGAAGTATTCACAATCACTGCTGATCAGTTCACTCAAATACTTCAGGAAGCTCTAGCCAAACAACGTGAAGAAATTAGAGCTGAAGTGAAGACAGAAATGAAGTTGGCTATCCAACAAATGAGAGAACTGTTAACTCAACAGCCTCAACCTCCTGAGTCCAATCAGCGATTTGAATCCAGCCACCACACTCGGAATGTTGTAGATGACAGTGATCCAGAGGTGGATGAAGTCATTATGGCTGATACACCTCCCAATGGCAATAACGCTGGGGGTGGTTTAACGGATCCTCCCAATAACGATATTGGGGGTGGTTCAATAGCACCTCTCACTGGGGGTGGTCCAATTATCTTTACTCGACATCATTCAGAAAGAAATGAAGACGATGACGGGAAAATGCAAAAACTTGAAGACAAAATCAATGCTTTGATGACGGCTCAAGAAGTTAAGAAGACGGGTATTCCATGTCCTTATCCGAGGGAATGGGATTCAATACCATACCCGACCAAATTCAATCTGATTAACTTCACACCGTTTGAAGGGAAGAGTTCGCCGATTCAACACTTGATTTATTTCAAGTCTCATTTGGGCATAATCTCTGGAAACGAGGCCTTAATGATCCGGTCATTCGTTGGCACCCTTCGTGGGCCCGCCTTCGATTGGTACCGACGGCTCAAGCCAGGGAGCATCAATTGCTGGGATGACATGGAAAGTTTGTTCCTCAGCAACTTCTTCGATGATGACACCGAAGTGTCAATCGGAATCCTTTTGGATGAGAAGCAAAAAGACGGAGAGTCAGTCGACAATTTTGTCAAGCGTTTCCGTAACATGGCGATGAATTGCAGAGATCCTATTACAGAGGAGTTCATCCTGCAAACATGCCACAATAACCTCTCCATCGATGTCTTGGAAGCTTTGGGGGTTGAGCCGTCCACAACTTGGAAGGAGTTAAAATTTCGTGGCGAACAAGCTGAACACTTTCTTAAAAGAAAGGAAGCTGAGAAAGGCCAACAAATGACATCTGCAATCATTGGGAACGCAACTTTCGATCCGAAGTTTCAAAAAGAATATTCATTCGAAGAGGATGAAGCTCCAGCCATATTGGAATACCTCCTCGCTAATGACAAAATCGAGCTACCACCTATTAAAGATCAGGATGGAGCTAAGATGATTACGGATCCAAATTACTGTGCGTACCACAGAAGGATTCTTCATCCCACCGAAATTTGCTTTGGACTCAAAAACAAAATCCAAGCCTTAATTGACTCCGGCGTCATAACGGCCAAAGAAGTCGAGTAAAGACGACCATATTACTCCATCGGATACACGAGTATAAACTGTTTTCCCCAACTCCATTGGGTACACGAGTATAAACTGTTTCCCCTCACTCCGAAAAGTATACGAGTATAAACTGCTCCTCGATACTCCAAAAGGTATATGAGTCTAAACTATTTCCTTTCCTTAACGGGAAGTTCCTGGAGAATCCTATATTCTTAAGGATAACCCGAACATATGACTGAGGTTAACGTACTCCTCGTTATACCCAGTTTTACAAAGAAAGCTGGGGGTCGATAATTCATGTAATGGGAAGTTCCTGGAAGAATGTTAAATATAATATTCTTAGGGATAACCCGATTATTATGGACAGAATGATAAATACTAAGCTCCTATTATGATTTTCGAACACTCTTTTGCTGAGATGAGATTCGATCACTTCGTTAGATCAATCTTCCCTCACAAAACCCATTTGGTCAAACCTTTAAACAGTTAGGACCGAAGCCAAAATCCCCTCTCGATTCGTTCCATGAACGAGAGGTCCACAAATTGAACGATCAAACCTTTAAACAGTTAGGATCGTCTTAAATACCCATTTGGTCAAACCTTTAAACAGTTAGGACCAAAACCAAAATCCCCTCTCGATTCGTTCCATGAACGAGAGGTCCACAAATTGAACGATCAAACCTTTAAACAGTTAGGATCGTCTCAAATTCCCATTTGGTCAAACCTTTAAACAGTTAGGACCAAAGCCAAAATCCCCTCTCGATTCGTTCCATGAACGAGAGGTCCACAAATTGAACGATCAAACCTTTAAACAGTTAGGATCGTCTCAAATTCCCATTTGGTCAAACCTTTAAACAGTTAGGACCAAAGCCAAAATCCCCTCTCGATTCGTTCCATGAACGAGAGGTCCACAAATTGAACGATCAAACCTTTAAACAGTTAGGATCGTCTCAAATTCCCATTTGGTCAAACCTTTAAACAGTTAGGACCAAAGCCAAAATCCCCTCTCGATTCGTTCCATGAACGAGAGGTCCACAAATTGAACGATCAAACCTTTAAACAGTTAGGATCGTCTCAAATTCCCATTTTGGTCAAACCTTTAAACAGTTAGGACCAAAGCCAAAATCCCCTCTCGATTCGTTCCATGAACGAGAGGTCCACAAATTGAACGATCAAACCTTTAAACAGTTAGGATCGTCTCAAATTCCCATCTTGGTCAAACCTTTAAACAGTTAGGACCAAAGCCAAAATCCCCTCTCGATTCGTTCCATGAACGAGAGGTCCACAAATTGAACGATCAAACCTTTAAACAGTTAGGATCGTCTCAAATTCCCATCTTGGTCAAACCTTTAAACAGTTAGGACCAAAGCCAAAATCCCCTCTCGATTCGTTCCATGAACGAGAGGTCCACAAATTGAACGATCAAACCTTTAAACAGTTAGGATCGTCTCAAATTCCCATCTTGGTCAAACCTTTAAACAGTTAGGACCAAAGCCAAAATCCCCTCTCGATTCGTTCCATGAACGAGAGGTCCACAAATTGAACGATCAAACCTTTAAACAGTTAGGATCGTCTCAAATTCCCATCTTGGTCAAACCTTTAAACAGTTAGGACCAAAGCCAAAATCCCCTCTCGATTCGTTCCATGAACGAGAGGTCCACAAATTGAACGATCAAACCTTTAAACAGTTAGGATCGTCTCAAATTCCCATCTTGGTCAAACCTTTAAACAGTTAGGACCAAAGCCAAAATCCCCTCTCGATTCGTTCCATGAACGAGAGGTCCACAAATTGAACGATCAAACCTTTAAACAGTTAGGATCGTCTCAAATTCCCATCTTGGTCAAACCTTTAAACAGTTAGGACCAAAGCCAAAATCCCCTCTCGATTCGTTCCATGAACGAGAGGTCCACAAATTGAACGATCAAACCTTTAAACAGTTAGGATCGTCTCAAATTCCCATCTTGGTCAAACCTTTAAACAGTTAGGACCAAAGCCAAAATCCCCTCTCGATTCGTTCCATGAACGAGAGGTCCACAAATTGAACGATCAAACCTTTAAACAGTTAGGATCGTCTCAAATTCCCATCTTGGTCAAACCTTTAAACAGTTAGGACCAAAGCCAAAATCCCCTCTCGATTCGTTCCATGAACGAGAGGTCCACAAATTGAACGATCAAACCTTTAAACAGTTAGGATCGTCTCAAATTCCCATCTTGGTCAAACCTTTAAACAGTTAGGACCAAAGCCAAAATCCCCTCTCGATTCGTTCCATGAACGAGAGGTCCACAAATTGAACGATCAAACCTTTAAACAGTTAGGATCGTCTCAAATTCCCATCTTGGTCAAACCTTTAAACAGTTAGGACCAAAGCCAAAATCCCCTCTCGATTCGTTCCATGAACGAGAGGTCCACAAATTGAACGATCAAACCTTTAAACAGTTAGGATCGTCTCAAATTCCCATCTTGGTCAAACCTTTAAACAGTTAGGACCAAAGCCAAAATCCCCTCTCGATTCGTTCCATGAACGAGAGGTCCACAAATTGAACGATCAAACCTTTAAACAGTTAGGATCGTCTCAAATTCCCATCTTGGTCAAACCTTTAAACAGTTAGGACCAAAGCCAAAATCCCCTCTCGATTCGTTCCATGAACGAGAGGTCCACAAATTGAACGATCAAACCTTTAAACAGTTAGGATCGTCTCAAATTCCCATCTTGGTCAAACCTTTAAACAGTTAGGACCAAAGCCAAAATCCCCTCTCGATTCGTTCCATGAACGAGAGGTCCACAAATTGAACGATCAAACCTTTAAACAGTTAGGATCGTCTCAAATTCCCATCTTGGTCAAACCTTTAAACAGTTAGGACCAAAGCCAAAATCCCCTCTCGATTCGTTCCATGAACGAGAGGTCCACAAATTGAACGATCAAACCTTTAAACAGTTAGGATCGTCTCAAATTCCCATCTTGGTCAAACCTTTAAACAGTTAGGACCAAAGCCAAAATCCCCTCTCGATTCGTTCCATGAACGAGAGGTCCACAAATTGAACGATCAAACCTTTAAACAGTTAGGATCGTCTCAAATTCCCATCTTGGTCAAACCTTTAAACAGTTAGGACCAAAGCCAAAATCCCCTCTCGATTCGTTCCATGAACGAGAGGTCCACAAATTGAACGATCAAACCTTTAAACAGTTAGGATCGTCTCAAATTCCCATCTTGGTCAAACCTTTAAACAGTTAGGACCAAAGCCAAAATCCCCTCTCGATTCGTTCCATGAACGAGAGGTCCACAAATTGAACGATCAAACCTTTAAACAGTTAGGATCGTCTCAAATTCCCATCTTGGTCAAACCTTTAAACAGTTAGGACCAAAGCCAAAATCCCCTCTCGATTCGTTCCATGAACGAGAGGTCCACAAATTGAACGATCAAACCTTTAAACAGTTAGGATCGTCTCAAATTCCCATCTTGGATGAAAATAAAAAAAGTTTACAACTTTATCAAACAAACGCAGAGATCGTTCATCGGTCTTCTGCTTGCGTGAGATCTTTGCCTGTGCCGTGGTTTATCCGTGGACCACCGTCGATCATATCCGATTGCTGAAAAATTAGGCAGAGCTTCGTCTATCCGCGAGGGGATCGAGAAAACTGTAGCGCCTATCTCGATAAAAGCGAGATATTTGCTCTTCTTAGTATTACCACAACGGGATAATACTAAGGATTGGATGCGGGTGATGTAGATCTGACGAATCTCTCTCTCTTGCGTTGAAGAACTAGATCCGATCTCTCCTCCTCCTCTCTGAAATTCATGCACCTTCAGTCTTTAATCCGGCAGGGCTTCGCCTAATCTCCAAAATTCCAGATCTGAAAAAATGAGGGCCTGAGGCTTGTTTTTATAGGCTTTTGGGGGTGCGGGGCGG
>NC_033800.1:86557491-86587311 GCF_001876935.1 Asparagus officinalis
TCGTGGGTTTGCTGTTAAGGTTACCCCTTGGGTGTGTGATGTTAAGCTTTGGGCTTATTTTACGTTGTGTTATTGAGCTTATGGTTCTTTGGTTGTTAGGGTTACAGGTTTGCTGTTCTGTTTTAGCCTTTTGGCTTGACGTTTGTGGCTTACAGATTAGTATGTTGTTAAGCTTAGGTGTTTGTTGATAAGGTTACGGGTTTGTTGTTGAACTCATGGGTTTGTTGTTAATGTTACCTCTTGGGGGTGTGATGTTAAGGTTGGGCTTATTTTGTGTTGTGTTGTTGAACTTAGAGTTCTTTGGTTGTTAGGGTTACCGGATTTGCAGTTCCGTTTTAGCCTTTTGGCTTGACGTTTGAGGCTTGTAGTTTAGTTTGTTATTAAGCATATGTTTGTTTGTTGTTAAGGTTATGGGTTTGTTGTTGAACTCTTGGGTTTGTTGTTAAGGTTACGGATTAGGTTTTTATTTTAATCTTTGACAACCACGAGCTAAACTTAACAAACAATCCACAAACTTAACAATACAACGCCAAACATAACAATAAATCGATAAGATTGACAACCAGACCATAAACTTGACAGCAATTCCATAAGCTTGACAATAAATCGTAAACTTAACAATAAATCAATAAACTTGGCAACCAGTACACAACTTTGATCACATAGCCACACGATAATCTTTCTGAACAGAAATAAACGTATACATTAACAACCTTGTATCATTCAATCGCTTACTTTACTATCAAGCCACGACCTTTAACAACAAACAAATAAGCTTAGCAACTACCCCGTAAAATTAACAACAAATATATTTCGGTGATCGTGACAACCAATTTTAAGTTAAAAATAGTAAACTTAACATTCACATTCGTGACTTGCAGTTGAGTTTGTTGTTATGCTTAGGGGTTTGTTGTTAAGGTTATGGGTTTGTTGTTAAACTCGGATGTTTGTTGTTAAAGTTACCGATTGGGGATATGATGTTAAGCTTTGGGCTTATTTTGCATTGTGTTATTGAGCTTAGGGGTTTTTTTAGGGTTACGGGTTGATGTCCTGAATTATTGGTTGGGCCCATGTTCGTGGCTTGCAGATGAGTTTGTTGTTATGCTTAGGGGTTTGTTGTTAAGGTTACTCGTTTGTTGATGACCTCGTGGGTTTGCTGTTAAGGTTACCAATTGGGGTTATGATGTTAAGCTTTGGGCTTATTTTGCGTTGTGTTGTTGATCTTAGGGGTTTTTTGTTAGGGATACGGGTTTGTTGTCCTGAATTACCGGTTGGCCCCATGTAAGTGGCTTGCAGATGAACTTGTTGTTATGCTTAGGGGTTTATTGTTAGGGTTACGGGTTCATCAACACACGAGTTCATCAACACACCCGTAACCCTAACAATAAACCCCTAAGCATAACAACAAGTTCATCTGCAAGCCACTTACATGGGGCCAACCGGTAATTCAGGACAACAAACCCGTATCCCTAACAAAAAACCCCTAAGATCAACAACACAACGCAAAATAAGCCCAAAGCTTAACATCATAACCCCAATTGGTAACCTTAACAGCAAACCCACGAGGTCATCAACAAACGAGTAACCTTAACAACAAACCCCTAAGCATAACAACAAACTCATCTGCAAGCCACGAACATGGGCCCAACCAATAATTCAGGACATCAACCCGTAACCCTAAAAAAACCCCTAAGCTCAATAACACAATGCAAAATAAGCCCAAAGCTTAACATCATATCCCCAATCGGTAACTTTAACAACAAACATCCGAGTTTAACAACAAACCCATAACCTTAACAACAAACCCCTAAGCATAACAACAAACTCAACTGCAAGTCACGAATGTGAATGTTAAGTTTACTATTTTTAACTTAAAATTGGTTGTCACGATCACCGAAATATATTTGTTGTTAATTTTACGGGGTAGTTGCTAAGCTTATTTGTTTGTTGTTAAAGGTCGTGGCTTGATAGTAAAGTAAGCGATTGAATGATACAAGGTTGTTAATGTATACGTTTATTTCTGTTCAGAAAGATTATCGTGTGGCTATGTGATCAAAGTTGTGTACTGGTTGCCAAGTTTATTGATTTATTGTTAAGTTTACGATTTATTGTCAAGCTTATGGAATTGCTGTCAAGTTTATGGTCTGGTTGTCAATCTTATCGATTTATTGTTATGTTTGGCGTTGTATTGTTAAGTTTGTGGATTGTTTGTTAAGTTTAGCTCGTGGTTGTCAAAGATTAAAATAAAAACCTAATCCGTAACCTTAACAACAAACCCAAGAGTTCAACAACAAACCCATAACCTTAACAACAAACAAACATATGCTTAATAACAAACTAAACTACAAGCCTCAAACGTCAAGCCAAAAGGCTAAAACGGAACTGCAAATCCGGTAACCCTAACAACCAAAGAACTCTAAGTTCAACAACACAACACAAAATAAGCCCAACCTTAACATCACACCCCCAAGAGGTAACATTAACAACAAACCCATGAGTTCAACAATAAACCCGTAACCTTATCAACAAACACCTAAGCTTAACAACATACTAATCTGTAAGCCACAAACGTCAAGCCAAAAGGCTAAAACAGAACAGCAAACCTGTAACCCTAACAACCAAAGAACCATAAGCTCAACAACACAACGTAAAATAAGCCCAAAGCTTAACATCACACATCCAAGGAGTAACCTGTGACGCCCCAGGGTTCACACAAGGCTGTAGTCCCAGGTGAAACCCGGATTGTCAAACCTGCCAAGCACCAAACACCATGCTACGACATGTTTCACCATCACAATCACTATCTCTCTAGTGGAAACAATAAATAGGTGAAGGTATGGACAGGCAAAAATAGAAATAGAAATAGAACAACACCGAATGTACACAGAAGAAGCATATGAAAAATCAATAATGAGCCCAACTGGAATAAAATAGACATATCTCTGAGTCTGAACTGAATCTCAAATACAATGAGTCACATAAACAAAGTCTCATAATAGCTCTCAACTCTATGAAACAAAATACCAATCTAGATTCTGAAAATAATCAACTACATGTGGAGTTCTGCAATAACTACAAAAATATGATAAGTAACTAAATGACAACTAAGAAGTCCCATCAACCTGCGACTCTCCGTGCGCCAGACTCGCTGCCTAAAAGAGGGGAAAACAACGAGCATCAAAGCGCTAGCGAGATCATCACTACCTCTCCCCAGGGGAAAGGGGATAGGAGTATATAAGAAAATAGAGTCAGTACATACTTATATCAAATCATTCATATAACCCTCTATGAAACAAATAATCAATGATAAATACTCCAATATTCAACATAAAGAATAATCATCTCATCTCGAATTACGTCTGAGTGACCTAATCAATGATAAATACTTATATCAAATCATTCATATCTCCGAATTGTTCGGCCTTACTCACTACAATACTCTCTTTGACCCATGGCCTCTGCATCCGACCGTAGTGCCTCCGAAGGCGTGGACTCTTCTACCACCGTCGTCGGTGCTGGTGCGCTGCCAGCTTCCCCCATGAGCTCAGCTCAAGGGTCTTCTACACTGGACCCCACATCTCACCCCACGTTCGAGATCCTCCAGCGGTTGGAGGGCTTGGTGTGCCGAACCGCTGTTGTCGTTGGTGAGGGTGCTGGGAGATACTACGACGTGCTTCCCCTCGTGGTGGCGGGTCTGGGGGCGGTCCGCTGTGTGGGTGGTCCCCAGCTCTCACGGCGATGTGAACGAGAGCTCAGTCGCTTAGAGGGGTGGATGTATCGCCTGGAGGACCTGGCACAAGACGATGCTTCGGACGCACCACCACCCCTCTCGATGCGCTTCATGCTCGAACGCGAGGAGCGGGCGAAACGCATCAAGGCGAAGGAGGTCGAGCTCAAGCGTCTGCGCAAGCGGCACCAGGCAGTGTTGGCTAAGATGGATGCCTACACGGACGCCACCTTCTTTGAAGATGTTGGATCCCTCCGTGGTGAGGCAAGGCTGCGGGAGCTCAAGCTGGAAAAGATGAGGCTCGTTCATGCTGCTGGAATGCTGGACAGGGCACTCTAACTCCTTCGCCAGGAGGAAGAAGATGGCGAGGCCGCTTTTGCCAAGCTACAGCAGAAGCAAGAGGAGAGGGCGAAGGCCAAGCGTGCGGCGGATCTCGCGGCGGTTAAGGCTAAGATTGCTGCCTTCAGTCTGCTGAAGCTCCTCTAATGCCCATTTTGTTTAAGCACCTCTTTCTTTTTTTTTTGTAACTTGGTTGATGCTGGCTGCATCATAACCCCAAAACTTTATATATGTAATTTTGGCCCGTAATGGCCTGTTTATCCTCTGCTTTGTGTGCACAGTTTTTCTTTTCTATTTTCTGGTGTTGATATGCACTTGACCCATGTTTTGTCTTCATGTTGGATTCGCCTGCGCTGTTTGGTGCTTGAGTTGAGCTACTCACGCCATCTCTAGCAACATGGTGAGTCTTCGACAAATCTGTTTTGGATTTAGCTATTAGGTTCCTTTTCTGCTCTTGGCCGTTCACGGCGTGGGGTCGGGTTAACTCCGACTTTCACGTTGCAGCCCAAGTGGAACCGCGAGGGTAACACTTAGGTCAAAACAAAAAGCAGTTGCTCACGACCAACTGAAGAACCTAACTTTGACTTGCCATTTGGCGAGTTATTCTTTGGGGGAACAGTGGAACACATCGCCTGCCGAGCCGCCCTCGATAATTGTCGCCGTGTGGGTGGGCAACGACACGAATGATAATTGAATCGTTCAGGGATGTTAGAATATGACCATCGATTGTTATAGGAGCCGTCGCGTGGTAGGCTACTACACATCGGTTATCCTAAGGGAATGTTAGGGTATCCGGAATAGGTCAAGTACTTCAGGGACGTAGGAGTGTGATTATTGACCGAAGTAATAACACATCGCATGGTAGGTTATTACTTAGGTTGTGTTACTCGTAGGAATAACAGCGCCGGCCATCAGAGGTGATCGTTAAACTGATGGAGTTTTGCTACGATTGGAGCAACTATGAGGACTTATCATCCCATTGGGAAGGATTGATAAGTTGATTTGGTTAGAGGTGACAGTTAACATAACAGAATTGTCTGTCGCGATGTGAGTGACTTTGGTGGGCTCACCATCCTATTGGAGAGGATTGATAAATTAATTTTGTCAGAGGTTTGGTGTTAACATGACCGTGGGGGTTTGTTGCGATTTGAGCAACTCTGTGGATCCACTATCCTATTGAAGAGAACTAGTAAGTTGGTTTTGTCAGAGGTAACAATTAACATGACAGAATTACCTTGGCCCTGACTGTAAGGAAGTTGGACCAATCAGCGACCTAGGTCACGCCTTAAGAGCGCTGTTAGTAGCGTCTCATATAGGGTTTCCCGTCGAAGTATATTAAGTAGGAACAGTTTAGCCTCGTGTACCAGTTGGAGGGTAATGAGGACCAGTTTAGACTCATGCACTCGTGGGAGTTTGAAGGAGAACTAAGGGTAGTACTTCTTCAAGTATTTGCCATTGATGGGCATCATGATCTTGTCATCGTTTGGCTTGACAAGGCGGTAGGCTCCATTCAAATAGACTGTCTCTATCACGAATGGTCCCTCCCATTTGGGTTGAAATTTACCTTTCTTCTTGGAGGTGAGAATCATTGGTCTACGAACGGTTAGTACCAATTCTTCCTCCTTGAAGGAGCGATGCTTGACTTTCTTGTCGAAAGCCTTGGCCATTCGGGCTTGATAGAACTTAATGTGTTGTTGAGCTTCCAGTCGTCTTTCATCTAACGCTTCGAGTTCTGCGAGGCGTAGTTGATGATTATCCTCAGTCGTCATTCTCGTTGCCAAGGCGACGTGGAGGGATAGAATTTGAATCTCTAATGGTAACACGGCCTCACAGTCTTACACCAATGAGTAAGGGGTGTTGCCAGTCGATGTACGGACCGTTGTGCGATATGCCCATAAACTCTCGCCCAGCTTTTCATTCCAATCGTGCTTGCTATGGGAAACTAGCTTGGTCAAGATCTTAACAATTGTTTTGTTGAAGGCCTCGGCCAGACCGTTCGTCGAAGGGTTATAGGCTGTGGAAGAGATGTTCTATATTCGGAATTTGTCACAAAACCTGGTGAATGCATGACTAATGAACTGTGTGCCGTTGTCATGGATGATACGCCGAGATACGCTGTATCGGTATATGACATGGTGTTTGATGAACTTGATCACATCATTGGTCTTGACTTCTCTTAAGGGGACGGCTTCGGCCCACTTAGAGAAGTAGTCGGTGATCGCGAGGATGAAGCGATGGCCTTTCGCAGACGACGGGGATATTGGCCCGACTATGTCCATCCCCCATGCTTCGAAGGGTCATGACGCCTTTGTCGGGTATAGGTCTTCGGGAGGTTGATGCATGTAATTGGCGTGGATTTGGCACGCGTGGTAGCGCCTTACGTAAGTGACTGCGTCGCTGACCATCCCAGGCTAAAAGTAGCCTATCCTTCGCAAGTGATCCTAAAGTTTGGGTCTAGGCTGGTGAGCGCCGCAAGTGCCGTCATGGGCTTCGCGTAGGGCCTACTGTGCTTCTGCCTTTGAAAGACATCGAAGTAATAAGCCGTCGTACGACCTCCGATATAACGTCTTGGTGGTCAAATCGTAGTAGAACCTCGAGGCACATCGTCGGATGGACTCGCGTTCTCTTGCGTCTTTGGGTAACATGTCGTATAGGACGTAATCGATGATCGGGAGATGCCAGTCCTTTAGGTCAGGCTGATCCGAGATTTGATGGGTGGCGTTCACTTCTGGCACGTCTTTTAGTCGAAAGAGCCTTCGGCTCGCCACTGTGACCCATTGGGTCGTTCCTAATGGCTGGGCCAAGTTAGCCGCCAAGGATACGAGGGCGTCCGCATGTGCGTTCTTGGAACGGAGCACGTGCTCGATGCGGAAACTTTTGAATGACTCCACTAGCTTGATAGCCGCTTTGTGAAGCGGGATCAGGTCATCGTTTCTAACTTCGTACTCGCCGGTCATCTGCTTGACGATGAGTTGAGAGTCGCTGTAAGCCTCTAGATACTTTATCCCTAATTCTTTTGCTAACTCAAGCCCGGTGAGTAGCGCATTGTACTCAGCCACGTTGTTGGTGCATGGCTCTGTTAGAGAAAAGGCTCGGGGCAACATGTGGTTATGCGGAGAAATAAGGACCACCCCCACTCCCGCAATAATAGAACCACTCGTGCCTACCCGAGACGCGCCATCGAAGAACATTTGCCAAATCTCCGGTGATGAAGTCAGGTTGACTTCGAGGAGTTCATCGGGCAAATCTTCAAATAAATCGGTCTTCGCCCTTAGTGGGTGACTAGCCATAAGATCGCAAATGGCCTGTCCTTTGACTGACTTTTGTGGCATGAAATGGATATCATACTAGGACAGTATGAGTGTCCACCTGGCCAAACGCCAATTTAACACCACGGGCTATGTCATGAAAACTCGGATGGGGTTCATTCGGGAAATGACGTGGATTGTCTGGCCGACCAGGTAGTGCCGCATCTTTTGGACGGCGAATACTAAGGCCAAACATTCCTTCTCGACCATCGGGTACCGCTGTTCGGCGCCTTGTAAGGTCCTACTTAGGTAGTAGATGCCTTGCTCGTGGCCAGTGTCGTCATTTTGCGCCAGGAGGGCACCCAGAGAATGATCCATGGCCCGTACGTAGATGAGGAATGGCTTCCCCGATATTGGAGCCGCAAGGACAGGCGGGTTCGAGAGGTAAGCTTTGATTTCCTCAAATGTCCGTTGACAAGGCTCATCCCACACGAAGGAAGTACCTTTCTTCATTAGTTTGGAGAAGGGTTGACACTTGCCCGAAAGATTTGAGATGAACCTTCGGATGTAGGCCAATCGCCCTTGAAGACCCCTTAGTTCTTTGAGGTTTCGGGGTGGTTGAAGCTCTTGAATGGCTCGTATCTTGTCTGGGTCAATCTGGATTCCTTTCGTCGTGACGATAAAACTGAGGAATTTACCACTAGACATCCCTAGGAATGATTTCGTAGGATTCATCTTGAGTTGATGGGTCCTCATGAGCCCGAACATCACCCTCAAGTCTTGGAGGTGGTCACCTTTGCAGCGACTCTTCATGACCAAGTCGTCCACATAGCATTCGACCATCTTTTGTAGGTAATCATGAAAGATCGTACTCATGGTGCGTTGATAGGTGGCGCCGGTATTTTTGAGTCCGAAGGGCATGACTGTGTAGCAGTATACCCTCACGGGAGTCCTGAATGAAGTGTGTTTCTTGTCTTCAGGGTGCATTTTGATTTGATTGTGCCCTGAGAAACCATCCATGAAGGACATCCTCTCGAATCCACACGTGTTATCAATGATGACATCCGTGATAAACCATCCATGAAGGACATCCTCTCGAATCCACACGTGTTATCAATGATGACATCCGTGATGGGCAAAAGGAACTCGTCCTTAGGTCATGCGGCATTGAGATCCCTAAAGTCAATGCAGATGCGGATCTTACTGTTTTTCTTTAGGACTGGAACAATATTGGCTACCCAGTCGGGGTGCTGTTCCTCTCTGATGAAGCCAGATTCGATAAGCTTCTTCACTTCGGCCTCGATTGCCTCCATGATTTGCGGACGGAATCGCCTTTGCTATTGCTTGACTGGTTTGGCGTCTGGGCCGATGTTGAGGCGATGCATAGCGACCCACGGGTCGAGGCCGAGCATGTCCTCGTAGTTCCATGCGAAGACGTCGATGTACTCCCGTATGAGGGTAATGAGATCTTCTTTTTCCTGAGGTGGTAGACTGCCGCTGATGAATATGGGTTTGGGGTTCGCCTCATCACCCATGTTCACTTGAAGGATTTCATCTTCGGTCGGTGGTTCACGTTGCTCGAAGCGGCTGTTCCACTGAGCGTTAACATGGCGATCCCATGTCTCATCGTAAAGCGGGACTTGTTCGTCCTCAACCATTTCGGCGGGATCGACTGCATCCCATGTCTCATCGTAAAGCGGGACTTGTTCGTCCTCAACCATTTCGGCGGGATCGACTGCAGCCATGTTGACCGTAAGGTTGTCAAAGAGGTCTCTTACGCTAACATCGGAGTCCCATGCCGAGGTCGTCGACGATTGGTCCCCCGAACGCGCATAGTCGGAATCCTCATTGACATAACAGAATAGATCCGATGAGGAAGAGGAGTAGCCTAAACCCCTCCGAGTCTTATTGAAGTAATTTGAGGGTTTGCCTTTAGGTACGTAAGCGGGTCGAATGACCGTCTTGCACCCTCGGTCGTAATTCAGGCCTTCTAAACGAGTGAAGTCATACCCCATGTCGCTCATCATGCATTTTGCGACTTGACTGTATTGTGAAAACTGAGGCACGGGGTCCTCGTATTCGGATTCGTCCCACAGCATGCGCAAGGGGCGGTCAATACACCCAAAGATAATGTCTTCTTGATAGCTATTCCGGGCTGGCACGACAAGTACAGCTTACGACGCCTCGATCGGCTGGGCCTTCGTAACATATGACGAGCATACGGGCAAGTGCAGGGAGGGATCGCTCTGGAGTTTTGACACTAGGTTATTAGGCGCATCATCCTCGGATGTGGAGCAAGACGACTAATAAGCAAAGTTGGACTTCTCATTCATGATAATCTCCTCCGCCTGAACAGCGTTGGTTACATTGTGACTCTCGTAACCGATTACAATTGCCTCGAAGTCGTTTAAGATTAGGACATCGTCGTACTCAGGCTCGCTATCTGCCTCGTTGTTGCTCTCCAGTTCCTCGATCGGTGGTTCGTCGATGTCTTGGTATAGCAGAGAGTCTGTGAAGTAGTTCTCGACACCCTTGAAGGGTTGTTTGTCAGCCACTACCATCTTCACTTGCTCGTAATCATCCACATACTTCAAACATTGGTGTAATGTGGACGGGACTATTCGGTTGCCATGGATCCACGGACGTCCTAAGAGCACGTTGTAGGATGATTCAGCGTCGATAACATAGCAGGTCACCTCAGTCTTCATGTCGCCTATTCGACATTTTAGGCGGATCTTGCCAAGTGGCCGAGTCCCCGTAGCGTTAAAACCAAAGATAGTTGTGGTAGTCTTGGACAGACGCTTTGGCGGTATCCCTAGGTGTTTGATCAATTTCAGGGGGACAATGCTCAATGTGGAGCCTGGGTCGACCTGAATTCGATCCACTTTCGACGAGCCGACGTACCCTGTGAAGTACAAGGGTCGGTCATGAGACGTGCTCTTGATGAGCATGTCCTCAGGAGTGAAAGTGATGCACGGGACCCGTCTCTCGGAGGTTTGGCAACATGTCACGCATTCCTGTTCTGTATCCTCTTCCCTCGAGAAGTGGGTGGAGAAGGCCTCTGAGTCGGCCAACGCCTCTTGTAGGGCTTCCCGGGTAGGCCTGGATAGCCGCAGGAGATCGTACATGGTAATGCGCGCGGGGATGATCCTCAGCTGCGCGGGTACATTAAATCGGAAAGGTTGACGGCTTGAGCTTGGCCTATCTGGCTCTGGAGGGGTTGTCGCGGCTGGCCTCATGGGAGGTCCTGCCAGGTTTTCTGCCCTCGTGGGATACTCTTTCGCGAATTCTCTCCCTGCTCTTGTGGAGAGGACAGTGGTTTCCTCTTCAGAGTCAGTGGGGGTGGCCATTATTGTCTTATCTCCACCCAGGATAGCGGAGACGACATTGCAAGGTTTTCCCTTAGCCTTTTTTGAGGGCTTTGTAGTCCATTGCTCGTCATTGAGGAGGTCCGGATGGACCCACATCACCTGACCTGAGAGCAAAATCTGCGATACTAACCCTTTTCCTCTTTGATTATGAGGATCATCATTAGTGACCTTCAGGATTGCCTTGGGGATAGGGATTATCCCTGCTGGAGTCTGAACCTCCGGGAGACCCGTCCCAAAGCTCAAGGTGACCATGTTCGTGGTCACTTGCTTTTGAACCTTCTCCTTCTTTAGGACTCCCGCATCGTAGAGGGCTTGGAGCTTATCCTTGAGGATGTAACACTTAGACGTGTGGTGGCCAAGGAATCTGTGATAGGCACAATAACTCGGGTCATTGGTTTTGTTCGCCTCCTCAGGCTTCGCAGCTTCTGGCAATTTAATTCGACCGCTCTTGAGCAGAGTATCGAATGTCGCCACCACCTGATCTTCTTTGAAGTCGTATTGCCATGGGGGCGTTGCTCGAATTGTCTGGGTTTCGGCCTTTGAGTAGTTTTTTGCACCGGGGTGGAGTCGACGGCCATGATCTCTTTTCCTCTTGTCCGTGGGGGATTCTTAGGCACGACTGGTTCTGTAGCTCCCTTTTTGGGCTGCGGTTCTTCGGCCTCCAACCTCTTGATCATATTTTCCACCTGCTCGCCTTGGCGAACAAGTTCTTTCCAGGTCCGGGTTTCCACCGCGCCAACCTTGGATGGAATATGGATCGAGAGATTATTGTGGCACATCTCGATCAGTGTTGATTCGAAAACTTGATCCCGACAGTGGACCGATCGGTTCCTGAACCTCTTCACAAAGTCGTTGACCGACTCCGACTTCCGTTGCT
The DNA here is from genome assembly GCF_001876935.1 of Asparagus officinalis. Taxonomy (NCBI): domain Eukaryota; kingdom Viridiplantae; phylum Streptophyta; class Magnoliopsida; order Asparagales; family Asparagaceae; genus Asparagus; species Asparagus officinalis. The sequence goes on from NC_033800.1 coordinate 86,569,054, forward strand.
TTTCAGCGAGGAGGGTGGCCATTGACACCTCTGTGTCGTCGTCGAAGAAGCGGGCCAAGAAGAGTCTTTCGGCATCGGCCCATGACTTGATAGAGCCAGGTTCTAACTTGCGGAACCATTCGAAGGCCACCCCCTTAAGGGTGCCTATGAATAACCGGGTGAGAATAGTGTTGTTCCCCGTAAGGAACTCGGTCTGCGCTATGAAGTAATAAATGTGTTGCGAGGGTGAGCCCTTGCCGTCGAATTGCACCAAGCTAATAGGCTTGAACTTCGTCGGGTAGGGGACTGTATCCCACTTGACAGGATAGGGGCGGACCACCCCCAGCTTATTCATGTTCTGCTAAAGCTTTAGCGCGTTGAGCTGGTCTTGGAACTCGTCGAACCTCTTGTCGCGGGCGCTACCCCCAGTATGCGACGTTCCTAGCGATGTCTTGGAAGAGAAATCGGATGGTGGATCGATATTATCTTCCATTTCGGTCGCTGGATGATGGGGAGGCACTCACTTCTTATCCCCTGTTCGCTGGGGTAAGGTATGTTGGGTTCTTTTCTTCTTCTTTTTCTTATTCAGAAGCTGCTCCAACATCTCTCTCAAAGATTCAATAGTTTCCCGTTGTTCTTCGAGCTTTTGGGTCACCGCTTGTTCATGGGTGAGTTCAGCCATGTGTAGCCTTGCCAGTGCATCCTGACTTGAGTGCGATGTCTGGGACGTAGCTGCCGCCGAGTGAACCTCGTTCTCACCATCGGAGGGAGGTGTTAAGGTCGAATAATCAAACCCAATGCTCACCCCCGTGCGACTACGAGTGCGTTGGTATATACCGTCTCGCTCATGTTGGGCGAGCGGAGGATTAGGTCCCAGGAAAGAGTCCGAATCGTGAGAACCAGAAAAGATGGCCTTGCCCTTATCCGTCATGTTGATTGTAGCGGATGAGAGTTCTCGATCTTCGGCGGCGCTTCCTTTTTGGTGATGACGCCTTTGATGAGAGGGTCTCGATCGGGAAGGCTGTCGAGAGAGCCTCTCGAACACCAAAAGTTTCGCCATTCTTATACATTGGCAGTTAGCGAGTACTGTTTGGATGAGCCTCTCACAGTGGCACTGAGGATTCGCCTCGCGTAGGGTGCGTTTTCGGGTTAAGTAACCCCGGAGGTCCTCCGTGGGCGATTGGCGACAACTCCCGGCGTCAGACGGATCGCTTGGGTGACTGCACGAGAGAGTTCTGGATGCGTCCCCTGATGTACACTGGGTAGGATGGCTGGACATCGAGGTTGGGCGAGTTTGCCTTGACAGGCGAGTCCTCACGTTCGGGCGAACTCCAGCGTGCGGGCGAGATTCAACCCCTCGATCGCGTGGGTGGGTTTGCGAGGCATCACCTACCGCTTTGCCCTTTGGGTCAAGGCTCTCCCGCTTGTTACACTTATCTGTCGAGGGGTCCTGGTAAGACTCGCCTGCCTTCAAGGGTTCGTCTTTTCGTGCTGGTTCGCTCGCTCGGGGTAGCTTATTCGCGTCAGGGATGTGACCTGAGAAGCGAAGTCCACCCAAGCGGGCGGTCCCGTCCTTCTTGGTTGGCGCTCCTGATTTGGAGAGCCTTCCGGCGTCGGGCGAGTTGCTCCCTCGTCTAACATTTTTTGGGCCCGCGTAATAGTTCAAGCCATCGTGTGAGACGAAGGCTTGGGCCTCTTGTTTGGCGAGTGCCTACCGTCGTCGCTGGCTGTAGGCTGTCTAAAAATCACAATAGATAGTTGATCCCCCATCAAACACCGATGATGGAAGTTACAATCTGACGACTTCCAGAAAGCTACAATTTGAGGACTTTAACGTAGAAGGCTACAATCTGACGACCTTCACGATAACTGATGAAAGCTCTAATTCAACAGCATTCACAATCAACATCGGGAGTTACAATCTGACGACTCTCAAGGAGCCAAGACGAAGATTACAAGAGGACGATCTGTGCAAAGCTCTAGCAAAAGAGACTACAAATTGACGGTCTCTTCATATTAGAATGCAGATATCTCTCAAACCGTAAGGAATTTGGCGAAACGGAGGAAGCGAACCGAAGCCTTCGGCTAGGTTCGGATGGCCCCATAACGCAGAGGTCGTAGCTGCGTTCCAGGTCCAAAACGCAGAGTTCACCTCTGCGTCTCAGATGCCAAAACGCAGAGTTCACCTCTACGTCTCAGATGCCAAAACGCAGAGTTCACCTCTACGTCTCAGATGCCAAAACGCAGAGTTCACCTCTGCGTCTCAGATACCAAAACGCAGAGTTCATCTCTGCGTCTCAGATGTCAAAACGCAGAATTCATCTCTGCGTCCCAACTGTGCGTCTCCAATTTACAGAACGCGTGCGGCCTGTGCGTTTCCAATCTCTAGCAGAGATTTAACTATGCGTCTCATCTCTAAGACGCAGAGTTAAGGTCCAGAACGCCAATTTAGGCGTTTGACTTGTTCAAACACAAGTTGAACGGCCTCAAAACCATTTATCCTACGTTCTAAGGGATTTCCGCCCCACTTAGGAGCGGATTAAGGGGGTAGTTACCACCCTTAATCCCCTATAAATAGTGGAAAACTCAACTGAGTTCGGATCCTTCTTTTTGGGGGGAGCAAAGAAGAGATCTTCGGCTAGCTTTTGAGGGGAATTGTTGGAGTTTTGGAGACCAGCAACAGGATCTTCTTCATCCTTGGCTTACTAACCGATTTCGGTTAAATCAACTCGGTTTAAATCAACTCTTTTTCAAGAGTTTCCAACTTGTCCAGAGTTATCAACTCGTCCAGAGTTTCAAACTTGTTTTGCAAGTTCTCCACATCGTCGAATCGTGAGGAGAAGACTTTGTTTTAGTGAATCAAGACGTGCGGATCGTCAACGGAGAGCAAACTCGACGCGAGCATTCGAGGGAGGCACTCCACCGCCACCGTGAAGAACCCAGAATTAAACAAAGGGGAGAATCAAATTCATTCTCCTCTCTTTTGTAATCGGAATCCAAATTGTAATTGATTTTGAGAGGAATACAAGTCAATTTTTCTTTCATTGTCTTTTTACTGCAAATTTCTAACAAACAAAAGATGGCGACTCTGCTGGGGATTAGCTTCTCTGACGAAAAAGTGGTGGCGCAATCCGACGTTCATCTCACTGGAACGACTGTTGAAACTCTGATTATCGAGTTTGATCAAGCCAAGTACGAGGAGGCCCTCTCCTCCGGATCCCTTAGCCCCAAGGCTATGCGCAAGATCCACAAAGTTTCTGAGGAGACTAAAGCTCCAGTTGTAGCCAACTCATCTAAAGACTATCTCCCATGGGGGTTGCACTGTTCATACAGTCCCCTCTCTAAAGGAGAAGACTCGACTTCGGCACAACTCCAAAGAAGCCGATTCTCCAATCAACGCGAACTCCTCGTTTGCGAGCCTCAACATGAGCTCTGCATAAGCCAAGCTAAACGCAACCCTCAGGTGTGCGTTTTCCAGATAGAACGCATCCTTCAGAGGCGTGTTCCAACATCTAAACGCAGACATCAAACCTGCGTTGATCTGGCTGAACGCAACTCTCAAGAGTGCGTCCCAGAACCAAAACGCAACTCTCAAGAGTGCGTCCTAGAACCAAAACGCAACTCTCAGGAGTGTGTTACACAAACTGAACGCAACTCTCAGGAGTGCGTTTCAGAATCCGAACGCAGGTCGCAGGACTGCGTTTTACTAGCAAAACGCAAACTTTGGTCTTGCGTTAATCAAGCTAAACATGACCCTCGTGTTCCTTCTTTGGAACACGATATGATTCGTCGTGTTCAAAATGATCAACATGGAGTTAAAATTGATGTTTTCCAAGAACCAGTCCCATCCTTTAACGGACAGGGGGTTCCATCTTTACCCTCACGCTTCGTGAGAGGTTCATCCCAAGTCTCTGACTTGCGGGAATTGCTGTCGATGTTCAACCAACCGACGAATGTCGTTTTGCTCAATAATCGACGACATCCTCACGGGAAGAAGACTTTAGAGGATGAATACCTTGGAGTCACTTCTAACATGGTTGGTAGAGGGAGATCATCAACCCTTAGTTCTGACAAGTCATAGACAGATCGTTCTCCAAGCGTCAGAGAAATCACTAACGAGTTTGAAGGAATCTACCAACGTACTCGAACTCGAACAGGAGCCATTCCTCCTATCAACTATCGGAGTTTAGCCAGAGGAACTAATTCCGATGACGAACACTCAGCCATTACGGAGTCCCAATCATCGAGCTCTTTCGTTCGACATGAGAGCTTCGCCCACATGGCAGAACATTCTGAAGATCTTTCGAAGAGGGTTGATGAGCAGGAGGCCATGCTCAAATCATAGCAGGAGGCCATCAATGAACTCATGGCCATGCTAACTCAAATCGTCGCAGACAAGGCCAAATCTCAGGAGACAGATTCGCCGCTTAGGCAAGAATCTTCCCGGAGAGGAAAAGCATCTTCATCCCGACCTCACACAAGCAAAGGGAAGGGAAAAGTGGTTGATGATGCGGCTTCTGACCAAGAAGCCCACAGCCTGGAATCTTCCTCTGATGAAGGAAGAGAGAATGAGAACGAGCAGAATCTTCAGTCTGCCAAAATGGAAGAATTGGAAGCCCGACTCAAAGCCATTGCTAACAGAAGCGAGCTCCAAGATGAGGGAGTTATCAGACCCTATCCTGCCGAATGGGATGCAGCCCCTTATCCTCCAAAGTTCGAGGTCCCGACGCTACAAACTTTTGACGGCACGGGATCACCGAACCAACATATTTATCATTTCAAGTCACAGACTAGAAATGTAATATCAAACGATGCCATACTGCATTGGCACCCTCAAGGGAGTTGCCTTTGAATGGTTCAGGAAACTTCCCGTGGGATGTATCCAAAAGTGGACAGATCTAGAGAGACTATTCCTATCAAGATTCTTTGAAGAGGATACAGAAGTCTCCATTCATACCCTTCTTGCCACCAAGCAGAAGAAGAGGGAGTCCGTCAAAGCCTATGTCAAAAGGTTCTGATCCATGGCTCTCCGGTGTTCGTCAGGTATGACACAGTCTACCTTAGTAGAGACCTGTCGACACAACTTGCAAACCGACCTCCTAGCCCGAATAGGAGTTGCAGAATGCCGTTCTTGGAGACAACTAATCTCTCAAGGCGAGCAGGCTCAAAAAATCATTGCCAGGATCAAAGCTGAAGAACAAAGTAGGCAGGATCAACCTGAGCAATCGGACCAAGCCCAACCTTCTCCTGAGCAATCAGACCATGCCCAATCTCCTCAGTCAGAAGGGGAAGATACTACGGCCGCTGAAGTCAATCCTTTCCAGTAGGATTGCGGGTCCAATAACTATCACATTAACGGTTACCTCTGATAGTCAAACTCGTTAGATAATGGCTCACTAGGCGATGTGTCATGTCTACCCTTTTCTCCCCTTGCACTTGTTCAAGACTGGGGGTTGGTTTATTGGTAGTTCATTGGATTTTGTGAAATAAATTTTCTGAGTTGTTATGTTTAATAGAATATCTCTGTCAACCATAAAATCTACCAGAACTATCATCAACTTGTCAATCCGCTTCCATAGGATGGCAGGCCCACAAAACTATCACGTTAACATTTACCTCTGATAGTCCATCAACTTGTCAATCCACTTCAATAGGATGACAGGTCTATCAAAACTATCACGTTAATGATTACCTCTGATAGTCCATTTCCTCTAAATTCCCCACCAATCCTCACGTTAATGATTACCTCTGATAGTCCATTTCCTCTAAATTCCCCACCAATCCTCTTCAAGTAGGATGACAGGTCCACCAAAACTATCACGTTAACCGTTACCTCTGATAGTCCATTCCCTCCAGATTCTCCTGCCAATCCTCTTCAATAGGATGGCGGGTCCACAAAACTATCACGTTAACAGTTACCTCTGATAGTCAAACTCATCAGATAATGGCCTACCAGGTGATGTGCCTCTATTTCGACTTCATGGATAGTGCCTCACTAGGCGATATGCCTTGTCTACCTCTTTTTCTTCCCCTACTAAGTCTTAATCAAGACTGGGGGTTGGTTACTTGGAATCCATTGGATTAAGAGTAACGAATCTTTCACATCGTCGAGTTAATATTACACTTCTGACGATCATCATCCCCACAGAGTATGCATTCAACTTGCATCACTCCTAATTTGTCACGTTAACAATATACCTCTGACAACAATTAACTTATCAATCCTTGACAATAGGATTATAAGTCCTCAAAATTGCTCAAATCGCATCGTCAATAGGGTGATAAGTCCACAAAGTTGCTCCGATCGCAATTCTCTTGTCATGTTAATATCAAACACCTCTGACAATCCACTTATCAATCCTCGTCAATAGGATGATAAGTCCATAAAGTTGCTCCAATCGCAACACACATCCTGTCACGTTAACACTAAACCTCTGACAAATTCACTTATTAATCATCGTCAATAGGATGACAAGTCCACAAAGTTGCTCCAATCGCAACACACATCCTGTCACGTTAACACTAAACCTCTGACAAAATCAACTTATCAATTCTCTTCAATAGGATGATAAGTCCACAAAGTTGCTCCAATCGCAACACACATCCTGTCACGTTAACACTAAACCTCTGACAAATTCACTTATTAATCCTCGTCAATAGGATGATAAGTTCACAAAGTTGCTCCAATCGCAACACACATCCTGTCACGTTAACACTACACCTCTGACAAAAATCCACTAATCGACTCTTCTCAATAGAGCGATAGGTCCATAAAATACTGTTAGGTTAACATCACACCTCTAACAGTCAAACCCCCCAATGAACTTGTTAATCTTTTTTCAACAAGAATAGCAAGTTTTCATTATGAAATCCCTAACGGATTAAAGATTTTTTGGAATCATCCTAGTGATAATAAAGAAAATTTCTGAATTTCACTCTAAGTGGAAATTCATGCCAAGTTAATATTACACCTCTGGTACTTCCAACTTTCTTTCAGTGTTTCAAGTAACACAGGAAGAAACAGCATCAAAAATCCATGCCTTCACGCATGGGGGACTTTATCTCGATCCCTAATTAGAGATAAGTCTATGCCAAACACGCGTTGTCGGTTAATCTTTCGCCGTGAAAAAGACACCAGGATTCATGCCTGGGGGAATTTATCTCGACCCCTAAACAGAGATAAGTCTGCATTTAACACATGCTGCCGGGTAGCCTATTCTCGCGATAATGGCAAAGCCTACGTATTTAATATCGTAGCAGGTCGTTATTAATAACGTCAAAATCCATGCCTTACATGCACGGGGAACTTTATCCCAAATCCTAAGTAGGGATAAGTCTACGCCTAACACGCGTTGCCGGTTAATCTTTTTCCGTGAAAATGACAAAGTCTATGTATTCAAAATCATAGCATCAAGACTAAGAGAGTTCATTCTCTTAGCACAANCCTACGCCTAACACGCATTGCCGGTTAGTCTTTTTCCGTAAAAATGATAAAGTCTATGTATTCAAAATCATAGCATCAAGTCTAAGAGGGTTCATTCTCTTAGCACAACGTTACATGTGAAACGGATTCAAATAATTCACATGCTAGCCCGACTCAAACGGTAGTCGGTAAAGGCTTATCAAATCCGTTGATGGCTGAGGGTTTGCCAAAAATCCTATGCATGTTCGTAGGTCCATTAGCTTAATGGATGTGAGCCGGGACTTGAAACAGATGAGCTAAAGACAAGTCTCAAAGACTTAGTCAAAAATGCACGTAAGCCACTTCCTTGTCTCAAGTCAAAACGCCGAGGTCAGACCTGCGTTGCAAAAATCATGACGCCGAGGTCACACCCTGGTTCCAACTTTAAAAACGCCAAGGTCAGACCCGCGTTACAAAAATCATGACGCCGAGGTCACACCCGGGTTTCAAATTCAAAACGCCAAAGTCAGCCCCGCGTCTTAAATTCAAAACGCAGGGGTCCCCCCCAGCATTCCAGAAGCAGGATTATGATACATACATTCACAAAGGTCCTACGTGGAAAATCCCTTCAACCAAGATGCCTTCGAAGCGAGTGCAGAGAACGACTCCTTTACGATAAGAAATCAACAGCTCGAGGATCATAGTGAGATCCAAAGTATTCCGAAAATTCGTCCCAGTCAACCACGAACTTTTGAAAACTTTGGAGGGGGTTCTGTAGGCTGTCTAAAAATCACAATAGATAGTTGATCCCCCATCAAACACCGATGATGGAAGTTACAATCTGACGACTTCCAGAAAGCTACAATTTGAGGACTTTCACGTAGAAGGCTTCAATCTGACGACCTTCACGACAACTGATGAAAGCTCTAATTCAACAGCATTCACAATCAACATCGGGAGTTACAATCTGACAACTCTCATATTTTCAAGGATCCAAGACGAAGATTACAAGAGGACGATCTGTGCAAAGCTCTAGCAAAAGAGACTACAAATTGACGGTCTCTTCATATTAGAATGCAGATATCTCTCAAACCGTAAGGAATTTGGCAAAACGGAGGAAGTGAATCGAATTTGGCTTGGTTCGGATGGCCCCGTCTCGTCGAGATAGCTGATTTTTATATATAATTCGTCCAATTCCGACTTACGGTTTGAAAGTTATGACCTGTTCTTCGCAGCAAGTTATGTTCTGAAGTCCGTCTGCAAGACTGGACTTCGTCAGAACATCGGACTTAGCCTGAAGCTCACCGAGCCCACCTAAGGCTCACCTCTGCATCCAAGATTCAAAACGCAGAGGTCGTTCCCACATTCTAAACTCAAAACGCAGAGGTCGTGGCTGCGTTCCAGATACAAAACGCAGAGGCCGTAGCTGCGTTCCAAACTCGAAACGCAGAGTTCATGCAGAACCCAACTCTGCGTCTCAGATGCCAAAACGCAGAGTTCACCTCTGCGTCTCAGATGCCAAAACGCAGAGTTCATCTCTGCGTCTCAGATGTCAAAACGCAGAATTCATCTCTGCGTCCCAACTGTGCGTCTCCAATTTACAGAGCGCGTGCGGCCTGTGCGTTTCCAATCTCTAGCAGATATTTAACTCTGCGTCTCATCTCTAAGACGTAGAGTCAAGGTCCAGAACGCCAATTTAGGCGTTTGACTTGTTCAAACACAAGTTGAACGGCCTCAAAACCGTTTATCCCACGTTCTGAGAGATTTCCACCCCACTTAGGAGCGGATTAAGGGGGTAGTTACCACCCTTAATCCCCTATAAATAGTGGGAAACTCAACTGAGTTCGGATCCTTTTTTTTTGGGGGAGCAAAGAAGAGATCTTCAGCTAGCTTTTGAGGGGAATTGTTAGAGTTTTGGAGACCAGCAACAGGATCTTCTTCATCCTTGGCTTACTGAGACCAGCAACAGGATCTTCTTCATCCTTGGCTTACTAACCGATTTCGGTTAAATCAACTCGGTTCAAATCAACTCTTTTTCAAGAGTTTCCATGGCTTACTAACCGATTTCGGTTAAATCAACTCGGTTCAAATCAACTCTTTTTCAAGAGTTTCCAACTTATCCAGAGTTATCAACTCGTCCAGAGTTTCAAACATGCTTTGCAAGTTCTCCACAGCGTCGAATCGTGAGAAGAAGACTTCGTTCCAGTGAATCAAGACGTGCGGATCGTCAACGGAGAGCAAACTCGACGCGAGCATTCGAGGGAGGCACTCCACCGCCACCGTGAAGAACCCAGAATTAAACAAAGGGGAGAATCAAATTCATTTTCCTCTCTTTTGTAATCGGAATCCAAATTGTAATTGATTTTGAGAGGAATACAAGTCAATTTTTCTTTCATTGTCTTTTTACTGCAAATTTCCAACAAACACTGGCGAGCTCCTCTAGAGAGAAGAGTGTCCGTGAGGGCTGTGGCGGTACAGTCTGCGCCGGAAGGAACTTCCGTTCTTTCCGGGGCGGGTACCTGTGAGGGCCGCTTGGCGACCCATCTGGCAGGCTTTTGCCCTGGCTTGGCCTTGATTGATTTGGAGGGAGAAGGTCCCTCCGTCGAGACTTGGGTGGAGCCTTCAGGCGCGGAGGCTTTGACCGTTTGAGGTTGGCCTCTGCGCACGACTCGGTGGCGTTTGCGGGACGCATTGCCACCAGAGGAAGAGGAAGACAAGTACTCTTCGTACTTGGCTTGGTCAAACTCGATCTCTAGGGACTCCACAGTCTTCCCAATAGCAACCTCGTCGAACTGAGCTACCACCATTTTGTTTGAAGAAATAACTTCTCCCACTGTGGTCACCATCTTCTGTAGGTGTAAATTTTAATCTCCCAAAAACAGGGAACTTCGCTTGTATTGATAAGAATAGCTTATTACAAACTAATTAATCGAAATTACAACAGAAGCAGAGGGAATGCCCTCCTTGTTTAAATGTGGGGAATTTCGGTAGCTACAGGATGCTTCGCTCGGTTCTCACACCGAGTCTGCTTCCCTTGGACGGTTCGACCGAGGTTGCTGGCGAGCTTCAGTACACAGTAGAGGCTCGGGTTGATGGACTTTGAATCTCCTAGTTTGACTGCGATCAGGGCTCGGAACTAGAGGAGGGCGTTGTAGTGCAAAGGTTAAGCAAAGAAGTCGTCGTTGACCCGATCGGGGGTTGAGAGCTAGTGGTTCGGTTAACTGAGGGGATTAATCAATTAACTATGGGCGAGCTACTGAATGTTGGATCGTTCTATGTTGAATGCTCCACACCTTCGAACCCTTCGAACCTTTTCCCCCAGCCCATTCATTGTGGCTAGAAGAAGCTCTTAAATAGAGGAGAGATGGATTGCCCCCCCCCTAAATCATGGGATGTGACCATGTACTGTTGAGAGGTATGTTGCTGCTCACCTGTACTATGAGCGGTCATTCGAGGTGCTGTGTTTCACATCACATCACGTAGGAGTGAAATGGCCTTTCCTCGTATGTGAGACAGCGGCTGCCCAATACTCGAGTGTGTTTGGCTAGCTCGTCGAATGCCGGCTAATCCTGACCTTGACTAGGACAGGCGAGATGAACTGCATTTATAGGGGTGCAGGTTGATCTGGCGTCTGTCTGATCATTCGTACTGTGAACGGCCACTCGACGGGCTTAGAATACTGTGCTCTCTCCCTTCACATCATGAGAAGTGGGAAAATGGGTGTCCAGTACTCGAGTGGGTTTGGACAGCTCGCCAAGTGCCGGCGGGTCTAGCTCTCGATTCGGACGGGCGAAGTGAACTGCATTTATAAGTGCACAGGCAGATTTGGTGCCTGTCCGATCACTCGTACTGTGAGCGGCCACTCGACGGGCTTGGAGTACTATGCCCCCTCCCTTCACATCACGGAAAGTGGGGAAAACCCATCCTTGTATGAAGTGGAAAGGCCGTCGGGTATGAATTTGGCCCTCGACTCGTGCAGGCGAGTCGAGTAAGCGGGCGAATTTGGATGATCTTGACTTATGCAGGCGAGTAGATCATACAGGCGAATCTGGATGACTTCGGTTTATGGGGCGAGCCTACCATACCGGCGAATCTAGGTGACTTCAGCTCATGAGGGCGAATTATGGGGCTTGTGTGGTTTGGGCTTGCGCCAACGAGCGCAACCCGTGGTTGCGGTTCGCCCTTCAGTCTTCACCCAAGTGGGCGGTTCCGATTCGCGGGGGATTCATGTACAAGTTCGTGGCGGTAATTTTTACCGTATACACACCTGAAAGGGGTCTGATGTGTACTCACCACCATTGTCGGATCGCAACGTATTGATCTTTCTCCCAGTCTACAGTTCTAACCTCTTCTTCCACTCTACAAATATATCTAGGGCTTCACTCTTCTTTGCCATGGTATACACCCAACAACACCTAGAATAGTCATCAACGAACGTGATGAACCAATGTCGACCACCAAATGATGCAGTCTTGGTAGGACCCTAAACATCTGTGTGCACGTAATCTAGGATGCCCATCATCCTATGAATAACAGTCTCGAACTTCACCTTTGTCTTCTTGTCAAGTACACAGTGCTCCAGAATTCAATCTTTCCACTCTTGGCTCCCTTCGGAGTGGTTCACCTTTGGAGTAATCAGTAGAGAAAAGCTCGAATCATCTGAATCATCGCCTTTCGCAACATTCACGTCATTGACATTCTGGCCTTTTTTTTTCTTGCCATTCACCTTCTCCTTGAGCTTCGGGCAGTCTCTCTTCCAATGTCCCTGCTCCTTGCAGAATGTATTGTTCTTCGCTAACTAGCAATGGCCTCTTGACTTTGACCTACCTCTATTGCCACCTCTCGGATATGAGCTTCTACATCTTGTCGTCAAGGCCTCTCCTGAAGTACTAGCGCGAGAAGTCTCCTTGTCCTTCCTCTTCAAATCATAGCTCGTCAAAGCGTTAGTTACTTCACTATAGCTGATAGAAGATCTCTCATTCAACAAAGTAAGCACAAATGTATCGTATCCCTCATCCGGTAAGGAACCCAAAAGAATAATAGCCTTGTACTCATCCGATATCTTCTCATCAACATTCGTCAAGTCCGATAACAACTTAGTGTACTTGTTCACATGAACTGCTAGTGAGGTACCCCTGGACATCTGAAATCTGAATAACCTACGCATCAAGTGTAAATCTTTATTCATTTTATGGTGAATCAACATAACAACAGCTAATGCCCTAGCAACAAAGCCACCCCTTCCATTTTATCAGTCATCAAAGTGCTCTAACTACGGTATATTATGTTCCCCCTTTTAATATCTCAAATCAACAAGTTCTAGACATAACTTGTAGCAATTCATAGGAATTCCTCTACAGGGCCAGTTCTGAGATTTTAGGGGCCCTGTGCGAAAAGTAAACACATGACACTTCTCTATATACAAAATATCAATAAATTCCAATTTACTCTTTTGGAGGAGAGAGCGGCGGCCAGATCTGATTTGTGATTCATTGAAGATTGGTTGCTTCTTTTGAAGGAAGGGTTTTGACGTGGACGGTTGAGATTAAGGGGTTTGTGAAATAGACGGTCCATATTTATTCTCCCTATATATATAAATATAAATTAAAAAAATTTGGGGCCCCTAAATTTCGGGGCCCTGTGCGGGCGAACAGGTTGAACTCCCCAAGAGCCGGCCCTGCCTCTACACAATAAGCCAACACTCCCAAAGGAAAACAAGGAAGCACGTGTAATTCTTTGTACTAGTTGTCCAGAGACCAGATAAAATTTTGAAATAGTAAACCAATGGGTGACATACTGAGTATAGGACAATATATTTAAAGTTCCGACAAGTTTTATAAGTATAGTATAAATCATATGTGTAACTAATTATGCCATGAACTTTCAACCATATCTTCAAAAACAGACTCTACAGAAGTGGAAGGAAAATAGAGAAGCAGCAAGCTTTTCATAGAAAATCAAACACAAATGTAACGAGTCAGACTAGCTTGTCATGGGAAAAGGACCTTGTGGCTTATGTTAAATATTTGAGGTGAAAATCAAACACAAGAACTGCTAATGAAGCATGAAGTTATTGGTTTCTCTTTGTCAGATATCACACAACTTCACCGTAAAATAGGCTAAAACTAGTTGTTTATCAAGACACAAGCTTCTACTGCCCACAATTATCATAGAATTAATTTCATATAGAGTCCGCGCGTAACTAACAATTCAACAAATCAGTCTACCAAATGTATTATTAAGAAAAAATCATATAAATACTGAAAAAGTACTAAAAATTAAGAAAATATTATCACATAGATCCATCCAACTTCAGCTAGCTAAAAAACCCTAGATTTCAAAAAGTAGAGAAAAGGAGATGTTTAGAAAAGGAGAAAAAACCCTAAATTAACTTTAAAAAATGGAAAGAACAATTGGGGGAAAATGGCACGTACCAAGCGACTCTGGGTTCAGGAGACGGTTGAGGCGATGGAGGATGAGGCGGCGGAGGACGGATTAACGTCGGAGGCTCTGGGTCCGAGGCGGTTGAGGCGGCGGAAGAGGAGGCGGAAGAGGAGGGATTGGAGTATGCGATGGAAGAAGGAGAGGCGTTATGGAGAGGGCAAGATTACCTAGGTTGTTGTTCAAGCAAGGGATTTGGAGTAATTTTGAGGGTGTGGTCTGAGGATGTTTATATAGTTGGGGTAATTTTAGGAAAAGCGATGTATTTGTCCCACAATTATCCCAACAAATCAATAACAGTGTAAAGTTGAATCCATATCCAATTAACCCAGTGAATAACACCAAGAAGTGTTGTTCTAAAAATTATCCTATTATCTCTAAATTTACACCAATCAATAACACCCACCGCAACCACAAGTTCATAATGGATATACGAATCCAACAGGATCCGACCCGATCCCAATCCCCGTCCTTCCCATCATCGCACGCTCGCAGCGTCGCCGCCCTCTTTTCCGCGCTCTGGAACTCGCCTTCTTGACCCCCGAAAGGTTAGAATTTTTTTTTTCTTCTGTTTCTAAACCCTAAACCCCACTATTACACCAAAGGTATCTTCTTTTTTGTTTAGGAAGAAAGCAGTATATCATAGTTTTCTATTAGAAGTACGCAACTTTATGTTTTTAAGATTTCTTTCTCTTCTTCTTATCAAAATTTCTATTTCCCCCCCTAAATTTTAATCAGGAATGTCGACGTATCACAGTGCTCGAGATTTCTTGTTCTGTGGAATCTGTGGAACCCTTTTATCTTTCGCCTCGGCCGATGTTGCAAGATGCCCTCTTTGCAAATTTGAGCGGAATGCATCAGGTTGTTTAATTTCTTAACCCATTGCATTTCAATTTACCGAGATTAAACATTACAAGCGTATACGCTGTCCTGTATCTAAATTGTTGGACTTGGTAAAAAGATTAGGGTTAATTGCACATAAAACCTCTGATTATGGCAGTTTGAAACTTATTAACCCTGTGGATTGAGTTTAGCATATAGAATCCTGGTGAATTTTTTTGTTGTGCCATGAAGGCCTGAAGTCAGGTGAGAAGGTGATGGTGCGCTTTTACCCCAGCCAGGGGAGAGGAAAAAAATTTCACCCCGGGGTGTTTCTGCCAAAATGAAACTGTGGGAGTAGTAAGCTTTAAAACAACTATGTTACAGGGGGTGTATGTGCAATTAATCCAAATTTTAAATCTTATGTGGAGAAGTGAATTAAAAGTACAGGCAGATGGAAATAGTTGAAATTAAATGAAGATAAATAATTGTTAGAGGATGGGTTATAGTGTTTTTTTTTTTGTTTTGTCTAAATAAACATGATGTTTTCATGCAAATCTACGTGATTGATAACTCTGTGGCTTGGAAGGTAGGAACCTAAGGAGTTGCATACAATTTATTACATTTAGAAACAAAATCATTAGGATAGAATTTTTTTGCAATAAACAATTGTTGGTGTTGCAAATCTTAAATCTTTCAAGAGGAAGAAATTTTTTGAAGTTTTTTGAGTTCATTGTTGATCAGCTGAACTAGTCATCATAAAGGAACACATATATTGTTGATTAGCCTCCTGCCAAGGAGAAGAAGAAGATGCATTTTCATAAAGTTTGTGTGCAGATTGAATGTCATTAGCAAAGTATTTGAGAAGAATTTATCAATTTTGCCTCTTAAGACATTAATGTTTAGCAACAAGGTATGTGCTTTTAGCATATTATAGAGTATAAGTATGTTTTTTGTGCATTATAACACAACCAAATTAAAATTTTGCAGTGCCCTCATCTTTTTAGGAGTGTCAAACAACTAAACCACACGGGAAAACTTTCTGTTTTGCTTGATTTTAAGCTCGAGTAATAAATGAGCCTAACTGTAGCCTACAGATGAGCTCAGTGTAAATATCGCCTGATATATCAGGTTTTATGGCAATCCGTAACAATATTTACAGGTTTATGGCATATTCTGATTTAAAATTTTTTGATATATCCGCCAATATCCGATGTATCTGCAATATTGTTCGATATTGGTTTTTTTTGTTTAGGTTTCATTTGGGTTTATGTTAGGTTTGGGGTTTCCAACTTGACCCAAATACCAAATAAAATCCTTCATTTGCGTCAGAAACCATAATCGATCTCACAAAATCCTAACTCTTACAATTTCGACTCTCGCTTCTTTCTCGTTCCTCTCTTGCTCTCTACTGATAAGCTCCCTCTCTCGTTTACCCTCTCTTCTCTCTGCCTCTCCCTCCCTCTCCCACCTTTCTCTCTTTGCTCCCTCTCTCTTCCTCACTCTCTCTGCCCTCTCTCTCTTCCTCTCTTTTCTCGCCCTCTCTCTGCTCTTTCTCTCCCCACACCTCTCTCTTCTTGGTCTCTCTCCCCTCTCTCCCTCCTCCATACCTTTCTTTATCTCTCTCTAAACTCTGTCTACATCTCTTTTAATGTTATGCGATTTAAATGTTTCATGATGCAATAGAGAATAAGGTTTCTATAATCGGTTAGTCATCCTAAAGATATATTATGATGCATTTTATGTTTAGAAATCATTAAATATGTTTAGATAACATATTAGAATGTTATATTATGCATGAACATCATCCAATAATGACATCCTGATATTTACTACATATCCCGGATATATCCTCGATTTTCATAGTTTGATATGGATTTTGATTGTCCGATATTTACGCATATGTGATATCTAAAACAATGGATGAGCTTGAATTTATAAACAAGGAACACAAGCTAGTCGTATTGACTGGTGTATACAAAAAAAAATATTTACAAAATATATTAGAATAATTAATGTGTTTATGCTTGTTGACACTGTCCTCCCTCTAGTCTCTAGTAAACCATTATTAGCTATTTTACCGCCCTCATAAATCATCATTACTAAATACTTTCTTTAAAGTCATCAGATAGTAGTACTTGCATGATTAAATAGTGTAATACAATAAAAGTTGTAGATGTTATTCCAATGGTGTAAAACTAACCTTTTATTCTAGTAGCAATCAGAACTACTTTTTGTAAAGAATTTTATTAATGGACGCTAAGCCAAATTAAACTTACATAGTAACTCGAGCAATTAGCTTAATTGCATAAACCCATGATAATTTTGTGTTTTGCTTAAAAGCTCGAGTAATAAATGACCCAAATTGTAGCCCAAAAACGAGCTTTAATTTTTAAAGAAGCCGAACACCAACTAGGCATATTGGACGGACTGTGTATATAATAGAAATGTACTTACAAAGTATATTAGAATGATTAATGTGTTTATGCATGTTAATACTATCATCCCTCTAGTAAGTCATTACCAACTATTTTAACACTACATATCATCATTCTTACTATATACTTGGTATAAAGTCCTAGTTGTACTTGCATGATTAAATAATGAAATATGATAAAAGTTGTAGATGTTATTCCAATAGGCAGAACTAATCTTTTTGTTATTTTAGTAGCAGTTGAAACTAATATTTTCTTGTAGAATTTTATTAATGGATGCTAAGCCAAACCAAACTTACATTAAGTCGAGCAATTGACTTAATTGCATAAACACATGAAAATGAAAGTTTCATGTTTTGTTGATTTTAAGCTTAAGTAACAAATGAGCCAAAGTGTAGCCTAAAGATGAGCTTGAATTTATAAACAAGCATAACACATGCTACACGTACCAGCCTGTGTATATATAATAGAAATATACTTTCAATGTATATTAGAATGATTAATGTGTTTATGCTTGTTGATACTATCGTCCCTCTAATATCATTACCAACTATTTTAACACTACATATCATTATTCTTTCTAAGTACTTGGTATTAAAGTCATCAGGTAGTTGTACTTGTATGATTAAATAATAAAATACAATAAAAGATGTAGATGTTATTCCAACAGCTAAAACTAACTTTTTTTTAATTCTAGTAGCAGTTGAAACTAATATTTTTTTAGAATTTTATTAATAGATACTAAGCCAAACCAAACTTCCATGGTAACTCAAGCAAGTGGCTTAATTGCATATTATTTACATTGTTTTAAGGTCTAACAAGCCAAACTCGATTTATACATTTTTTCCTAGAAATCACCTTTATAATAGGGTCATTCTACAGAAGCCACCTTTGATTGTCAATTTATACATAAACTATCTTTAAAGTGTTTTGTTGCAATTTACCACCTGTACTCACTTTTCAGTTAACGTGTTTTAGGTTTTGCTGTAATGATTTGCTGTCAAATACCAAGTATATTGGAGAGATGATTCTTAATGGAGGTTAAATAGGGTCATTTACGGAGAACACTTAATTGAAAAGTGAATACGAATGGTTGATTACCAAAAAAAGCACTTTAAAGGTGGTTTATGTATAAATTGGCAATCAAAGATGGTTTCTATAGAACGACCCTATTTTAAAAGT
>NC_033800.1:86587321-86605767 GCF_001876935.1 Asparagus officinalis
TGAAAACTCAAGTTTGAAATGTAAATGACAAATTTGATCTGACCCTATTAAATTTTAAGCCAACCGATCTCATTTATATCTGTATATGTATTGACTCTTAAGTCAAATAATTCATGTAGTGAATCCAAATGTGGAGGGATAATCCTTGATAGAGCAGAAGGAATTCATGTAGGCTTTATTGTTTAGGGTGAACGCTTTATTGTTGTTCTTGTAAAGAGTGCTACCTTCAAATTTGACCTTTAATTATTGTTAATAATGATCCTTGACTGTGATATTTATTATCTATTTGGGATGCCATGATTTGTGCATTACTCTCAAAGAATATGCTTTTAACAGGAATGACGAGGAAATTTTGATTGTTCATGGATTTATAGGACATTTCATCTTATACGGACACTTGGAACTATTAATCCAATGGTTGCATCTTTGCTTAAGCAAAAATTAAGAGAATTGAACACCATCATCTTATTAAAACCGCACTTCAGTGACTAACTGACAATTCAATGTTTGACAAAGTTTCATCCAAAAAGATAGGTAGGGTGCTCAAAGTGAGCAATTATTATTAAATAGCCACTTTGATAGGTTTAATGTTCACATTTAAATAGCTATATTTCCTGGTTGTTAAAAACATGAATGGTTTTTTTTTTTGCACTATTCTTCCTTAAATAAGAAAAAATGTGTATGTTTGTGGCCATGGTAATGCCTTTGAGGCTCTAACCATGTGATTTTGTTTTCTATAGTTGTATAGAAAAAAATCTACCATCTTCCATTTCCTTTTAGATTCTAGATTCCTATGGCTAGTCTTGGAATCGGCTTTTAGAGTTTCATTGTCTCTAGAACTATTTTAAGTCATAAGATGACTTCCCACAACAATTTCAAGTAAATACTGCTTTCCTGTCTAATTATGTCTATAAGAGTTGTTAAAATCTGAAGTAAGCTTAGAATTTAATTTCATATTAATGGGGTTTCATTGATTAATGGATCCCATGTTTTGGATTTTTTTCAGTGTCGTTGCTTATCTTAATTCTTTTATTTTCCTTCTTTCTTGGATCACAATTTTTTGATTTTCCTACATGAGTTCACTAATCCTAGTTAATATATACATAGTTTTTTTAATCTATTTGGAGTATTAAGCACAAAAAAAATGGAAGACAAACTTATCCTGGTGTTACTAAGTAATGTGTCATTATAGTTCCAAGAATATTACGACATACTTTCCTCTTGGTGAAATTCTAAGTTGTTTATGTTTATACAGAGATTGAAGGAAGAGAAACACGTTATGCAATCACTGCTGAGGTATGTATTCAGTCCTGTTCACCCTGTTGTCACCATTTTTACCTTTTCTTGTTCACATTTATATGTGTGCACCAATGTTAGGTTTCATGACATGAATGGATGTATTGATGATTATTTTCCAAAACTTTATGAACTAGTGCAGTGAAGGATCTAGGATTTTTGGAAAGTGGTGTCACTATATAACTAATAACTAAAAAAAAATTACAACTGCATTTGACGAGTTTTCATATTTTGAAAAAAAGTACATAATCGCATCATTTAGTAACATTAAAAAACACATCTTTTTCAATACAAATCATTAATAGGGGGTTCTCAAGTTATGAACTTAAATTGCAAGGTAAGTTTTTTAGTGGATAAATGTATTAAAAAAAACCGCCTTGAGTTTGAGCATTTCTTGGTTAACACCCCTTAACTTTCAAACCATCACAAATGCCCTCCTTACCTTTTGGGGTTCTCAGAAATCTCCCCGTCAACTTCAAACTCAAAAAAAAAAAAAAAAAAAAAAAAAAAAAAAAAAAAAAAAAAAAAAAAAAAAAAAAAAAAAAAAAAAAAAAAAAAAAAACCTAACTCTGTTAACCACAATTCTAACGTGGGCGGTTAAAATTATGCAAAAAAGATATTTTTGTTAATGAAAATTGTGGTTTACACTTTAAGAAAAGTTTTTTTTTTTGAAAACATTGAAGTTGAAGTGGGGTTTTTGGAGGACCATAAAACTTACGGAGAGTTCTATGACATTTTAAAACTTAAGGGAGCCCCCAAAACTTAGGAGTGGTTTTGTGAAATTTTCTATATTTTTTTTGTTGGGTGGGAAGTTGGAAACTCTGATAGGCTCCTGTGGGCCATGGGTTTATAAGTGAGGATCATGTAGTTTGTTATTACTTATTACGGTGTCTCATAGACTGGTGGCTTCTAGGTGGGATTTGGTTCTTGAGCCTCCTTGATCAAATTGGGGTCACGTGACCCGTGGATCCGCTCCTGAACTAGTGCTTAGTTGATAAAGTCATGAAAAAAAAAGCTAGGGACTAAGATCAACTCCATTATGCCTGCATAAAATAGTGGGATATTCTTGCTCTATTTTTTTCCAATACAACAAATTACCTTCATGATAGATGAAATATTGACCGGATATTGAAAATATTAACATGCAAGGTGTAGCAATCCATTCTTCTTCACAAATGTTCCTGTAGTTCCTTTTGATTTATGTTGTCCCTATCATTTAGTGAGACACATATCAATTGGTTGATCGGCCTTGTCTAAATCCAATTCCTGCACTACTGTATCTTGAGGCATTGATAGAGTTCAAGAGTATTTGAGGGGAGACCATGAAATTGTTACATGATGAATGTAATCCTAACAAACCAGTTTTTTGTACAATTTCTCATCACAAACTATTTTTCGATGGTTCAAAATAATCTCTTAAAGAAGAGATGATATAAGTCATTCACTAATTCCAAACTAGTCTTTTTCTCTTCAAACTCTCTATAATATACAACACGTGGATAGAGCCAAAAGACGTGAACAGAGGTGGACAGTTAACTGAGGTTAAAAAAAAGTAAGTTATATTCTTGACCTAAGTGCGGTTCAGAATATATTGACAGATGTCCAGCATTTTCGTGAGTGACTATTGGTATGCATGGTAGCTGTGCAAGAAAACTGACCTATATTTTTACAGTCAGCAAGGTGGATTGAACATGGCCAGAGTAGGAGCAAAAAATAATGAGAAAGAACTTTGCAGCAAGAATTTTGGTCGAATGACGGATTTCTTAATAGAGTTTCTACTTAAATTGTGGAATTCTCGGAGAAACAAAACATCTTGTATTAGTTTCATGTGTTTTGCTATGACATGAGATTTTGGTGAAATGCTATCACTAGAGCTGGTATTAGTTTGGTAGATTTTTGTACTTGTACCTGCATCCTAAGAAGAATCAGATAAAAAAAAGCAATCCAAATTCTACTCAGAAGGCTTCGCGTTTGGGTGGTTTTAGGTTGGGGTGGCTTCTTAGTACTAATGAGTTTTTGGGTTCAGACATGAAAGAGTAAATGATACCATTATGCAGATTAAACCTATCCTAGCTCATGGTGTACGTGATTACATATGTGGTTTTGGTTCTCCATTGAATTATTATTGGGTATTATAAAAAGTGACTATACATCTAATCTGACATGGAAGTTAACGATGAGCATTGAAAGAATTCAGATTTTTTTTATGTAAATCATAAACATTTGGTTTAACTATATAAGTGAATTTAGAAATGAGTGTTACGAACAAAATTTAGGTTTCTAGAAGTTGTTAAAAACAACTTTTTTAAATATAAAATAAAGATTTAGATTGGGTTTATCATGATGATAGAAGATTGAGATTTAAGGGGTTGCTTGGTTTGCTACAAAAACAACATTTGTTGCAGGAGATCTAACTGTCATTTCATTATTTGGTTTTCTTTGCAATTTTATGGTGGAAAACGTATTAACAATGGATTTTCAATGTTCGGTTTGGAAAATTTTGATGCAAAAGCTACATGGTTTTCCTATTTGGAGTAAGTAAGAATATTTCTAGTCAACTGTAATTATCTTCTGTGTTTTAAATTTCCTTTATTTTCACGCATACAATGTGTAATCATGTAATTCTTCTTGGTTCATGTGGGATACAGATTAAAAACAGTCTCGGTCGGTTCCTGATTGTTGTCCTTTTTCTTAAACCCATACCTTACCTATCCTATGTTCTGGTCAAGATCTGGTCTACCACCACTTTCAATGCATATCCGACCTGAAAATTTTGTGGAACAGAATTTTAGTTCATAGTCGATTGGTGAATAGTTGTGCCTTGTCATGATTAGCTCATGTCCGGATAATTGTCTAAAATTCAAAATTTACTTCTACTCATATTCCAAGTACAAAGTAAATAAAAAGTTGGTGCCGTAATTCCAGAAAAATTAAAGGCATCTTTTCCTTGGACTTGGATCAAATTTGTTGTCCTTCACTGTCAAATCTTGGGATGACACCAAAGAGAAATCCATTACTTGTTTATAATGAGAATGATACCGTCTATTCGGCTGTAGAAAATTTTGGTTCCTTTTCAGGATATAAGGAGAGAGCTGAAGCTTGAGCCCTTTGTGGTTCTTGAAACGGTTGAAGTTGATGAAGATGTGCAAAGAGCAGTCGTAAGTATTGCCACAATATATTTGTTCTGAACTTTACAGAGAAATCATGGAAAATATGCTCATTTTGCCTATTATTGATGACAGGTGAATGAAGCCTGTCCTCAGTGCCAGCATCCTGAGCTTGAGTACTACACTAAGCAGGTACTTTTAGCAATAATCCTTCTTTTACTGATAACTCAAAATGCAATTAGTTGCTCTTATGTGTTTATTTTGTAGCTACGATCAGCTGATGAAGGACAAACGGTCTTCTATGAGTGCCCAAAATGTGGGCACAAATATTCTGTCAATACCTAGGCAACCTATTTTGCGTTATCTGCTTGAGAATGTATGGACTTTGCACATTTTTGTTGCAACCTCTTTTATTGGGGGAATGTATCAGTAATCTGTAAAAATTATCTGAGGTTTAAGTTGGGAGATTTTTTGCACTGTATGTGACTGATTTGCTCAGGTGGAAGTGTTCCGTCTTCCCTCCGTAGGAGGGGAGTATGTCAATATCGAAGTCACGTGATGAATAAAAGCGGGAGAGATAATGGGAAGATGATGAAGTACGAGGAAAAACATGGAGGTGGTGCTTGCGGCGATACTTCCTCAGATGTTCTGAGCTTAAGGGTCTATTTGGATTGGGGTGAGCAAAGGAGAAGGAAAGGTAGGGAATACATTCACCTTACTTTGATAGCTTAAAGAGTTTCCCCGGTATGCATACAATACATAAATCTAGTCTTTAGAGATTACGTTTCTCAGATATTTTGGAAGGATCGACACTCATCTAATCTTGATCTTCGGATAATAGTCGGATGTCAATCTCATCGATATAGCAAGAAGCACTTGTATATCGCCCTACGACTAATGCATAAATCATAGAATTGATTAAGAGGAAGGAGATGATGGTAGTCTCTCTCTCTCTCTCTCTCTCTCTCTCTCTCTCTCTCTCTCTCTCTCTCTTTAATCTCTACATAAGTGCATATACTCATACTCACACAAATGAGCAAGTGTTATCCCTTACCAACTCTTGAGCCGTTGACTCCCTAAGTCAAAATCTCACTGATATTCTCTCTTATTAATATTATGTCCATACATCATTAGTGTGGTGTGGATCGTTGAAAACCTACAAGCGGGTAGCCTTGCAACCAAATATGTTATGACGGACCCAAGGATCTCCCTAAAGAAATCAAAAAATACACACACGAAAGTGTAAGTATACTGGATCTCGTACCCCAGATCTAATCAATCATGCTTGCTCAAGTACTTTCAATCCTTCAAAGAAGTGTACATGAACACCTTGGTCTGCCGTTGATTCATCACATCCTTAAAACTTTCAATCTTCCTCTTGCCGTGAATAATTGAGCATGTTAATTACTCGCTTTTCTAACACTGTCTCATATGTGCGGTATTATCTCTTCACAGCAGGATACAATAGCCAAATTAGTGGACACTCATAGTAGCATTGCCAGACAGCCTAGTGCCTCAAAGGGTATAATGGCTGCCCTCCATCACTGGTAGTCGTCTATAAGGGCTCAAACAATGAGGCATGCAAGGATCCATCTCTCGACCTCCTTATATTTGGTCCAAGCACATGTCGTATGGCAACGTGCTATGGTACTTCTTCTCTTTCTCTGAGAGCATATATCAACAAATGAATACCATACAGACTCAAATTCCAGTATCCCGTAATGAACTTGTCCTGCTATATCACCCCACTATATGCTTAGGATCTCCCGAAAAGCTCGCCCCTCATGTGCCAAGTCAAACCCCTAGTATGGCTGTTAGAAAACAAGTAAAGTGGACGTAGGGTTTTCGATCGTTTTAACATATACTTTACATCAACCTCATCTTGAGCCAGTCAGGGCGACCAATAGAGTGCTCCTACTATTGTCCTACCCAATAACACGATAATGTAGTCATCACTCTAAACCAAATGACATCTGACATTCAGTCTCAGCTTTGGCAACTGCCACAGCTCCGAAGGGGATCTCTTGTGTGATAAAGAGCTTTTACCTGCTGATGTAACTTTTTGACAGTGCACCTAGTGTCCTTTGTGTACCATGTGCACATCATATACTTATATACTCCATGTCTTGATAATCAAGCAATAATAAGTATAAACAATCCCAATTATGCATATAGATTAGAAAAGGACATTCAAGTAAAATATAATGTCTTATAAACCCATCACCCGTAACAACCCAAGTGTCTGAGGTCCCAAGTAAAAAATCATAATTAAAGATGTAGCTCATAAGGCTCAAATGTGCTGCACTAGCTGCTTCTCTTAATAGGTTCCCTTTATCAGTAGATCCCTGATCAACTGACTCATAAGAATACACTTAGCACAACCTCCTCCTTCTCTTAGTTCTTAATGGAATGATACATGTTCTGAATTTTATTTTATTTTCGAAACTAATTTGAGCATATTGTATAACCAACAATCAACATGTTATCAATATAGAGAAACATATAATTCTCTACATGTTACGCTACGGCAAAATTCTGTAAGAATCTGCACAATAAGATTGCCTCCAATGTTACTGTATACATCATCACATATCCGCTCCAAGTGGAAAATGGCTATACCCAAGGGCTTCTTACTACTACATGAAACAACCTTGTCATTCAGTACGAGAGCATAACTAGACATTGACGCTCGCTCATCCAGATTATTGGCCCAGTCGACATTGAATATCTCTATTGGTTAGAGTCTGTGCTATCATAGCATAATACATAAAGTGCGGTCTAAATCAAATATTTGAGGATCCTCTTAACTCATCCCAGTGAGTCGTACCGAGATTGGACTGATGCCTACTCATCAGTGCCACTGCAAAGGATGTGTCAATTGTTGTATGCATACAAGACTATCCACTACACTCATTGTAATGGGTTCTTAGTATTAGCTTTTTTCTTGCTTTCTTATTGGGACATTGCTCTATGACTCTTAACAATTAGAGTCCCAATGGTCTTCATGTTGTAGCCAGTTAGCACTTTGTCGTCAACATATGATGACATATTCAAACTTCTATCATCTTATTAGTGTTGGTGGACCTAACAGTCCTGATCGATCATCTGAAAACCATGTCTCAACATGATCTAATAGGATCGAAAGCATTGCACGCTGGAAAATTATTTCAAGCCATTAGTAAGATCCTTCAATTTGTGCACATTGTGCTCAAGTCCCTCGGCTAAGAAACATGTAGGTTGATCAGCATGGATCACTTTTTCTCATTCTCCACACATAAAAGCTGTCTCGATGACTAATTCAATGTCCATTTATGCGATAAGGGTCATATCGTGCAAATAGAGCCTATTCTCAGCACCGGAAAAACGTCTCTTTCTGTAGACCATCTTACTATTTAGGTGTACTCTTTCGCCATCAAGCATGCCCTGCATTGCTTGAACGTCCCGTCCTGCTTATCCTTGAAAATTCATTTGTTTTTAGTGGTCTTTCATTTAGTTGGAAGATTCACTAAGTCAAATACTTAATTCTTCCTCATAAACTCAAACTCCCCATCCATTGCTACTTTCCACTCTTTCATTGCAAACCCAAAAATAGTGTCCTCGCATGACTTCGGCTCTACAACAACATGCGGTGCTATCATGAATATTTCCCTTTAGATCTCAAATAGTATTTGGGTACTAGTCCATGGAGCAATCTCTGAGGCGGTTGAGGTTCCATTGATGGCTCCAAGTCATCTAAAAGTATCTCAGTCTCACTGTTCCCAGCTGGGAGAGGAACTACTTTCCTTTTCATTGCTGGATCCATAACAATCTCCTTGATCTCTTATGATCCTAATTTTGACCTATTTCTTCTTTATGCTAGAAGTCCTCTTCAAAGAACTCTATATACCACAACTCTTTTGGTTACAGTCTCATCATAGTGCTCACATGTAAACACAACGAACGAAGCGTCTAAAATAGAAGATGAAAGTACACTTAAACATTCTAGGATCTAAACTTCTCATCCAATGAAAAAGTAGTGTATGAAAGATGGATGTAGTGATCCAACATAGGCCCTCGGCCGTCTATGACTCGGCTGTACCGATCTCAAAGGTATACTATTTAGAATATAGGTCACTATCAATAGCACATCTCCCCGAGACTTAGTGGGTAGCTATTCTAAACCATATCTAGCAAAGTTATATTCCTAATTCATGTAACACCATTTATAGTAGAATATAGGATATCGTCAATTGTATGACTTTACCTTTCTTTTGATATAGTTCCCTAAACTTTCAAGATAGATACTCTCTCACGCTTAGTATGTAAAATCTTAATGCTTTTGCTTAACTAATTATCCACCTTACTAATTTAGTGCTTTAAACTAATTCAAGCACCTCACTAGCGGAGAAATCAGATACATATGATCGTAAATAGAGGAATAGCCTATAAATGAAGAATTAACGTGCTCCACTTCGTACCTTCATAAATACTAGGTTGCAATAACAGAGTGAACAAATTACAATTGAGGTGCTTATAGCATTGCTAAATATTCTAGTGATTTTACCGACAAGACCATACTCATAGATTGACAATACCTAGTCCATATACCAAGGACGCCGCCCCTGATGAGCCTTCACGTGTCGTCTAATGTGAATTAGTTTGTTATACTATAAATCAAATCCAATCTGATTTCACGGCACAATATAAAGTAGAATATAGCCCAGTTATCTAGTAATTAGTCACACTTTAAAATCAACTAAGCGATTAGTTGGATTTTTATAAACAGAGAAATCTTGAAATAAATCTAAATAACTTACCCACAAACGAGAAACCAACTAGAATCCCACAAGCCTAACTTCGAGAGACAATTCCTCACACTTAGTGAGAGCATATAGAATATCCTAAAAGATCTATTTATTCCCTGAACTCATAGGAGACCTCTATGCATCAACGCCTAGCACCACTACATATTCTCCAGCTAGACCTTTCTACACGCATTCAGAACTCTACAAATACTGTCTATGCCCTGCAGATGAGGTTCGTGAGTCCAAAGTTTTCTCGGTTGTGCGCCCTCATGCGTAAAATGATTAGCTTGTTTGTTATCGAATCAATTGATCTTTCCCTTAACTTCTCTCTCATATTTTCCCTTAGGGTCTATTTGGTAGATAGGAAGATCAGTAGTAACAAGTAAATCAAATCTATTACTTCTAAAATTATGAAGTAGGAGGAGTGGAAGTGACCTTGTTTTTTGTTTGTTTCATACTTTTTTGGAAGTAGAAGAAATAGTGTTTCCTTTACTTCATTCACTTTTTTTTTATTTGGTAACAATTATAAATATTGTTAGAAAGTGAGAAAGAGAATATTTTGAGATCTTTTTAGAAATAGAGAATATCCATACAACGACAAAAATGATTTCATTCCTAGATTGACTCAATTTCAGCTACTTTCGAGGTACTTCTGAGCCTTGAAGGGAGTAAAAAGATTTAATAAGTAGAGATGTCACGTCTGCGCGACGTTAGCTTTTAAGGAAGTACCGAAAGTAGCTTTTTCAGAGAAACAAATATACTTTTTTTCTCGAAAACAGCAGAAATAACCCTTGCCTCCTTTACTTCAGCTACTTCATATCTATTTCCGTGCAAACAAACAAAGCCCCCTATGAAAATCCAAACACGCCCTAAGAAAAAATAGAGGGGTTTTGCAAGGCTGAAGACTTGGGTAGATAAATGAGATTTATTTAACGGTTAATCGCACTAAAGTCCGCCTTAGCATGGTTGTTTTGAACTTGTAGTTTCATTGTCGTAGATGGACCTAAATGTTGATCTTTTTGACTCTTTTATACTCATAGACTTACTAATTTCACTTGGGGCCTACTAATTTCATTTAGGGCCAATATGTCAAAATTTCACCAGGGAAAAAAAAGGAGGTATAACTGCAAAAATGAAAATATAGGAGTACTAAGTTCTTCTAGTGGGGTCTCCGTGCAGGTAATCTGAAAGAAGAGGAATGAATCTTAACATCGGTCCTTATCCGATGGGATTCAGATCGGCTATTGAAATATCACGGGTCTATTAAAAACACAATCGAACTCAACATCGGTCCTTATCCGATGGGATTCAGATCGCTAGGATCCAATATCAAATATGTGACATATTTGATATTATACGTCCCCACTAGTAACTAGTAAGTTTGTATCTTCCTCTTCATTTACTTATCATTCTTCCTTGATTCCTACTCATCTTTCCGTGGGTTGGATTATAGGCACGTGTATGGCAGGGTCTTCAAATTATATCCCTTTCTCGCGAGAAAACAAAGAAAAACTAAAATACTTAATATAATCATTATTCATGATGAGTTACTCTGGCGTGTCTGTACTCAAACTTGCTTCCATACATCTAATCCTTTCTCATGACGCATCATCATGTCTCCACAACTCACATGTCTTTACTAAAAGGATTCTAATCCTCATCAATTAGATGGTAATTCTAACCAGAGATGGTCCAATTACTCAAATATTAGTCATTTGCTCTAATTTCAATGAGTAAGATATGATCACATAGGATTTTTATTGTTCACAAAAGTTGTTTTATATTAATGGTTTTCAAGACAACAATGTTTTTTAAGATAATAGTCAAATCCTACGAGTAAACATCTTAGCCATTTAAATTGAAATAAAAGGCTACAATTTGAGTAAATGGATCTTCTACAATTACCATCTACTTGGAGATGATCTATATCCTTACTAAAAACCTTTAAATTTTTTATATTTCTACAAACAAAATTCTATGAGGATAAATGTTGGCCATGCATATTTTCAGAATTGTTTGGTGACAAGAAACGAGGGTTGCCACCCGTCACCAATGATTCCGATGTGACAGGGTCTCGACAACAGAACCCTGATTGTAAGAAAGGAGAGGAGTAAGCATGACTCGTCTTTGAGTTGTAAGTCTCAATTGATGATTGGTTGGATGACCTGCACCCTAGAGCAAATTAGCCAGAGTTGTTCGGGTTGATCATCAGCAAAACCACTTTGATGTTCAACTCACAAGATTATAGTTCAAAATAGCAATCTAATAATGTAGACCTTTGGAAATAGAAAAGGAAGGGAAAGTCACCCATACCTGAGTTTTCAGGTGGGTTATATTTATATAGATAAAAAGTATTTTTTTCACCTTTTGGGTTTCACCCTTTTACTCATCCTCCGAGTAAGAATTATATCAGAATATCCTACACAGTGTGGGGGATTTTGTGAAAGTACCCTAAAGGATTGAATAGGGTATATGCTAATCTAATCCGATAACAATACCAAATTAAAACTAATTAATAAATATCCTAGCAATTATGATATACAATGAGATTTGTGCAAGGATATACGATAAAACAAAGGGCGACATTAACTATGAGACAAATGCGAAATATAATAAACAATGAACACAAGAAAATACGCCAATTCCAATTACAAACACAAAGCAAATGATCACGGAGTTCGATCGACTCACGACCTACGTCTCCGCTCCTCACCCTCGAGGAGAATCTCCACTATCACAAAAATCAACTACACAATCAGTTTTCTAGCTCACCGAAAACTTTTACAATCTCACACAATTACAATCACACAACACACTTCTCTAAATGCTGCCCTAGCCCGTGTCAACTTTCTCAAGTGCTCGGAATTACGACCTCTCCCTAGGATTTACTACTGACGCCACTTCTCTTGGAATTGACCCTGTCTCTTACCAACCACTTCTCTAAGTGTCCTTGTGTATTATAATGTGTTCTATCAACAATTAAGCACAAATACAAATAATTTGTTCTCTAAACAAGATGAGAACTAAGTTAAGCTCACATGCAATGAATCACTCACCATAACCCAAATTATACTCAATGTGTAATACTAAAAGCTCAAAAGATTGTGTGTGATCAAAGAGCAATAATGAAACTAAACTCAATTTAATCTAGTTTAATGAAAATAAAATCAACAACTAATATATATAAAGCTAGAAATAGAGTTTAGCAAAACTTCTTTGAAAATCAAGAGTGAGAGAGATTGAGATTGAAGCTCAAACACGAAAGAAATGATCTCCTCCTCTTGTGAAAACCTCTTCACATAAACACACTTGAAAAACTCTTAAAACCCTTAAACAAACTTGCCAAAACTTGATTTAAATTTTTCTTAGATCATTCAATAGTTAGAGGGCAATGGGTATATGTAGGTTCATGAAATAAAGCCCAAAAACTAAGAAAATCCAAGCATAAAGACAAAAACCCGAAAAATCAGCAAAGCTAGAAAACTAGCCGTTACGGTGTCATCAGTTGACTGATGAACAGTATCAGTCGACTAATGAGCTAACCATTACAGGCAGCTCGACCTTTATCGGTTGACTGATGAACTCATCAGTCAACTGATAACCTACTTCGATCGACCGATGGTTCATCAGTTATCTGAGCAGAAACTTTCTGCTTTTCCAGTGCACTTCTTTGGTCGACTGATGATTTTCATCAGTTAACTGGTAACGTGCACACGATGATATTTGAACAATAAAAGTTGATTTCAAACCCTTTTAAAATAGCAAATAAATTCCAAAAAGTCTAAAATTTAGGGAAATGTTTATAAACATAAATATGAACATGTTGGAAAAGAAAATTTTGAAATACCATTTCCCGTTTATGAAAACTTTTCATTTTACAAAAACTCATAAATACGTGTTTGTTTAAACACTTGATTTTGTCATTTGACTTAAACCAAGTTATGAAATCTTTTTGAATTGATTTATAGACTTAATAAAAGATGTATACAAGGATTATTTTGTCCATAAACCAATAACACAATATTTTCTTAAAAATATCTATATATATGGATAAAACCAAGAATGTCTGTGTGTGTGTGTGTAAAATTGAGCTTGAAGTATTTACACACAATATATAAATCCTAAACTAATATACCCAAGTTAATGATCTCTCGGTGAAGCTCGAACTTGGTAGCGGGAATGAAACTTGATGATGTGTTGACTTGAATGCATAGTTTCATTCCGATATTCCTTCCATCCTCCAATGGATATGATCGTGTAGGCGCAAGTCCATCCAACATCCAACCGAGAATCTTTGTGTAGAATACCTAACAAGCAAATATAAACACTCGACAAACGTTGTTAGGAATTGTTTTTTAATCATCAAAACTAGATTAAATAGTAGGCTCATAAACATGAGACCTAACATTTTGAGCCACAGGTTTCACTTTGAAGGGCACCCCGCTGTTTGGCACAAGAATCGTCCTCTTCGCCTACTTTGTTGGGGGTGGGATTCTTGATACTGATGGGTAAGAATTTGCCCAAAGTTAGTGATATGACAAAGTCACATGTAACGTGATGAGAGAGTAAAATAGTCATTCTTTATCGTGAATAATTTTCTCTCAAGCAGGAATGATGGGGTGTTTCTCAGATTGTCGTGCTTTGTCAAGATGTCCTTGGCAGGGGTGACCAGAATGGAGCCGAAACTAAAAGGATAAAAGAGGGTGGTTTTGATTTGGGGTTCCAGATAGAAAGTTTTGTGTTTTTTGTGTATCTCAATAATGAGATAACCCTTCCTTTTATAGAGGCTTTCTAGTAACCACCTCCACCCCAAATTGTATCAGCGTCCATAATTTCCTCTACCCATCCATGAATCCCTCTTTCACAGATATTAAGGAAGTAATGCTAAAAACCTAATAATATCTAGGGAATATTCCTTGGTTGGTTTGGTCAATAATTGACCGGGTCATATTAACATCTCCCACTTGACCAAATTAACCAAGTGACATGCCTCCCACTATACGTGAGATCAGATATTTCTTCTTATCATTACTCCCACTATTCATAGAGAGTAACTCTTATTTTATTATTCATGAAAATTTACTTGGACTTATTTATTCCTAAGCCTCATCAAACTTACATGTTTGATAAATAATTCCGCATGTATTCTTTTTGTCAAAGGATCAGTAATCATATCTGTAGTAGGGATATAAGTCACTTTGAATTCTCCTTTTTCTATAATATCTCTAATATAGTGATACTGGATCTTAATATGTTTTCCTTTAGAGCTATTCACACAGCTATTAATCAAGCTAATCACTACTTGATTATTGTAAAACCCCGTAATTTTAAAAATATTATGGAAAAAAATATTAAATGATTTTTTTATGGTTGATACTATTTTTGGATGAATGAGTATGTTTAAAATCGATTTGAGATTGATTAAGTACATATAATGAATATATATAGGTATATACATGCATGCATACATGAAGTTGTCGACTAAAAACACCCCTAGTGGGTCAACCGACCCAAGTAATCGGTCGACCGATGGACACTGATCGGTCGACTGATTATTGGCATTGGTCGACCGATGGTGCACAGAAATCAGGTTTCAGGTCGGGTTAGTTTTGGGCTCGTTTGATTACTTATGTATATATATGATATAAATCTGACTTTTCTCCTCTTTTCTTGTGTATTTACCATGTTGATTAGCAACCACACTCCCCTAAAAACCCTAGAGATTCTTTTGTGAGTTTGGAGAGCTTTGAGAAGCAAAAACCTAAAGGAGGGTGAAATCGTGGGCCTTTGACGAAGGATGATCGAGACTCTCTGGTATTTGAGAGTTTAGCACGAACTTTGAGGCGAGTTACATCTCCTCCAAACTCATCTCCTGTTTTACTTGGTTTTATTGGATTTTACAAACCTAGTTTATGTATAAAGATCACTCTTTTAAACTGTATAATATAAAGATTTGATCTTTTTGATTTAAAAAGGTTATGAAACGGATTCTTGAGTTGGATTTTTTTGTTTTGACGTAAAGTAAACACAAGTTTTTAATAAATTGGATTATTTTTCATGGTGAACTTACAAATATTACATGTTAGGGTTAGTAGATCCCCTAAAATACTCATATTTGTGTTTTCATATAGTAGAATAAACCCCCACTAAGTTAATCACGATATTTATACATGTTTATACATCCCATGTTAACGATTCACAAGTTCTTTTGAGAGAAATCAGTTTATGTTCCAAAAATCATGCATCTGTTTCCTGTACCCTGGTCGGTCGACCGACCCAAAGAATCGGTCGACCGATGTACCCTGATCAGTCGACCGAAACATGGAGTCGGTCTACCGATCAAGGCCTTTTTCTGAGTGCATGTTTATGCATGTCACCAATCGACCGATGGAACATTTTGATCGAACGACTTGGGTTGTTTTGTATATATTGTTCCTTTTCAAGTGCGTTTGATCTCACATACAAATTACGAGTCGCACATCGATACACGTGCGTTGTTTATGAAAGAGCATGTTTTGTATTTTGAGCACGCACGAGCTTTTGAGGTGCGTAATTTATTCTTTGAGTTTGTCATGATAGAGAGAAATGTTTATTTCATATTACGATAGTTTTGGATGCTTGAGTGGGTTTAGTTGGTGCACCGTAATAAGACTACGGATTGACTACACTCTGAGTGGGTTAGTTGATATACTGCAATGAGACCGCAGTAGACTACACTCCATTATGCATCATTGTGTTCCGAATTAGGCTGATATACCTATAATCCGTAAAGCGAGCGAGTCGATTGTGAGTCGCATGAGATTGCGCTTAACCACAGAATGTTGTGAGCGTCAAGACTCTACATTTCTTTTATTTGTATTGGGTTCCGGATTAGGATGATATGCCTATACTCTGCAGGGTGTTCGAGTAAGGTAGTGAATTGCAAAATATTGCGATGAGCCACAGGATATGTGAGCGCCTATACTCCACACCATTCTTTTTGTAGAGGAATGTGACGCCCCTAGTTTTACAGGAGGCTGCAGTCCAAGGTGAACCCAGAGATGTCAAACCTATCGTGCACTAAATACTGTGCAACAACACGTTTCACCATCATAGTAATATCTCTCTAGTGGAAACAAATAAAACAGTGTAGATACAAGTAGATATAAAAGAGATGAAAATAAGAAAATAGAACATAAGAAATAAATGATTAACATCAGAGATAATCAAGTCTCAACATAAATAGAAGAAAATACGTCCAACAATCTAATACAAAAAGTAAATAATCTCAACTATAGGAGTCAACTGAAAAGTACATAGGCTCTCAACTCTCAAAATGAAAAGCAAGTCTAATCAACTAAAAATCAATCTAAAAAACTGTGGAGAAGAAACTACTATAAGTAAGTGACGGCGACTATGTTGAAAGTCCGTCAACCTGCGGCTCTCTGAAACTCTGATCCGCTGCCTAAAAAGAAGAAAAATTAATAGCGTCAGAGCGCTAGCTAGATCATCTCCATCTGCCCCTAGGAGAAGGACTACTAAATATGATGGAGGCTCTACCTATAAATGCATAGTCTACCTAAATCATTTTATTTTGTACTACATGAGATTTATATTTAGAAATCTACAACACAAGACTGGTACATCGAGTGAAATAATCCAAATAAGGAAACCCTCATGTATATACCATGTGCCTTAAGTTGTAAATTTCTAAATATAAATTCCAACTAGGAATAAAATAATAAAAGAAAGCAAAACAGGAAAGTATCACAACAATCATCTCCATAAATATCATCCAACTCCTCATTTTACCCTTAATGGACAAAGTAGATACAAATGTATAAATCCTATGTAAACCACAATACAATATACTCCTTCCATAAAATCTCAATGGTGAACTACGTTCATGAGAAGTCTCTGCTTAAGACTCGAGCTGCTAAATATTTCACATTTCTATTGTTTTTAACTTCTACCGCTCATCGCATCGTCGAGCGGATCGACATATACGGCTCACTAAACTCATCGCATCATCGTGTGGATCGATATATACGGCTCACTAGCCTCATCGTATCATCGTACGGATCAACATATACGACTCACTAGCACCATTGCATCATCGTGCGGATTGACATATAAGGCTCACTAGCCCCATTGCATCATCGTACGGATCGATAGATACGACTCACTATTTGACAACTCCAAACGAGGGATTCGTATGTGTTCAAACTCAATATGTGTACTCCTCAAAACATGCGTATAGAACTTTGTATGACTAACACTACTCACTCGCAAATCGAACCTGCATAATAAAAGCCAAAGTTCACCTACAATGCCTGATCAGTCGACTGATCGATTGCTTGCACAAGGCCGAAGGCACCTTGTCAGTCCACTGACGCATGTGGTCAGTCGACTGACCATACCAAAATCTGTCAGGTTTGGTTTTTTTGTTTATTTTTCTTCAAAGCTCAGGTTTTTATTAATATAATTAATGAAACTTGATCTAATACTCATGAACACTTAACAAGAGGTTTGTTAAAACAAGATAATTCACATAAATTCATGGATCTAGGGTTTAACGTTCAATTAAAACCAAACTCTTGTTTAATTTAGTTAATTAGGATATTTAAACCAAAGTAAAAATGTAATCTAATGATCATGATCGTGTACACTCATCAAATTTTAGATTTATACTACTGTTCATAGCTTTGATTTAAGATTTAAACATAATAAATTAAGCATTTAACATCTGATTAAACCCTAAACATGATATTAACCATGATTATCACATAAATACTTGATTTTATATTAAGGAGAGGTTTGGAGAGAGGTGATCTTGCCTTTCACCACGTGTAAATCCCTCTGAAACAAGCAAGACTCGATCCCTCATTACCAAAAGTCACAAATCTCGTCCTCCTCTCGGTGTTCGCTTCACAAAGCTCTCCCGAAATCTCAATTTGGGGTTAGGGTTTTGAGAGAGAAGAAGAGAGGCTGCTAGGGTTTAGAAAAGTTGATGAAAAGATGAAATTTTCGTGACAAAAATGTATATATATATAGGTACAAACCCGAACTCAAACAACCCAAACCCGAAACTTAAAAGATTCTGAAAAATAGCTCGTTAGTCGACTGATGTATGACATCAGTCGAATGATGACCTCCCATCAGTTAACTGATGGGCAACATCAGTTGACTGATCAGAGGCTTTCCAACTTTAAAATCCTATGCATGTTTTACTCGTTTTTGTGCATGTTTACACTTGTATACTCTCATATATATATATATA
>NC_033800.1:86606223-86671951 GCF_001876935.1 Asparagus officinalis
TATATATATATATATATATATATATACTCTTTATTTATCTCATATTAATTGTTAACATATATCATTCATCCATAAATGCTATTTATCATAATTAAAACTTATTTATCAGTATAAATCATAATATTTTCAAAATTTATGGGGTTTTACAAGGAATGATAGAATTGTATTTTGCTCCCATGTTATCTACCCCGAGTGTAGGGTATAAGGCTGAAGTTTGTCATACACAACGTTTACTATACGAGATCTTTTACCGGATAATTATACTTGTTACCACACCAACTACCCGAGGGTAGTTAGGACACGACTTGTTTTGTATGAGGTTTGGTAATGTGATATTCTTTGTTATTTATTCTTATTCATAGGATTTGGAGTTGGTATTTATCGATTCACAATTTGAGATACATGGTATATACATGAGGGTTTTCTTGTTTGGATTATTTCACTCGACATACCCATTCTCATGTTGTGGATTTCTAAATATTAATTTCCTCTTAGTTTAGTGCATATGACTCATATATGTATATATGTTATAACTTGGATTTTTATACACCTAACCCCCTTCCCCCTGGGGGCGGTAAAGATGTTCTCGCTACCATTTTGACGCTCATTGATTCTATCTTTTTTAGGCAGTGAGTCAGGCGTCCGGAGAGTTGCAGGTTGACGGAGACTCAGTTTAGCTCTCCGTTATTTATTTCATAGACAGCTAGTGCTCCACAATAGTTATTTATTAATTTAGTTTTCTTTTAGAGATGTATTTCATGTTGGAGGCTGAATGTCTTAGTACTTGTATTCAGTTGACTCTTGTATTCAAAGATTTATTACTTTTATTTCAGTTTATCAGATGTACTCCTTTTCTTTTGTTGGAAAATGAATATTTAGTATTGGATCTTTTCTTTATATTGTGTTCCTTGTATCACTACCTTTAAATCTATCTTCTTGTACTCGCACTTCTTGTATTTGATTCCAGTAGAGAGATATTACTGTGATAGTGAAACATGTTATACAGTGTTGGGTGTATGGCAGGTTTAACATGCTTGGCTTCACTTTGGACTGCAGCCTTGTGTAAAACCAAGGGCGTCACAATTATCACAATAAATACTAATAGGTCCTTCTAACAAATTAAGATCTAGATCAATCAAAAACCATCTTATCCAGACAACATGTATAGTTGTCATACTGCAAGCTATATATTTAGCTTCTTGTGTATATCTAGTAACACACCATTGTTTCTTGCTACTCTAAGAAACATCTTATCCTCCAAAGATGAACAAGTATTCCGAAGTGGACTTTCCATCATCTTTATCACCTCTGAAATCAGCATTGGAATAACTGAGGAGATCAAGCAAATCAGCTTGATAAACCAATCTATGAGTCAATGTACCTCTGATATACTTCATAATCTTTTTAACACCTTCCCAACGTGCTATTCCTGGATTACTTTGATATCGACTGACTAGACTTACATCATAAGCTATATCAAGTCCGGTGCACAACATTGCATACATCAAGCTTCCAATTGCTTGAGCATAAGGAACATCTAATGACTTTTGCTCCTCTCCAAGGCTTTGCTCTTTACATAATCTCTTTCCCATGACCAACGGAGTTAGCGCCGGATTGGAATTCTCTATTCCAAAACTTTAAGAACTGATCTTAAATAATTTTTTTGGTTTAAACTTAGCATTCTAGACTTTCTATCTCGAATTATTTGAATTCTAAGAATATATGATGCATTTCCCATGTCTTTCATCTCAAACTTTTCGCTGAGATCTTCCTTGATTTTATTCAATATTTCTATGTTATTTTCAGCGAACAATATATCATCTACATATAAGGATAATATAGTAAATTTGCTCCTACTTTTTAATACATATACACAATTATGTAATTTTTTATTTTAAATAAAACCAAGTTTAATGACTTGGTTTTATTCAACATTTCTATGAATATATGATGCATTTCCCATGTCTTTCATCTCAAACTTTTCGCTGAGATCTTCCTTGATTTTATTCAATATTTCTATGTTATTTTCAGCGAACAATATATCATCTACATATAAGGATACTATAGTAAATTTGTTCCTACTTTTTAATACATATACACAATTATGTAATTTTTTATTTTAAATAAAACCAAGTTTAATGACTTGGTTTTATTCAACATTTCTATGAATATATGATGCATTTCCCATGTCTTTCATCTCAAACTTTTCACTGAGATCTTCCTTGATTTTATTCAACATTTCTATGTTATTTCCAGCGAGCAATATATCATCCACATATAAGGATAATATAGTAAATTTGCTCCCACTTTTCAATACATATACACAATTATGTAATTTTTTTATTTTAAATAAAACCAAGTTTAATGACTGCATCATGAAATTTGAGATAT
The DNA here is from genome assembly GCF_001876935.1 of Asparagus officinalis. Taxonomy (NCBI): domain Eukaryota; kingdom Viridiplantae; phylum Streptophyta; class Magnoliopsida; order Asparagales; family Asparagaceae; genus Asparagus; species Asparagus officinalis. The sequence goes on from NC_033800.1 coordinate 86,608,615, forward strand.
CATTGTCTAGAAGACTGTTTTAAACTGTATAGAGATTTCATTAATTTGTAAACTTTATGTTCGTGTCCTTTCACCTAAAAACCTTTAGGTTGTTGCATATATATTGCTTTCTTCAACTCTCTGTTAAGGAATACAGTTTTTGTTGGTCTCATGTTTATGAGCCTACTCCCTAATCTTGTTTTGATGATTATAAACAATTCCTAACAACGTGTGTCGAGTATTTGTATTTGTTTTGTTAGGTAATCTATACAAATATCCATGTTGGAGGTTGGATGGACTAGAGCTTTTACGATTATATCCATTGGAGGATGGAAGAAAATATCAGTATGAAGTCATTGCACATTCAAGACAAATTCAAGATCAAACTTCATCCGCATAGTTTTCCAAGTTGAGCTTCATCGTAGATCAAGATAGCTTGGGTAATTTAGTTTAAGAGTTTATACTTTGTGTGTTGGTACTTTAAGCTCAATTATATACACACCTACATTTACACATTTTTGGTTTTGATGGTTTACAAGTTTTTATAAATATGAAACATATATTATTGTTTACATATATACACAATCATTTCATATCAATATGTTTAACCATATATATATGAAACAAATGGATATAGCTATATATATACACGTATTTGTTTCATATCTATACATGCAAATAAACATGATTTCATTTATGGATTAAAGACGTTTATTTGCAAAATTATGTGTTTACAGATTTAAGACTTGTTTATACCATTTTATATCTTTTCCTAAGTCTATAAATCCATTCAAAATGTTTCAAGAGTTTGTTTAAGTCATTTTGTCAAAAACATGTGTTGTTTAGTTTTCATATTTTGGACAATTTTACAAAATAATGAGATTTCACTATTTGGAGATGCAATTTTACAAAATAACATTTTCATTTTCATGTTTACAAGCATTTTCCAAAGTTTCATAATTTTTGGAATTTATTTGCTATTTTTAAAAGAGGTTTGAAATTTTATTTTACTGTTCATTTCAGGCTGATAACCTGTTATCAGTCGACTGATGGAGTTGATCAGTCGTCTGATGAACTCGCCTGGAATTACCAAAAGTTTTTCTTTTTGCTATTGATGAACTATCAGTCGACTGATGCGTTTATCAGTCGGCTGATGAGGTCATCAGTCGACTGATGTGTTGTGAGCTGCATGTAACGGTTAGCTCACAGTACATCAGTCGACTGATGAACAGTATTAGTCGACTGACAGCTTTCTAACGACTAGTTTTTCTAGATTTCTAGGTTTCCATTTTTTTTATCTTTTTCCTTGGTTTTCTCTTGGTTTTGGAGCTTGTTCTATGATCCTATATATACCCCATACCCTCTAACTTCTGAGAGTAATTAAGAATAATTTTAAACAAGTTTAAAAGGGTGTTTAAGTTTTGTTTAAGTGTGTTTTTAAGATTTGTTTTGTGAAGAAAGTTTTACAAGTGGAGGAGATCATCTTTATTGTTTGAGCCTCAATTTAATCCATCTCTCCATCTTGTTTTTCAGAGAAGAATTTCTATACTCAATTCTAGCTTTGTATTTATTATTTGTTGATTATCATCTTCATTAAGCTAGAGTTTATGTTTGATTTACTCATTGATTACACACACACCCCTTGTGATACGAGTCGCCGTGCGAGCACTCTTGATCGCGGAATTATCAAGAGTGGGTAGAGAAGAAAACGACAGAAGAACACAAGAGTTATAATTAGGGCGAAGGAAAATATCTTCTCTAGATTATGAGAATCAATTAGATTTACAAAATTTCTCTCTTACAATCTCTCTAGATCAAAGAACAACCTCTCTGATCTCCTTTCTGATTACAATCTGAGTGATAAACCCTAGATTACAATCTGAGTGATAAACCCTAGAAAAGTCGTGTTTCTATTTATACTAAACAGAAATCCTAAACGGTGCAGGAAACAGGTCCAGGCCCATAACCGCTACGCGGTCGATAGCAGTGACCAAGTCGGTCGACCGGCCAGAACATCGTTTTTTGGAAAAATCGATTACAGGGTTTTCGGTCGACCGCAGCGCCTACATCGGTCGACCGCTCTCAGTCCAGAGACACAGTCTGGGTCTGTGCACTACGCGGTCGACCGCAGTGACACATGCGGTCGACCGGACAGAGCCCAAACTGTAATTCCTGCAGTTTGACGAATCCTTCGACTTTGCCGCCTCCAATGACCTCGTCCACGACTCCTCTACTCTATTCTCAAGATACCATGAGAATCATCTATCCTCAAGCTCCCATGAGGATCGCTAAGCTCCCGAAGAGAAGATACACCCGTATCATGGGTTCCCCCTTTAGGAACTTGAAGTCCCATTCAAGTTAGAACTTCAGCTGAGGGAACTCGCGAGCCCCTCCTTCCCTGTTGAACAACTTAGCCTTGCTAGGAACCTGACCTTGACGTCCAATGAGAAATGACTCCTTCGTCCCCCGCCTCGTCGTGGTCGTCTTCCGTTCTAAAATGCAATCTTCTTTCAGTGGCTCCTCTCTATCAAACCACAAGTCTTCAACATGCGGTAAGATCAACTTTTCATCACCTTCATCATCCAATAACGGAGGCTCAAACAACTTCAAGTACTCGGCATTGATCACCGAATACATGCCTAAGTAAGGTGGCAAATCTAAACAAAAAGCGTTGTCGCCAATCTGATCGATAATCCGAAACGGACCATAACGAATAGGCTTCAACTTCTTCCCTTCTCCTTTGAGCCTCTCCTTACTCAAATTTAGCCATACCATATCGCCTTTACCAAAGTTACAAGGAACCCGATGTTGATCATGCTTCGCCTCGTACTTAGCTTGTAATTTCTTCAATTGAGCTTCAACCGTGGCATGAATATGTGCAATCTTCTCGAGAAATCACTGAGCACGTTGTCTTTCACTCCCCTCCTTACCCTCCACTGTGGCTTCACATGAAAACACAAGATCGAACGGGCTCAGTGGTAAAAATCCATAACAAGTCTCAAACGGTGACTTTCCGGAAGATCCATGAATCACCCGATTAAAAGCAAACTGCAAATATGGTAAACTCTCATCCCAAGTCTTAGGATGCCTGGAATTATACCCCCGCAACATGTGCACCATAGTCTGGTTGACTACCTCCGTTTGTCCGTATGTTTGTGGATGAAAGGCCGTGCTCTTCTTCAATTTAGTGTCCATCAAACTTCACAAAGAATCCTAAAAATGCCCGAGAAAACGGCTATCCCGATCTAAAATAATCGAACTCGGCAAACCAAAGTGCTTCCACACATGCTTAAAGAACAATTGTGCTGCACCCGCTCCCGTCACGGTCTTCTTACAAGGAATCAATATCACCATCTTGTTGAACCGGTCCACCACAACGTACAAATAGTCATGCCCGCGCTTCGTAGTCGGCAACCCTCCTAGAAAATCCATAGAAATGCTCTCCCACGGCCTAGAAGGAACCGGTAATGGTAGGTACAATCCCCTCTTTCTGTTAGAAGGCTTCGAAATACAACATAACTTACACCCTCCAACATACTTGGTCACATCATCAAGCATCCGTGGCCAAAACACATGTCGCCGTAGATTGAGAAGCGTTTTCTGAATGCCAAAATGCCCTTGACCACCTCCTTCCCCAACAAGTACACCCTCCAATGCTTAATTGCTTGATATAGTGCATAGAACTCCTTGTCGTAGGTTGGGTAGTTCGCAACAGCACCCGAAAACTTCTCAGAATGGTATTCCACCGACTTCCCATCCTGAATTAACACCGCGCCCATCGCATAACTAGACGCGTCGGTCTCCACCTCGAAAGTCCGCTGCAAATTTGGCAACGCCAACACCGGTGCCTCCGAGATCTTCCTTTTTAGCAACTGAAAAGCCTCCTCATGCGTCCTCCCCCACTCAAACTGAACTTTGCCTTTGTGAGGCCATGTAACGGTGCCGTATAAGTCAAAAAATGTCGAATGAACTTGTGCAAGTACTGACAAGCCCCCATGAAGCTCCTCACCTCAGTCACTGTCTTCGGCGTCGGCCACTTCGTGATCACCTCCACCTTGCCTGGATCTATCCTTCGCTGGCCCTTCGTCGAATGAACTTGCGCAAATACTGGCAAGCCCCCATGAAGCTCCTCACCTCAGTCACTGTCTTCGGCGTCGGCCACTTTGTGATCACCTCCACCTTGCCTGGATCTATCCTCCGCTGGCCCTTTCCTACGATGAAGCCGAGATACACCAACTCGTCCTTCCCGAACTCACACTTCTTCCCGTTGAGCTTCAGCTGTCCGTCCTGCAACACTTCAAATACCCTCTCAACATGAACGAGATGCTCCTCCCAAGTCCTGTTGTACACCAATATCATCAAGGTAAACTATCACAAAATCCTATATAAAAGGTCGCAACAAATCATTCATAAGCCTCATAAAGGTAGCCGGAGCGTTGCACAATCCAAACGGCATCACCAACCACTCGAACAGGCCCTGCTTGGTCTTGAACGCAGTCTTCCAAGTGTCTTCCTCCCGAATCCTCACCTGATGGTAACCAGACTTCAAATCCAGCTTCGTGAAAAACCTCGCTCCCTCCAACTGATCCATAAGATCATCGATCCGCGGTAATGGGTAGCGATTCTTGATGGTTATCTTGTTGAGTGCCCGGTAATCTACGCACATGCGCTAGCCTCCATCCTTTTTGGGCACCAACAACACTGGTGACCCGCAAGGCGAACAACTCGGCACAATCACTCCCGTCTCCAAGAGCTCCTGAACCTGCTTCTTGATCTCCTCGGACTCCTGTACTGATGTGTGGTATAGGCCTATGTTAGGTAAGGAACTCTCCCCGGTCAACATAATCTCATGCTCTATACCTTGACGTGGTGGTAGTCCCGTGATCTCCAAAAACAAGTCCGCATACTTGGCCTTTAACCTGTCAAGATCTCCCTCCTGAAGCTTGATCAAGGTGGACAAGCACATCCTACTCAGTTGCTCTTCATACGGCCGAATGAACAATAAAACGAACTTCTTGCCCGCATTCACCAACCTCTTAGCCTGAGTCACCGTCACCAAGCTCGTCTTCTGTGGAAGAGATGCCGAACGAAAAATGAATTGCTCGCCATCCTTGGTGAATGTATACTTTTAGGCTCGCCGATCATATACTGCGTATCTATCCCACAAATAAGAATTGCCCAAAATAACTTGGCAAACATCCAATGGAACCACGTCGCATGTGACCTCGTCAATATACGACTCATGGAGTGCAAATCTGAATGAACACTGGTTCACCACACTCAATCCCGCCTCCTTTTGAATCCACCCTAATGGATAGGGCTTCGGATGCTTCACTGTCTTCAATCCCAGCTTCTGTACTAATACCTCAGATATCAGATTTTTCTGGCTTCCTGTATCTACAATAGCATCCACTAAACTGGTCTTGACCTACAACTTCAGAACAAAGAGGTGCTCCCTCGGGTCGTCATCTTCTTTAGTGGTCTACTTCCCCGCCATAAGGTTGAGACTGCTATTGGGTTCAGTCATCCCGGGAACCTCCTTCGGACCCTGTGCTATCACGTACGCCTTCTTCTCCTCCTTCTTCTTCAACCCTTTTGGCTTCAGATGAGGATACTTATCCCAGCAACGATCAGCCACGCGCCCTGTCTGTTTGCAGTGATTACATGTCAATCCTACTTTCCCCGAGTCACCCTTCTTCTTCTCATCCTTAGACTGAGAGCCGCCCGTCTTGCTCCCCGATGGTTTGGAATCCCCCTTTGTCTCATTGCCCTTCTTCTGCCTGCCCTCAATGGCTATGGCCTTCACGCTCGCCTCTGTGATTGTCTCAACCGAAAACAACTTCATCTCCTTCCGGATGTAATTATTCAGACCCGCCATGTACTTCATGAAGATGGAGTACTCGTCCGTTGCGATGTTTAGAACCATCGCCTGCTGCTAGAACTCCGTCGTGTACTCTTAAACGGTCTGATTAAACTTTTGGCGCAAGCCATACCACTTGTACCAACGCTCCTCAAGGAACCCCACCGGATAGAACTGTTTCCGAAGTAGCTCCTTGAACTTGTTCTACGACGCCGCTTTCTTCTCCTATTTGCAATAGGATTTCCATCACGTCAACGCGTGCCCTGAAAGCTTCAATGTCGCGAACACTATCTTCTCCTTGGACGAATATCCATAGAGAGTGAAGTACATCTCCATACGTTCGATCCAATCATCAAGCTTCTCCACATTGATACTCCCATCATAAACAGAAATCTCAACCTTGAAGTCAATCTTTAGATTCTGGTAATTATTCTTACCCCATTGATGTCTAACAGTCTTAACAATCTCAGTCTCCCCCTCTGAATCAGATTCCTCGCTCTCTTCGTCGGATTCGACGAGTTTCTTCTTACCCTTCGAAGAAGATTCCTCCTTTTTGTCTCCTCCGTTGATGAGACCCACGAGTTGAGTAAGAGTCGTCCCGATCGGCTCAATCTGCTTCTCCATGGCATCAAGTCTTGCTGAATTATCTGCTTCAGTCATCTTCTCCTTCCTTAATTTCTGGACTCCCTCCAAGGAAATAAGGATCTCGCCAAGATTCTTGTACTGTGAGTGAGTAAGGACCATACACAGGTTCCCCCTTCACAGGATCTAGGTGCTCTGATACCAACTTGATACGAGTCACCGTGCGAGCACTCTTGATCGTGGAATTATCAAGAGTGGGTAGAGAAGAAAACGACAGAAGAACACAAGAGTTATAATTAGGGTGAAGAAAAATACCTTCTCTAGATTATGAGAATCAATTGGATTTACAAAATCTCTCTCTCACAATCTCTCTAGATCAAAGAACAACCTCCCTGATCTCCTTTCTGATTACAATCTGAGTGATAAACCCTAGAAAAGTCGTGTTTCTATTTATACTAAACAAAAATCCTAAACGGTACAGGAAACAGGCACAGGCCCATAACCGCTACGCGGTCGACCGCAGTGACCAAGTCGGTCGATCGGCCAGAACATCGTTTTCTGGAAAAATCGATTACAGGGTTTCCGGTCGATCGTAGCGCCTACATCGCTCGACCGCTCTCAGTCCAGAGACACAGTCTGGGTCTGTGCACTACGCGGTCGACCGCAGTGACACATGCGGTCGACCGGACAGAGCCCAAACTGTAATTCTTGCAGTTTGACGAATCCTTCGACTTCGCCGCCTCCAATGACCTCATCCATGACTCCTCTACTCTATTCTCAAGATACCATGAGAATCATCTATCCTCAAGCTCCCATGAGGATTGCTAAGCTCCCGAAGAGAAGATACACTCGTATCACCTTGAGCTTTTAGTATTATCACATTGAGTATATTTGGGTTGTGAGGAGTGTATTATTGAGAGTGAGCTACATTGAGTTCTCCTTCATTGTAGAGAACAAACAATTTGTATTTGTGCTCTATTTGTGAGATCACTTTGTAATGTACTTGTATACCAAGAGAAGTGTGTGGTGAGAGACGGGGTCGATTCCAAGAGGAATGGCATCGATAGTAAAGCCTAGAGAGGTCGTAATTCCGAGCACTTGAGGAAGGACACGTGCTAGAGACCAACACTTAGAGGGTGTAAAGTGTGATTGCAAGAGTATGAGATTGTAGAGTTTTCTATGAGCTAGAAAACCAAACTTGTGAGGTATAAACGTTTTTTGGGTGAGCGTCGAAAACCCGGTTGTGTAGTGGATTCTCCCAGGGAGTGGGGAGCGGAGACGTAGGTCAGAAGGATCGAACCCCGTGATCATTTTCTTGTGTTTGAGTTTGGCTTTGGCGTATTTATTCTTGTATATTTTCATATCGCCATTGTTACATGTTTATATCGCCCTTGTTTATATTGCATATCCTTGCTCATATATCTTGTTGTATATCATAATTGCTAGGATATTATTAATTAATTTTAATTGGCATTGATATCATATTAGATTAGCATAAACCTCATTCCCCCCCCCCCCTCCTCTAGTGTGCTTTCAGTTTTAACATCCATTTGGAATAACTCCAAATCAAGATATGCAACAATAGCCAAAATAATTTAAATTGATGCAAATTTAGCTACAGGAGAATATGTCTCCTGAAAATCTATTACTGTCTTCTGATTGTAATCCTTGGCAACTAACTGTGCTTTGAATTTATCAATAGATCCATCAACACGATATTTTTTTAAGCACCCATTTGCATCCTATGACTTTTCTATTTTCCGGTAGATCACATAACTCTAATACCTTATTCTTTTTTATAGAATCAAGTTATTCTCTTATAGATTCTAGCTATAAAGCTGATTCATTAGATTTCATGTATTAGAGAAGATTAAAGGATCTTGTTCTTCTATATTTGTGTCTACCGAGAAATAGGATGGCTCACATAAATACAAATAGTAATCATTCATCCATGAAGGTTGTGTTCTTGGGCTTTTGTTGCCTACAACCGGTTGATGAGGTATATTATTTTCGATAGGTATTTCATCATTTTCAAGATTAGGTTCCTTCATAATATCAGGGTCATTAGTGGGAACAATACCGTAATAATCATCATCTTTTACACTTAGAGGTTATGTTTCCTCTCGAACTTGTTCCTCTTCCTCTAGGTTCTCTAAAAATGTAGCATCTCTACTTTCAATGACCCATTTTTCTTCATTGTAGAACTTATAACCTTTTGACTTTTCTGAATACCCTATGAATCTATACTTTATTGTTTTAAAATCCACTTTTCTGAATACCCTATGAATCTATACTTTATTGTTTTAAAATCCAACTTATCTCTAAGTTGATATGGAATGAGAACATGAGCTATAGATCCCCATGTTTTAAAATCCAACTTATCTCTAAGTTGATATGGAATGAGAACATGAGCTATAGATCCCCACTTCCTGAGATGATTCAAATTAGGTTACCTTTTATTTCATAATTCATAAGGTGTAGATACAACTAAATTTGTGGGAATTATATTTAAAATGTAGCTTACAGTTAACAATGCTTCTCCCTAAAAATTTTGGGAGAGACCAAAATGAGACAACATGCATCTAACTACATTCAGTAATGTCCTGTTCTTTCTTTCAGCAACACCATTCTGTTGTGGTGTATACGGTATTGTTATATGCCTTTTAATTCCATACTGAATATAATAACTCTCAAATTCTTTAGAGTTATATTCTCCACCTCTATCAGCTCTTAAAATTTTAATTTTCATTCAAAGTTGGTTTTCAACTTCTGTTTTATCTCTTAAAGCAGTCAAGAGCTTCTAATTTTCTAGATATATGATAGACATGTGCAAATTTGGAATAATCATATATAAAAGTAATAAAATATTCTTTATTACTATGAGTTTTGACACTTAGGAGACAAAAAATATCTGAGTGTATCAACCCTAAAAGTTCATTGGCCCTTTGTCCGCCAATAAAAGGTTTTCTAGTTATTTTACCAGTTAAACAATGTTTGTTGGGTCCTTTTGTTTTGATGATGATTAATAAACAATTTATAACTAATGTTGTTTGTCTAGTGTTTGTATTTTCCTATTTATTATAGACAAAAAATATGTTGAAGGATGGATGGAATCAAGCATTCACGATCATATCCAATGAATGTTGGCGGAATTATGGTATGAAGCCTTGCAATTCAATTTAAAGATCCAAGTTCCCGCTTCATCCGCAAGTGTACCAAGATAGAGCTTCGTTGAAGATCACAAGCTTGGGTATATATAGTTTAGGTTTTATATTATGTGTGTTAAGTACTCTAAGGTCAATCATATACACACACACACATTTTATTGGTTATATATATATATATATATATATATATATATATATATATATATACATATATGTGTGTGTGTGTGTATATATATATATATATATATATATATGTGTGTGTGTGTGTGTGTGTGTGTGTGTGTGTTGTGTGTGTGTGTGTTTGTGTAGTTGTAAACAATAATATAGGTTTTATAGTTTACAAGTTTATTAATAATATGAACACCTTATATTATGTTTACACACACACCAACACACACACACGACACACATATATTATATATATATATATATATATATATATTATATATATATATATATATATATATATATAATATATATATAATATATATATAATATATATATATATATATATATATATAATATATATATATATAGTGGTTCATATTTATCATTTTGTTAAATGCATATTGTGCAAAACTTCATTTTTGCATAATATTGAGTTTTTTGTTTATAGACTTAACAACAATAGTTTGTATCTTTTATCAAGTCTATAAAATCAGTTTATAAAGTTTTCAAAACATGGTTTAGTCAAAATGACAAAACAAGTCTTGTTGTATTTTTATGTTTTGGACTAGTTTTGAAAAATGATGAGTTTCCACAAATGTGAAGTGCAATTCCAAAAATTCTTTTTGTAACATGTTCATTAACATGTTTATAAACATTTCTCAAAGTTTTATATTTTTTAAAATTTATTTGCTATTTTTAAAGGCACTTCAAAAATTAGTTTTACTATTCAAATCAGGCTGATACAGTGTTATCAGTCGACTGATGAATGTGTTCAGTTGACTGAAGAAAATGCCTAGAATAACAAAAAGTTTCTATTTTATTTTGGTCGACTGACCAGTCGACTGATGACTTCATCAGTCGACTGACCAGTCGACTGATGAGGTCATCAGTCGACTGATAAGGTCGTCAGTCAACTGATGAGCTGGAAAATACCTCCAACGGTCAGCTCATCAGTCAACTGATGCTGTAACGGCTAGTTTTTTCTAGCCTTGTCCTGTTTTGGGTTTTTGGTCTTTTTGCTTTGTTTTTCTTGTGTTTTGGGGTCTCTATAAATACCCCTCATACCTCAGACTAAAAACCAACTAAGAAAGTTTTAAACAAGTTTAAAGGGTGTTTAAGTTTGTTTAGTGTTTGTTTAAAAGTTTTGTTTGTGAAGATAATTTCACAAGAACAAGTGAAGATCATCTATTGGTGTTTGAGCATTCAACTCTTCTCCCTCCCTCTTGTTATCTATAAAGAAGTTTCAAACTCAATCTAGCTTTACATTTATATTGTTTGATTATTATTTTATTAAGCTAGTATTTATATTGAGTTTAGTTGATTTTATTTTTACTCTTTGCTTACAAAAACAACTATTGAGCTTCTAGTATTTTCATACATAGTATAATTTGGGTTGTGGGGAGTGTATCATTGAGTGTGAGCTTATATTGTGTTCTCATCCATTATTAGAGAACAAAACATTTGTATTTATGCTTAATTCTAAGGATTCACTTTGTATTACACTAGTACACCAAGAAGAGTGTGTGGTGAGAGACGGGGTCGTCCCAAAAGGAGTGGGGTAGGTGGTAATGCCTAGAGAGGTTGTAATTCCTAACACTTGAGGGAGATATGAGCTAGAGACCAACATTTGAGGTGATAGTTAGTGTGGTTACATTGTGAGATTGTGAATGTTAATCGGTGAGCGTTGAAAACCGATATTGTGTGGTGTAAACGTTTTTAGGTGATCGTTGAAAACCTGGTGTGATAGTGGATTTCTCCCCGGGAGTGGGGAGCGGAGACGTAGGACGGAAGGTCCGAACTCCATGATCATATTGTGTGTTTGCATTGTTTATATTGCCCTATCATAATTGTATCTTTTGTTTATCTTGTTTCACCCTTGTTTATATTGCTTATCCTTGCTAATAACTCATTGCATATCTTATTTGCTAGGATAATTTGTTAATAAGTTTTAAATTAGCATAAATAGGATTAGATTAGCATAAACTCTATTCATCCCCCTTTAGGGTTCTTTCCTAGTAGTATTAGGATGTTTTTAATGTTCACATGGTGACAATTGAACATTAGATAGTGTAGGAAGTAAGTTCATTGTGATAATTTCTTTTATTTTTGAAATACTAGCATGTCCTAGTCTAGAATGCCATAATTCAAACTCAGATATATAACAGGAAAAGTAGCTCAAATTTAAAATTTTATTATCAGAATTATTATAAACTACTGGAAGAATACATAATTCATGCTCAGGGACATATTTTTCCATAGCATACACTTCATTATTTTTTCCTATAGAAACCCGGTTATTGTAGAACCTAACTTCCAATCCTTTCTTCATCAAGCTAGGAACAGAGATTAGATTGCTCTGAATTCCTTGTGTATAGAACACTTCTTTGAGGACAAGAATACTGTCCCCAAGATCCAATCTATACGAACCAATACATTTTATATCGAGATAGGTATTATTTCCTATATAGATTCTCTATTCTCCTTTCTTCAGATCGGTGAATTCTGTGACTCCATTCTTGTCATTTACGATATGTTTGGTCACACCAGAGTCGATCCACCAACCGCTGATATCCGTCATCACAGTATTGCATTATGTCACACCGACAAATTCTCTTTTGCTAGTACTCCCTTGTTCTGGATGCTTATAGCCTCCCTTATTCTCCTGTTTTTCACCTTGCGGGCATGTGGGATTGAAATGTCCGAACTTTCCACACTTGTAGCAGGCTCCGCCGGGGTACTTTCTTTCTTTTGAACTACTGTAATTTTGGTCCTCCTGGTTGTGGTTTACTAGGTCTAGGGTTTTTATAGTTTTCAGCATTATGTCTCTGGCGGACATAATTCAACTCTTGTTGTACCATATTCAGTTCTGGTTCTTTTTTATTAGCTATTAAGTCATGTTCTATCGCTAGGTGCTAGAAAGATCAGTGACGGATTAAATGGTGGTGTTCATTCTTAATATGATGACAGCTACAGCAAGGGAAGGGGGTAGACTATTCAAAATGGTTGTCACTTGCATTCTTTATGGGATTTCGGTCCCAGCAGTGGATAAGTCCTTAGCCATGGTAATCATCTTGTTAATATGCTCTACAACATTATCTCCTCTTGCATACGACAATAATTATACTTATGCAAGAGGAGTTGAATGTTAACTTCAGAGGCGGTGTCGTATTTTTTTTATAGCATTCCACATGTCTATGTCTATGTAAGTCTTATAAGCTTTAAAAACTTTGATTAAATTATCTTCCATGAACATGAGCATTAGGCTTTTTGCCTTTTTATCTTTCGACTTTCACTGTTCAAACCCTTTTTTTCTTCAGGCGTAGATTTATTAGTAAAGGTTGGAGTAGTGGTCTCGATTACATCATCAATATTTCATGGATAAGAGCATATCCTATTTTTCTATGCCACATATCATAATTACTGTCATTGAATTTAACAAATTTTCTTAGTTCTGATAGAATGAGTTTACTAGCCATTCGGTAGAGAACTAAAACTAAAATTCCAATTTAAAATATTATATAATGTTGATGTATAGACAGTTATACTAAAAATAGAATAAAGTTAGATACCAAAACAATAAAAAAAATTAAAAGAACCTGACTGTTTCGAGTTGAGAAAGGAAACTCCAATTTGAGCGACATCATCACATAGTTGTGTTGAATGGAGAAGCATTTGTTGAAGTCGATTCTGACTGGATTCGAAGTTGATCTGTTGCTGTCGTTGAGTTGCATCAAATAGGATTTGCAAAGAATTGTTCGAACAACTACAACTGATTGAAAGCGGATTCTGATTTGTGTAAGGGGCTAAATTAAATTTTCCCTCAAGCTAGAAATGGCTCTGCTGAAAAAAATGGAGGGACCAAATTTTTTTTCTTTGAGTCGCTACAAAAAAAAGGAAGTTCTATTGGGCACGAAGCTCAAAAAAACTTTTGAATGGGGGGGGGATTAATATTGGCTTTTTCTCTCTTGATCTCCTTGGTCAAAGAGAAGAAATGAAACAGGAGAATAGTGAAACTAACAGGGAACTTGGGAAGCAAAACTAGCAGTGTATGGTGCAGAGATTGATGGACAAAGATTGTTGGATCCTTTGGATAATAATGAAGACTTTGAGAGAGTGGGAGATGATAGCTAGTTTTTGAGGTGCAGTGCATGATGGGACAAAGATTGAAAATGAAAAAAAAAAGAGAGAACAACTTCCAAAGCTTCACGTGGAAGTGTGGCTCAAAAAAAATTTAAAAATAGATAAGGGACAACTTCACTGGTTATTTAGAGTAAAGATTTTAAAAAAATATATGTAAGAGCACGGTGAGCATGGTTTTTGATTGAAAACAAAATACTCTCTTTTCTTTATCGGACAAAGAGTGAAACTAGTTTTTTTCTTGAAGAAACAGAAGGGAACGAATCTTTGATAGCTCTGATACTAGTAAAAGGATAAAATATGGTGGTTTTGATTTAGGGTTCTGGATAGAAACTTTTGCGTTTTTCTGTGTATCTCAACAATGAGATAACCATTCCTTTTATAGAGGCTTTCAAGTAACCACCTCCAACTCAAATCGTATTAGCCTCCATAATTTCCTCTACCCATCCAAGAATCCCTCTTCTATAGATATTAAGAAAGTTATGCTAACAACCCAATAATATCTCCTGAATATTCCTTAGTTGGTTTGGTCAATAATTAACCGGGTAATATTAATAGAAACATGGTCAAGAGCTAGGACCTGCAAATTCGAGGTGATATTGGTACAAATCTTTTTCAGTAACAACATTTGACTACATTACCCACGATCTAAAAACTTGCCTATAAGTAATGAACTCTAGCGCCGAGGAAGTACCCACAGGCTTTTTCCTAATAAAATATCCTGGGTACTGATCATATCGCTTCTCACTGATTTGCAACCTGGACCCAGGAAATGGTTTGAGGGTAGTGCCAAGTTATCCAATAGTGGACAAGCGGTCTTCTATGAGTGCCCAAAATGTGGGCACAATTAATACCCTGTCAATACTCATGTCCATCGTCTCCTTGAGAACCTGTATTGGTTCTTTTTAAATGTTATCTGAGGTTTAAGTTAAGAGATTACTGCACACTATATAGTGTTTCTTTCTTCCTTTCTTTCTTTCTTTTTTAATGTGTTTGTGTCGATACTCCCTTGGTGGTTCAGAGGTTTAGAAAAAAATAATGTGGTCCTCGAAGACAAAAGTCATGGCTCTAGGTAAATCGGATTCACTTTTTGTTTTTCGTTCTTTATTTTTTATTTAGAGGAATAGTATATGATTCTATTGCAAAGTATCAAGAAGAATTTGATTACAAATATGATATGGACCATCCCAAGCATCCGAGAAAGAGGTATATTTATATTTGCAAGCAAATTGAGCTAAATTGTAAGCACAAAGGTTACTCGAACGATGAACGTGACTGACATAATTAGAGTTCACTTAAGGGTTGTTGTTTTGAGCTTACTACCTAGTATCTATCCCTACAATTTCCTTGTTGCATGGATTAATTATTTTGATGGATTCACTAATTTCACCCGACAGAAACATCTATCAAAAATTACCATAGTCAAAAGAGTAAAATAATTAGCCCAAAGGTCAATCTGCAAAAATGAAGTAACAGAGGTCATAAGTTCAAAACAGTGATGCTGCATGGGTCTATGTAGGGGTGTCCAAACAGATCGGGCAAAATCGGAGCCCAGACCCTGGCCCGATTAGCCCGGCCCTGGGCCGGCTAGGTTTTTTTTGTTTTTCAAATTTTTTTCCTCTTTAAATTTTCAATAATACATAAAAAATTACACAAAATTTTAATAAAAACAATAATATTATTAATCACTTGAAATTACATAAATTACAAATAAAAAAATTTAAAATGATAAAAATAACTTCTTTATTAATAATCAGTAAATCCTTTACAATATAAATTTATTTTTGAATTCGTCACATCACAATAGATGAGTACATCTCAACTAGGTTGGCACCTACTCACCTAGTTCACTATCATTTACAACTATTTTCAAAATAAATTATTATAAAATTTTAGCTAAGAAATAAAAAAATTATAATTTGATGAATATTGTTTACTCTTTATATTTATATGCTAGTCCCAACTCTTTAAATTTATCTTCAATATTAGTCATCTGATCGATTCCTTACGTTCTCTTCTCGTACCTCCACCAATCTTGTAAGCACATCATTGCTTGTACAGTATACAGATATAATAATGTCCTGTGGTCGTTGTAGGCAATAAAAATTGCATTAATCATTGTACAACAACTTGGAACAAGCAAAAGGGTCCATCTCGGTGAAGGCATGCCGACTCACCAAGAGTCCACCCGGCTCAGTCGGCCAGATGACTCGACGACTCACTGGGGGTCGGGCCGACTCAGTCAACAAGTCGACACGAAGGGTGATGTTAGTCGGCCCTTCCAAGACGACTCGCCAAAAGTCCATCCAGATCTTGCTTGATTCCAGAGCTCGCCTGACGATTCCCTTGGGCTCACCTAATGCTCAAGCTCACATGATGACTTCTCGAGCTCGCCTAAGACTTGAAGCTTGCCCGCCTGTAGACTTGAGCTCGCCTGTAGGCTTGAGCTCGCTTGTAGGCTTGAGCTCGCCTGTAGGCTTGAGCTCGCTTGTAGGCTTGAGCTCGCCTAAGGCTTGAGCTCGCCTGCATGGGTCGCCAGCCCACCTGCAGGGTCATTAGCCCGCCTGCATGGGTCGCCAGCCCACCTGCAATGTCACTAACTCGCCTGCATGCTCCAGCTCGCCTGCTGCAGAATCGCCGACTCGCTTAAAGGCTGGTCAAGCTTGTCAGCCGTCCACTTGAGGTATGGGAACGATAACATCAGTGGTCACATCCCATGTTTCAAGGGAGAGAGTATGGTACTTCTTGCCCCATCAATGGTCACATCCCATATTTCAAGGGAGAGAGCATGATACTCCTTGCCCCATTAGTTGTCACATCCCACAAATTAAGAGGGGAGAGCATGATGCTCCTTACCCAGGCGTGGTCATATCCCACAAATCAAGGGATTGGCCATGGCTCCCCCTTTCTATAAATAGCCACACTAGGCTACATGAGAAGAGGTCTTTTATCTTCTTGAGGACTTGGACCTTTGGAGGGGCTGACTTAGTCTTGGCCTTCTTTAGAACTTGACCTATTAAGTACCTGGCTGGACCTTCTTTGGGACACCCTCCCTTAGTATTTTTAAAGTCTCAATCTGAACTCTTAGATTTGGAGACTCTTGGCTCATTGGCTCTGCAAACTCTTGTATTGTAGCATTCTTGGTGCATTCGGCCTTGTTTATGGTGAAAATTAATTGATTCATTGCGGGATTTATTACAAACTTCAGACGTTTACAACGAAAATAAAAATCAGTCTTTTTATAAGACTTTTACACAATGAAAACAAAAAAAATTACAATTCTCTTCAAACAAACGCAACGAGTGTTTATCGCCCGCTGCTTGCGTGGGATCTTGGCCTGTGACGGGGACGCGTTAGTCCGTGGACCACCGAACGATCAATATTTGGACAGAGTTTCGTCTATCCGTGAAGGGATCGAGAAACCGTAGCTCTTATCTCGGCGAAGCGAGATAATCACTCTTCTTAAGATTACCACAACGGGATAATCCTAAGGAACGAACCAGGCTGCAGATCTAACTCCTCCTCCTCTCTGAAATCTGTGCACTTTAAGTCTTCAATCCGGCAGGGCTTCGCCGAGGCACGAGAATTCCAGCTCGGGAAAAATGAGGGTCTGAGGCTTGTATTTATACGCTTGAGGGGGTTCCGGGCGGTTAAAACCAAGTAACAGACAGATCTGGGGTTGGAGACACCCTAGGGTGTCTCGGCCTTGGCCGAGACATCTTAGGGTGTCTCGCTCGTGCCGAGACACCTCGGGTGTCCCAGTTCAGCCTGAGATGCTCCGTTATGTATACTTGTTCGTTTCCGCCGTAACTTCTTCGTCCGAACTCGGATTTGAGTGATTCAAAGTGCGTTGGAAACCCGACGAGGAGTTCTATAAGCTCCAATGATTAGATCATCTGTGGAATCAACTGGGACACGAGGGGAGTAGCGCCTTTTGTAGGCGACGCGGGGCTCTCGATCAATTCGTATCCTCGTTATTCTGAAACTCTGATGCTTCACGTAGTTCGTCGATTCACTTCAAGCGTTTGTCAATGTAAATCAAGCTTCTGTAAACTGGATAGTGACGTTCATCGTCTTTTCTTAACACTGAGCCGTTCGTGGAGACCTATAGGTAATTTTCGATGCCTACAGATACCCCCTCCAAAGCGTTCCAGACTCGTTTCTTTTGTAGAAAAGGCTGGAATACTTTGGATGTAATTGGTCCAGCCTTCAGTCGGCGTGAAGGACCTGTAGTTAGCTTCGATTCTTGACTCCTTCGATTCTTGACTCCTTCGATTTTCAGTCTATTCGATGCTTTGACGAATAGTTGAAGTCTTTCCGGCGCTGTGTTTATCGTCTGGCCGTCGTCGAAGTCTCAAATCTAAAACTGATGAGTTGAGTTTGGCTCGTGTCATCGAGTTGACTTTGAACTGACTATCGCAACGTGTTGACTGGCGTTGACCTAGGGTTATGCGTTGACCGGCGTTGACCCTAGGGTTTTGACCGTCGTACATTAACTTTTTGATCGCAACGCGTTGATCGGCATTGACCTAGGGTTGCGCGTTGACCGGCGTTAACCTAGGGTTTTAGATCGCCCGACGTTAACACAGTTTATACTCATACATTTTCTGGAGTATACACAGTTTATGCTCTTAAGGTATTGGAGCATGGCGGTCCCAAATGTTGGGGCTGCAAGACCAGCTGTTAAAGCTGATTCATCTGCATGTGTGGATCTTATCCTGAAGTTGTTGGATGCTCAAGTCACGAGACCAACTAGTGGAGCTGGTGCGTCAATGACTCGCATTTATAAAATTTTTGGCAAATTCTCAGCCATCAATGGGTTTGATGAGCCTTTACCGACTACCGTTTGAGTCGGGCTAGCATGCGGATTGTTTAAGTCCGTTCCACATGTGACGTTAAGCTAAAAGAGTTAACCCTTTTAGTGCTACGATATTGAATACGTAGACTTCGTCTTTCTCCTGTGAAAAGACTAAATAGTGACGTGTATCAGACGTTGACGTAGGATTTTTGGCAAATCCTTAGCCCTCAACGGATTTGACGTGCTCTTACCGATTACCGTTTGAATCGGGCTTACATGCGGATTGTTTTAAGTCCGTTCCGCATGTGACGTTGTGCTAAAGGAATGAACTCCCTTAGACTTGATGCTACGACTTTAAATACGTAGACTTCGCCATTGTTACGGGAACAGGATACCCAGCAACGCGTGTTAGGCGCTGACTTATCCTTACTTAGGATTCAGGATAAAAGTCCCCAGACTCGTGTTAGGCGCTGACTTATCCTTACTTAGGATTCAGGATAAAAGTCCCCAGACTCGGATTCTGATGTCTTTTTCAATCGGTAAAGGACTAAACCGGCAATGCGTGTTAGGCGTTGGCTTATCCCTGCTTAGGCTTCGGGATAAAATTCCTCATGCGTGTGAGGCACGGATTATGGTGTTATTAATAACAACCTGCCACAATGTTGAATATGTTGTCTTTTGTCCTTTTTACGGTCAAAGACTAACCGGCAACGCGTGTTAGGCGCTGACTTATCCCTACTTAGGCTTCGGGATAAACTTCCCCGTGCCTGTGAGGTACGGATTTTAGGAGTTGAAAAAGTGGTGTTTTTTTTCTTGGGGCAAAGACGAACCCGACATGGGAGAGGAAGAATTTTATATTCTATCTCCCAACACCGAAGAGGAAGAATTTTATATTCTATCTTCAGTTGAAAAGGAGACTCGAGGTGGGATCTCCACCCCCAGAATCCGAAAAGGTGAAACTAGGGGTGGGATCTCCACTCCGAGAATCGAAAAGATTCGGATAACCCTAACTGTCGGAAGGTTTGATTACCGAACCAAAGATAAATTTCTCGTTTATCGAGAGTGAATTGTGGTTTTGTCCTAACTGTAGGAAGGTTTGACCAAGCGGGAGTTTGAGATGACCCTAACTGTAGGAAAGTTTGATCACTCGATTTGAAAGTGGACCTCTCGTTCATTGGAGGAATCAAGAGGGGATTTTGGTTTTGGCCCTAACTGTAGGAATGTTTGACCGAGTGGGATGTTTGAGATGATCCTAACTGTAGGAAGGTTTGATCGCTCGATTTGTGGATCTCTCGTTCATTAGAGGAATCGAGAGGAGATTTTGGTTGTGTTTCTAACTATAAGAAGGTTCAACCAAATAGGAGTGGGAGTACAAATTATAGTGGGGGTGTTTGACTTGTACAAATCACTCAAATGGGGTTCCTGCTGTTAAGTGATAGAGACTTAACACGAAGGGGTTTGACAATTTGTCAAGGATGGACAGATTAAAATTCCAAGCATTATATCTGGACTCTAACCGTGAAAGTGTTGAGTGCACGAACATAATGGAAGTTTGAATGGATTAAACCAGAAAGAATTTTAGTGGACTTACTGTCAATAAATTTGATCAGTGAGGGATTTTATAGTGGAAGACTATGAGTCGTCGAACACCAATGGGAGTTTTGTGAGGGAAGATTGATCCAATGAAGTGATCGAATCTCATCTCAGCAAAAGAGTGTTCGGAAGGGAAGATTGATCCAATGAAGTGATCGAATCTCATCTCAGCAAAAGAGTGTTCGGAAATCACAGTAAGATTTTAGTGTTTATCACTTTATTCGTAATGATTAGGTTATCCCTAAGAATATTACATTTAACATTCTTCTGGAAACTTCCTGTTACATAAATCATCCACCCCCAACTTCCTTTGTGAAGCTGGGTTTACCATTGTATTCAGTTGCATGATCGGGTTATCCTTAAGAATATTACACGTAAAAATTCTTCAGGAACTTCCCGTCAAAAGTGGGAATAGTTTAGACTCATATACCTATTGGAGTATCAGGGAGCAATTTAACCTCTTATACCGGTCGGAGGATTGAGAAGCAGTTTATACTCTTATACTCTTCGGAGTGGCGCCGTTCTCATTTGGCTTATCCCAGCGTTATGACGCCGGCTTCAACCAAGGTCTGAATGATATTCTTTAAAGTAAAGCATGCCTTGGTGGGATGAAGAATCCTCCTGTGGTACGCGCAGTACTTTGGATCCGCAGTACCGTCAGCTTCCTCCTGATTTGTGATGGGTGGCAGCTTGACCTTATTGTTTTCAAGAAGGGTCTCGAAGATGGCTGGAACGTCTTCATCCTTGAATGAGTACTCTTTTTGGAGCCTCGAATCCGAAGTCTTCTGCTGTCTTCGGGGTTGCTGTTGCGACGTCTGATTAACGTCAACAACTGTTGTAGGTGCCTTCCCTTCATCATGGGAAATGAGACTCGGATTCAGAGGGTTAGCCATCGGTTGGCTTCTTTCGACCTTCCTCCTTCTGAGAAAGCATTCGGCCTGCTCTCCGCGCACCTTCAACTCTTTCCAGGTATTGAGCGGCTCTACTCCCATAACATCCAAGATGTTAATGGACAAGTTGTTATGACAAGTCTGCAAGACGAATTCCTCCGTGACGGGATCCTTGCAGTTCATTGCCTGATTGCGGAAGCGTTTGATGAAGGTATCCACCGACTCTCCGTCTTTTTGTTTCTCATCGAAGAGTGTCCTGATCGACACTTCGGCGTCATCATCGAAGAAATGAGCGAGGAACAAGCTCTCCAGGTCCTCCCAGTTATTGATGCTTCCGGGCTTGAGACGGCGGTACCAATCGAAAGCAGGCCCGCGAAGGGTGCTAACGAATGACCAATCATCAAGGCTTCATTGCCGGAGATCATACCCAAATAGGACCTGAAGTAGATCAGGTGCTAAGAGGGCGACCCCTTCCCGTCGAACGGCGTGAAGTTGATCAGGTTGAACTTCATCGGATACGGGATCGATTCCCATTCTCTTGGGTAAGGACACGGAATCCCGGTCTTCTTCACCTCTCAAGCAGACATAAGGGCATCAATTTTGCTTTCGAGATCCTTCATCTTTTCGGCCTCATCTATATCCTGTTTTGGATAATTTTCGAGAGGAATAATACGGCCACCCCCAGTGTTATCATCATTGGTGGGTCCACCCTCAGCATCGTTATTTTTAGTGGGGCCACCCCCAGCGTTGTGTTCATCCACATCTGAATCGCTACCTGCTTGGTTAGCAGTGCTGCGACGGCTGGATTCACCTAGCTGATTCGACAAAGCTCGGATTTGTTGGTCGTACATTTATCTCATCTCCTGCATAGCCATTTCCATCTCAATCTTGAATGCCTCTTTCTGCTTGGCCAAGGCTTCCTCAACCATTTTGGTTACTTCCTCGGTATTAATCATAAACACTTCACGGGATTATCCCGGACTGGATACCGTATTATCAGAAGCGATTGCCGAGTTAGCATCCGATGCTTCATCATCCGAGGATAACCCTCTTTGCATTCTCTGATAATCCCTTTGTCTAATAGTTCCTGATCGTAACCGGGTTAGACGATGCGATACAAGCGGATCAGAGCTAGAAGGTCGAATCGATTTTTCCTTATCAACCATATTGATGGTAACCTCTGGGGGTTCGTCACCTTGAACGACCGATCGTTTCTTACAGAGACGCTTTTGATTGGACTTAGTCTTTTCGTTGGAGATCCTCTCAAATATCGAGACCTTCTGCGGAGCAGTCTTGGGGCAGCTACACGTTGATAATACTGCCCTGGTAATTTTGATACACGGACAGTGAGAGTCCGCTTCCCGGGTACTTCTCTTTCGAGATTTATTCGTACCCCCAGCCCGATAGTACAACTCATCGATGTTGCGGTTAGAGTAACCTATCGGCTGCTTACATGGATTCTCAGGTATAACACGTTCGTCTGTCTGACGCGTTTTCCTCTGAGTAAACATTGCCTTGTTGGCATCTACAGGAGTCAAACGTTTGGAATCACACCCTTGTGAGGGTGAAACCTTAACGGGCTCCTAGTTTTCTGCACATACCTCCAAGCGGGCTGTTGTAGAAATTAATTTGTTAGGAGGTCGCGTACGACCCCCAGTCCGGATGTTTGCTCGAAGCTCCTTTAACGGTCTCAAGCTTTCCTTAACAAGCGCTTTTCCTCGATTCTCGGGTAGGGCACCGACACGATCCTTCAATGGGATTCTAGATTTGGAGAGACCCACGCTGTCATAGGGCTTCACCGGAAGTGCGGGAGCAGGATCTGGAGTTGACAAAGGCCGGAGAGCAGCCTTGGATGCTTTAGGCGCTGATTTGGCCTTTGGCATCCAAACTTGCTTAGATTTTGGTGGCTTTTTGACCACCTTTTCCTTCTGTAACTCTTGTGTCTTCCGTACAAGGATCCTTGTTTGCGCTAGCAGTGCGCGGTGCTTGTGGATACGCTCCTCAAGAGTTGAACGGGTTCGTTTGACACGAACCCATTCGTTAGTAGGTGGATGGGAGGAAGTTCCCAAAGCTTGTTATTGGAACACTTTGCGCCTTCTGAGTTTCAAATCCGTATTATAGCAGATCCCATCAACAAGTTCCAAAGCCTGGGCAAATTGACGCGCGAGACATTGACGGCACCTTTGATGAGCCCTCTTCGTCAGCACTGGTGCACTTTCAATGGGCAACTCCTTGACTTTCGAGGAGTTGTCACGAACGTTGGATCTGGTTTCTTTGGAAGCCGGAGAGGAATCTTCCACTGCCTTCGGGTTCAGATCATCAGCTTTGGTTTTTGGATCTGAAGTCATATTCTTCACGGCAGTGGTTTTCCTACGTTTGCAAGAAGAAGATCTGGAGGAGGAGGAGGAAATATATTCCTCGAATTTCTGCTGGTCGAATTCGTATTCGACCTCTTCGAACACCGGGATCTTGATCGTCGGCTGCGGCACGACAGCTTTGGCAGCGAAGCTATTGGCTCCCACTGTGGTCGCCAGTTTGTTTGTGGTGAAAATTGATTGATTCATTGCGGGATTCATTACAAACTTTAGACATTTACAACGAAAACAAAAATCAGTCTTTTTATAAGACTTTTACACAATAAAAACAAAAAAAATTACAATTCTCTTCAAACAAACGCAACGAGTGTTTATCGCCCGCTGCTTGCGTGGGATCTTGGCCTGTGACGGGGACGCGTTAGTCCGTGGACCACCGAACGATCAATATTTGGACAGAGTTTTATCTATCCGCGAAGGGATCGAGAAACCGTAGCTCTTATCTCGGCGAAGCGAGATAATCACTCTTCTTAAGATTACCGCAACGGGATAATCCTAAGGAACGAACCGGGCTACAGATCTAACTCCTCCTCCTCTCTGAAATCTATGCACTTTAAGTCTTCAATCCGGCAAGGCTTCGCCGAGGCACGAGAATTCCAGCTCTGGAAAAATGAGGGTCTGAGGTTTGTACTTATAGGCTTGAGGGGGTTCCGGGCGGTTAAAACCGCGTAACGGACAGATCTGGGGTTGGAGACAACCTTTGGTGTCTTAACCTGGGCCGAGACACCCTAGGGTGTCTCGGCCTTGGCCGAGACACCTAAGGGTGTCTCGCTCGTGCCGAGACACCTAAGGGTGTCTCGCTCGTGCCGAGACACCTCGGGTGTCCCAGTTCAGCCTGAGACGCTCCGTTATGTATACTTGTTCGTTTTCGCCGTAACTTCTTCGTCCGAACTCGGATTTGAGTGATTCAAAGTGCGTTGGAAAGCCGACGAGGAGTTCTATAAGCTCCAATGATTAGATAATCTGTGGAATCAACTGGGACACGAGGGTCATAGCACCTTTTGTAGGTGACGCGGGGCTCTCGATCAATTCGTATCCTCGTTATTCTGAAACTCCGATGCTTCACATAGTTCGTCGATTCACTTCAAGCATTTGTCGACGTCAATCAAGCTTCTATAAACTGGATAGTGACGTTCATCATCTTTTTCTTAACACTGAGCCGTTCGTGGAGACCTATAGGCAATTTTCGATGCCTACAGGCCTTGGTACTCATCAAGCTCGGGCATTCGAACTCCAACCGTAACTTCGATCGGATTGTCCAAGGGAAGCAAACTCGGCATGAGCATCGAGGGAGACGTCCTACCACTGCTAACGAACCCATGTTAAACAAGAAAGGTCATTCCCATTCTCCTCTGTTGTAAACATTGATTGTAGTTTGTAATATGCTACTCTTATAAACACAAACGACCCCTCATCGGGAAATTAATTTTTACACACAACAGAAGATGGCGACCATAGTGGGAGGAACCGTTTCTTCAACCGAAATAGTGGTTGCGCAGTTCGACGAAATTGTGGTGGGGATAACTGTTGAGTCCCTCGTGATCGAGTTCGAGGAGTACTTATCTTTATCCTCTTCTGGCGGCAATACGTCTCGTAAGCACTATAGAGTTGTGCATGTGGCCCAACCCCAAGTGGCCGAGGCAACCATGCCGGAGAGCTCCGCCCAAGCAAACACAGGGGGTTCTATCTCCCCCAAGCCCATCACAGCCGAGCCGAAGGGAAATGAAGCAAGTTCAAAGGCAGGGGGTTCTATCTCCCCCAAGCCCATCACAGCCGAGCCGAAGGGAAATGAAGCAAGTTCAAAGGTTGTGCAAGGGGTTGTTGAACGATCCTCACAGGCCCCCATGCAAGAGGAGACGACGGTTCATATTGGCGCGGACCCCGCCTTCGCCGTGAACATGAACACTCCCATCTCCAAAAGAGACAAGCAATGACGATGACAAACTCTCACCCACCAAAAGACACAAGACCTCGTCTCCGATGACGGCCTGAATTACTATTCAGGCCTGAAGATATCCAAGCCAAAATGCAAGATTCCCAATTTTGGTAAACTGAACCGATCAGGCATGCCCACCTACTCAGGCGGGCTTTGCTCCATTGGTAAAGTTCCCAAAATTGACGAATTTAGTGTTTTCGGCGAGCCTAGTAGTTTAGGCGAGCCCCTTGAGCTTCGCTCCATGAGAAAGTTTCCTAATTTTGGCGAACCGTTCAAATCAGGCGGGCTCCGATCTTCAGGCGAGATTCCCAAATCTGGCGAGCTTTGCAAATACGGTGAACTCTGTAGTTCAAGCGAACGTCATCAAGTTCGCCTAATGGCCGAACTTCACCTACAAGCCGACCTTTGCCAGAAAGGCAAAGCTGCAGCTCGTCCAACAGGCGAGCCTTGACAGGACGAACCCAGCCAACACATATGAGCTCGCTAACAGATGCAAGCGCGCCCAACAGGTGAACCTCACCATACTGAGCCTTGCCGATGAGCTCAAGTATGCCAAACAGGCAAACCTCGGCAAGCTCACCTAACAACTCAACCCCGCCTGTAAGAAGCGGTAGTTCGCCAAACAGGCGAACCTTACCTGAAAGAACTACAGGTTGAACCTCACTAACAGGCTCAAGGTCGTCGACCACACGAACATCGCCTGAATGAACATACGGCTGAACTTCGCCAACAGGCCCAAGCTCGCCTGTCTAGGTAAGGTCGCCTAAGTTCAAAGCTTGGGGAATTTCCCAAGTGTTCCCATTTGGACTTCCTTGAGTCTCCTTCATTTGATCGCTAGCAGTCGGCTGAGGCTCAAGCTCGCCTGAATGACCAGTTGACTTGACCTTGCCAGCAGTCGGCTGAAGGTTGCCCAAATTCTCGAGCTCGCCAGCAGTTAGCTAGAGCTCGCCCATATTCCAAACCTCATTAGGAGTCGGCTGAAGGTCGCCCAGATTCTAGACCTCGCCAGCAGTTGGCTGAAGGTCATCCAAATGCTCGAGCTCGCCTGTAGTCAGCTAGAGCTCACCCACATTTCATACCTCGCCTATCTCGGCGAGGTCGGTTAGATCCGACACTTAGGGAATTTCCTAAGTTTCCTCATGCCGTCTCCCTTGAGCCTCCTTCATGTGACTTCACGTCTCATCCTTTCAATGCTGGGGTTGTCACTATCAACCTATAGGGGATCTCAGAGGACGCTTGACTTGCAAACGCACGCCCTACAAGACTTTCGATGATGTGGAGCTCTCCGTCGCAATTGTCAATGAGACGGAGAAGTCCAAGGCCATTGAGCGTGAAGGTATCCACCAACGCACTTGTACCTAAATGGGGGTAGACATTCCATTTGACTACATGCACCTAGAACCCGTCTCTAACGACGACGATGATGATTGCTCGGCAGTGGTCGACAACGTTGCAGGCTTCAAGCTCTATTCAGGGTGAAGGCGCGAAAGTGCACATGGCCAACACCCTTAATGAGATATCCAAGAGACTCGACGAGCAACAAGCAACCATCGATTCCCTGAAGGAGATGTTGGAGCATCTTCTGAGTGAGAAGAAGAGGGAAAAAGAGAGGATTTTGCGGGCTTCACGTTAATCCTCGAAGCACAAAGAGCGGGTGCCTACTCCTTCTCACTCCTCATCCGAGTCATCTAGAGGAGTGTCATCTTCGGATCATAATCCGAGGGACAAAAGGCTAGACTAGTTCCAAAATCAACTCGACGCCTTGAAGCTCCAGAAGCACATCGACAAGCTGGAGTTGTCAGACCGTATCCGATCGAATGGGATATAGTCTCCTACTTGGCAAAGTTTCAGCCACTAGACCTTCTGCAGTTCAATAGCAAGGGTTCTCCTACCCAGCACATCTACTACTTCTAGGCGCAAACTGGAAACATAGTGGGGAATGATCCTATTATGACTCGACTGTTCATTGGCACCCTCAAGGGGGTTTCTTTTGAATGGTTCCGCAGATTGGAGCTTGAATCCATCACTTGCTGGAAGAACATGGAAAGGCTCTTCATGGCCATATTCTTCGACGATGATAAAGAAGTATCCGTGGTTACCCTGCTAGCTGCAAAGCAGAGGAAGACAGAGTCTGTAAGTAACTTTGTCAAGAGATTCAGGAACTGATCGCTGCATACACGTGATCAGATTTCTGAGACCACCCTCATTGAGATGTGCCAGAACAATCTCTCCATCAACATTCTATCTAACATGGGCGTTGTCATAGCTCGCTCATGGAAAGACTTGATTTGCCAAGGAGAACAAGTCGAAAGCATGCTCAAGTGAATGGATGCTGAAGAGCCATGTGAATTTCAAGGAGGTGATGACCAAGGCAATTTCACCTTGGTAGTAAAAACCACTTCTTCATCCAAACCCTATTCACAACAAAGAGGCAATGCTTCGAAGCACTAGAAGCCCACAATGACATCTGTCGAGTTCGCCGACTCGGACCCAAACTATGGGGCTGATTATGAAGACTTAGCTACTACTGGACGAAGATGATCGGTGGAGCTTAAATGCGTCAATCACCAGAAGACCTGCATCTAACAACTTCATACCCATTCGTAGTAGAGACAGTCTACTCGAGTGGGCAATGTGTCAGCAGAGGATTTCATCCTTCAACTCCCACGAGGTCAACTAAGACGTCTTTACCCTTCAACCCAGATTCTGGCTGGAGTGGGGGTGGTCTCAGTTTCTCTGCGAAACCATATACTACCCCAAATCTCCTCCAAATTCCCCCGTTGATCCTCTTCATCAGGACAACGGGCCCACATGAACTATTATCACCTCTGATAGTCAAATTTTGTTCTACCATGTGATATGTCACTATTCTAATCAACGTTGTTATACTCATTCCTGAGTCAATGAACGGCTTGCCAATCTCCCGTTGCGGCTGTTTGATCATGTCCAAAATAATTAAAACCCTCCTACTGGATCATGAGGTTAAAATGCTCCTTCCACCACCGACTCGGTCAAACCTTCCTACAGTTAGGACCAGAGCCAAAATCCCCCTTGATTCATTCCACGAACGAGAGTTCCACCAAATTGAGTGATCAAACCTTTAAACAGTTAGGATCGTCCCAAGCTCCCATATGATCAAACCTTCTTACAGTTGAGACCAAAGTCAAAATATCAAGTTAACTATTACCTCTGATAATCTCCTCCAAATTTCCCCCGTCGATCCTCTCCAATAAGACGATGGGACCACTCCCACTATCATGTTAACATCACACCTCTAACCAAAATCTTCTTACCGACTCTCTTTAATGGAGCAACAGGTCCACAAAATCGCTCCAATCACGGCAATTCCTATCACGTTAACGATTACTTCTGATAGCCGACACCGTCATTCCCACAAATAACGTTGTCCGATCAGTCATCACACTCATATATCCCTGAACGACTTGATCCTTTCCGAGCATCCAAATACCCTTAGAACAAGTGATGGGTAGTAGCCTAACATGTGATAGCTCCTATAACAATTAATCGTCACACTCATACGTCCCTGAACGATTTGATTCCCCCAGCACCGTCCTTCCCGCAAATGGCGTTGTTTGTTGATAATAGCCTACCAAGCGATGTACATTTATCCAAATAGTGGCCTACCATGCAATGTGCCACTATTTTGGGTTCGTCTTTGCCCCAAGAGAAGACAAATCAGGGTTCATTTTTGCCCCAAGAGAAGACATGCTTCTCCTAGACTCCAACGGGTATACGAGTATAAACTGTTTCCTACCTTTGACGGGAAGTTCCTGGAGGATATTACCCATAATATTCTTAAGGATAACCCGACAGACTCCAACGGGTATACGAGTATAAACTGTTATCTACCTTTGACGGGAAGTTCCTAGAGGATATTACACATAATATTCTTAAGGATAACCCACCTGACTCCAATGGGTATACGAGTATAAAATATTTCCTACCTTTGACGGGAAGTTCCTGGAGGATATTACCTATAATATTCTTAAGAATAACCTGGCAAACTCCGACGAGTACACGAGTATAAACTGCTTCTCCTAGACTCCAAGGTTATACGAGTATAAACTATTTCCTACCTTTGTCACGAAGTTCCTGGAGGATATTATCCATAATATTCTTAAGGATAACCTGGCCGACTGTAACAAGTATACGAGTATAAATTGTTTCCTACCTTTATCGGGAAGTTCCTAGAGGATATTACCCATAATATTCTTAAGGATAACCCGGCCAACTCCAACAGGTATACAAGTATAAACTATTTTCTACCTTTGTCGGGAAGTTCCTGGAGGATATTACCCATAGTATTCTTAAGGATAACCCGACCGACTCTAACGAATATATGAGCATAAACTGTTTCCTACCTTTGTCGAGAAGTTCTTGGAGGATATTACCAATAGTATTCTTAAGGATAACCCGATCGACTCCAACAGGTATATGAGTATAAACTGTTTCATATCTTTATCGGGAAGTTCCTAGAGGATATTACCCATAGTATTCTTAAGGATAACCTGACCGACTCCAATGGGTATACGAGTATAAACTGTTTCCTACCTTTTTCGGGAAGTTCCTGGAGGATATTATCCATAATATTCTTAAGGACAACCCGTCAACCTCTAACTGGTACATGAGGCTAAACTGCTCCTTCCCTCCAACTGGTATATGAGGCTAAACTGCTCCCTACCTTTAACGGGAAGTTCCTAGAGGATATTACTCATAATATTCTTAAGGATAACCGACTGACTCCAACGGGTATATGAGTATAAACTGTTTCCTACCTTTGACGGGAATTTTCTGGAGGATATTACCAATAATATTCTTAAGGATAACACGTCAACCTCTAACTGGTGCACGAGGCTAAGCTACTCCCGTACTCCAACAAGTATACGAGTATAAACTGTTCCTTATCTCCAACTGGTGTATGAGGCTAAACTACTCTCATACTCCAACAAGTATACGAGTATAAACTATTCCTTACATTTGATAGAAAGTTCCTGGAGAATATTCTTAAGGATAACTCGGCAACCTCCAACTGGTATACGAGGCTAAACTGTTCCTTACCTTTGATAGGAAGTTCTTGGAGAATATTCTTAAGGATAACCCGGCAACCTCCAACTGGTATACAAGACTAAACTGTTCCTTATCTTTGACGAAAAGTTCCTGTAGAATATTCTTAAGGATAACCCGATAACCTCCAACTGGTATACGAGGCTAAACTGTTCTTTATCTTTGACGAAAAGTTTCTGGAGAATATTCTTAAGGATAATCCGGCAACCTCTAACTGGTATATGAGGCTAAACTGTTCCTTACATTTGACGGGAAGTTCCTAGAGATTATGCTTAAGGATAACCTGGCAACCTCACACTGATATACGAGGCTAAACTGTTCCTTACTTTTGACGGGAAGTTCCTGGAGAATATTCTTAAAGATAACCCAGCAACCTCCAACTGGTACACGAGGTGAAACTGCTCTCCTCCAACCAGTGCACGAGGCTAAACTGCTCTCTTTCCTCCAACTGGTACACAAGGTGAAACTGCCCCTTTCCTCCAATCGGTGCACGAGGCTAAACTGCTCCCTTTCCTCTAACCGGTGCACGAGGTTAAACTACTACCTTCTTCCAACTAGTGCACGAGGTAAATTGCTCCTTTCCTCTAACTGGTGCATGAGGCTAAACTATTCCCTTTCCTCCAATCGGTGCATGAGGTGAAACTGTCCCTTTACTCCGACAAGTATACGAGTATAAACTACTCCACCTTTCCTCCAATCGTTGTACGAGGTTAAACTGCTCCATTTCCTCCAACCGGTGCACGAGGTGAAATTGCCCCTTTACTCTGACAAGTATACGAGTATAAACTGCTGCTCTTTTCATCCAACTGGTGAATGAGGTGAAACTGCTACTTTCCTCCAACCAGTGCATGAGGCTAAACTGCTCCCTTTTCCTCCAACCAGTGTACGAGGTGAAACTACTCCTTTCCTCCAACCGGTGCACGAGGCTAAACTGCTCCCTTTTCCTCCAACCCGTGCACGAGGTAAAACTGCTCCTTTCCTCCGACTGGTATACGAGGTTAAATTACTCCTTACATCCAAATGCCTCAAATGGCTAAGGATAAAGGAGAAATATTAGCATTAAACCTAAGAGAAACTCCTCGACAACTTACCATGCTAAGGACAAGAGCATGGCTAGTCCAACTCAAATGGTAGTTAGTAAAGACAAATCAAGTCCAAATCAAGTCCGTTGCTCAAAATCCTAGGTGTCGATTATTAGCTGTGAGTGAAGAGTTTAATTTTACCGAGCTCGTTGGAAGGTTCCTCGCTCTGTCTGCACAGGGATCATTTTGCAGGTCTTTATATCCAAAGTGTTCCAGACCACATTCGACCACATTCAGGTCTATAGACTTTGGAGGGGGTTTTGTAGGTAATAAAAATTGCCTTAATCCCTATACAACAACTTGGAACAAGCAAAAGGGTCCATCTCGGTGAAGGCAGACCGACTCACTAAGAGTCCACCCGACTCAGTCGGCCAGATGACTCGACGACTCACTGGGCTCGGCTGACTCAGTCAACAAGTCTACAGGAAGGGCGATGTTAGTCGGCCCTTCCAAGACGACTCGTTGAAAGTCCATCCAGAGCTCGCTTGATTCTAGAGATCGCCTGATGATCCCCTTGGGCTCGCTTAATGCTCTAGCTCGCATGATGACTTCTCGAGCTCGCTTAAGGCTTGAAGCTTGCTCACCTGTAGACTTGAGCTCACCTATAGACTTGAGCTCGCCTATATAGGTCACCAGCTCACCTGCAGGGTCGCCAGCCTACCTGCATGGGTCGCCAGCTCGAGCTCGCCTATATAGGTCACCAGCTCACCTGCAGGGTCGCCAGCCTACCTGCATGGGTCGCCAGCTCGCTTGCAGGGTTGCCAGCCCACATGTAGGATTGCCAGCCCGTTTGCAACGTCTACGACTCGCCTGCATGCTCTAGCTTGCCTGCTATAGAATCGCCGACTAGCCTGAAGGCTGGTCAAGCTTGTCAGCCGTCCACTTGAGGTATGTGAACGGTCACATCAGTGGTCACATCTCATGTTTCAAGAGAGAGTATGGTACTCCTCGCCCCATCAGTGGTCACATCCTATGTTTCAAGGGAGAGAGTATGGTACTCTTTGCCCAATCAGTGGTCACATCCCACAAATTAATGGGAGAGAGCATGGTGCTCCTTACCCAGGCGTGGCCATATCCCACAAATCAAGGGATTGGCCATGGCTCTCCCTTTCTATAAATAGCCACACTTGGCTACATGAGAAGAGGTCTTTTGTCTTCTTGAGGACTTGGACCTTTGGAGGGGCTAGCTTGGTCTTGGCCTTCTTTAGAACTTGACCTATTAAGTGGCTGGTTGGACCTTTTTTGGTACACAACCTAGCATTTTTAAAGCCTCAATCTGAACTCTCAAATTTGGTGACTCTTGGCTCCTTGGTTCTGTAAACTCTTGCATTGTAGCCTTCTTGGTGCATTCGGCCTTGCTACTCATCAAGCTCGGGCATTCGAACTCTAACTGCAACTTTGATCGGATCATCCAAGGGAAGCAAACTCGGTATGAGCACCGAGGGAGGCGTCCTACCGCTGCCAACGAACCCATGTTAAACAAGAAGGACCATTCCCCTTCTCCTCTGTTTTAAACATTGGTTGTAGTTTGTAATAAGCCACTCTTATAAACACAAACGACCCCTCATCGGGAAGTGAATTTTTACATCCAACAGTCGTCAATCAAACGTCTAACTATGCTGAAGGCGGATTCCGAAGCTACCGTGGAAACCTGCACTATTAGTAAATCACGAATCATGATGGAAAGTATAGGATATGAAACTGTTCCATATACTTTTCACCATTGCAAAATATCTAAACTATTATTTTGACATTTAACTAAAGATGCAGTTAAATATTGATCAATTTCAAAAACCTCCAATGATGATCCAAGTCCAGATCCACCAGTTAGCTCAGTTACCATTGCATACCTATTAAAACTTACACTTTGCCTCGACTTGAGCTCGAAGAAGCCAAAGCTGCAGACTGGTGTGTAGCTATACCATGTTTAGTTGCGTACTCATCATATAATCTTTTAAAATAATTTCTAACAGTATTATGATGAGTAGTAGCGGTAATGGTTTGACCATCATCAGTGTCTATAATCTGTCCACCATGCAAAGAATTTAACAAACTTCTAAGACCAATATCCTTCAAACACGGATCAATAAGAACCCCTAAACCAAAAATTAGAGAAATAGAACTAAAATATTTATTAAATTTACTTTTCATTTAAAAAATTATATTTCCAAAATAATCATCCATACGATATTTATTAAAAAAATTTTGAATATAAATTTGTAAAACAACTAAAGTAATGGTTGGATAATAACAAACTAGATAATAACATTGTAGCATCATAAAAAACTTATAACATCTCTTTTAAATTACTTATAACTATCCATTCATCTTCAGTTATTTCATGCATACTACCAGAGCTAGAACTAGAAGTATAAAAAACAATAAAATCATTTATTACTACTTTATATTCTAATGCTACACTTAACATTGCATAGGTGGAATTCCACCTATGGTAAACATCTTTTAGAATTAGTCTGGGTTTTATATTTTTTCTTTTACAAAATTATTTTTATCTTCTAATTCTTTGTTCAGAAGCATTACGAGCAAAAGTTACTGACTTAACCTTTTCTATCATGGGTTTAATTTTACTAAATGCACATTGAACAATTAAATTTAAAATATGACAGATACATCTAATATAAAAAAGATCACCATTACGTGGCAATGGTAGAGATGTTTTGATAAAATCAATAGCTACATTATTATTACTTGCATTATCTAGTGAAATAGAAAATATTCTTTTTGAAATTTCTAATTCTAAAAGTTATTTAATTATTAAATTTGCAACATTAATACCAGTATATGACTCTTCAAATGCAATAAAGGAAATAACTCTTTTAAACATTTACTAATTTTTATCAATCTAGTATGCTGTGATACATAAATAACCAGTTTGTGCTTTAGATGTCCACATATCAGAAGTTAAAGAAAATTTACAGTTTAAACTTTGAAAATAAGAAATTATTTTCCCTTGTTCCTCCTAATAATGTTTTAAAATATCACGTTGACAAGTTTGACGATAAATTTTTTTAAATACGGGGTAAAAACCATCTGTAAATAAATCTTTAAATTTATTATCTTCTACTAATTTAAAAGAAAGATTTTTAAAAATGATAAACCTAAAGACGCATTTCCAAGCTCGGGCTGCGTCATAATTCTAACTTACCGAGACTACCAAAAGATGAGGATTGGGAGAGCATAGATTATCGGATATCACCTTGAGAGGACTGGTCTTTGTTGTATTTATCTAAATGGTGTTTGAGGTGGTTGGTGCCCCTCTTATGATGAGCTTGGAAAATATGATCGCACAACGCACATTTAGCCTTCTGGGTGAGAAGCCTACCGTGTTCATCCCTGTTGACGTCTATCTTCTCGAAAAAATTTTACACATTAGATCCCGGCCTTTTACGAGCTCTTAGTGTAGAATTGTCGCTACCAGATTCGGGATCAACATCGGTAGGAGTAGGAGGAGTAGCTGTAGTAGGAGGACTCATTTCCGGAGTTAGGTTTTGCTCTTCATAATCAGATCCGAAAGTCATTTGATTGAAGAATTAGAGAGCTAAAGCGATTATTAGAGAGTATTAGAGAGTATAAGAGTGTATAAGAGAGTATTAGAGAGAAGTAGATGAGTTTTGGATGAGGAAAACAAATAAAACCCCCTCTATTTATAGAGGCAGTCCCCTAGACAAATGACCAAAATACCCTCATTTTTTATCGTTTTTGACCAGTTTTGCGGGGAAAACGTCAAAATGGCGTTATATCGCGGAGCGGCGCCACAACGGTCAAATTTTGACGCGTTGTGCCAAAAACGGTCAGCTTATGTGACCAATTTTTGCCGGTCCGGGATGGGCCAGCTCGGCCCAGCCCGGTCTAACCTGGAACCGACTGTTTTTACGCCGGGCCGGGCCAGGCGTCGACAAGACGGCCCGCACCCGGGCCCGGAACCTAGTCTGGCCCGGGTTTCAAACTCGGAACCTGGTCTGACCCGGGTTTCCGGACCGGGGCCCAAATGGACACCCCTAGGTCTATGTGCACTTAACCTTCTATTTAAGTATTCCTACAACGATGGAAATACAGGAGAAAATTAATCTCTTTTACAAGATAAGTCATACGAGTAGGAAAAAAGAGGAATGAGATCACGGGACTATAATAAACAACATCAAGCTCAACACGGGTCCTTGTCCAGTGAGATTCAGATTAGTTTGGGTCCAATATCAAACATGTCCCACTTGTACTAAGTTTTGATCTTCACCATAGTTTCAAGGGCTAAATATCAAAACCCCAAAACTCCTTGAAAACGTGAACCTGGATTTTCATTGGCAAAAATATTCTCTTACATAATTTTATGCACCAATGTGAAAAATGTGATTGACCCATTTTAGAGTAATTTTCTAATAAAATCTTAAAGTCGAAGAGGATTTTTTGACAACCTCTCAATCTAAAGAAGAGTTTTTGAAATTTTAAAAGTTATGGGGTTATCTAAGTCAGTGTTATCAATACGCAAGGCACAATGCAGGGCGCTATGTCTCTTTATGCATACATGAGCAAGGCGCAATGTGATGTGCGCACTCAAGTGAAGCGAGGTGCATACCACACACATAATTTCAAGACAGTTATCAAGAATGAAAAAGCATGTTTATATATGAGGTTTTTTATAAGACCACCTTAAATATAGGTGAAATTGATACAAACCTCCTATAATGTTAAGACCACTATATATATATGTTATCCTTTCAATGTCACACTTTTGGGTAATTTCTGTTTTAAATATATATATATGAATTACTATAATACCCCTCAATCTAACCAAATTAAAAAAGAGAGGAGAGTGGGGGAGGGGCAGATGATCGGGTGGATGACATGAGAGGAGGAGAGAAGAAGGTTGGTGTCGGCGGTGAGAATATAGAGAGAGGAGGAAGGAAGGAGGAGGAAGAGGAGGAGAAGAAGGAAGATGTGAGAAAAGTGACAATGGAGGAGGAAGGTTGAAAGGAAAAAGAAGGTGAAGGGGGAGGAAAGGAGGAAGAAGAGGAGATTAAGACGGAATGGTGTGGGGAAGAACCGGTAATAATCACATTTTTATTACATTTATATACCCTCTTTATCTATTTCATTTAAATAAAAATATCACTAATAAATGTGTTTTACCTCAATTTGCAGGTTAATGATGGATTAATGAATAAAAGTCTAAAAGAATCAAACTCCTTAATTTTCTACCATTTATTGAAGCCCAAATATGAAGACAAAAGCAGGCCCAAGAAAGCTCAAGGATCCATGAAGAAATCGGGTCAAGAAATTACATAAAATCAATCTGTTGCAAACAAATCGGTCGGCCGACCGATTGGCCAATCAGTCGGCCAACCGATTTGCAACAAAAACTATTTTATGAATGCAATTTAATATTTAATCTCCAAGCAAAATCTAAGGGTTCTTATTCATTGCTGTAGGCTTTAAATATGGATAGATGCTGAGGGCTTTGAGTATAAATTTTTTTGTAAAAACTCCATTCGGAGTGGAGGGTTATTCTTAATTAAGAAAACCTTTCAAAATTGTAACTTTTGTTATAATTAATAAAATAAAATTTTTACCTCTTCATATTTTTTTCTTCTCTTTGATGATGAAGATGAAGATGATATGAAGAAGAAAATCAAGATGAAAATTTACCTTCATCAAGGGGCTAGAGCCCTTTTGGAATGTAAATTTTCTCTTTTATCTTTTTATTTTCTTGTAATATATTTTTTACTTTAGATATTTAAGGG
Organism: Asparagus officinalis; assembly: GCF_001876935.1. Lineage (NCBI taxonomy): Eukaryota > Viridiplantae > Streptophyta > Magnoliopsida > Asparagales > Asparagaceae > Asparagus > Asparagus officinalis. The sequence continues at coordinate 86,646,020 of NC_033800.1, forward strand.
GTTAGAACCCTCTTGAATTAGATTTATTTTCATGCATTGTAGAGTAGATTTACTTTTATGTCTTTATTTTCTTGCAATTATTTTGTAATATAGATTTTTTTTCTTGCATAGTTTTGATTTTATTTTTTTACACTATTCACCAAGAAGCTAGAACCCTCTTTGGAGTTGGTTTTTATTTTCATTCTCTCTATTTTATTTCTTTATTTTTATTTTCTAAGATAAGGAACTAATTCTTGTAGGAATTCTAGAATTGAATAAAACTAATTTAATTCCTTTTATGAATTGTGAATTACTCTCTTGTGCTTAAAGTGATCATGTTTAGGATATCAACTAGAGAACTAATTGGTAGGAGGAATTCTAGAATTAGTATTTAGTTGTTGTTCTTTTCATGAATAATAATTTTACTTAGATGATAATTTGATATGTTATGCTTTTCTTAAGTGGTTTGATAGTCTATGATTAATAAATCTAAAGTAAAATATGATAAAAATAGAATGATTTATAATTTATAATTGAAATTGACTAGTGGATTCAATTCTAGATTCCTCATATCTTTAATTGAATCCACCGTCTTTTACTTTCTTAATTTTTCTCTTTATTCTTGATTTTTCTTTATTTAATTCTTGATTTTATTTTCCTTCTATTTCTTCATCTTTCTTCCTCCATTCTCAATCTACTTTTGTTTTTATTTACATATAGTCACAATCACTCTCCTCATATCTCTCCACAATCACACATTTATCACTCCTAATTGTCACACACACAACTTAAGAATTACTTTATATTAATTTCTACAATACCTTCCTCATGGGATTCGATATTTTCTATACTATAATTTGATTGTGCACTTGCAATCTCGATATATTCACAAACACCACATCAACGAGGTAAGGAAGAGGGGAGGCAAGGGGGTTGGGGGTGGAGGGAAGGAGGAAGATGGAGAAGACGGTGGTAAAATGGGTATTTAATTTTTTTGGGCTGAATAGTGACAGAGGTGTGACATTGAGAGGATAACACACATAAGGTGGTTTGTATCAATTTCATCTACATTTTAAGGTGATTCCCATGAGAAAACCCATTATATATATTCACATAAAAACATGTCAAGATAAACAACATCTGCTATGAAATCACAAAATAAGGTCTTAATTTCTTATACTAACACATCCAACATAGAGTGAAGTTCATAAATTTTCAAATAAAAAGTCAAATCAAGACCAATATTGATGCGAACTTATGGTCCTCAATCGGGCTACTAGAAAAGCTTAACGGCTTTAGTTTGCTTTTTGGTTATGAGTCACCAGGTATAAAGACCCAATTGAAATATTAATTAAAGAACAAAATTGTATGTGGCTATGCCAAGCATATGTCCTACATGAAGAACAGTCACATACGAGGCACAAAAGACGTTGCTACATCAGATGCTAGGTGCTTCGCCATTGCCCCCGAGGCACCCCGCATCGCAGGGCGCAGGGATGTGCGCGCCTTTGAAAACAATGATCTGAGTAATCTTCAAGTCAAAGAGATTTAGCACTGTTGAAGGTGGTTTTCTAAAAAAAATATTAAAGAAAGGGGATTTTCGGATAACCCCTAAAGTTAAAGGAGGTTTTCTGTAATTATGAAAGTTATGGGGGTTATCTGACTAATCATTCAAACTTCAGGGGTTTTTGTGATATTTAGCCTCTCTTTTACTTATTATATCATACTTAGTTGATTCCAACTCGTGTTTTCGTGGGTGGACAATAGACATGTGTCTTCAATTATGTCTTTTTGGCAAGAAAAATGAAGAAAACCTAAAACACTTGATAATTGTCATTGATCAGTAACTATGTTGTCCGTATCGCCACACGGGGTTGTTTGGTTGGTTTCTTTTGCCCCTGATTCTCTGTCAAAACTGACAACAGCTTTCTTGCCAAAACGTTCTTTTTAGGGGTATTTTGACAAGAAAGCTGTCAAAACTGACAGCAAACTGTCAGTTTTGACAGGGAATCAGGGGCAAGAGAAGCAAAACAAACAGCCCCTTATAATGTGACAAAATACTTGGGAAAGTAATAAATAAACGCGAAACACACCCTTCACAAAAAGCAATACGTTTATCAAACTCCAAATGGATTGGACGACAAAAACGCTGTTAGACTATCTCCATCAGGAGTCGAAATTTTAACCTTCTCTCTCCTGCCACATCATTTTATTCCCCCTCCACATAATTCAACAATCTCCATTTTCTATCATCTCTACAGCAGAAATTTTTTCAAAAGATTTTTACTTTATTTGGGACCCACTATAACCCCATCACTCCAACATATATACCAGCATTTTGAGTATTTTCCGGGGCTTGCATATTTGGATTTTGAGGGTTGGTATTTTGAGGCTGGTTAGGAAAGTTGTAGGAGAAATTAAGATAATTTTGTGAAGGATCCATTTGAAAAAGTTTGAAGAATATAGAAGCAAAAGCAAAGAGAAGGAGAATAAGGTGTTGAAAACTCAGATTTTTTTTGTTCTCCAAATTACACAAGACTAATCTCTATTTATAGAGGTGAAAAAATAAAAATTATTGATATAAAAATTATAAATTAATTCCTAGTATTTATCTCCCAAAATATCATTTAAAAATTAAGAGTAAAACAAAAAAAGCCAACCAATCAAGCCTTGACACATGGCTTGATGCTTGGGTTGATCTACTGTTGCGGGACCCACACGGAGAGAAAAACCGGAGGTGAAATATTCACCCATCCGATTCCCATTTCCCATTTCACGATCTCTACCTGCTGGAGCGAAAAAACCCCCCAATCTCTACCTGCTGGAGATAGTCTTATACGGTCCACTTTTTCACAAGAGTATTGAGTAATTACAAGTAAACAGTTCTTACGGAATAAGATAAGAATGAAATTTTGGTCCGTGGGATATTGCGTTTCTTTGCTGGCCATAATTTATGAACCCTGTCAGCACAAGAAACGCATTGCGGATCAAACGAGGTCTTTTTACTTGTAACGAGTAGGTGGTAGAAAAACATAAAAGTGAACCTTGCAAAATGAGAGGGTTACAAGAAATCATCCGTCAAGATTGACATGTAGGGGCTGTTTGGTTCGCTATTATAAGGGGTGGAAAACTCAGAAAACCCCTCCACGTCAAATTTTTAGCCCTCCACGTCAGCTTTTTTGTTTCCGTCCATTTCTTTGTGCCGCTTTGGTTCGCTCGAATGGAAGAGGGAAAACTCTGCTAAAATCGTCGCCAACTAAGATTTTTTCCCCTCTCCGATTTCCTTCCCCAACCAAGTGAAATTGATGAAAACTCTGCCACGTCAGATTTTTTTCCTTCTCTGCTTTATTTACAAATGTTTTCTTTTTTTTCTATGCGAACCAAACACAAGAAAAATAAATACATTGGTTTCCCACCATTTTTTATGTGCGAACCAAAACAAAACAATCTATTTCTTGGAAAAGTTTGGAAAACTCAAAACTTGTGTTTCTTTACATGGAATTGCATTTCTCTATATCAAGGAAACGAACCAAACAGCGCCGTAGTCTCTTCTTAAGTAGGAAAAATTAAAGTTAAAACTGAAAAGAAAGTATCTAGATTTGATTCGCCTAGTAACTCCTACCAAACGACAAATAAATAAAATAAAAATCCCAACGGCCAACGAGATCTACAGTCCTCACTTTGACCCCTCTCTCCACGCAAACAAACATACAGAAACCTCCCTCAACAAAAATCCTCAACAAAAGAATTTTTATTTTTCCCAATCTCACGCCCGTCCAAAAAAAAAAGCAAAAGCAAACAAATTCTATATTATTACCATCAAATTAATTAATGAAAGAGGAATCATAAGCTTCCTCAATGAGAAAGAAACGTCCAAAGAGCTCGCTCCCTTGCCCTAACCTCTTCTTCTTCGTCTTCTTCGTCCTCTCCTCGATGCCTCGCCGTCGCCACCGCCTCCGCTGCCCTTTTCTGGCGACAACCGCATTCTCCGGCGCCGCCGTCCTCGTCCTCCTCTTCATCTCTCTCCTCTCCTTCTTCACCCCTCCGTTCGTCGATCACCGCCCCGAGAACCAGCTCAGCTCGTTCGAGCACCTCGATATTCATGAAACCGAACCTGAACGCGATATTTTGTTTCAAGTTCCCGTGAGCATCCAGGTTTGGATTTTAATGGGGGAAATGGTGGCATTTTTGTAACTGTGATTTTGGTTTTTGTAGGGGGAAGGAGGGAGGTTGAAGCAGGATTTGTGGAGGTCGAAGAGGGCGGGGAGTTTCTATGGGTGTAGCAATGCGAGCAAGAAGTTTGAAGGTGATGTCAGGTTTTTATTGTTTGATTTGTGTTTGAGGTGGCGAAGGTGACATTGAGATGAGATTTTGGGGTTTTTTTTTTCTGTTGTGATTTTTGTCACAGGTGAAGTTAATACGCGGCCGGATAGGTATTTGGTGATTGCAACTAGTGGAGGATTGAATCAGCAGAGGACTGGGGTGAGTAATTTTCCTTAAAGAGAAGATGAACTTGTTTTGTTGATGTTGTTGTTGTAAACCAGGGTCTTTATTGGTTGGTATTGGTTTTGTTTATGTTGAATAAAAATAAATAGAGCTAATTAGCTGATCCATTATTTGAGCTATGATTGACTAAATAAATTTTATTACTCAATAGTATAGATTGTGTAGGATACACAGTGAATTAAAGTTTATTACTCAATAGTATAGGTTGTGTAAGATACACAGTGAATTAAATTTTATTACTCAAAAATAAATATGCTGGTGGTCATGGTTGATTGATTAAATCAAGAGACTGAGCAACTAATCGAAAATGCTGCTTGTGCTTGGTAATTCTCGAAAGTAGATTTACATGTATCAGCTATGTTATTTGTTGTTTAGGGATGTGCGGTCATATTTGCATGTCATAAAGTCAATATATTGCTTAAAGCAGTTGGTACAGTCGCTTGTTACCTTCTGGTTCATTGCGGGTCAATGACTAACATGTACATGTACATGTACTATTGGAAACTTTATAGATAATCTTTTCTTTATTTCATATGACAAAGTTGGTGACAGTTTGATCGAGTGAATATATGCAAAACTACAAGGTTGAAGATTTAGGGATGCAGATTTCATACTGGTTGATAAAACCTACATATTTCATAATGGCATTGATACCTATAAGTACTTCTATCATAAAGCTGTACCCGATACATACCCGACACATATCCAACACGTATATGTACCTAAACTTAATGGACACTCATTGGAAATATGCATGCATTTATTCAGATGATGTACTCAGTTATATGATATACATTGTAGTTTTAAACAATTGTCAAACATTTCTTGGACGTATATCCTACACGTCACATCCATTTCTTGAAACTTATTAAACATTGGTCGAGTTCATCTCAGCCCATACTCATGTTCAATAAAAATAATAAATAATAAATAGAAAAAGATTTTAAAGGATTGTTTTGGTGTCTAGTTCAAATACAAGTTTCCAATTTATAATAAACATAATAAAAGAAACTTAAAATGTGATAGGAATTTTATTCCTAATAACACATGGATTGGAAAACAATAGTTATCTCATGTAAATTATTAATTCCAATATATATGTAGCAGTGTCCCGTACCTGTGCTCGCACCCATACCCAAGGTTTTAAATATTAGTTATCGAGGGTTTATCGGATGGTCAAAATCCATATCGGATAGCGAATATTGGGAATATTTCGGGGATAAGTAGTATTTATCGGAGTGACATTACCGAATGATGATATACATTATATAATATTCTAATATATAATCTAACTGTACTTAATAAAATAAAAATATAACAAAATCTACATAATTATATTTAGGATCACTAACTAATGGTCGAAACTCGGGTCGGGTCGGGTTTAAAATGCATTGAATAGGTGCTCATCGCTCGAAATCAAAACTCAAACTAAACGCCGATAATTTCGATTTTTGGGTCGACAATATCGGCTGATAACTCACTTTATCATCGTATTATCAGCGATAAACATTCAAAAACGATAACTGATTTAGAATCGAACTTATCATAGCCGAAGGCCCCCAAAACAGATAAATCGCCGATAATATCGGTTTATAACTGATATTTAAAACATTGCTCATACTGGTACCGTATACGTTTGCATGCAACTTAGACTGGAATACATTTAGGGATTTGATCTTATCTTTACTAGGGAGTTACTTGTTTGAATTTTGTTGGAATGAGGATTTATTTTATTTATGTCTTTAGTTCATGTTTATCTTGTGGTATGACCAAAATTTTTCCACAGGAGCCAAGTTCTATAAATCGTGTAGATTGTGAGTTGTGACCAGAATTGATGCATGTGATTTGGACCAATTTTGATTGGAGTCTGTTCTTAAACGATCTTGAATTTTTGAGTTTGTAGCAAGAAATTGAAATTCCAATTCCAATAAAATTCAAAGGGTTTGGAAAAACCTTTAATTCTTGTTTTAGATATATTATTATGTTTTATATGATATATTGCATGTTAGAGTATACAATTCTTTCTAGCTGTCAAATATCAAACTTTAAACTTTTGGTGTAAGTGAAATGACTTTAATACGATATTAGAGAAACCTAGATTCAACTCTCATCAGGTACACATTTAAATAGATTTTTTTTGGAAAAAATGGTATCACTGTATAAAATAGTCTAGATGTTGTTCCATGAAGGGTGTTCAACTTAATTTTGGGATAATGTTGTACAATGAAACTAAGTAAGCATTTTTCTTACTACAATCATTTATACTTGTTAGCTGTTATATGGCTCCAAGCAGAGCCTCCTAGGAGACTCTGCATTCGAGTTCTCGCCCAAACATGTTTAACTACGGAGATGAACCATGGTTCCTCATAGAAATTCCTGCGAACTTTCTTTCTTGTCTGTAATCATCTAATCTGGAAGCATGGAAGCAAACAAGGTCTGATTTGAACTTGAGTAGCATAATTTTAGATTTTTAACCATATGGGGTTATATGTTTGCAGAAAGAAAACTTGCACTCTTCTTTCATGAAATCAAGAGCAGCTTTACTCAACTAACTCCTTTTGCAAAGTCAAAAGCATTATGAACCCAGAATGTCCTATTCCAATGTGATAGAGGTGTGTATCCAGCAGGCTTTTGTATTTTTGTTTTTGTTTATTTTTGGGGGAGGGGTTTTGGTGCTTGAGGGTGACGAACCTGGGACAAGATTAACTTTTGGTTTCTTTTCTTTTAAATGTGTACTCTATTTTCCTAGATGCATTCTTGCTGACCTTTAGTTATTGGAAGCTCTATGCTTGTCTCTTTAGTATCATAGTTGTTTTAGAGGCTGTTTGGTACGTTTTCCATAAATTTAAGGAAAATGAGAAGGGGACAAGAATTGATTTACGTCTGTTTCTATAAATTTTTGTGAAAATGTTTATGGTAATCTCAAAATGTGGTGTTTGCTTGTTTGTAACTCTTTTGGAGTTTTGTTCAACATATGGAAATAGGGAATCTAGCTTTATAGAAAAGGGTGATTTCCTATTCTTTTGTTTTGTTTGGTACGATTTTTTTCATGAAAATTTGAATCACAACAACACGTGTGAAGTTATCACTCTCTAGTGGACAAATGAGAAAAAGAAAAGAGGAAAGGGAAATAGTGTTAAGGGAATAAAAAATATTTAAAAGTACAACTTGTCAGATTTTCAAGTGGTTTCAGCCCAAATGGACTGGAATTAGATTTCCATAAAATACCCACATTTTCTCTACTTTGTAGAAACCATTTATATAATAATTCGGTGAACCAAACTGAGTTTTAGGAAATCTTCAGAAACTATTTAATTATCAAAATGCCATTGTCCGGTGATTCCATAAAAATTACCATAAAATTGGAGAACCAAACAGCCCCTTAGATTAAAGATGTTGGCTGCTTTCACCTTCATGTTGTAACCTTACATGCTAGTCTGCTGGATAAAGTTTCATATTTCATTGCATTCATTGAGTAGCTCCTGGTAGCAAATAATAACACATGCATTGATTTTCTATGGTTTCTAATTTTCTTATGAATATATTTGTTTTGATCTATTATTGATGTAAATCTTATGAAACCTACTACTATTTGCAGATAGTAGACGCAGTTGTTGCAGCACGCATTTTGAATGCAACCCTTATTGTTCCAAAACTAGACCAGAAATCTTTCTGGAAGGATGCCAGGTTTGTCATACCTTCTTTTAAAATAAAGTGTACTTCCCCTACTATGGCATAACAAATTTTCATAGAATTATCTTGTGTTGATTGTCTGATGCAGCAATTTTGCCGAAATATTTGATGTTGGCTGGTTTATATCCTTTCTCAAAAAAGATGTAAAAATTTTAAAAGAGCTTCCAAGAAAAGGTGGGAAAGTCATTAGGGCTCCATATAATATGCGTGTTCCAAGGAAATGCACCCCAAGATGCTACCAAACACGAGTCTTACCTGTTCTTCTAAAAAAGCATGTAAGTGCCTACTTGTAGATATGACATAGTTGTGGGAGCAATATTCTCAAACACTGGATTGACTGTTGCTTGTTTGGTTGTTTATTTCATTTTCAGTTGCTTAATATCATTATCTGAAACAATTGAAGTTATTAGTAATTCTGCATTAACCTTTGTGGATGCTAATCTTGTTCTTTATTTATTGATGGAGTGAATTTCACCCTAGCTTTAACCCTTTTAGGATTTCGGTAATCAATATCATAAAAAGGTTTGCTATATAGACATACACACACGCAGATGCCTACGCATGCACGCATACACGCACAAATGCACCCACACACCTCATGGATGTCATCTACATCCGTGCAGATTGCAGTAAGACCTACCTTTGTGTCCTAGTCTATCTTGGGCCATGTAAGAGGAGCTTACCAGATGAAAGATACACTCTAATAACTAAAATAGAGGACATAACTTTCTTAGCATCAATCTAGTAGTTTCAATTAACTATTTGACTTGGAGCCGCCCAATGTGCTTTTGATCAGATGCCATAGTAAAAACTAAAAAATAATTCTTAACTATTTGACTTGGTGTCACCCAATCTGCTCTTCATCAGATGCCATAACAAGAAGTAATTCTTATAGATGCGAAGCTCAAAAGCTTACAGTGTATTTATGGCGCTGGTAAGTAACGAAGTATAAAATTTGTAATTAGAGTATTCATCTACTGGACCTTTTATATGATAACATTTTATCAACTAAATGATCATAGAGATATTAGGTCATCTATACTAAAAATTAATAATAAAGAAAATTAGAAATTAATTAAAAGCATAAAATTTTCTTTTTGAAACTCTATTTGAAATAGTCACTATCAAAACAAACTGTTAAAAATACTATTTTGGTCTAATTTATGGGTACAAAGAGTCATACACGTAGATAATGGATTTGAGTAGAGTCCTAATTCTTCTAAAATGCAAGTTCCTAATCCAAGCCAATTCTAATAGACAAAATCCTAAACAAATTCTAATATCCTTGAAAATAACTCCAAATATTTATAAATATTATCCTACTCCTAAACTTTAGATTTCCAAAAAAAAGGAAAAAAAAGAGATATTTAATATCCCATTACATAAAGCTTCAGATGTATCCAAGGCAAGGTGGCTTGGGGATCTTTAGAAGGTTTGAATTATTTATTGCATCTGTTTCCTATATTGTGTATGGATGTGAGTTCCCATGTGCTGACCTTTTCTTTTGTCCATTTTTGGTCTGAGAAAAATGACATGGATATGATAAATCTTATATACAATCAACATCTGATCAGAATGCATCCCCTGTGACTGGTCATGTGTTAGGAGGAAAGAAATGAGTTAGTAGTCCTGCTAATTTGTTTCTCTTTAACTTAATCTTCTTTAAGATCTTTCTGTAACAACTAGGGGTGCATTCGGGTCAGATACGGTTCGGATATGACACTTACCATAACCATAATCACTTTCTGAAAACAGATACGAATACGGTTCGCATATTCATCGGTAAGAAAAAAATATTACCATATCCGCATTAAACGGTAACGGATACGGTTCGGATATTAGAGAGTCGGATACGGATATGATACAGATACTAATCCGATATTTGGGAAATAGATATGAATAGGATATGACAAAAAATACATATGATTTTAATAACTCGCAAAGTAAGACAAGTTACCTCATAGACTGTGGGTTCTTCATTAGAAGCTTGAACTGATGGATTAGACGACATGATTCTAATACCTATTCATTGAAATTTATAAACTTAATTAAACAAAAAAATATAATAATGCAAATTACAATCATATATGCAACTAAAAACAATTAGGACTAATAGGTTAGAGATTTTTATCAAATAAATTAGGGCTTTTCAATTTAGTCAACAAATGCTACAAATTATGGTTTTTATCAAAAAATAAAAATTAGGGCTTAGGGTTATAAATTCACCTTAGTGATATTAAGGAGGAGAAGAAGAGGTTGGACGTCGTTGATGGTCGTCATCGCGTCGATCAAGAGGATAAGGCAGCCGCAGACTTCTTGAAGAGTAGAGCCGCAAAGAGGCGGAGGTGGAGGTGGAGCCAGGAGGCGGCTTGAAGGCGGAGGTGGAGACGGAGCGGGACGCGAAGGCGGAGGTGGAGGTCGGAGGAGGCTTGGAGGCGGAGCGGGAGGCGGAGGCGGAGCTCGGAGGCGGAGGCGGGTTGCGATTTGGAAAGAAGACTAAGAGTTTTGGTCTACAGTGCTGACTCTAGTCTCTAGAGTTCTTTTGAGTTGAATTTGGGTCGGGTTGCGGATAACATAAGTATATGTTATAGACCCGACCCAATACAAGTATTATACTTAGCCCATTTCAAATATCCAGATATCCGGACCGTATCCGTAATTTCGACCTGATAACCGTATCCGAATAAAAAATCTTAACTGTAACCGTATCCGAAACCATATCTGACCGGTTTTAATTTTTCCCTACCATATCCGCTTTCTAAGCGGATACGGTTGCGGTCAGTCCGGATAAATCCGGACCATTTTGCACCCCTAGTAGCAAACCTTCGTTTTCTGCTTCATGTGTTCTGTGTATACCCTATCAAGAATAGTGAAAAGATTAACTAGATAGGTATGATTACTGGCACTTGATGCGAAAAAATTAGAAGGATCTCATGCATCCCTCAAAGGATTTGCATGAAAGTTAGGTACTTTCTGTGTTTATTAGCAGATTTCGAATAAAAGCAATAGAGCTTCCAAGTAGATTGAGGTTAGTCATGAAACTTCTGATAGATGTAATGAGGAGTATTTATTAGGTACTTTATAAACAGTTGCTCTCTTCATCCTTTGACCTGGATATACTAGGCTCTCTATGACTTGTTATTGTAGTGTAAGTGTATTAGTTTTCTGACCCTATTTCCAGTATGTCTTCAATATTTACTGGTTTCTTATATTTCATTTAGCTAGTCTTGATCATGTCGTATCTTATTGTGTAAATATTGACTGAGTTTATCCTTGTGAAATTGTGCTGCAGGCTGTTCAGCTTTCAAAGTTTGATTATAGGCTTGCAAATAGATTGCAGACAGATTTGCAGAAGTTACGGTGCAGGGTAAATTATCATGCTTTGAGATTCACCAGCCAAATTCGAAAAATGGGGGAGATATTGGTCGGCAGAATGAGGGCAAGAAGCAAGCATTTTATTGCCCTTCACCTTCGGTGAGCCTCATCATGTTCCTTTAGTTGTAGTACAGGAAAAATTTGCTACTTATCCTCCAGCATGTCTTAGCTCCGGAGTCTTATTAGGAAAAGAAGACAATGGATCTTTTCATATATCATGCTATATCTTTCTTATAGCTATGCTCAAATCCCCTAGTCTAAATTAGATTCTCAACTCAATCAGTTAAAGTCTTGAGTTAAAGCTCCTTGGAAATGCTTTCATAATCACCAATACACTACACACACACAGGAAACTTCTCCGGATATGGACTGGAGTCTATAATGCGCTGTCTATTGCATAGTTAACATTTATCACACTCACTTTATTATACTATTAAGATACATTTTTGACTTGCAGTAAACGTTGTCCAACACTCTTAAACTCTTGGGAAAATAAATATTTTTTCGATAAGAACTTAGATAAATTGGTGATATTTGCAGAAGAAAAACTTTTAGAAACAGGTAATTAGGGAAAATAAAATTTTTGGAGAAGACTTTATTTAAATTGACTATGGATGCATAGAGTTCTAGGAAAATAATTGAGACATTAGTAAATCTTGCAGAAATTGTTCACTGCATTGCTGGAGCTCTCTCTACTTTTTTTAAATTGATATAATGCAGAGATTCTATGTAAAGTAATTGATATTAAGAAATTTTGGAGAAAGTGTACCCTAGAATTTCAATCAACTCACTTTCAACTTTATTATGGAGCATAAATATAGTGATTTTATGGCAAATACATTAAATAACTGATACATCTTGAAATTTTACAGAAAATGGTCCCATCTTTTTTAATGCAATGTAAATTATACCTTAAGGGCTCACAAAAAAATATTTTTTCTTTGTACTCATGTAATGTATATCCGCGACTTGTTTGGACCCAAGTAAATTGGATAATTTTAAACTAGTTTCTCATTTAGTTACGTAAACAGGACGAAAACTGTGATTATCCAAAAATCATCTTTTTAAAGTGCTTCTAGACATGTATCAACAATGTGCTCTTACACGCACACACATAAAGAACACACGTGCACACGTACACAATCATGCAAACACGCAAAATGCTATTGTCTGGCATCTCATGGGTGATTTACAGGAAAAAGTTTCAATCATTTGCTCATTTCTATGCTATTTTAGACGGATAACAGTGTGGATCGTCCTAAAATGGCTCACTATGGAGTTCTGAAATTGCTTATTTTGATGACTAGTTTTCACGCGAAAATCACCAGAATGGCTCGGATACACGCTTATAGAAACTTACATCATATATTTAATGGAGAAGATGCTATGCTAGTCTAATCCACTGCTTACAAATGTATATTGGTTGGGGAATATGAATTTTATACTCGATCAGACATTTTTATTGGCAAAATTGGCTAAATATGTCCCAGTATATGGTATGGAGGTCAGTTATTTCAGATATTCATTTTTATTCATAGTTCCAATTGAGTTTTTGCTTTGTTTGGGTGAAAGCGTCACAGGCTTCTGAAGCTGTGTTTTCCCCCCATCCTAACTCGTAGCATGAGAGACAAGATACTGCAAATTCTGTGATTTATAAGGATGTTTGTCATTTCAGATTTGAACCTGATATGCTTGCATTTTCTGGATGCTATTATGGTGGAGGAGAAAAAGAAAGAAGAGAATTGGGTGCAATACGCAAGAGATGGAAAACTTTACATGTAAGGACACTAACATTCTTAAAAAGGATTTATTGTTTTCTTCATGTCTAAACCTAGGCTTTCATGTGTAGATAAGCAATCCAGAGAAAGAACGGAGGCATGGAAAATGTCCACTAACTCCAGAAGAGGTAGGCCTAATGCTGAGGGCACTTGGCTATGGAAACGATGTTCACATTTATGTAGCATCTGGTGAAGTATATGGTGGTGAAGAGACATTGGCACCGCTGAAAGCATTATTCCCCAATTTCCATTCTAAAGAAACTATAGCAAGCAAGGAGGAGTTAGAACCATTTTCCTCATTTTCCTCTCGCATGGCTGCTCTTGATTTTATTGTTTGTGATGAAAGCGATGCGTTTGTAACAAACAATAATGGCAATATGGCCAGAATTCTAGCAGGGCGAAGGTATGCCTTCATACTCCATAATGATAACAATTGATTGGATACCTTGTTGTACCTCTTCTGAAAGGGTTAATTGCAAATTGACGCCCCTGTTCTATTGCCCAATTGCAGACAGAGACACTTGTACAATTGCCCAATTACAGATAGAAACCTGAGTGAATTTTTTTTGACTCTTTTACCTTATGAGGTCGATTAGTTGAAAAGTAATAGTTTTTTTTTCTTGTGTAAAGAAGTCAGAAAATCTCACTGAGGGGGGTCTATCTGCAAAAATAGAACCACAGGGGGTCTGTCTGCAATGGGGCAATAGTAGAGGGGGTCTATCCGCAATTGACCTTTTTCTTAGAATATCTGCATTTACATGTGTGTACCTATTTTCTTATCTCTGCAGGAGATATTTTGGGCACAAGAGAACCATACGTCCGAATGCTAAAAAACTGAACTCTCTGTTTCTAAACCGTTCTAACCTAACATGGGAAGCATTTTCTTCCAAGGTTCGCACTTATCAAAGAGGATTCATGGGTGAACCTAAGGAGATAAGACCTGGCAGAGGAGAATTCCATGAAAACCCCTCAACTTGTATATGTGAGAACTCTGAAGCAAAAAAAAATTCCACTATTCAGAATCCGCTCAGGGTTAATAGCAGTGGAAGAAAAGAGGGTTTAAGCAAATTTATTAGTGAGCCAGCATATAATCATGATGTCGATAACCATGATGGTGAGGATGACAGTCGAGATGCTGATGAGGAGCCTGAGTTGCCTGATTTTGATGATGAAGAGAATTCGCTTCAAGCAAAATCAGCATTGAATGATACTGAGTTAGAAAATGATCCCTTGGCGAGATCTGAGGATCCGGAAGAGATGTTTTCAGATTAGTGAAGTGTGCAGGCAATGAGCAGAGTTTTGTGATTTTAACCCCCTTTGATTTGTTATATATTCTTTTTCGATTCTTTGGCCAACTGAAATTGTATTTCTCTGGAGATATTTGTTGGTGAAGGAAGTGTACATCTCTTGTTCCACTAGAGCTCAGCATCGCGGTACAAAGTTGAAGAACAATTTGGCCACTGAGCTCTATGTACATCGAAGAACAGCTTTAAACTTTCAGTTTGTAGTTTTTGAGCAGCATAATCTTCAAGCTGCCGGTAATTACCTTCTTCTTTTTCCCTTTATTTGCTCTTGTAAATTTTTTTTATGATTAGAAGCCTGTGTTTAAGATTGCTTGGGTAAAGGGCACTGTATTACTGTTCATGTTGCAGTTTTCATGTGTGTTTTATAAGCTAATTCTTCTATCGGCATACATGAGTTATTAATTTAATTTGAAATATACGAACGTAGTTGTATATGTAGCTAGTTCCATTGGTTTTATCGACGTCTGTGGTTTTTTTAACCTCGAGAATATGTATATATTGCCAATGATTTAATCTTCATATATGATTTCTTGTGTATAGGTTTGATTTGACCGTATGTATGAATGTACGTGTCTCCAGCTGAAACTTGCCTTCGCTGATGTGGTTACTTTTAGAGGAAATACACTCTTTTTCTCGATAAGTTTATATATTCTATTTGCTGTTCATGTGTACCTATTTTCTCCTTCTTAATGTGCTTAAGTAGTTGGAACTTCGTCGGCCAGGATTCTATGCAACCTTCGGGATAATAATATGTATAAACCTCACATTCTGTGGAACTTTGTTCAGTAAATAATTTTGTATTTATTTACTTCATGTTGATTTTGGTTGAGATTAACTTAATTAAAGCATATCCACATATGTAACTTGCAGATAATTTGACGCTGTACTGCATAAAGAAAATTGAATTAATTTGACCCACTTTATTTTCACCTGTACACCTAACCTTTAGACTAGAATTTCTATCATCTTTGTTTGAATTTGATTAAGATTAAAATTTGAACTTGATTAGGCTTGGGATCTCTTTGCTTGAACTTGTTTGGCATCAGAATATGATTAGGGTAAAAGCTTCTGTCATCTTTGTTTTTATTAATCAGGGTTAGGATTCAAATTCGAATTTGTTTTGGATTAGAATTTCTATCATTTTTAAGGGTTTAAATAGGATTAAAATTTCTATATATTTGTTTGAATTTACTTAGGATGATAATTGATTAGAAACAGGATTAGAATTTGAATCAGGTTACATATATATATAATCCATAGGTTCGCCTTCTAATGACAACAAAGTTCAAGTAAAAGTATTCGCTCTCCTTTCTCTCTCTCTCTCTCATTCATTTAACACTAGGTGGAATGTACGTGATTCAAATGTGGTCAAATATCGTAATTCTTATTTTTTAAAAGATATTTTTTTTACTTTTGAAGTTACATATAACTTAGATATAGTATATAATTATCAATATTTTTTACAAATAAAATATTATTTCTTACATATGTGAATATTGTAATACTTTCTCCTTCAACATATATTAGCCTACTTTACAACAACAAACTGTTTTTTAGTTCTAATGATATAGTTTAATTCGATTATCCTATTATTTATGAGAAAAACCCCTTAATTTTGAAAGACAAATTATTTCTAATGTTATAATGAGAGAGTCATAATATATTACATAATCAACTGGGTTCAACTAATGAATGCTAACTCTATTTGCATATTTAGTAGAGGTCTAGTTAAGACAAATTGGATTTAAAATAGTTAATTAGATTATCATATATATAAGTTCACAGCGAGAGATCTTATAGTGGCAAGTTGTTATGCACAAAAGAGGGGAGCCTAAGACAATTATACTGAATCGCCCACTTAACCCAATTCCATTTTGCATCTCTCAATGGGTTCTTCATGGATATATAAAATACAAATTATGGTAGCAATATGGAAAAGAAAATGCAACTCTAAGGTACAACATGAACGGAGAAGAGAAGCTTAGAGAACTTGGAAGGTAATGAATGTCAAGGGCATTATAATTGCAATAAAACTTTGATAGATATGAATTTTACTATTTGATTGTGGAGAAGGTTAATAGTTAAGTCACTACAGGGTTTTTGTTTTATTGTATTGTATAGATGATAATTGTCTAAAATTTTATAAGGAGCCAAATTATATTACAATATTAAGATATGTTCAACAATATTGTTAACGAAAACACAATTATAACTTGCACATAAAAGACCAATCAAATTTCATGAATAAATACCAACATCTAATCTTGAATAATAAACTGAAATTTGCATTCTATCATTCCGAACCTCAACCCGCCTTTTCATTTTTGTAAGCCTACAATCTCTTTTTAAACTTCTCATTCTATCCAAGTTTGTATCACTTCAGTAATTCTGAATGAAAAAAAAAATCAAATATTTTTAATTACTAACTAAAACAAAGAATCCAAGCATACCTCCTGTCCAAAGCTTAGTGCATTCTCCAAAGAATTTCCAAATTGGATAGTTAATATGGCACTTTTAAAATTGCTCAATTATCTAAAGATTACGACTTTGAGAAAAAGGGAAGCCAAATAATGATTAAGCTATTTGTAAACATCCGTAAAAAGAAATTACATACATGTTCACACATGGGTTGCCTGTGTAATGTTAGAGGAGAATGCATTTCTTGACCAAATTGGAATTTTAAAATTTTCTAATATTTATCTTTAATTAAAAAATATTCGAGGTAATTTTTTTTTAAGATACCATAAATTAGAATAGATATCAAAAATCTATTTCTAACATGTTAAAAAATTAAATATTTTATTAGTTTTAAAAATATTCTTTATGCATATTATATGAAACAGAGAAGGGAGTTGAAAAGAAAAAGTAATTAATTTAAGTTTCAAAGTAATATTATTTCTTATAGTTTTCTAAGAAAAGAGTGAGGACTGAGATATATTTTATAAATTTTAAAAGAAATTAAATAAAATAGAAAAGATTCAAATGTTAGATCAATAAAAGATAAACTTTTGCTTTAAGAGATGAAACCCTAATCAATCCCAAGATTGTTCATGCCAATTTATTAAGATACAAAAGAAGTTGTGGAGCCATACCCGAATCCATGTAGTGAGATGTGATTCTTGAGTTTTGAGATGTAGATCTTCCAAATCTTCTATGTATATATCTTCTTTAGAGAAACTCTAGTCTTTCTGAAGATGAGAAATCTGAAAGAGATTGTGCTCCCCTATTTATAACTGAATTCATTTATTCATAATTATCAATTTAGTCCATCGTAGAATTAATAATTATATTTTGGTTTCTACACATAGGAGATCCATATTTTAATTATGCATTAAAATCTCAAACCCTAAATTAGACCACTTTAATGAGCTAACTTTAATTGATAGCACGCCATGCACATTTATTTAATATATTGTCCCATCATTGGATATAAATCTAATAATCTCCCACTTGGGTCATATATATTACTATATAAATGTGAATTATGATATAACCATATGAGCTCATGAATTTTGCTATCAAATAATAGCATCTTTAACAATCTCGTCCATTAGTTGTATTAACATAGGATCAAGGCAATCTTCATTCTATTTATCGTAACTAAACCCATCAATGGTCACGTATATCAATACAACCAACAACACAGATCAAGCATGGATGTGTAACATATAAATTTCTTGTAGTGTGATTTTAACATGCTTATTTCCAACTGGTCCACCTTAAAAACTTTAGTGAGATCAAAACTTACCAAAAATCAGAGTGAATATGAACTGAATAGTTTATACTGTAGTAAATAACCATACAATATCCATAAAATCATAACAAATTTTTCTACAAATAAAAGAATCTTAAATACAAACTCCCACTAAAATGACATATCCTGAAAAGATAAAACATCCATATGAGCAGTGTGATCATGAAAGACCTTGGGTGGTAATCCATTAGTCAGCGGATCCGCAATCATGGAGTAAGTCCCAATGTGATCTATAGACACAAGTCCACTCTGAACTCTTTCTTTAACAACTAGGAACTGATGTTTATATGTTTCGACTTCGTCGATCTCCTGTTATTATTGGAATATAACACTGTTGACTTATTATCACAAAATAATTTAAGTAGCCTTTCAATGCCATCTGCAATTCGTATCCTAATAACAAAATTTCGCAGCCATTTTCCATGATTAGATGCCTCATAACATGCTACAAACTCAGCTACCCTGGTGGATGAAGTTGTGAGTGTTTGCCTAGTACTCTTCCAAGAGATAGCTCCCCCAGCAAGCAGGTAGATATAGCCTGAAGTAGATTTCATGCTATCTTAGCATCCAATAAAATCGAAGTCAGAATACCCAACGATTTCTAACTGGTCTGATCTTTGATATGTAAGCATGTATTTTTTTTATTCTCTACAAATACCTCAAGACTCGTTTGGCTGCTTTCTAGTGATCCATTCCATGATTACTTAAGTACTTGCCCAACATTCCAACCACGTTCCCAATATTTAGACGCGTACACACTTGAGCATACATTAGACTCCCCATTGCTGACGCATAAGCAATCTGCTGTATCACTTTAATCTCAAAATTATTCTTAGGGGCATTGATTGAGATTGAATTTATCTCCCTTAGCCACATGAGTGTCACCTGGTTTATAATTGTGCATGCTAAATCTCTTAAGAACTTTCTCGATATAGTTTTTTTGTGATAACCTAAGTATATCCCGAGAGCGATTTTGGTGTATCTGTATGCCCAATACAAAAGATACGTCCCCAAGATCTTTCATATCAAATTTCCTTGATAGAAATCTCTTGGTTTCGTGCAATAAGCCTATATCATTGCTAGCAAGCAATATGTCATCGACATATGAAACTAGAAAAATATGTTTACTCCCACTGGACTTGTGGTATACACAATCATCAACTATATTTATCTCAAAACCGAATGAGATGATAAACTTGATAAAACTTGTAATACCACTGACGAGAAGCTTGCTTAAGCCCATACATGGATTTCTTCAATTTGCAAACCATCTTCTTTTCATCTCCCGACATAAAGTTATTTGGCTATACCATATAAATTATTTCATCAATGTCGCCATTGAGAAACACAGTCTTACATCCATCTAATATAGCTCAAGGTGAAAATATGCCACAAGTGTCATTATTGTCCTCAAAGAGCCTTTTGGTGGAACAGGAGAAAAGTCTATTTATAGTCGATGCCTTCTTTCTGTGTAAAGCCTTTAGCGACAAGACGAGCTTTGTACCTCTCCACATTGCCTTTCAAGTCCCTTTTAGTTTGAAATATACATTTACAACCAATGAGCTTCACATCTTCAGGTAACGTGGCAAGATCCCAGATGTTATTGTCCTTCATAGACTTTATCTCCTCATTCATGGCATCAATCCACTGTTGAGATATAGAACTTTCCATGGCTTGACGGAAGTTGATTGGATCATCTTTCATCATACCGATGTTATCCACATGTTCTTGTAGAAATATAATGTAATTATTTGGAACCACACTTCTCTTTTCTCTAGTGGATCTTCTTAATGGTACAGTTTCTTGAGGTGGTAGAGTTTGTTCTTCTAAAACAAATTCTGAAACGGAAGGTTCTATGACATTGTCTTGATTTGGATCTGTTTCTTGAACAGTGTTAAGAATAGAAGCCTGATCAATGTCAATAGCAGCTATGGGAATATTAACATATTCCTCTTCAAAGACAAAGTCCTTAACCTTATCTCTCCCTACGAACGCAACATCCTCAAAGAACCGAGTGTTTTCCATCTCAAATATTGACTTGGAAGTAGGATCATAAAACTTGTAACCCTGGATCTCTCAAAGTAACTAACAAAGTAGCAGCTGACCATCCTAGAGTCCAGTTTTTTTTCATGTGGCCTATAAGGCCTAGCCTCAGCTAGACATCCCCAAAAGTACAAATGCTTCAGACTAGACTTTTTGCCCGTCCAAAGTTCATAAGGAGTTTTGACAGTTTCTTTTATGGGTACTCTATTGAGTATGTAAGCTGCAGTCTTTAATGCTTCTCCCCAGAGAGATTTCGGTAAGTTGGAATGACTAATCATACTCCTTACCATGTCCTTAAGCATTTTGTTTCGTATTTTGGCAATACCATTAATGGTAGGAGAACCAGGCATGGTGTATTGTGGGATGATATCGCACTCATCTAGGAATTTAGCAAATTGTCCCAGACATTTATTCACCTGAACCGTCATACCTGCTATAATACTCACCACCACGGTCAAATCTGACACTTTTGATAATTTTGTTAAGTTGATTCTCAACTGATAATCACATTTTTAATATTTTTATACTCTCATTATCTATTTGATTTAAACAAAAATATCACTAATAAACATGTTTTATTTTAATTGTAGGTTAATGAATAAAAGCCCAAAAGAACTCAACATCTCATCTCTCAAAAAGCCCAAGAAGTCCAAGCCCATACACACAAGAGAAGATCATCCAAAGAACAACTGTATCGACAGTGGTAACGATACATATATATCGATAGCGGTGTCGATACCAAGTTTACTGTTATGGATTAAAGGCTGAAATTGATTAACTTGGGGATCAATTTTCATCCAATGGTTGATATTTGTTGTAATACTCTATAAATAGGGGTAGAGAGTGAGAGGTTCAATTGTGAAATATTTTGTAAATACGCCTTTTGGAGAGGAGAGTTATTCTTAATTAAGAAGACCTTTCAAATTGTAACTTTTTATTATAATTAATAAAGAAATATTTTCACCTCTTCATATTTTTCTTTTTTCCTCTTTGTTTGATTATGAAGATGAAGGTGAGATGAAGATGAAGATCAAGATGAATGTTTGCTATCACCTTGAGGCTAGAACCCTCTTGGGATGTAAATTTTCTGAAGATGAAGATCAAGATGAATGTTTGCTATCACCTTGAGGCTAGAACCCTCTTGGGATGTAAATTTTCTCTTTGTTAATAAATTTATCATTTGCTTTCTTTTCTTATTTAAATAGCCAAGAGGCTAGAATCCTCTTGCCTTAGATTTATTTTCTTGCTTGTAGGGTAGATTTACTTTCATATATTTACTTCTTTTCCTTAAATTCTTGTATTAATTTTGTATTTTAGATTTTTATAATTTATTTTGTAGTTTAGACTTTATTTTTTTATACTATTCACCTTGAGGCTAGAACCCATTTGGGATTAGTTTTTATTTTTGTTTATTTTTCTTTTCTTTGATTCGCGTTGAGGCTAGAACCCTCTAGAGAATTGTCCTTTTTTTTAAAGATGTGAAACTAATACTTGTGGGAACTCAAGAAATTATATTAAACTAGCCAGTGGATTCAATTCTAGATTCCTCGTATCTCTAATTGAATTCTTCGTCTTTTCCTTTATTTATTTTCCTCTTTATTCTTAATTTTTCTCTCATTTATTTTTTGATTTTATTTCCTTCATCTTTATTTCTTTCATAGTTTTGTTTATATTTACACTTTATCACATTCACTCTTTATCTCCCGACTCTCAATCTTGTTTTGTTTTTATTTATATACAATCACTCTCACTCTCTCTATCTCTCCACAATCACATTCATCACTCCTAATTGTCACACACACAACATAAGAACCGATTTTAATTTTCTCCTATTAGACCCTAATGCCACTAGGAAAGAACCCTAGAGGGGGGTGAATATGATTTATGCTAATCTAATCCGATTTATGCCAAATTAAAACTTATTAACAAATATCCTAGAAAATGAGATATGAACAATATATGTGCAAGGATATACAAGTAACACAAGAGTAAAATAAACATAAGCAAGATAAACAAGATAGTGGGCAATATAAAGAAAGAGCACTTGACAAAGGCGATATAAACAATAAGCACGAATATAAACAAGATAGTGGGCAATATAAAGAAAGAGCACTTGACAAAGGCGATATAAACAATAAGCACGAATATAAATGAACGCCAAAGACAAACAATAAACAATAAGCACGAATATAAATGAACGCCAAAGACAAACACAAACAAACGATATGATCACGGAGTTCGGTCTCCACGACCTACGTCTCTGCTCCTCACCTCGAGGAGATATTCACTATCACAACCGGGTTTTCTACGCTCACCCGAATAACGTTTACACATCACACTCGATTTTCTAGTTTACCAAAAACTTTACAACACTTACAATGTAACTACACTAACTACCACATCAAGTGTTAGAAATTATAACCTCTCTCTAGGTATTACCACCTACCCCACTCCTCTTGGGATGACCCCATCTCTCACCACACACTCCTCTTGGTGTACTAGTGTATTACAAAGTGAACCTCACAAATTAAGCACAAATACAAAGTGTTTGTTCTCTATAATGGATGAGAACGAATTGTAAGCTCACTCTCTAAGTCACACAATCCCACAACCTAATTATACAATATATGAAAATACAATAAGCTCAATGGTTGTGTGTGTATAAAGAGATAAATAAAATTAACTAAACTCAATAAAATACTAGCTTAATAAAATGATAATCAAATAATAAAATGTAAAGCTAGATTGAGTTTAGAAAACTTCTCCAATAAATAATAAGAGATGGAGCGAGAATAGTTGGATGCTCAAACTCTAATAGATGATCTCCTCAAACTCTTGTGAATTTGATTTCACAAACTCAAACCCTCAATTTGCTTAAAAGCTTCTTAAACAAACTTAAACCAAACTTAAACCCTTGTTTAAAACTCTTTAATTTTGTTTAAAATATTTCTTAAGTTTTCTTAGAAGTATGAGGGCATGAGGTATATATAGGCTCATGAAACAACCCCAAAAACCAATAAAAACACCCCAAAAATATTAAAATAAACAAAAATCAGAACTAGCCGTTACTGTGCAACGGTATACTGCGCGGTCGACCGCAGTGCTAAGGCCGGTCGACCACACTGTTCACAACAGTCAAAAAAATACTCTCCGGACTTTTCGTGGTCGACCGTAGTGACACTCCGGGTCGACCGGCACTGTAGCAAACGTGCACAGGGAGTTTCCAGATTTTGACAGTTCTAAAATTTTACGTATCTGACTTTGTAAAATCAATTAGAAATAGTAAATCAACTCCAAAAATCATGAAATTTTTAAAAAAAGGTTTTAGACATGTAGATGAACATGTTGGAGAAAGCATTTCTGAAAAACCACTTCCTACTTGAGAGAAATAAATGTTTGAACACAGATAAACAGTTTCTAAAAAACTGCTGAAAACTCGATTTTGTAAATTCAATTGAAAATAACAAAACAACTCCAAAATTAGTAAAACTTGGGGAAATGTTTGTATATATGAATATAAACATGTAAATGAAGAAAATTTTCAAATTTAATTTCCTAATTGTGAAAACTCATGTATTTTGCAAGTATGTCCAAAACATAAAAAGTTGATATACATGAAATTTGATATTTTGACATAAACACAACTTTGAAACATTTTCAAACGTTCTTATAGAATTAATAAAGAATATAAAATGTTGTTATGAAGTCTATAAACTAGAAACATAATATTTTCACAAATATTCATATTCTATGTAATATTTTCTAAAACACAATAATAAGTATGAAATATGTAATCTCATATTTATAAACATAAAAACTCAAAACTATATATGTATATATATATAACTATATATATACATGAAAACCAAATATATATGTATATATGAAACTATATATACATGGAAACCAATATAATGTGTGTGTATAATATTGAGCTTAAAGTACTAACACACATAATATAAAACTTAAACTAATGTTACCCAAGCTTGATCTTGATCTTCATTGTAGCTCAACTTGGTAAACTTGGATGAAGCTTGTAATTAGATCTTTAACTTGAATTGTATAGGCTTCAACCACTATTCCACCAACCTCCATTGGATATATTGGTTGAAGTGCAATTCCATCCATCCTCCAACATGTTGTTTGTCTATAATAAATATAATTATACAAATACTAGACAAACAACAATAGAAGTAAATTGTTTGTTAAACATCATAAAAACAAGAAGGCCAACATCTCCTACAAATACCTTCCTCGTGGGATCAATAACTTTTTATATTATAACCTGATGGTTGTGCACTTGCAACTTTAGATGTATACTTTTATGCCCCATCAAATTTTTGGCGTTGTTACCGGGGAAGATGCTTATAAGTAGGATTTAATTTATTTTGGTTCTTTAATTTGTGTGTTTTTTTTAAAGGAACCACTTGGAGATTGAAGATCAAGGATTAGAGATCGATGATTTAAAGATTTATTTTTTGTAACTCTTCTTTCTAGTATTTTTAATTCCACCATTTTAGTTAGTTTCCACAATTAGAGACAATTAGGATCTAAAAAGAAAAAAAATTATTTTGTCAACCATAATAAAATTCACCCTCCACTTGGACATTTACTAACAAGATAATAGATTCAAACAAGACCTCCCTTTCTCACATTTGTTTGATTATTAACCTTAATTAAAAAAATAAAAATATTTTATTTTACCATCATTTTGTAGTTGCTTTTAATTCCTAGGGTTGCATTGCATATAGTAGTAGGAATTCACCAAAGTGATTTGAGCATCCTTATTTGACAGCACTTGAAAATATTCTTAAGGGAAAAACCCATTAATCAAGATAAGGTGGGGGATTTCATCACCCTTTCCTTAGCCCCCAAATCACTAATTTCCCACTACACAAAGCTAAGCCTTTTAAAACTCATTAGACGTTGACCCCTAAGGATTCGAGCTCATTAAAGAACAAAAAAATTTCTAAGTGAACCGGTTCAAGTTTACTTGAATTAGTTGGTGTCTAAGGTAAGGTTTAGGGGTTGCGTAAAGCTCTCCGTAAAGAACGAGGTACTTAATTGATCTTTAATCTCTCTCTAGTACTATCCTTACCTGGCTAATTGACCGAGTAAATTTTAATCTTTTCACTAAGGGAGTTTTTAGAGTTTAGTCTAGCTTAAAAGATAAAAGTTGTAGGTATCTTCAAGATCTTCCCAACAAGTCTTAGATCACCTCATTCTGAGGTCGGACGTGAAAGTTATGGCCAAAATACCGAAGGTTATTTTCCTTGTCAGATTAGGATTCCTGGTTCGGGTCAAACGGGTTTATTTCGGGTTTGCATATATATAAACATATGTTTTCATAAAAATTAACATCCTTACATCAGAGTTTCAAACCCTAGCAGCCCCTCTTCCTCTCTCTGAATCCCTAGCCCTAAAGTTGAGAATTTAGAGAGCTTTGTGAAGCAAATATCGACACGAGGGCGAGATCATCAACGTGTAGCAAGGGGAAAAC
>NC_033800.1:86675690-86675852 GCF_001876935.1 Asparagus officinalis
CTCCAAAGCAAAACTTCGTCCCACGGGGGAAAGGTAAGGCACAAGCTAATACAGTTGATGCTAATCAAACCTTTCAATTGTAACCACAGCAACAGCAGCCACAGCAACAAGCCCCACAGCAATCTCGAGGGCAATGGCAACAATGGCCTCAGAAGCAGAAAT
>NC_033800.1:86676852-86678154 GCF_001876935.1 Asparagus officinalis
CCTAGATATTCTGGCTTGATATAACTCAATTTGTTGTTGAGCCTCCAAGCACTTTTCATCCAACCTCTCTAGTTCTTCGAGACGTTTTTGATGCTGTTCTTCTGTTGTCATCTCAGTTGCAAGAGCAATCCGAAGGGATGGGATTTGAATCTCCAATGGTAGCACAGCTTCACATCCGTATACCAACGAGTACGGGGTGGCCCCTGTAGGTGTGCGTATGGTGGTGCGATAAGCCCAAAGTGCTTCACCGAGTTTATCATCCCAGTCTCGTTTATTGGTCTTCACGAGCTTTGACAGTATCTTAATGATCGTCTTGTTAAACGCCTCAGCTAATCCATTCGCAACGGGATAATAAGCTGTCGACGAAACATCTTCGATTTTGAACTTGTCACAAAACCTGATGAAGGCGTTGCTTATGAACTGTGGACCGTTATCATGAATGATCCGTCTTGGCACGCCGTGTCGGTATATGACATGATGCTTGATGAAATTGATGACGTTGTTCGTCTTCACTTCTCTGAGCGAAATTGCTTCAGCCCACTTTGAGAAGGATGAATCGATCGCCTTTGACTGAAGGGGGAAAAATAGGACCGACAATGTCCATACCCCATGTCTCGAACGGCCAAGACGTG
The DNA here is from genome assembly GCF_001876935.1 of Asparagus officinalis. Taxonomy (NCBI): domain Eukaryota; kingdom Viridiplantae; phylum Streptophyta; class Magnoliopsida; order Asparagales; family Asparagaceae; genus Asparagus; species Asparagus officinalis. Next base: position 86,677,485 of record NC_033800.1, read on the forward strand.
GTTGACGTGTGCAACTGCTCTGGCGGTTGATGCATGTAATTTGCATGTATTTGACAAGCATGACACTCTGGAGCGTATTCGATTGCGTCACGAACCATTGTTGGCAAAAAATATCCCATTCTCCTGATGCGATCATACAGCTTGGGACTAGGTTGATGCGCACCACATTCTCCTTCGTGCGCTTCCTTAAGAACTTCTTCTGCTTCTTTGTTCGAAAGGCATCGGAGTAACAAACCATCGTACCCTATACGATATAACGTATGGGTCTCGGTATTATAGAAGAATCTTGGTGCTCTTCGGCGGATTGATTCTCTTTCTTTTACATCCTCTGGCAAAATACCATACTGGACGTAGTCAATGATGGGAAAACGCCAATCTCGGGACTCAGACCCAATTTGAGTTGAATTCACCTCTTTGGCGCTCATGCCAGTGATACCGCTAGTGCTGCCAGTGCATCCGCATAAGCATTCTGGAGACGGGGGATGTATTCAATATAAAATTCTTTAAAAGATTCTGCCATTTTGATGGCCTCTTGGGGGTACGGGATCAGGTCTTGGTTCCTGACCTCATACTCTCCACGGACTTGGTTGACTATCAATTGAGAATCCCCAAAAGCTTCGAGATATTCGACCCCCAGCTCCTTGGCAAAACTGAGTCCAATGAGAAGCGC
>NC_033800.1:86678234-86678599 GCF_001876935.1 Asparagus officinalis
TTCCTGACTTCATACTCACCGCGAACTTGGTTGACTATCAATTGAGAATCTCCAAAAGCTTCGAGATATTCGACCCCCAGCTCCTTGGCGAAACTGAGTCCAATGAGAAGCGCGTTGTACTCGGCTACGTTATTAGAGCACGGACTAGTCAATGAATAAGCCCGAGGCATCACATGCTTTCCCGGGGAGATTAAGACAACTCCAACCCCGGAGAAAACTGTGGAACCTCCCGGGGTTATTACTTTATTAACTGCCCTTGAAGCGCCATCAAAGTATAATTGCCATACTTGTTGGTGTGATGTGGTGTTAACCTCGTGGGTTTCATCCGGCAAGTCATCATATACTTCTGCCGCATCTGTGGTCGG
>NC_033800.1:86690415-86703855 GCF_001876935.1 Asparagus officinalis
AGCTATATCTCTACTCCAACTAGAGAAAAATTCCTATATGGTGTGATCCGCCACTCAAATTTGGGCAGACCCCACAAATCCCAAGCTATATCTCTACTCCAACTAGAGAAAAATTCCTATATGGTGTGATCCGCCACTCAAATTTGGGCAGACCCCACAAATCCCAACATACTTCCACTCGCACAAATGAGTGGGTGACATCCAAGCTATATCTCTACTCCAACTAGAGAAAAATTCCTATATGGTGTGATCCGCCACTCAAATTTGGGCAGACCCCACAAATCCCAACATACTTCCACTCGCACAAATGAGTGGGTGACATCCATAGCTCCCTGAGCCTACTCCCTAAGTCGTTGACTCCCTGAGTCAATGTCTCCCTGAGAATATGCTTTCTTTCAAATCCATGTCCATACATCGTTAGTGTAGCGTGAACCCCTGAGAACCTGCAAGTAGGTAGCCTTATAGCCAGATCCATTAGGATCTTCCTAAAAGAACACAAAACAAATAGTGTAAGTATACGATATCTCGTACCCCATATTAGATCAACCATGTCTACTCAAGTACCTTCTATCCCTCGAAGAAGTGTACATGAACACCGCAATCTACCTTCGATACATTACACTCTTAAATCCTGATCTTGACAAAAGTAAAAGTTGGCCAAGTGATGGAATCAGGAGATATGTCAATTAATCTTCCTTAGGCCGTGAATAGTTGGGCCTACTAATCACCCACTTTTCTAATACTACCCCATATGTGCAGTATCGTCTTATCGTAGCAAGAAATACCAGTCAAAATAGTGGACACTCATAACAACATTCCTAGCAACCCAAGATCTCTAAGGGTACACTAATTACCCTCCACCACTAGTGGTCATCGATAAGGACTCACACAGAGAGGGAGCAGGGATCCATCCCTTGACCTTCTTACATTTGGTCCAAGCACAAATCATATGACAACATGCTATAGTATTACTTCTCTCTTCATAAGTAACAATATAAAATACATACTGAACAAACCCCGTGATATGCCTGAGATCTCTTGACAAGCTCGCACCCCAAACCCCTAGTCTGGCTATTAGTACACGGTAAAGTGGATGTGGAATTTTCACTTTGGTCATGTCAATATATAAATACACAACAACTCATCTTGACCCATTCAAGGGGATGAATAAAGTACTCCTATTATTGTCATACCTAGTAATACAATAGTATTGTCATTGCTCCAAGCCAAATGACATCCGACACCCGGTCTCAACTTTGCCAACTGCCATAGCTTCGAAGGGGATCTCTTGTATGAAAAGAGATCCTACCTGCTAATGTAACCTTCTATTGTGCACCCATTGACCTTTAGTGATGCCCTATACACACCATATATAAAAATGCTTCATGCCGAAATAATCAAGCAATATTAAAATATAACTAATCCTAGCTATGCATATACATAAGAAAAAGACAATCAAACAAGCATAATATCTTATAAAGTCATCATTCTGTAATATATTTAAAGAATATGAGGTCTCAACTAAAATAAAAAGATTGTTATTAAAGACGTAGACTTTTAGGCTTAAGTGTGTTGCACTTAGCTATTCATAAGCTTTTCCCTTTATCAGTAGATCATTTATCATTTAACTCATAAGGATACACTCAACATGACCTCTTCCCTCTCTTAGTTCTTAATAAATTGGTACAAAACTAAATTTTATTCTATTTTTCAAACTAATTTGGTTCTTTCGAATAACCAACAACCAACATGTTAATGCAATAAAGAATCAATACTCCTCTATGTGTCAAGCTATAGCAAGATTCTCCAAGAATATGAATCGCTAGACTGCCTGATGTGCTACAGCCGAATTCTCTGAGAATTTGCAAAACGAGACTCCTTCTAGTGCTATCATGTATACCGCTGCATTATTATGCTCCAAGTAAAAAAGACTATATACTACTATTTATTACTACTCCATAAAATAGCCTTGTCATTTAGTAAGTAAATTTAACCAGAAGTCAACACTTGATCATCCATATTGACGGTCTAGTCGGCATCTAAATATATTCATAGACGTGTGTCCATTTTGCCAAAGCATAATGCATAAATATGGTCTGAATCAAATACTTATGATCCTCTTGACTCATCCTAGTGAGTCATACTAGGATTTGACTGATGCTTGCCCATCAATTCTATAGCAAAGGATGTGTCGGATCTTATGTGCATACATGACTATCAACTACACTCCAAAAAGGATAATTAGTATTCACTTCTTTTCTGGTTTAGTGTTGGTATATTGCTATAAAGTTAGAGTATGACTCTTGGCAATTGGAGTCCTAATAGTCTCCATGTTGTATCTAGCTAGCAATATGTTATCAGCATACGATGATAAGATCTCAAACTCTCATCAGCTATGTGTAGGTAGAAACAATTATCCTCTCGATCATTACAAAATCATAGACCGGTATGGTCCAATATAACCATGTAAATACTACACACTAGAATATTATTTCAAGGTATAGGTAGAGTTGTTTAATTTGGACACCATGTGCTCAAATCCTTTGGCTTTAAAGTATATACATCGATCCACATAGATGTCCTATTCTAGTTCTCCTAGAGAAAATCTCTCTCTAAATCTATTGGATTAGTTCAAGACCAATATGTGCTACAAGAATCAATCTTATGCGAACGGAGTTATTTCTCACCACTAGAAAATGTGTCTCTTCATAATTCACCCTACAACTTTAGGTTTACCTTTTCACCCCAAACGTGCCCTGCACTACTTTATTGTCTCATCCTGCTTGACCTTACAGATATGTTTGTTCTTAATGGTCTTGCATTCAGCGAGAGATCCACCAAGTCCATGACTTGATTCTTCCTTATGGACTCAAGCTTATCATCCATCATTGCCCTTCACTCTTTCACTTTAGATCAAGAAATAGCATCCTCTAATAGTTTGAGCTCCACAATAACAAATAGTGACGCCACAAATGTTTCCCATCAATATCAAAATATCATCCGGGTGCTAGTCCACGGGACAATCAATGAGGTAGTTGAGATTTTATAAATAGCTACAAGTCATCTAAAGGTATCTCATTCCCTTTGTCCCCATCTGGTAGAGGAACCATTCTCTTCCCTTGCTAGCTTTGGTACAATCTCCTAGATATCGTATGAATCCCAAGCTAATCTCGCAACTCTCTATGTCACATTCTTCTCATAATGTTCACATGTAAGAACCTCCCATATAGTGTTTGAAATTAATGTATAGACATACACTTCTTCCATCTAGGGTACAACTTCTCATACCAATGAGAAGCAGTGTAGGCGTGAGCATCACACTTTATGGATGTAGTGATCCAACACCGGCCCTCGGCTATCTATAACTCATAGAGTGTAGGCTATACTAATCTATAAAGTACACGGCTCATAACATATGTCACCATCAGTAACGCATCTTCCCGAAGCTAAATGGTATATATTCTGAACCATGTCTGGCAGAGTTGTATTTCACACTTTGCAATATTATTTTGTTGAAGAATATAGGTTATTAATCAGCTATTTGACTTTTCTCTTTTCTTGACACAATTCCTTAAACTGGCCAGATAGCTACTCTATTACGATTACTACACAAAGCTTTAGTGTTTTTGCTCAATTGATTATCCACCTTACTAATTTAGCACTTGATTTAAATCCAAGCCCTTAACTAGGTGCAAAATCAAAGACACATCATCGCAGATAGAGTACTAGCCGATAAACATGAGAAATTAATGTACTTCACTTGGTACCATAAAAAGTATTAGTCTGCATATATCAGAGTGTACTAATTGCAAAAGATATGCTCTTAGCTTTGCCAAAAGACTTCCTAGTAATTTACCAATGAGACTATACTTGTAGGTGGACAGGTACATCTTGGTACACGTAACTAGAAGGTCGCCCCTAGAAAACCCCTATGTGCTCTCAAAAGTGACCTAGTCTACAATACCATATATTAGATACAATCTTAATTTATGATACAAGATAAAGTAGAAGATAAACTCGGTTACCTAACAATGAGTCACACACTATAATAAAATAAGAGATTAGCTTGGCGTCTTATACGAAGTAAAAAAAAAATCTAATAATGTGAACCTAAGAAAGTCACTCATATGTGGGAAACTAATATGAATCCCATAAGCCTAACAACCGAGAGGCAATTCTTCAAATATAGTGGGAATATTACAAGAATTATTTGTTCCCTAAACTTTGAGAAAACCTATATTCATTTGTACCCATCACCCTTACATATTCTCCATCTAAATCTTTTTACTCCCATTTAGAATCATTTGCAACTCTACGAACTAGTCCCTACCCTGCAAATGTAGTCAATGAGTCCCGATTTTTCTCGGTATTGCGCCCTCATGCGTGACAAGATCAACTTGTCTGCGATAAAAATAATTTATCATACTCTTATTAGTTAGAATTTTCACATTTTAATTTACTTATTTTACTTCAAAACCCATTTTGAAAATCTCCTGGTGTATTCGCTGCAACTAGGCTCTTATCCTTTTGTCTCGGGTATTCAGCTATCAAAGCCGAAGTAAACATGTTAGCCTTGAACACACCTCAGTCTTTAGGCTGCAACTTCACTTTCATTTGCACATCCTTGAATGTTTCACATCTACGACATGTAATAAAAATAGTATATATCTTTCAAGGAGTTATGTAAAGCTCTGATAACCAACTAGATTTGTCGATCCTAGCTTAATGAAGTTCTAGCTACCTCATCATCCCTAATCTTAAAGGTTATCATCCAAATGTGAATTTGATATTAGCAGGCATATCTTTTGAATCCAACTTAATAACAAGAAATTAGATCCTTATTGAAGAGACATATCTGAATCTTATATTAATAGCATCTTGAAAGCTCTAAGCATTAGGATAATCTCCATACTCTTCAAAAAGATTGCTAATCCTTGCAGTCCATTTGGTGAACCTTTTGAACGATCTTCTTGCTTCTAGAACTTGTACTGACTAGTCATAAATCTTTGAGTCCAAGTTGAACCATGTTCCGACTCGGACATCACCACCTCAGTATTTACCAAAATCTTCGCTCTCAGGAGAAAGTAGATCTTCCAATATAGAGTATCTACCACTAATCAATTCCAGGCTAATATCGATATATTGGTACCTGGAGAGAAGGACGAAAACACTCTAATTATGGATACGTTAAGATTATTAGCATTTTATGTGGAGTAATTTTTCGTTTCTGAAGAACATTCCATCTCATCGAGCATTTTATTCTGATAATAAAATTTCTGCCAAACAAAGAGAAGAAGGCCTATGACCCCAACCACGGTGTTCAAATATATAATTTTTAAAATATTTATAATTTTTTTAAATATAATATTAGATTTCTTAGAGATAGACATGTTCAGAATACATATATCTTATTTTCAAAAAAAATTGATAAATCCCTAATTTATCAAAGGACAGTAGATCCCTGATTTATTATACTAGCCCACTAATTTCATAAAACTTGAGTCATTTTCATATATCTGACATCTTGCATGTCAAAGATTAGATTTTTAATACTAAAAAATAAAATTTTAATGAAAAATTGAATCTTTTCATAATAAATATCTTAATTTTCTATTCCGTGGTGAAATTCACCATCAAGAAACTTAACGTAAGATCCATATAACTACATACATAAAATAGGATTGATCTACTACACAAACAATGCATAGCAGAAAAAAGAAGAGCCCTAGCATGCATTAAGGAAAAGTAAATAATAAGCTTAAGGTTTACCAAACGGATCATTTTTGAAAAAATCGCCACTCAACAGGCAAGAAGCCTCTTGATATCACCCCACGACTAACGTGTCAATCACGAACTTGAAGGAGGAATAAGGAGATGACGGGTCACGATTATATATATATATGATTAATGGGTATCCTTGTCATAGGAGGAGATTTCCTTCCTTGTCGCCTATGTGGCACAATCCCCACCATCCTCATAAAGTAGGCACAAATCCCCACTAGCTCACACACTCTCTCCTACTTTATGAGGATTGTGCCACATAGGCGTCAAGGAGGAAATCCCCTCATATGACAAGGATACCCATTAATCTCTCTCTCTCTCTCTCTCTCTTTATATATATATAGGTGAAAACTTGTATCAACTTAAGTGGATAGGGAATAGTGTGTCCACCAAAGTTTTTAACCACTCATATTGCCTAGGGATCCTTGTATTATATAAAAATGTGTTTTATATTAATAAATGTGTAGCTACAAACTTTGGTGGACATCAACTTAAGTAGATAGGAGTCTTGCTCTATATATATATACAGCCTAAAGGAAATATAACTATTACAAACTAGAGATAGAATTCCTAGCATGTAACTTGAGTTGTTGTAAGTGTACTTACATGCAACTGGGCCATTTCTGTCTAGTTGCATGCATTTGTTGTTGCAACTGCTTATTTATAGCTGTAATTGTAGTTGTAAAACCACCGTAGTTGAAACTTTTGACTTGTAGCTATTTTTGACTGATGAAAATGAACTAAAAATCCATTAAAGTTACAATAGTAGTCGCAACAAATTATTTTATCAAAAAAATTTAATTTTGGAAACAATATTTTTTAAAAGTTACTTTTCCCGAACAATATTATTTTTCTCAAAAGTATTTTTTTGGAAAATTATTCTTTTTCAAAAATATTTATTTTAGAAAATATTATTTTTTTAAATTTCATTATTTTGGAAAATATTATTTTCCCCAAAGTTTATTTCTTCATAAAATATTATTTCTTTAAGAATTATCATTTGTTTCCAAAATAAATTTCTCAAAAAATATTATTTTTCAAATAAATAATATATTTTCAAAAAATAATCTTATTTTTATAGAATAATAATTAAAAAACATAATTTTTTCCAGAAATTATTTCTTATTAATATTATTTTTTAAAAAATATTATTTTATTTATCCAAAGTAAAGTTTTTAAAAAATGTTATTTTTCTAAAAATAATGCTTTTTGCAAAATATATAAAATTTCTATAATATTCTATAAAATATATTATTTTTTAAAATTATTTTACTACAAAGTTATCTTTGGCTAAATATCTTTTTGATAAAGTATTGCCACTTTTTCCAAAATATTATTTTCTAAAAATATTTTCAGTTCTCAAATTTAAATGCTTTAAAAAATAATTAAAAACAAGTTGCATATAAGAAGTTAGCAGGCGATTTCCGACGCTAACGTGCACCTCCGCCAGGTTTTGAATGAGGAAGAAGAAGAAGAGTGGAGAGAAGAGATCTACTAGTAATGAGATTCGAGATTCAATCTTTGCTTATCCTCCTATTTCCAATGTAACAGTTGGATTGTATGATGAGGAAGCTTCATCGAGTTCAGCGGTAGAGATGGAGAGCACAGGTCCTAAGGGTGCTAAAAAGAAGATGCTGATGAAGGAGATTATTGCTAAATCTAAGCTATTATCAGATCCGCAGTCACCTCCATTGAGATCTGGTCTCCTGACCTCTCGGCATTTAGGTAATTCTCCTACCCCTCCTCTTTGGGCGGATGAGGTTGAAGAAGAAGATTTAACAGAGAACATTCCTCTGAATGATGATGAAATTCTAGATCTCGATAGTAATGCTAGATCTATGAATGAGGAAGCTGAGCTGGATAAAGTAGATTCCGATCTCTCATCCAAAAGAGAAGATGAAAATCTTGAGTTGCCTCCTCAAAAATCTTATGCTAGTCTGTTTACTGATAATAGAAAGTGCGGTAATGGCTTGAATCTAAATTTTATTCCACCAGCTCTAGATAATGCTGCAACTTTCTCTAAGGAGGAGTGGTGTGAAGGTGAAGACTACTGGAAGTTTGCTCTAATTGGGCACGTTATTGGGCTCAATGTTAGATTCAAATCTATGGAATCATATGTCAATAAAGTTTGGGGACAAATCTCTATCCCTAAAGTTCATTTAATCAAACAGGGGGTTTTTCTATTTGAATTCCAATCTGAAAAATTTATGAGGGACATATTGGAAGCTGGTCCTTGGTTCTTTGGGGCTAGGCCTTTGGTTCTTAAACCGTGGACTATTGATGCTGATATTGACAAAATGCAGGATTATTGTTATCCTATGTGGATTCAACTTCCAAATCTAAGACTAAATCTATGGAGTCCTACTGGGATAAGCAAAGTGGCAAGTATTATAGGGAAGCCAATCACCACTGATAAGCTCACAGCAACAAGGCAAAGATTATCATATGCTAGAGTGCTTTTGGAGGTTAAACTGCCTTTGAAATCTCCCCTTCCTGATCAACTTACTATTAAGGGACCTGATGGTGTGAGTTTTACTCAGAAAGTAATATATGAGCTGAAGCCAAGGTGGTGTGATATGTGCAATATTATTGGCCATATGACAGACCAGTGTCGAAGGAAAACTGGTAAGAAAATATGGGTTCCTATTGTTAAACCGAATGTTCCTGTTGGTGCACATGCACAGCAAACCACTACTGAAGTTTTGAATGGTATTGATCCTGATAAAGGAGGATGTAACTCTGCTATTGATAATAGAATGCAAGCATCTGATAAGATTACATCAAAAGGAACTTCTGGGAAATCTCCTGAAGTTGTAAGCAATACAACTCACATCTTACAAGCAGTCAGGAATGCAACTGACACTGGAGTGAATAGTACTGGGTTTTCTAGTATTAACAAAGAAAATTATGAAAGAAGAGCAACTTCAAAAGCAAATGAGGCAGGGGTGTCCTATTTTCAAGCTTCACATTTCTCTCCCTTGATTTTTCAGGACCATATTTTAGACCCCTCTAACATGGATAGGGGTGGATCTGGTTTACAATGCATTTAGCTATCTGGAATGTTAGAGGATTTAATAAATCCTCTAAACATCAGATTATAAAGCAATTTATTCATCAATACAAGCTTTCTTTCTTGGCTCTTTTAGAAACAAAAGTGAATACTAGCAAGATACAGTGCATTGCAAAAAAAGTAACAAAAAACTGGAACTGGATCTCCAATGCTCACAATGCAAATAAAGCAAGGATTTTAATCCTTTGGGATAGTGATCTACTCTCTGCTCAATTAATCTCTTCCTCAAATCAATTCATTACTTGTGCTATTGAATCAAAAGATGGCAGGTTATCATGTCTTATCACAGTTGTGTATGCATTTAATGACATGACTGGAAGAAGGGAGCTCTGGCAGGATCTAATAGCTTTCAAACAGCAAGTCAATGGACCATGGATTATTGGTGGTGACTTCAATTCAGTTGCTGCAAATGATGAGAAAATTGGAGGTACAATCCTATCTGATTCTGATTTTGAAGACTTTCGGAATTTCATTTTGGCTTGCCAGCTTGTGCATATGAAAACTACAGGTTGTTTTTTTACCTGGTGTAACAAACAACAAGCTGATACAAGGATATGGAGTAGGCTTGATAGAGTTCTGATTAATGAAGATTGGGTTAACCAGTTCACTTCAAGTCAGGTTGATTATTTAGTGCCTAACTGTTCAGATCATTCTCCTGCTTTAATCACAATAGGACAGGAAGATTTTGGGGGGAAAAGGCCTTTCAAATACTTTAAAATGTGGAGTTCTCATCCTGATTTTCTTCAAACAGTAAAGAACATATGGGAGCAAGATATTAATGGTTATCAGATGTATAAGCTCCACTCAAAATTAAAGAAGCTCAAGCATGTTCTGAAGGATCTGAATAAAAGGAGTTTTATGAATATTAGTGAGCAAGTGCTTAGGGCTAAGGAGGATCTTAATGTGATTCAGCACCAAATGAATTCTGATCTTTTCAATCCTGATCTGATTTCAAGAGAAAAAATTTGTCTTGCAAAATATGTTAGATTGGTAAACTGTGAAACATCCTTTTATCGACAAAAAGCAAATATCAAGTGGGGGATTCAGGGAGACAAGTGTACACAATACTTTCATTCAATCATGAAGGCAAAGAGACACCAAAATAGAGTTCTGTCCTTATACACCGAAGAAGGAAACAGACTGTCTGATATGAATGAAATTACTGCTGAATTCATTGACTACTATGAAAAGTTATTGGGCACTGCTGTGCCTGTTGCTAAGCCTGATTATCAAGTCATTTCAAATGGTCCTATTCTTTCTGAAATTCAAAGTGATAGCTTAAGTTTGCCAGTTACAAGAGATGAGATTAAACAAGCTATGTTCTCCATGTCTGATGATAAAGCCCCTGGTCCTGATGGGTATAGTGCCTCCTTTTTCAAAGCTGCCTGGGATATAATTCATGAGGATTTCTTTCTTGCTGTTGAAGAGTTTTTCCACTCTGGTAAGATACTGGGTGCCCTGAATACTACTTCAATCACTCTTGTGCCTAAGGTCCCAAATCCAAAGACACCTTCTGATTTTAGGCCAATCTCATGTTGTAATTGTGTCTACAAGGTGATCACTAAGATAATTGCAAATAGGATTCAAAAGGTGATGGGGTTTCTTATCAGTGAAGCACAGAGTGCATTTATCAAAGGCAGAACTATTTCTAACAATATTCTTTTGGCTCATGAACTCATAAAACATTATGGTAGGAGGCAAACTTCCCCAAGAGCTATCTTAAATATTGATCTTAGGAAAGCTTTTGACACCATTAACTGGGAGTTCATTAAAGATATGTTGAAGGGTCTGGGATTTTCGGATATCATGACTGGTTGGATAATGGAGTGCATCTCTACTCCAAAGTTCTCCTTATCAATAAATGGCTCTCTTCATGGATTTTTCAACGGAGCTAGAGGACTGAGGCAAGGGGATCCCCTCTCCCCCTATCTATTTGTCTTAGGTATGTACTGACTGGTTTATAAATCTTAATTGTAATAACAATCTCTATTAATCATCGAATTAAATATTTTCTACATTAACAATTGCTAAAATAATAATAAACAAAACAATACTTAATATAAAATATTAACAAAACTAAGCTTAATTCGATTAATCATCGAATTAATTATGTCTTCAGGAGTTCAGCAGTGTATCTGGTTTAGAAACTAACCCAAATAAATGCTCTGTGTATATTAGTGGTGTTGATGAGGATCTTAAAGCTCAGATTTGCTCCTATTTGAACTTTTCTGAAGGAAGATTGCCTGTTAGATATCTGGGTATGCCTCTTGTTACAAAAAGACTATCATGGCTGGATTGTTCCCCTCTCATTAGCAAGATATCTGAACAAATACACTCCTGGCAAAATCAGAAAACTCTTTCTTATGCAGGGAGATTACAGCTCATCAAGTCAGTGATATTGGGTATACATGTTTTCTGGACAAGTAGCTACATTTTGCCGACAAGAGTCCTTCAGAAAATTGATAAGCTCTGTTCTAATTTTCTATGGAATAAAAAAATTCCTCTGGTTTCTTGGTCCAACATCTGTCAGGATAAAGCTCATGGTGGTTTGGGAGTTTATTCGGCAAGTACATGGAACTATGCTGCTGCTGCAAAACTTCTATGGATGATCCACCTCAAAAAAGATCTTTTATGGATAAAATGGGTGAATGAATACTATATGAGTCATACAAATATCTGGCAGGTTAGAGCAAGAGTGCACGATTCATGGGCTTGGAAACAGCTTACAAAAGCCAGGGATATGATGATTAACAGATTTGGTTATGTTAGAAGATTGCAAGATGTCATCAGTGAATGCTGTTCGAATGGCAAAGTTAAAATCTCCTCTATCTACAGAGTTTTACAGCATTCAAATCCCATTGCTGAATGGTGTAATACTATATGGGATGGGCTTCTAATTCCTAAAATTTTATCTTATGGTTAGTTGCTCAATCAAGACTCCTAACCCAAGATAGATTGTGTCGTATGGGGATTATCTCTTCAAATCAGTGTGCATTATGTTCTAACAATCTGGAAACCTGCAGACACTTATTTTTTGAATGTCAGTACTCAGCTACAGTTTGGAACCTAGTGATGGACTGGATGAATTTTAACTGGAAATCTTGTTGCTGGGACTCCATAATTAACTGGTTCAGCCACAATTTGAAAAGAAAGAGGAATTTCACAGAGAAATTAAAGCGGATGGCCCTTGCTGTGTCGGTTTACATGCTATGGAATGAGAGGAATCTTCGGATTTTCCAGGATAAAGCCAGGCCACCTGACATGCTGTTTCGAGCCATAAAGTTTTCTATTTACTCAAAAATTCTAAATGAAAATTTTCCTTTGTATATAAGAGATAGAATTAGAGAGATGTAACTAGGCTCTTTCTAATTTTGTGTTTCCAGGCCAATTTCCTGGATTTGAAAAATGTACAAATTCTCATTTGGTTAATGAATACAGCTATTTTCATCGACCAAAAAAAAAAAAAAAAGAAGTTACAAAGGAGAACTATGAAAATGTGAGTCGTAAAATTTAAAAATTGAATTAAACATTTTTAACTATAGTTACAAGTAATAATAGTTACAACATCTCAGTTATGTGCTAGTGTCAATTGCATTGCAACTATATATAGTTGCAAGCTACCAAAAGCAAGTATGAGAAGGAATCAATATTGAAGACAAGTTAATAACCTCTAACTAATTAATTACCTCATATCCTTTGGATACTCTGGCCACCGATTCCAAATCTCCTGCACCCTCGTCTCCTTACCCTCACTCGACGTCGGAACAATCATCGGATCATTCACTGCAAAATCAAACACTTCCTTCCAGTCCCTAACATTCTTTGTATTCTCCATATCATAATACCCTAGAAAATTCTCGTCGTCCCTCCTCACTCTCCTCTTCTCCTCTGTCGGCAGAGCGAAGAACTCCTTCGCTGCCGACTGAACTCTTTCAAGGAGTTCGATCGGGACTCCATGGTTGATGACTTGCAAGAAGCCAACTTCACTACAGGCTGCTTTGATTTCTGCAACAAGGATTCTTATAGGTAGCGTATCGTCACCGGCGATGATGGGACTGGTTAGGAGTGGAGAGAGGTCGATGATAGGGATTGATTCGGCCTCGAAGATGTCGGGGTTGGGTCGCTGGTCGGGTTTCTGAATGAAGTCTGGATCAAATTCTGAACCCATGTTCTTTTTTGCTTCTCTTGATCTCTCGTTCTGAGTCCCTCTAATATGGCTGTTTCAAGTTTCATGGGGACTGAGCGTGAGTTAGAGTGGGCGCCGTGTACTTTTCCAACTTTTGTCGTTTTATTTTTCTTGCCTGACACCTAAGCAACGTTATCATCAGCTTATAGTATCTCATTTTAGCTTCTCACGTTAAGTCCGTACGTGCTTGCATGGGTTTTTTTGATTTATATTTTATGGTTTATACATTATTTAAAAATGTTAAGCTATTTGTCGTTTTATTTTTCTTGCCTGACACCTAAGCAACGTTATCATCAGCTTATAGTATCTCATTTTAGCTTCTCACGTTAAGTCCGTACGTGCTTGCATGGGTTTTTTTGATTTATATTTTATGGTTTATACATTATTTAAAAATGTTAAGCTA
>NC_033800.1:86705270-86751429 GCF_001876935.1 Asparagus officinalis
TATATATATATATATATATATTTATGTGTGTGTGTGTCTATCCTGAAAAATATGTAGATCAAGACAACTTAAAAAATTATTTTCAACTTTAAACTAAGCATGCAAAAATTTCATTATTTTAATTATATATATATATATATATATATTTATGTGTGTGTGTGTCTATCCTGAAAAATATGTAGATCAAGACAACTTAAAAAATTATTTTCAACTTTAAACTAAGCATGCAAAAATTTCATTATTTTAATTAAAAGTCTAAGTTAAGGCTTAAGTGAAGTATACTACTTTGAAAATTATTTCTTAAGAAATTTATTTAGAGTTATCATAAAAGGTGAACTTGAATATAAAACTAACTAGGGAATATAAATTTAAAATTTATCAAATAGATCAATTATGCATTGACTTGATCAAATTGGTAGAAATAATAATAATAATTATTTTTACTAAAAACTAACAAAAGGAAAGTGCTAACTAGAAAATTGGAAAAGTTACTAAAACTTAGAAAAACAAAATACTTACTAACAAATAAAGCAAAATGAAAATAAAGCAGCTAACTAGCTCACACCCTATACCTAGACTTTGCGTATCCTCAAGGTAAATACTAGCAATAATATCCAAAATATCACAATATATAAGTACATGCTAAAATAAAAGTCAAATACTGGATGAAAGAAATATCTCTCACTGCTCATCACCAGACGGATCATCATCCACATCATCAGTGGCAACTCCTGTACTAGGTCCAGCTTAATCCTCCCGAAAAATCATCAGGCTGATGCGGTGTGGCAAAAGTCTGAAGCTCAGGTGGGGGTTCAGCTCTATCTCCTTGCACTATCTGCCACTCTCTCATCAGATATGCTAAGGACTCGGTGACATGGTTCATCTGACCCACCATCCTAGCCTGCACCTTAAGAATCTGCTGAATGGGGTCATGCGTAGCCAGTTGGCACCGAGGAGGAGCTCTATGTGAAGAACTTGACTGATCTCTTCCTGAAATACTCATCTTCACAGTCTGATCTATCAATAGCCCCTTCACTTCTTCTAGTCTATCCTCTGTGAAAATTGGAATGAAAAATCTATGGCAAAGTCTAGTAATCAAGTAGGGGTAAATAAGCTGAACTCTCGACCTAGACTGTGTCCTGGCCCACTCTAGCACACCCTCCACTAAAGATCTCATCCATACATAGATAATCATGGTTGTATCAAACGTCGACCAGTGGCTATCCAATAGAGGAGTATATTATGTGTGGTGATGGTTGTGTATGCAGTGGTGGGTTTTAGATCAAAGTTCAAAAAAGATTGAGTAATCTATACTTAGGCTTGAGATTTCCTAAACCAAAACTGGATGTGAAGATCCTCCAACACAAAATCATAGACATATCATTATATTCTGGTGTACCGGGTTGTAAGCTAGAAACTAACTGAATGTAATTGAGTACATCAGCCGGTGGGTCCTCAAGTTCAAGAATATCTCGAAGTGTGGGAAGATTAATGACTACATTAGCACCCCTAATTGTAGAAAAAGTCAAAAATTATTTATCTGGGTCAAATTTCCATCTAGTATAAAATTCATGAACTAAGGAAATATTTAATTTGTCTAGGGATCTATCCATAATACTCCTAAGTCCTATTGCGATCATCATATCAATTGTAGATTTATATGTTTGAAGTGCAATGATTTGAAATCCCCTTTCAAAATGAATATTTAGACTCACAATCCCAGCCAAAAGTGCGGTTTTATCTAAATCATCATTGGATAGAACTTGAGATGACGACGAACTCGCTCGAGATCTTTTTCTAGGAGGCATCTACAGAAATATTATGTTTTAATACAATTAAAACATCAAGACTCCCCCCCCTTTTTTTGATATAAAAGAATTTAGCTATAAATAATTCAACATGAGTTAGTTTCAAGTTATCAAAATTATGATTTGTGATATAAAGAAATTTTGATAACTTCATCTATGAATAATGCATGTTGATATGACAAACAATAAGCTAAACCTTTACAAATTTTGAGTTTGATAAAACACCCTATTCAAACCCTCAATTTGAATATATAAATAAAAATTGACAATGTGATCAGTTTCTACCATGAATCTTTACACAAATATGATAACAACCAAATCTTCTCCATGATTCAACCAATAGATCAACCCATGTACACAATTACAGAATAGAAAAAAAATTGAAATTATAAGATCAAGATGAGAATTATACCTTAGTGAGATGTTTAGATGTAGAAGAAGCCGAAAAAAATTAAAGAAAACGCCTCCAATTGCTCTTGATTACATGTAGATGGGGTGGGTAAATTTGGGTTTGAGAGAGAGGACTCGAGTTGGGGAGGAGATGAAAAATAGGGGAGAAGAAGGAATCTGTGGTTTTTGAAGTTGCAGTTTAGGTATCAATGCTAGTATCGATAATGGTATCGATAAATGGAATCAAACGATACCAAGCCGTTGGGCACAACGCCCAAATGTGATTTTATTTTATTTTTTTCATTTTTTTCTCTAGGTTGGTGAGTGGCTATGGGCTTTATATATATATATAATATTATTAATATATATATATATATATATATATATATATATATATATATATATATATATATATATATATATATATATATATATATATATATATATTATATATATATATATATATATATATTATGGCCTAAACAAATGATACATTTTTTCTTTCTCTTCTTTTTATTTTCTCTTTTTTTATTTTTTTATTACAAATTATGTGATTCATAAAGAACCAACACCTCCTCCTCTCCGAGCGTAGAAAATGCTAAAAATGGTTTTAAACGTTGGCCATTAATCTTGAAAATATGACCATTTTTAGGATTCTCTATCTCGATAGCTCCATGTGAGAAAACTCGATTAACAATTAATGGACCTGTCCATCTTGATCTCATTTTTTTAGGAAAAAGATGCAATTTTGAGTTGTAGAGTAAAACTTTTTGTCCCGGTGTGAAATTCATCCATAAAATTGAATTATCATGAAAAATCTTGGTTTTCTCTTTGTAAATTTTTGAGTTTATATATGCATCGTTTCGAATTTCTTCTAATTCATTCAATTGGAGCAATCTGGTTTTTCATGCCGAGTCTAGGTCGAGATTCAATTGTTTAATAGCCCATATTGTTCGGTGTTCCAACTCCACTAGTAGATGACTAGCTTTTCCAAACACGAGCCTGTACGGTGACATTCCTAAATTAGTTTTGAAGGCTGTATGCCCATAGTACACACACAATTTCACAGAGCAATCTTTTCTGTTATGATTAATTATTTTTTCTAAGATTTGTTTAATCTGCCTATCCGTGACCTCTACTTGACCATTAGTTTGGGGTGATAAGGAGTCGATAATTTGTGTGTGATCGAGTATTTCCTCATCAAAACCTCAAAATAACGGTTATAGAAATGTGTACCATTATTGCTAATGATAGGTCGGGGCACTCCAAACTATGCAAAAATATTCTCCTTCAAAAACTTGACAACAACTTTGTTGTCATTAGTCTGGCAAGCTACCACTTCATCCCATTTTGACATGTATTCTATGACTATTACAATGTAGATGTTTCAAAAGGAATTTGAAAATGATCCCATGAAATCTATACCCCACAAATAAAAAAGCTCAACAACAAAAAAGGGTTGTAAGGGCATCATATTTCTTCTAGTATTTTTTCCTAAGAACTGACAACGGTTACAGGTTTTGTAAAACTCATAGGTATCCTTAAAAAGAGTGGGCCAATATAGCCTAGACTAGAGAATTTTCTTAGCTATATTTCTTGGGCCAAAGTGGCCCCACATGCTTGCTCATGACAAAAAGATAGAACACTCCTAACTTCTTCACTTGGAATACACCTCCTAAAAATCTGATCAGGATATTATTTAAATAGATATGGATCATCCCAATAAAAATATTTTACCTGGGAGAGGAAACGGGACCTATCCTGTTTAGACTAATGAGAAGGAATCTGTTTCATGACTAAGTGATTTACAATATCGGCAAACCACAGAACATATTGAATTTGTAGGAGTTGTTCGTCTAGAAAATGTTCATTAATTGGGACGTTTGATGTTGATGCATTCGGAAGTCTCGAAAGATGATCTGCTACGGGGTTTTCTGGTCCTTTTCTGTCAAGAATTTGAATGTCAAACTCTTGAAGTAGGAGAATCCATCTAATGAGCCATGCTTTGGCATCTTTTTTGGTCAAAAGATACTTATGGTTGGAATGATCCATAAAAACATTGGTTAAAGACCCGATGAGAAAAGACCTGAATTTTTCAAAGGTAAAGACAACAGCTAAAAACTCTTTCTCATTGATAGAGTAATTTTGCTAGGCATCGTTCAGTGTCCTACTGGCATACTAGATCATATGTGGTTTTCCATTAATTCGTTGTCCTAGAACAACACCAATTATAAAATAGGATGCAACATACATTAATTTGAAGGGTAAAGTCCGATCTGGTGCATTAATGATAGGGACCGTGGTTAGCTGTTTTTTTAGATACGCAAAAGCTCTGAGGCATTCAGGGGAGAAATTAAATGATGCATCATTGGCTAAGAGATTGGTCAATGGTCAAGCAATTTTGTTAAAATCTTTGATGCAACATCTATAAAAACCAGCATGACCAAGAAATAATCTGACATCCTTGATATTTTTAGGAGGAGGAAGGTTAGAAATAAGATCTACCTTATCTTTGTCCACTTCAATACCTTTATTGGAAACTACATATCCTAAGACAATGCCTTGTTTTACCATGAAATGATATTTCTCCCAATTGAGAGTCAGATTTTTCTTCCTACACCATGATAGCACCAGTTTAAGATGATACAAACACTTAGAGAACGTGTCACCAAAAATGGAAAGTCGTCCATGAAAATTTCTAGAAATATTTCTACCATATTAGAAAAAATATTAATCATGCATTGTTAGAATGTGGTAGGTGCGTTACACAGCCCAAAAGGCATGCATTGGTAGGCGAATGTTCCATACGGGCATGTGAAAATGGTTTTCTCCTAATCTTCTAGAGTGATAGGAATTTGATTATGACCTAAATATCCATCCAGGAAACAATAAAACTCACGCCCTGCTAAGCGCTCTAATATTTGGTCAATAAATGGAATAGGAAAGTGATCTTTCCGAGTAGCTAAGTTGAGTTTTCTATAGTCGATGCAGACTTGTCATCTAGTTTGGATTCGAATGAGAATTAGCTCATTAGCATTATTTTAGATCACGGTGATCCCAAATTTCTTTGGAACTACTTGGACCGGACTTACCCATGAACTGTATGAAATAGGATGAATGATCCGTGATCAAGATATTTCAGAATGTCTTTCCTAACAGCTTCTTTCATTACCTGGTTTAACCTACATTGAGGATCTCTAGTAGGTTTGACATCATCTATCAAATGGATTCAGTGTTGAACAATGGTTGGACTAATTCCCTTGATATTAGCCATGGTCCATCCAATGGCTTCCGTATTCTATCTTAAAATATCTAAGAGAGCTTCCTTTTGACTGATTGTCAAATCAGAAAAAATGATAACTGGAAAAGTCTCATTCTCCCCTAAGTAGGCATACTCTAGATTTTTGGGTAAATTTTTGAGCTCTAATTAGGGGGTTCCTTAATGGATGGGCAAAGTTGGACACGGGGCACTATTTCTAAGGGTTCACATTGCCAACAATTGTAGATACATGATTGACCAACAGATCTAAATCTAATTCATCATTGAAAGACTCATCAAGAATTAAGTTAGATAAACAAGAATCTGACTCACATTTACCCTCTTGTTGTTCACTGGATATTCACTGAATAAAATTCACTTCTTTGGGTTAATCGAATGGATCACTAGGCTATTTTCTTAGGTTGAAAATATTGAGGTCAACAGTCATATTCCCAAAAGATAGTTTCATTAGACCAGTTCTACAAATGATCAAAATATTTAAGGTTGCTAAGAATGGTCTACCTAGGATAACTGGGATTTGACTTTTGAGATTGGAAACATGCTGCATTTCCAAGATAATAAAATCAATAGGAAAAATGAACTCTCCAACTTTGATCAAAACATCCTCTACTTCTCCCTTGGGAATTTTTAAGGAACTATCAGTAATTGTAGGGTTCATCTTGTTAGTTTAAGTTCTCTTACACCTAGCTGTTGATAGATTAAATAATGAAGGAAGTTTATACTAGCTCCCAAGTCCAGAAGTGTCTTATCAATGAGGGTATTTCCTATAACACATGGAATTGTGGGATAACCAGGGTCCTTATATTTCAAGCGCATGGGTTTTGAAAATATTTCACTCAGGTTAGCATCTAAAAAGACTTTATTGGGAACATTCATGGTTCTTTTCTTAGTGCATAAGTATTTTAAGAATTTTGCATAAGAGGGGATTTGTTCAATTGCGTTTAAGAGAGGGAAGTTGACCTTGACCTGTTTAAAAGTTTCTAGGATTTTCTCAACCTACGGAGAATTTTTCCTAGGTTTGAGTCTATCTAGAAAGGGGACGATAGACTTATACCTATCCAGATCAGGCTCAATCTCGTGTTTAGCTTCTTGGTCATCAGAAGGAGTTATTTTATCAGAATTGATTCGATGGTATTCTAACATAGTTATCTATATGTTTCCCAGATTGCAACATGTGAACTGCATTCACATGAGCTGGTTAGTTTGAACTTGATCCATTGTCTTTAGAGTTGACAACAGGTTGACTTGGAAATTTTTCTTTCTCTCTTTCACTTACAGCATTGGCTAGTTGCCCAAGTTGGGTTTATGGTTTGATGAAGATGAGGATGTTGGTTTGGAAAAGGTAAATTAGATTGTTGAAAATTGTTTGGTGAGTTGAACGTAATTGTGTTTCCTCTAGGGAATTGCTAGTTTGAAGTGGGAATGAAGTTTTGATTTCCGAAGAGATTTCCTTGATTCCATGCAAAATTGGGGTGACTTCTCCAGCCCGGATTATAGGTTGGAGAAAACGAATTATTTTTAGGACGTTGGAATGCAGCGTTCATCTACTCTAGTGATTAAGTATTTCTTATGAGAGGGCATTCCTCTGAAACATGGGCGGGAGAAAGGCAGTTGTGACAGGTAGAAACTAGATTGATTTGAGCTGGAGCTCGTTCCTTAATTTCTAAGGCTTCTAACCTTCATAGAATTTTAGCCATCTTCGCTTCAGAGACTATGATTGACTCTAAGGAAAGAGCACTAGATTTAGGTTGGAGAACTGATGAAACTCTATCATCACAGTGTTCCCACTGTATGGTTTTCTCGGATAGACTCTCTAAAAAATTTTAAGCTTCATCCGTATTTTTCTTCATGAAATCCCATGACTGAAGTTTTTAAAGAATAATCGAATCCTTCATAGATAATTTGCCATAATCGCCATTTTTTAAGACCGCGGTGAGAACATTGGATAAGAAGATCCTTAAATTTGTCAAAATACTTCCAAAATAGCTCTCTCGGGACACTTTTAAAGTTCATGGTGTTGTTTTTTTAGCTTAACTGTTTTGTGGATAGGGAAAATTTTCTTTAGAAAAATGGTAAAAAATTCATCCCAAGTTGAGATAGAATTCGTGGGTAAGCTATACAGCCATTTTTTGGCTTTATCCTTACGAGCAAATAGAATAAATCGAAGCTTGATCACATCCTCAGATAGTTTCCTAATCTTAATCATAAGACAATATTGCTCAAACTCGGAGATAAAGATATAAACGTCTCTAGTTTCATTTTTCTAAGAATTTTATAAGCATATTTATGTAATGCGGTCTAAAATCAAAATTAGACTATGGGCATACAACCTTGTTAAATGACCTTCTAGGCTAGAGATACGAGGAATGAAGTCTCTTGGACTCGGCTAAGATGGTGGGCTAATATTACCCTTGTTAAATGACATTCTAAGCTAGAGTTCTAGCCCTTGGATGATTTTCACAAGTCCTTTCGTGGATCTCTCTAAGAACATAGCTGGCCTGTGCTAGCCGAAGACACCGGAGGGCCCCATACTAATGTTGGAGTATGATATTAGATAAAGCTGATTATCAAGTATGGGATATCGGCGAGAATTCCTTTGTAAATTCCTAGCTTCATTGACATTCACTGGTGAGGTGCCTCCTGTCAGATACTAGATGATTAGATCCATCCAACTGGGTTCCATAGACGTCTTGGCCTGCATGACTGATGAAGGGGTCTCCATGATGCTTGGATGCTCGAGGGTATTCATTAATACTAGAAAGAAGAGTCGTGCGGTAAGACCACAAAATTGAAGGTGATTCTTCGATCCAATTTTTTATTGCCTCGTCCACTTTCTTTCTTAGGGATTGAAGGATACATTTGTTGGCGGCTTCTACGAGCTCATTGAATTTCGGGTGGGTGACTGAGGTGAATTTGAGGAGGATGTTTCATTCTTCACGAAAGCTTTGGAAACCTCTGCTATCAAACTGAGTGTCGTTGTTTATGATGAAAGAGAGAGGAACTCCAAATCGACAGATAATGGATCTCCATACAAAATTCGTGATGTTGCCCTCGCTAATTTTGGCCAAAGGCTCAACCTCTATCCACATCGTAAAGTGGTTGATGGCAACAATCAGGAACTTCCCTTGCCCAGAGGCTACCAGAAGAGAACCCAATAAATCTAATCCCTATTGAGCAAACAGAATTGGATTCAGAATGGAGGTGAGCTATGTGGCTGCCGCTCGTGGGATGCTCAAGAAAATTAGCATTTCTATCACGAGGAATAAAGTCTCTTGGACTCGGCTAAAATGGTGGGCCAATATTACCCTTGTTAAATGACCTTCTAGGCTAGAGTTCTAGCCCCTGGATGATTTTTGCAAGTCCTTTCGAGGATCTCTCTAAGAACATAGCTGGCATCTGCTGGCCGAAGACACCGGAGGGCCCCATACTAATGTTGGAGTATGATATTAGATAAAGCTAATTATCAAGTATGGGATATCGGCGAGCATTCCTTTGTAAATTCCTAGCTTCAGTGGCATTCACTGGTGAGGTGCCTCCTGTCAGATACTGGATGATTAGATTCATCCAACTGGGTTCCATAGACGACTTGGAATGCATGACCGATGAAGGGGTCTCCATGATGCTTGGATGCTTGAGGGTATCCGTGTATATGGATCTACCTAGCTTCCTGAGTTGGTCGACCCGAGTTTGAATAAAGTGTTCGCCCAAGTGTTGATAGCATGGGGGACAGGCGATTTTGTAATCTGCAAAGTTGGTCAATAGCTCCTTGACCGCCTTCAAATATAAGACCATTCATGAGTCTTTGGCCGCATATTCTCCATTCACCTAGTGTAACACAAGTTAGGAGTCGGGCAGAATATAGAGGGGCTCAGCCTTTGCTGCCAAGGCGGCCCGAAGACCTGCAAAAGGTGCTTCATGTTTGGCCTCGTTGTTCGAGGTTGAGAAATCAAAAGTGATGGAGTGTTCATACGTCAACCTAACTAGGCTGCGTAGGACCACTACTACTCTGCTGCTGGCTTCACCGAAGGACCCATCTACCTTTAGTAACCACTAAGAGGGAAACTCTAGAGAATCATGCTCGAGGGAGTGGTGTGTCCGAGCAGTAGATGCCTTGACTGCTTAAGAAGTCATAGGCTTAAGTTGGGCTGGTGACAAGGGAATAGATGGTTCATGTGGGGAGGTTGATTCAATGAGGAAGTTGATCAGGGCCTGGGCTTTGATTGTTGTTCTTGGTTCAAATTGTACGTCATACTTGCTAAGATCAACCGACCAAGCGACCATCCTCCCTAAAGTAGTGGGGCTGTCGAGTGCCTTCTTCAGAGGCATACTCATCCGTACAATGATAGTGTGAGCCTGAAAATAGGTACGAAGTCTCCTAGCTAAAGTGATGAGGTTGAAGGAAGCTTTCTCAATAAGAGGATAGTTGAGTTTGGCTGCCTCTAAGATTCGGCTGATATAGTACACCGACTTCTGAATACCCTTTTCTTCTTGAACCAAAACAAAGCTCACAACTTCGAGGGATATAGCCAGATAGAGGTACATGATTTTCCCTTCTCTACGTTGGCTTAATAGGGGCTTGGTGCTATGATACTTCTTGAGGTCATTAAAGGCCTCGCTACATTCATGGGTCTAGGTCTTGCCTTCCTTCAACTCCTTTCTTCCTCTCAAAGTTTTGAAGAATGGGAGGCTCCTCTCAATAGATTTTGAGAGAATGTGGCCTAATACAACTATCTTCTCATTTAGCCTCCGGACATCCTTCAGTGTGTCGGGTTTAGGTAGTTGCTCTGTGGTGGCAATCTTCTCGAGATTGATCTCAATGCCTCTCTAGGTGATCATGAACACGAGAAATTTGCCCAATTGTACCCTAAAAGAGCACTTGGCTGGATTAAACTTCATGCGGTACTATCGGAGAACGAAGAAGGTCTCTTCAAGATCCGATACGTGGGACGAGGTTTTCCTTGGCTTCACTAGGATGTCGTCAACATAGGATTCCACATTGCGGATGAGGTGAGGCTTAAAAGTTTTGTTGGCCAACCTCTGGTAGGTGGCACCTACATTCTTGAGACCGAAAGGCATCACTTTGCAGCAATAGGTACCTTGGTTCGTAATGAATGAGGTTTTCTCTTGATCTTGTTTCATCGTGATGATATGGTTGTAACCTGAGAAAGCGTCCATGAAGCTCAACAGTTAGTGACTCGCACTTTCGTCAACTAGCAGATTGATCCTAGGGAGGGGCTAGCTATTCTTCGAGCAGGACTTGTTGTGAGATCAGTGAAATCTACACACATTCTTCACTTGTTAGGAGCCTTCTTCACTAGTACCACATTGGAAAACCTTCTTCACCAGTACCACATTAAACATCCACTCTGGGTATTAGACCTCTCAGATTAAACTTACTCTAAGGAGTCGGTCTGCCTCATCTATAGCTTCCCTCTGTCTTTCTCGATCAAGATGTCTCTTCTTTTGCCGAACTAGCTCAGTGTGTCAGTTGACTAAGAGCTCATGGCACTTCGGGGGGAATCCCTGACATGTCTTTAGGCCCCCAAGAAAATACAATAGTGTCGACCAATAGTAATGCAATCAAGGCTCCTCGTTGTGGTTCGATGAGGCAAGATCCGATCTTGACCTTCTTCATTCCATCCTGGTCAATCGGTATCTCATGGAGCTCTTCGACAGGAGTCGTCCTCTCTTGCTCCAATACTTTCTCTATCTACAGGCATGTCTTTTCAATAGGCAGGGTCTCTACTACTCCTTTTCCCTTCATCGAGAGTAGATAGTAGGATCTGACCCCTTTCTAATTGCTTCTGGCAATTCCGACATCATCAGGAGTCGAAAACTTCACCACCTGGTGGTAGGTGGAGGGGACTGCCCGTAAATTATTGAGGGCAATTCTTTCCAGAATAACATTGTATGCTGACTTGAGATTCATTACTAGAAACAGAGTCTAAACAGTAAACTGGCAAGGGTACTCGCCGACCATTTGGGGAAGAGTGATCATCCCTTCCGGTAAAATTAAATGCCTTTTGAGTCCAATGAACGGACCACAAGGTTTTAGCTTGGACTTATCGATATCCATCTGGTTGAAGGCATCAATGAACAAGATATCCGTAGAACATTTTGTATTGATCAAAATCCTCTTGACTTGAAAGCTATTGATTCCGGCCGAGATGATTATGGGGTCGTCATGAGGCACCTCAATGTCTCACAAATCCGAGTTGCTGAAGGACATGGGTTGATCGGTCCTCGCGTTCTTATTACACAAATTAACTTGTAACGCTCACTTAGCATATTTTTTATGAGCATTATTGGATTGCCCTCCAATAGTGGATCTGCTAATGATAGTGTTAATGACCCTTTTATTGCTGGGCTCGGCTAGTCGAGCATCTGGTGGTGATAAGGGGTGAGGTGGCCTTGAATGGGACCTCCTGTCGACTCCTCCCAAAGCATGCCCTCTCCTGTCTCACTGGGGGACTATCCTCTTCAAATATTCTCTTTGTATCAAGTCCTCAATGTTACTTTGAAGGACTTAGCAATCATTTGTGAGATAGCTGTTGTTTAGACGATGTTGACGGTATTGTCTGGTGTCTTGAGACTGAGAATTCGACTTCATACGAGGAGGGGCGGAGTTGAGATGCCCCTCTTTTTGAACCAAGTAGAGGCTTCTATGAGAGAAGTGCTGAAGGCTGTGAGGACTAGCTTTTGGAAGGGCTCCTTCTGCCGATCCCTCCTATCGATCTGGTTTGATTTAGGATCGGTTCTAGGGGAATCCCTTGCCATGTGTTTTCACGGTAGGGGGTTGGCCTCTCCTGCCGACCTAACTGTTGGTGTTGCTACTGCTTCTCTTGGTGTTGTTGCTGCTACTGCTACTGTTGTTGCTGCTTCTGCCTCCCTGGCTGCCTTCTTATAGGCTCGGGCATCTTCCATGTCCATGTATCCATGTGCCTTGGCCATCAGTTCCTCATAGCTGGTGACTTATTTTTTGGCAAGCGAGTTGGCTAGTTCGTTGTCCTGTAGGCCAGCTACAATGGCAGACATGGCAACCGCACTCCCAGGATTGTTAACTTCCAACCTCTTGGCCTTGAACCTCTTGATGCAGTCTCTTAGATTCTCTCCAGGCTCTTGTCTCATTTGTATTAATATATGGGGAGGAAACTTCTGCTTGGTGTCGTCCAAGAAGTGATGTAGGAACTTCTGTCTAAGCTGTTCAAAGCTACTAAAACACTTTCTTTTACCAGGGACTTCCACTGACTTTTGGCACTTCCTGTCAAAGTGATCGGAAAGCACCTGTAAATGATTGCTCCCGACGCTTGCAACATGGTCATCATATCATATAGTTCTGGATATGCTTAGCGGGATCTCCTTCTCCCTTGTACCTCTCCACCTACAGCAACATAAATTTCTCACAAGAGGTATTCAAGATGTCATCTGTGAGGGGGTGTTCCCCCCAATGGCCTTAGTGATTGGCCGAAAAGACCGATTGTAGTCAGATGCCACATTTGTGGTTGACGGGCCTGGAACGACATGATGATGCCTATATTAGGTCTCATGTTTATGAGCCTGCTATCTAATCTAGTTTTGATGATTAACAAAAACTTTATAGCAATATTTGTCGAGTATTTATTTGCTTGTTAGGTATTCTACACAAATATCCTCTGCCGGAGGATAGATGGAATTGAGTGCAAATGAAGATATCTTGGAGGATGGAGGATATAGGAATGAAGCTATGCATTCAAGTCAACACACCATCAAGTTTCACTCCCGCTACCAAGATCGAGCTTCAAAGAGAGATCATTAGCTTGGGTATATTTTTAGTTTAGGAGCTTACCTTATGTGTTATGCTTAAAGCTCAAATATATACACATACAATTTTTTATTTTTATCGCTATTTTTAGATTATAAACTTAACAACATGTTTGTATATCTTTTCTTAATTCTATAAATCCATTTGAAAGTGTTTCAAAACTTGTTTGGAATGATTTCATCAAAATCAAGTTTTTTCGTCGCAAGAAAAACAATAACGAGAAATTGCATGTGACCCGATATGACTAATTTTAGGGATATTAGAATGCTAATGTGTCCTTGGATAATTGATGTGGTTGGATTTATATTATGTGGCACATATAAAATTGTAGATTTCTTGACTTATCATGTGGTTTTGAATATGTAGATGGTTAGTAGAATGATTATTAGTATTAAATTGAATGAAAACATAGTTTTTTTAGTGTAAATGTTGTTTGAAATTGATAAAATTTTCTCTAAATTGTCAAAGAAACTTATAATACCAATAATACCAAACTTGTTAAGAGGAGTTAAAAAATAAACTTTAGCCCACAGTTTGGTGGAAATTTGGTAGTAAAAAAAAGAAAAAATTGAAAGAATATATTTGATTTGTATTCTCTTAATCTTAATTACAATTCGAATTTCTGATTACAAAAGAGAGGAGAATTGATCTGAATTCTTCCCTTTATTTAAATCTGGATTCTTCACGGTGGCGATGGAGTGCCTCCTTTGAATGCTCGCATCAAATTTTCTCTTCATTGACGATCCGCACGTCTCAATTCATTGGAACAACTAACTTGCGTGGCAAGTTTGATTAAGAACTCTGAACGAGTTTTTTTTGTAACTCAGAACGAGTTGGAGCTTTGTGAAAAGAGTTGTTGAAACTGATAATCGGTTAATAGCCAAGTAATTTTGTTTGTTGTTGAAAGATACTCTAAGATCCGATCTTCTTGCTGCAACCGATCTGATCTCTTGAGGATGATTGCCCCTCAATCTCTTCTTTGTTGCCGAGAATCCAAGAAGAATCAGCCGATGCCTTGTCTCCAAGAAATTCGATCTCTTCAACCTCAATCCAACCTCCAAAGACCTGACCCCTTTGTTTGTTGAGTTTGTTGAGGTTTTACAGGAGGATCAGGGGTGTAACTAACCCCTTAATCCGCTCCTAAGTGGGCGTGATTTCCTCAGATCGTGGGGAAAATGGTTCTGAAATCGTTCGACTCATGTTTGAATGAGTCAAATGCCTAAGTTAGCGTTCAAGACCCTAACTCCACGTCTTAGACTAGAGATGCAGGGTTGGGCATCTGCTGGAGGTTGAAAAACGTAAGGGCCGCCTGCGTTTTGTTTGCTGAGGGTTAGAAACGCAAGTGTCACTTGTGTTTCAAGAACTAAAACTCGAAGATGAATTCCATGTTTAGAAGGGGTTAGTGACTTATAACCTCTTCCGTAGAGCGTTACAAAGACCATTGTTCAGCAATCTTCGCTTTAACTGTTTTGGGGTGTGAAAGTCGTTAGATTGTAACTCTCACGGTTGATTGTGAAGACTATTGAATCAGGGTTCTCATTAGTCATCGTGAATGCCGTCGAATGGTAACCTTTTCCTGATCTACGTGAAAATCCTCTGATTGTAGTTTTCATTTGTTGACGTGAAAGTTGTCGGGTTGTAACTTTCCTTGTCGAGATGTTGATTGCAGTCTGATAAGGATTAGCTATCTATTGTGATTTTTAGATAGTCTACAGAACCCCCTCTAAAGTTTTCGAAAGGTCGCGGTTGACTGGGATGAACTTTCAGAATACTTTGAATCCCAAGATTTTGTTGATTGATTGTTCAATCTATCTGATTCAAAGACATCATGGACTTGGTTGTTGGAATATCGTGATTCAGCCTCCTTAAACGAAACAAGGTAACTTTTGTGCTTTGATAATAATGAGCTTGGTCAAACAAGCTCAAGCCCAAGTCATTGTTGTCGAACCAAACAAGAACGATGATGATAACAAATTTGTCTGGATCCTTGAGATACTCCACTCAATTTGCGAAAAGGTGCATTCTTCGAATTTTGCCTGGATCCTTGAGATACTCCACTTAATCTGCGATGAGGTGTATTCTTCGGATTTTGTCTGGATCCTTGAGATAGTCCACTCAACTTGCGAAGAGGTGTATTCTTCAGATTTTATCTGGATCCTTGAGATACTCCACCCAATTTGTGATGAGGTGTATTCAGTTGTTCAGAAAATTCTTGTAGGATTTAATGAACACTCGACGCACAATTGCAAACTTGTTAACGAGGTCTTCTTCAGTGAGGTTAAGCACCTTTTGGGTTTATTAATCTTGGTTAGAATGTTAAGCCATTTAGAAGAATGAGTTGCGCGATGGATCGAGCTTGATGATTTCAACATCATTAACTGTAGCTTATATGTACTCATCCAAGAGGTTGTATAGTTGTTTGTCACCAGCCAATTTCTTCTCGGCTTTGGTCACCTTGATGGTCAATGTTAGCTTCTCTTTATTTATTTGAAGCTATGTCATGGCCTTGGCCATCGAGATGTTCCTTTGGTGGCGTTAAAAAAAACGCATAAGTGAACTCTATGCTTGAGAATTAAAACGTAGGGGTGAACTCTGTGTTCGGAAGTTCAACCAACTCAAACGCAAAGGCCACGTTTGGGCGAGATTCTAACCTAGGATCTCATCCCGATTTGACAGCTCTCAGTTGTCTATAAATAGACCATTAGGATCAAATCAAGAGTCATTCGACTCTTCTCCATTCTTCCCTGAATTTTTAACGAAGATTTTCGTTTTTATCTTCGGCGAACACTGTTCATCGTCACCATCAAACGAAATCAATTACGCCCGGGAAGAAGACCGTCTCTCGACCCATCAAGCCCGTCGTCATCGTAGCTCAGAGCTCACTGCCGTCTTCGTCGGCCGGCAGTGCTATGGCTCAGGCAGGTGTGATGCCGCCTCACTTTCCTTTAGTCGGGGGTAAGTAGGACCTTCATGGTCGTAAAACTTGCTACGGTGAGTTTTGGACTTTGAATCAACAAGGAGACTCGTTTTAATAGCATAACGTAGGGTTTGGACTCTATAGTTTGAAATTTGAAGCATGGGGGTTTCGACTTCCGTGCTTAAAATTTCACCAACGTGAAGTTCAATCTCTGCATTTGATTTTTCTGACGTAGGGTTCGACCTTCGCATTTCATTTTACTGACGCAGGATTCGACTTCCGTGTTTAGTTTTACCGATGCGGAGTTCGATCTTCGCGTATGTTTTCCCTTTATACTGACTACTTATTTTCTTGTTTGTAGTGCGTCACACCAATGAGCCTCTCCCTTTCCACCATCATTTTGGTCATGAAGGTGGTGTAGATCAAAATATGACATTCAATCTATGCCAAGAGCTCCCTGTGTTCCGTATCACCGACAAAGACCGCTCATCAAAATATGACATTCAGACTTCCTTTGAAACTTTTCGGACATTGGTCATAGATGCCAAATTTGAAAGTTTAAGCCGTAAACCGCTCATCAAACCAGCATTCCTCTTCGGGGACTTTGTTGACTTTGAAACAAGTGTTGCTTATGACGGGGATTATAAGTTGAGGAAAGTTCAGGATTGTCACCTCTTCTTGCCCAATATGGAGAGAATGTACCCGATATCATATTTATAGTGTGCTTCCATTCCAAGGCGCATGGATTGGTACCATGTCAAGGAACAAGACGGAATTACTCTTGGAACCTTAACTTTTTAGAGGGTTCACACAGTGGGTTATAATAAACAAGTGACAGCTTTACGACCAAGCTTGTTCACCAAAGAATACCTAGTCGGTGAAGTGGGCTAGCCCGGCGAACACTTTTGTTAGAAGATTTATGGCGAAGAGAGGAGAATTTCCTGCCCAAGTGTTTAGATCTCCTGGTTGGGTTCACTCTTCGGTGACAGGGTGTTGGACCCGAATGACCAATTTTGTTTTGGAGGAGTTGGAGATACCCCTTACCCAAGTTAGCCTGAAGATTCCTGTGAGGGCTACTAAATATAGGATCATCCAGAGCCACTATCACTTTTTCTCTATTTCAGAGCGATACAACCCTAAGACCTACACCTTCTTTACTCCAGTAGGGGAGTTGGGGTTTTCCCTTCACGAGATGCATAGCATCTCAGGTCTACCTTTCGGGGATTTACCATATGAAGAATTTGTTCCGGGATCAACGAAACTTAAAATTTTAAGGAAAACAAGCCCCGAAGTTTACTCCACCCTCTGGGAAGTTATGTGTCACTTCTTTATCGGTATGCAATAAATGGGAGCTCAAGGAAGTGGTGTAAAACAAGTGTCTTAGGCAGAGTACTTATTCCAGAATCTGAAAAATAAAGGAGCTCCAGTGACTAGATTGTCTGCGAGTACTATGGAGGAGATTCAGACCCGAATCGATGCTGCTACCTCCCATTACACAAATGTGGCCAAAGAGGACATTTTTTCTACCTACATAGAGTTTGAAAGTTTCCACTATCAAGCTCAGATCTCTATCTCGGATATGGCACTGTTGGTGGGATTTTGATGTTGTGGCTAAAGCGATGCGTTGTCCCCTGTAGGCATATAAAATTGCTTATAGGTCCCTTTTGCTCAGCTCGGCACAAACCGACGAACCAACGATGACGAAAGAATCTCCACTTTCCTGCTCTCTGAAGAAGAACAAGAAGCTTTTGCGACACGGAGCGGAAATGAATACCACTACAATTATCCGCCACCTAGTGAGCAGGGGGTGAACAAGCGGGGACCAGCCAAAACTCTCACGGAGATGGGAGTGATTGCAAGTCCCACACCGGGTAAAGAAGCTCTACGACAACCGGTGAATAAACCAAAAGAGAAGAATCCCCAAGAGGTACAGAATCCGAAGCAGTCTCGTTTCAGTCGTCCAATTGGAAGAGACAAACCGGAAAGCTCGAAGACTCCGCATAGCTTCGACATTATGGCGCAATTAGCCAACATTCCTGCACGGATAACGCTGTATGAGTTGCTGCGATTATCCAAAGAAACCAGGGAGGCCCTACAAGAAGCTTTGGCCAATGCAGAGGTATTTCTGACTCAAGTCAAGCCGATACCTGAACAGCCAGAACCGCTGAGTCAACAGTGCAACATAGCGACTAAGAACCTTCCCTGCATTACTTTCACCAAAGAAGATATGCAGACGAAGAATTCGAACCACGATCGGCCGTTATATTTCGTCGGATACATTGGCTCCAGCCAAGTCAACCGAATCCAAGTGGATCCGGGTTCTGCTGTGAGTATTATGCCGCTTCGATTGATGCATTTCCTCGGCATCCCAGTAAGCAAGTTGGCGTCCACAGGCACTGTTATTTATGGATTCAACACTAGTGGGTCAAGACCCTTGGGTAAGATCCGGGTGAAGTGCCAGATGGGAGATCTGAAGACAGAAGTCACGTGTTATGTGATCGATGCGGAGACTTCGTACAACTTACTATTGGGTCGGCCTTGGATCCATAGTAACGTGATAATTCCCTCTACTCTCCATCAGTGTTTGAAGTATGTCGACACTGACAATGAGGTTAGGACGGTGGTCGCGGATAAGCAACCATTCAAGGGGTATGAGAATTATTTCACCGATTCTCTCCTTTATGGTAACGAATCCGATACTGAACCATCGGCCCAGGGCACAGACAGCGGAGAAGAAGCTGATTCTGAAGCCGGATTCGATTACAATGGCGGTTTTGTTTTAAATGACATTGTACCCTTTGTAATCAATCTTGACGATGAACAATCGTCAGATGGAGGTTGTAACTGGCAACTTGCCGATATTGCAATAAAAGATGATTTAGAGTACTCCTTGTCTCTTGATGATGTGATAAAAGAGCTGTACGACAATCCTGAGTTGTATATGCCGATCCGATCATCCTATGTAACGAAGGAACACCTCCAGCATTCTTTCGGAACAACCATGGTCATCCCGAACAAAGTAAGAGGTGCTAAAGAAGTGATTTACGGTAAAGGAAAAAGCTCTCCGTTACCAGATCATTTCCTAAGTGAAGACGAAGATGATGACAAACCTGGTCGACATCTATCCAAGTATAGTCCAGAAGCGCGCAAGCTCATGGAAAAGCAGGGCTACGATTTCACACTCGGAGAAGGTTTATACTTCGATCGAGGTCCTCGTAATCCAGCCAAAGCAGTATATGTACCAAAAGGTAAACCTGAGGATTATTATAAATATGGGCGAGGCTTAGGTTATGTTTCATCAGATGACGAATGTGGTTGGCAAATTATCGATCAAATTGCTAACAAAGCCAAGAAGGGATACTCTCCCGATGCTTCAGAGTGGGACTCCGATACAAGTCTGGGAGAAGTTTTCAAAACCCTAATGGCGAACATGACTACAGCTGATCCATCCACCATGGAAGACGACGATCAAATGCCAACATGGGAAGACCCGTGGGTTCACCATCTGAATATGCAGTATGGCGATAGGTTCGAGCAAAGAGAACCACCCACTGAAGATAAAATAGTCCAGATTAACATGGGTGATGAAGCTAACCCAAAGCCTATATTCATCAGCGACAGTCTTCCCCCAGATGAGAAGGAGGAATTGATTGCTCTCATCAGGGAATATATCGACGTCTTCGCATGGAATTATGAAGACATGCCAGGGCTCGACCCCAATGTCGCAATGCACCGCCTCGATATCAAGCCGGATGCCAAACCTGTCAAGCAACAGCAAAGACGGTTTCGTCCGCAGATTATGGAAGCCATTGAGGCAGAGGTTAAGAAGTTGATCGAATCAGGATTTATCCGAGAGGAACAACATCCAGACTGGTTAGCCAACATCGTTCCCGTCATGAAGAAGAATGGCAAAATCAGGATTTGCATCGACTTCAGGAACCTGAATGAAGCATGTCCGAAAGACGATTTCCCTCTCCCGATCACGGATGTCATTATCGACAATACATGTGGATTTGAGAGGATGTCCTTCATGGATGGATTTTCGGGATATAACCAGATCAAGATGCATCCAGAGGATGAGAAGCATACGGCGTTTAGAACACCCCTCGGCGTTTTCTGCTATACGGTGATGCCTTTCGGCCTGAAGAATGCCGGTGCCACATACCAGCGAGCGATGACTAAGATTTTCCAAGAACATCTCAGGAAAACAGTCGAATGTTACGTTGATGATTTGGTTGTGAAAAGCCGCAACAAGGAAGATCACATCAAGGATTTGAAGACAATGTTCGATCTCATGAGGAGTCATCAGTTGAAGATGAACCCCACTAAATCATTTCTTGGAATGTCCAGCGGAAAATTTCTTGGGTTCGTCGTCACCACTAAGGGTATACATATCGATCCTGATAAGGTGAAGGCGATACATGAATTGCAGCCCCCGAGGAATCTGAGAGAACTCAGAGGATTGCAAGGGCGTTTAGCTTATATCCGGCGTTTCATCTCAAATCTTTCTGGGAAGTGCCAACCGTTCTCTAAGCTGAACAAGAAAGGAGTATCATTCATCTGGGATGATGCCTGCCAAAAAGCGTTCGAAGATATCAAAACATATCTGGCGAACCCTCCTGTTCTCGTTGCACCGAAATCTGGTAAACCGTTCTTGATTTATCTCAAGGCGATGAACCACTCGATAAGTGCCTTACTAGCGCAAGACGATGATAACGGTCACGAACAGGCAGTTTATTACCTCAGTCGGACCTTGGTAGGCGCTGAGTCTCGATATCCGATGATTGAGAAAGAATGCCTTGCATTGGTATTTGCGATGCAAAAGATGCGGCATTACCTAGTGGGACAGACGATCTACGTTATCTCCAACGTTAATCCAGTACGGGTGTTTATGACGCAACCGGCCTCTATGAATTGGCGACTAGCGAAGTGGGCCCTTCTCTTGTCCCAATACGATTTGCACTTCAAGCAGCAGAAGTCGATAAAAGGACAGGCGATTTGTGACCTTTTGGCGGCAAACCCGACCACAGATACGGCAGAAGTATATGATGACTTGCCGGATGAAACCCACGAGGTTAACACCACATCACACCAACAAGTATGGCAATTATACTTCGATGGTGCCTCAAGGGCAGTTAATAGAGTAATAACCCCGGGATGTCCTACAGTTTCCTCTGGAGTTGGAGTCGTCTTAATCTCCCCTGGAAAGCACGTGATGCCTCGGGCTTATTCGTTGACTAGTCCGTGCTCCAATAATGTTGCCGAATACAACGCGCTTCTCATTGGACTCAGTTTCGCCAAAGAGCTGGGGGTCGAATATCTCGAAGCTTTTGGAGATTCGCAATTGATAGTCAACCAAGTTCGCGGTGAGTATGAAGTCAGGAATCAAGACCTGATCCCGTACCACCAGGAAGCCATCAAAATGGCGGAATCTTTCGAAGAATTCTTTATTGAATACATCCCTCGTCTCCAGAACGCTTATGCAGACGCACTGGCGGCACTAGCAGTATCACTGGCACAGCCTCCCGAAGCTGAGCTGTTAGTCACAGTACGGACGCATCAACTCTGCGTACCCATATACAGTACGGAGATTGAAGAAGAAGAGGATAGAAACGTGAACGCCAAAGAGGTGAATTCAACTCAAATTGGGTCTGAGTCCCGAGATTGGCGTTTTCCTATCATCGACTACGTCCAATATGGTATCTTGCCAGAGGATGTAAAAGAAAAGGAATCAATCCGCCGAAGAGCTCCAAGATTCTTCTATAATACTGAAACCCATACATTATACCGTAGAGGGTACGACGGTCTTTTACTCCGATGCCTTTCGAACAGAGAAGCAAAGGAAGTTCTTAAGGAAGCACACGAAGGAGAATGTGGTGCGCATCAGCCCGGTCCTAAACTGTATGATCGCATCAGGAGGATGGGATATTTCTGGCCAACGATGGTTCGTGACGCAATCGAATACGCACGAGAATGCCACGCTTGCCAGATACATGCGAATTATATGCATCAACCGCCAGAGCAGTTGCACACGTCAACCACGTCTTGGCCGTTCGAGTCTTGGAGCATGGACATAGTCGGTCCTATTTTTCCCCCTTCAGTCAAAGGTGATCGGTTCATCCTCGCGATCACAGATTATTTCTCAAAGTGGGCTGAAGCGATTCCGCTTAGAGAAGTGAAGACGAACAACGTCATCAATTTCATCAAGCATCATGTCATTTACCGACACGGCGTGCCAAGAAGGATCATTCATGACAACGGTCCACAGTTCATAAGCAATGCCTTCGTCAGATTCTGCGACAAGTTCAAAATTGAAGATGTTTCATCAACACCTTATTATCCCGCCGCGAATGGATTAGCGGAGGCGTTTAACAAGACGATCATTAAGATCTTGTCCAAGCTCGTGAAGACCAATAAACGAGACTGGGACGATAAACTCGGTGAAGCACTCTGGGCTTATCGCACCACCATACGCACGCCTACGGGAGCTACCCCGTATTCGCTGGTATACGGATGTGAAGCTGTGCTACCGCTGGAAATTCAGATTCCGTCCCTTCGGATCGCCCTCGCAACGGAGATGACGACGGAGGAACAACATCAGAAGCGTCTCGAAGAGCTCGAGAGGCTGGATGAAAAGCGTTTGGAGGCTCAACAACACATCGAGTTTTACCAAGCCAGGATGTCAAGGGCTTTTAACAAAAGAGTCCGACAGAGAAGCTTCAAGGAAGGAGATCTGGTCCTCGCTGCTCGCCGACCAATAATTCTCACCTCCAAGAAGAAAGGTAAATTCGAACCCAAATGGGAAGGACCGTTTGTAATAGACACAGTCTATTCAAACGGCGCATATCGCCTGATTACTCAAGAGGGCGCCAGGCAATTAATGCCAATAAATGGGAAGTTCCTGAAAAAGTACTATCCCTAGTACATTCAGGATAACTCGTTTACCGGGAAGTTCCTTGAAGAATATTACACTTAATATTCTAGAGGATAACCCAAAATCATTGTCACCACCAAAATCCCTCACTGATCAATTTCAATTGACAGTGAGTCCACCAAAAATGTTTTTCTGGCCCTCTTGATTCTCTCCATGAACAAGAGGTCCACTTTCAGTTCGGAGTCCCTTTTCGATAAACGAAAGAACTCCTTCCCTTTTTCTCTTTGGTTAAACCTTGTTCATGGTTATAACCGGAGTTGAAAATTTCACTTCGATAAACGAAGAACTCATCTTCAGTTTAGATAACCCATCCTATAAAAGGCAAGTTTATCTAAATTTTCCAGATTCTCGGAGTGGACACCCCACTTCTAGTTTCTTCTTCGCTGGAAATAGAATATAAAATTCTTCCTTTCCAGAATCAGGGAATAGAATATAAAATTCTTCCTTCCTTGTCTGTTGGGTTCGCCTTCACCCTAAAAGAAGACCGGGAAATAGAATATAAAATTCTTCCTTTCCCGCACCAACCTTTTCTAAGAATCTATCAATCTAGGATTCATCCTAGGAAGTTTATCCCGAATCCTAAGCAGGGATAAGTCTGCGCCTAACACGCGCTGCCGGTTTAGTCTTTTTCCGCACAAAAAGACACCAGAGTCTGATTCTGGGGTATTTTATCCTGAAACCTAAGCAAGGATAAGTCTGCGCTTAACCTGCGCTGCCGGTTAGTTCTTAACCGTTAAAAAGAACACCCGTCCACATATTCAACATTGTGGCAGGTCGTCATTAATAACACCAAAATCCATGCCTTACACGCATGGGGAATGTCATCCTGAATCCTAAGAAGGGATATGCCGACGCCTAACACGCGTCGCCGGTTTAGTCTTTCGCCGTAGAAAAAGACACCAGAAGACCAGTCTGGGGTATTTTATCCCGAAACCTAAGTAGGGATAAAGTCAACACCTAACACGTGTTGCCGGGTAGCCTATTCCCGTAACAATGGCGAAGTCTATGTATTCGACATCATAGCACGAAGTCTAAGAGAATTCATTCTCTTAGCACAACGTTACATGCGAACGGAGTTAGACAATCCGCATGCTAGCCCGACTCAAACGGTAGTCGGTAAAGGCTAATCAAACCCGTTGAAGGCTGGGGGTTAGCCAAAAATCCTAAAGTCAACACCTAACACGTGTCGCCGGGTAGCCTATTCCCGTAACAATGGCGAAGTCTATGTATTCGACATCATAGCACGAAGTCTAAGGGAGTTCATTCCCTTAGCACAACGTTACATGCGGAACGGATTCCGACAATCCGCATGCTAGCCCGACTCAAACGGTAGTCGGTAAAGGCTAATCAAACCCGTTGAAGGCTGGGGGTTAGCCAAAAATCCTAAAGTCAACACCTAACACGTGTCGCCGGGTAGCCTATTCCCGTAACAATGGCGAAGTCTATGTATTCGACATCATAGCACGAAGTCTAAGGGAGTTCATTCCCTTAGCACAACGTTACATGCGGAACGGATTCCGACAATCCGCATGCTAGCCCGACTCAAACGGTAGTCGGTAAAGGCTAATCAAACCCGTTGAAGGCTGGGGGTTAGCCAAAAAATCCTAAAGTCAACACCTAACACGTGTCGCCGGGTAGCCTATTCCCGTAACAATGGCGAAGTCTATGTATTCGACATCATAGCACGAAGTCTAAGGGAGTTCATTCCCTTAGCACAACGTTACATGCGGAACGGATTCCGATAATCCGCATGCTAGCCCGACTCAAACGGTAGTCGGTAAAGGCTAATCAAACCCGTTGAAGGCTGGGGGTTTGCCAAAAATCCTATGAGTATTATGGTCAATCATTTCAAACGTGATGAGGAATCATAATAAAGATAAAGATAAAAACCAATTCCACTAAAGAGAATCAAATGTCAAGGTTTTCAGCAAATAAAATCATACATCAAGCCCATGGCTAAGAATCTGCTGACTGAATTCAGATAACTTCTCGTCATAAGAGCGTCTAAGCTCCTCCTGCAACTCAGCTCTAACAGACTCTTCGTTCGCAGCTAAAGTCCTCACAGCATCCTCCTCTGTCTCAGCCAGTCTCTGCTTCAAGGACTTCAGCTCATCAGATAAAGCAGCATTTGCTTGCTGATTCTGCATCTTTGTGTCTTCCTTCTCACGGAGTTCTCGTCGGAGCTGATCTATCTGAGAATCAAGCTCCTCGAGGAAAGAAGATCTAGTGGCGAAATCAGCCTCAACTCGATCTATGCGGTCCCGCTGCACCTGAATCTCGAGCTCAGCAACCATCCGAGTACTGCGCCATGTCTGTAAGCGAGCATCCAACTCGGCAGCAACGAATGAAGAGGCACCTGTATCCCGGAGCTCATGAAACATCTGAAGCTCACGCTCTAAGCGATCAAGGTCATCAACCATAGCCGTCGCTAGATCCGGACATCCTATGTCCCTAATCAAGTTTATCTTGGAATCGAGGTAGGGCTTAAATTGGCGAAGAGAAAGTCCGTCGTGGAGGAGTTTGCCAATTATAACAGTCAGGGAGGAGAAATAAGAGCGGACTTCTACGCTGATGATGATCTTCTCAGGGTCATCCCCTGATAACAACTCCTTAACGAGGATATGAAGCTGAGAAGGAAGCCCTACACAAAGAAGAGAAGTTCGTCAAAAGCCTCAATGAGGAAATGAACGGCATCGAAAAAGTCGAAAAACACCGCCCGCGGTGGCTCGGCCATGAGCCGAGCCACCTCTGGGTGGCTCGGCACAGTGCCGGCCACCCAGAGGTGGCCGACAGTGGCCAGAGGGGGCCGACATTTCCCTTTTTGCAGCCACTGTCCTGAGAGCCTATAAATAGGCCTAGAGATGTTCATTTTCGGAGGTCGAACTTTCAAGAGCCGAAACTCTGCCGGATTGAAGAGTGAACTCGGAGCTTTGAAGACCAGAAGACTTGCACATTCGGATCTGATCCTCGGCGACCATCCACGTCAGAAAAGGCAGGATCTCGAGAGGAAGAAAGAACAGATCTGAGATCTACACGAGACTACACTCCAGATCTAAGCTTGGTCTTAGATCTCGAGATCTGAGCGATTATTCCCTTGGTGGATTAATCCCTCCCGGCTATTATTCCCTTCGTGGAATAATACCCGCATACTCGTGTAGATCCGACCGGATCTAGATCGCGCGGTGGTCCACGGATTAACCCCGGCGTTGGCAAAGAACCCACACAAGCAAGCAACCGCAAAACAGGAGCTTGCGATTTGTTCACAAGAGGAAAGTTGTAATTTTTATTTTTTTCTTTGATTTAGTTGTAACCGGATCTATAAAAGACCGGATCTTTGTAACCCAAGATGACAATCATATCAATGAAAAAGAATACAGTTTTCCACGCGAACATCCCCAGCAGGCCAATTGATGCTCTTGTTGCTAAGGTGATTTACCTAGCCGTTCTTTTGGCACGTGGGAGGCCGCTGAACCTTCTTTCTGCAATGGTGTGTTGTATACAGAACGGGTTACGTGAGTTAGCCATGGATTTCCTTAATGTTACGGAGGTGGAGTCTGGTGAAGGCAAGACTTTTAAAACTCCAAATCCCTGGGTACCACTGCCTTATACTTATTTGATGGCCTGGTATGTGTTTCACTATCCCTTGTTAATGAGTGCAGCCTCTCCTCAAGGCGACTTATTCACTCCCCTTGTGCAACGATTGGAGTTTGCAAAGTGGGAGGGGACTTACATGGTTAGGATCCGTCAGATTTTATCAAGGGATACCAACTATCACATTTTTCGTTGCTTCCCCGATTTTAAAGGATGTGGCAGGTCCTAACGGATTCACTCACCAACTATCACATTTTTCGTTGCTTCCCCGATTTTAAAGGATGTGGCAGGTCCTAACGGATTCACTCAGCTGAATGGGGGTGTTTTCCATTGGCTGCTCTACATCAGGCCAGGTTACTTGATTTTTTGACAAGGCAGGAAGTGTTTCATCGAACCTTATCAACCATATAGGTTTGTTCATCAATTTGGATATGACCAGCTATACATCGGTAATGCTCGACCTTAACTTACGATTGTCGGCAATCTATATGAAGGGGCAAGAGCCCGGTACTATTCAGTGGCTGGTTGCACAAAAGCCATCTTCAAGCTTCCCCACAAAACCTGTAACTCTTACACTTCCATGGGTTTCTGCAACTGATATTCCACTGCTTCTTAGGTCTCCGACTACAATCTGAATACGTCTTGTTTAAAGGAAATCAGACGTATGTATGCTTTCCGGAAGGGATCCAAAATGTCTCGTCTAAGAGGAATTGATGAGTATCTATCCTTTGAGAGTGTCCCTGCTAAAGAAGGGGGAGACGAAGTGACTAAAGCTGCTCCTGTTCAAGTGGCCCTTATAGTAGATATTCTGCAGTGAGAGCTGCTGGTAAAAGGGCCCTTATAGTAGATGAAGCTAGCCAATACGATAAACGGACTCACTGAAAGTTGATGGTTGAGTCTTTTCCCATTGAAGGCCAACAGAAATCGAAGTTAATGGTAGACGCTTTTAAGTCCGTAGAAGAAGAAGAACAACAAGAGTCTTTAGTCGTGGGCCTACCACACAGAGATGGGCTCCGTTCAAGTGGCCCAACCCTGTCGAGTGAAGCTTCCTTTTACCATCCTCCGGAGGACAAAGAGGATGAATTAATGATTATAAACGCAGAATCTATTCCGACGGTGGGTTCTCTCAAGGCTCCTGTATTAGCACCAAGGGGCCTCGAAGGGAATCAATCTCCTCCTCCTTCAGTGCTAATGCCACAGGATGGCGATTCAAGTCTTAGTCCGACAACGGGACTCATGACTAAATCAGCTGTCATCACAAGTCCACCCAGGTCTTTAGCTGTGCGTGATGACAAAGAGGAAGTAGATTATGAAGCCTCCTCGATTGGTGATGCAGCTGATGGCGATGAAGATGATGGAGTCGCTAATGTTGATAACATCAGAAGTGATGATGAAGAGGATGAAGAGCATGATTCTATGGACGACATCACAACTTTTGATGATGCCCCTAAGATTGCGTCAGATAAAGCGTCTGCTCATATTCCTTTTTCTATCACCGGTAAGCCTGGTTTATTTTGAATTCCAATACACCTTCCTTCCACGTTCCGACCATTTTTTCGTGCAGGTTCACCCACTCTCGGGGCTACTGCTATGACTCCTCTTCCCGAATAGTAGCTTGTGCAAGTGTCGACTCCTTTACAAGAGCAACCTTTGCCTAGCTTATTAATGACAACTACTGCACCGGCAACATTGATGAAGACCTCGCTTGTACCAACAGGGGCTATCAGTGTGCCAGGTCCATCTCATGCGAGGGCCATGATGGCCTTGACATCAAGTCCTTCACACTTGGATGTTTCTTTTGCTTCTGCGACTTCTACACCCAGGTCACGTGTTAGCCTACACTTTGATACGCCCACTTTTGGGACCCTGGAGCCATCTTCGATTGCTATTTCTAGTCCAACAGACGCTCCTGACTTCCTTCAGATCTCCCTGAGTTATTTGAATAGTCTTTCGAAGAAAGTGATTGAAGTTGTCATGGCTGGTCGGGGAAGCTTTGATTTCTTTAAGTCTCTTTTAGAAGTAGGCTTGAATGGAATCAAAAGTGTGGGTGATGCCCAATGCTTTGAATATTGTTCGGAAGCCATTTCTCGCCTAGAAGCACAGCTCAAATACTTAGAAGCCCTCGATCACGTAGACATTCAGACACAGATTGTGTCTACTTTTGCTGACCTTCAAATTGAGGAAGTGGCTCGTCATGAGGCAATTGAGCGGGGTCTAGCTGAGAAAGAGCTTCAAGTTACACGCTTGCAAGAGCAGAGCGGTCTGAGACAGAAAGAATTGGAGCTCTCCACTACTTCTCTGGACGTCATTTGCACAAAGCTCGTTGAAGCTAAGGCAGAAGTACTGAGATTGAAGGATCAACTTTCTCGTGAAGAAACCATTGTCAATATACTTAGTGCCAAAAATGCAGACACTCTTTTAAGTTATCATAAAGAAGCTCAGGCTCTTGAAAGAGCAAATAAGGAGGTAGCCGCTACAGTAGCACCAAATGAGGATGAGCTCAGGAAGAAGGCTGAAGCTATCGTGCAGGCCAACCACGAGGAAAAGCTCTCTGACATCAAATTTCAACTTGCTTCTTTTAATTTAGTGAACGAGTGAACTTGATCTTGTATTGTTCTTTTAATAAGAACAACTCTGTTTTGTATCACTTTCTTTTAGCTTCTGAATAAAAAGTGATATTGGCTTTTCATTATTTCTTGCATATGTCATGTTCTGCCTTGAAGTAA
Source organism: Asparagus officinalis (assembly GCF_001876935.1). Classification (NCBI taxonomy): domain Eukaryota; kingdom Viridiplantae; phylum Streptophyta; class Magnoliopsida; order Asparagales; family Asparagaceae; genus Asparagus; species Asparagus officinalis. Next base: position 86,734,718 of record NC_033800.1, read on the forward strand.
TGAAATTACCTGAGAAATGCCAGATGTGTGATTTTAACTTAGCATAGATTTCCACAATAGGACTGATTTAGAAAATTCTCTTTATAAATAGGCCTGTGTGATCACGTCAAGAGTCATTCGACTCTTTCCACTTTTCGCTTGGTTCCAATAACATGAGTCCTCGTTTAATTTCGACAAGATCTCTGGCAAACTCTCACCCAAACTTGCCTGAAGATTCCTGTGAGGGCTACTAAATATGAGATCGTCCAGAGCCACTATCACTTTTTCTCTATCTCGGAGCGATACAACCCTGAGACTTGTACCTTTTTCACTCTAGTAGGGGAATTGGGTTTTGCTCTTAATGAGATGCATAACATCTCAGGTCTCCCTTTCGCGGATTTACCATATGAAGAATTTATTCCGGGATCAACGAAACTTAGAATTTTAAGAAGAACTAGCCCTGAAGTTTACTCCACCCTTTGGGAAGTTATGTGTCACTTCCACATCTGTATGCAACAGATGGGGGCTCGAGGAAGTTGTGTAAAACAAGTATCTTGAGCAGAGTACTTGTTCCAGAATCTGACCCATAAGGGAGCTTCAGTGACCAGACTACCTACGAGTACCTTGGAGGAGATTCAGACCCGAATTGATGTTACTACCTCCCATTATACAAATGAAGCTAAAGAGGATATTTTTCCTGCTTACACAGAGTTTGAAAGTTTTCACTATCAAGCTCAGATCCCTATCTCAGACATGGCACTTTTGGCACGATTTTTGATGTTGTGGTTAAAGCGATGCGTCGTCCCCACCAGGCTAATTAACGCTCTTGTTGCTGAGGTGATTTACCTAGCCGTTCTTTTGGCTCATCGGAAGCCATTGAATCTTCTTTTAGCCATGGTATGCTGTCTACAGAGTGGACTAAGGGCTTTAGCTTTGGATTTTGTCTAAGTTACGAAGGTGGAGTCTAATGAGGGCAAGGTTTTTAAAACTCCAAATCCCCGCGTGCCACTGCCTTATACTTATTTGATGGCTTGGTACGTATCTCACTGTCCCTCACTAATGAGTGCAGCCTCTCCCCAAGGTGATTCATTCACTCCCCTTATGCAATGATTGGAGTCATCAAAGTGGGAGGGGACTTACATGGTTAGGATCCGTCAGATTTTGTCGAGGGATACCAACTATCACATCTTTCATTGCTTCCCCGATTTTGAAGGTGGGGTATACGAAGCAACATTCCAGGATGTGGCAGGTCCTAACAGATTCACTCAGCTGAATGGGGGTGTTTTCCATTGGCTGCTCTACATCAGGCCAGGTTACTTGATTTTTTGACAAGGCAGGAAGTGTTTCATCGAACCTTATCAACCATATAGGTTTGTTCATCAATTTGGATATGACCAGCTATACATCGGTAATGCTCGACCTTAACTTACGATTGTCGGCAATCTATATGAAGGGGCAAGAGCCCGGTACTATTCAGTGGCTGGTTGCACAAAAGCCATCTTCAAGCTTCCCCACAAAACCTGTAACTCTTACACTTCCATGGGTTTCTGCAACTGATATTCCACTGCTTCTTAGGTCTCCGACTACAATCTGAATACGTCTTGTTTAAAGGAAATCAGACGTATGTATGCTTTCCGGAAGGGATCCAAAATGTCTCGTCTAAGAGGAATTGATGAGTATCTATCCTTTGAGAGTGTCCCTGCTAAAGAAGGGGGAGACGAAGTGACTAAAGCTGCTCCTGTTCAAGTGGCCCTTATAGTAGATATTCTGCAGTGAGAGCTGCTGGTAAAAGGGCCCTTATAGTAGATGAAGCTAGCCAATACGATAAACGGACTCACTGAAAGTTGATGGTTGAGTCTTTTCCCATTGAAGGCCAACAGAAATCGAAGTTAATGGTAGACGCTTTTAAGTCCGTAGAAGAAGAAGAACAACAAGAGTCTTTAGTCGTGGGCCTACCACACAGAGATGGGCTCCGTTCAAGTGGCCCAACCCTGTCGAGTGAAGCTTCCTTTTACCATCCTCCGGAGGACAAAGAGGATGAATTAATGATTATAAACGCAGAATCTATTCCGACGGTGGGTTCTCTCAAGGCTCCTGTATTAGCACCAAGGGGCCTCGAAGGGAATCAATCTCCTCCTCCTTCAGTGCTAATGCCACAGGATGGCGATTCAAGTCTTAGTCCGACAACGGGACTCATGACTAAATCAGCTGTCATCACAAGTCCACCCAGGTCTTTAGCTGTGCGTGATGACAAAGAGGAAGTAGATTATGAAGCCTCCTCGATTGGTGATGCAGCTGATGGCGATGAAGATGATGGAGTCGCTAATGTTGATAACATCAGAAGTGATGATGAAGAGGATGAAGAGCATGATTCTATGGACGACATCACAACTTTTGATGATGCCCCTAAGATTGCGTCAGATAAAGCGTCTGCTCATATTCCTTTTTCTATCACCGGTAAGCCTGGTTTATTTTGAATTCCAATACACCTTCCTTCCACGTTCCGACCATTTTTTCGTGCAGGTTCACCCACTCTCGGGGCTACTGCTATGACTCCTCTTCCCGAATAGTAGCTTGTGCAAGTGTCGACTCCTTTACAAGAGCAACCTTTGCCTAGCTTATTAATGACAACTACTGCACCGGCAACATTGATGAAGACCTCGCTTGTACCAACAGGGGCTATCAGTGTGCCAGGTCCATCTCATGCGAGGGCCATGATGGCCTTGACATCAAGTCCTTCACACTTGGATGTTTCTTTTGCTTCTGCGACTTCTACACCCAGGTCACGTGTTAGCCTACACTTTGATACGCCCACTTTTGGGACCCTGGAGCCATCTTCGATTGCTATTTCTAGTCCAACAGACGCTCCTGACTTCCTTCAGATCTCCCTGAGTTATTTGAATAGTCTTTCGAAGAAAGTGATTGAAGTTGTCATGGCTGGTCGGGGAAGCTTTGATTTCTTTAAGTCTCTTTTAGAAGTAGGCTTGAATGGAATCAAAAGTGTGGGTGATGCCCAATGCTTTGAATATTGTTCGGAAGCCATTTCTCGCCTAGAAGCACAGCTCAAATACTTAGAAGCCCTCGATCACGTAGACATTCAGACACAGATTGTGTCTACTTTTGCTGACCTTCAAATTGAGGAAGTGGCTCGTCATGAGGCAATTGAGCGGGGTCTAGCTGAGAAAGAGCTTCAAGTTACACGCTTGCAAGAGCAGAGCGGTCTGAGACAGAAAGAATTGGAGCTCTCCACTACTTCTCTGGACGTCATTTGCACAAAGCTCGTTGAAGCTAAGGCAGAAGTACTGAGATTGAAGGATCAACTTTCTCGTGAAGAAACCATTGTCAATATACTTAGTGCCAAAAATGCAGACACTCTTTTAAGTTATCATAAAGAAGCTCAGGCTCTTGAAAGAGCAAATAAGGAGGTAGCCGCTACAGTAGCACCAAATGAGGATGAGCTCAGGAAGAAGGCTGAAGCTATCGTGCAGGCCAACCACGAGGAAAAGCTCTCTGACATCAAATTTCAACTTGCTTCTTTTAATTTAGTGAACGAGTGAACTTGATCTTGTATTGTTCTTTTAATAAGAACAACTCTGTTTTGTATCACTTTCTTTTAGCTTCTGAATAAAAAGTGATATTGGCTTTTCATTATTTCTTGCATATGTCATGTTCTGCCTTGAAGTAATGAAATTACCTGAGAAATGCCAGATGTGTGATTTTAACTTAGCATAGATTTCCACAATAGGACTGATTTAGAAAATTCTCTTTATAAATAGGCCTGTGTGATCACGTCAAGAGTCATTCGACTCTTTCCACTTTTCGCTTGGTTCCAATAACATGAGTCCTCGTTTAATTTCGACAAGATCTCTGGCAAACTTCGTCTTCTTTGATCGACTGCATCAATGGCACCACGAAGGATGAGCTCTGGCTCCAAGAAGGTCACTAGAGCGACTTCAAAAACACCGTCGGCCGGGAACGTCGATGGTGTTCTTGTTCCTGTGGGCACATCGTCGTTGTCATCACCGTCGCGTAGGCCTTCCTGCTATAGTACGTGGTTGTTACAATAACTTGTTTTTACAAGTTTTCTGAAAAACCCTAGACGGGTTCTTGACAACGAGGAAGATGACTCGTTTTAAAACGCGGTGTTGACTCCTGCGTTTGAACTATAAACGTGGGTCTTGGCCTTTGCGTTCGAGTTTTATAAAGCATGTCTCGACCTCTGCATTTAAGATTTACAACACAATAATGGCCCTTATGTTTAAGACTTAAAACATGGTGCTTGACTTCTGTGTTTTTAGTCTATTCTTTTGGATTTATATCAGCAACTTGCTTCAGCTGCTAATCTTTGCTTTTAATTTTGCAATGTTCCTTCCAAATGTCCCGCCTTTGCAAGAGCATCATTTTGGGTATATTGGCGTCCCTGACAAGAATGAAGTTTTTAGTCTTCGCAGAAGAATTCCGTTGTGCACTTTCCCTGACTCGGAGAGAACGCACATGCTCAGATTCCCCTGATGCTCTACTCTCAAAGCTTTGATCACCGACTTAGACATGGAGACTCCTGCCGGCCGTGATTAGTTCCCTAAATCGGTGTTCATATTCGGAGATCATATAGCAGTCGATGACAGTCTTATACATGCAGAAGATTCAAAGCTGCTACGAAGAGTCAATAACCACTTCCTCTTTCTCCCAAGTATGAAGAGGATGTATCCACTCTCCTACTTTTTGAACGTTAGCTACCGCCGAGGTTTGACTTTTGATCTAGTCAGGGAGAAGGAAAATGTGTCGTTTGGATTTGGCCAACAAGCTCGCACACAAATTGGAGGACAACTCAAGGGTTTGAGGCCCGGCCGATTTGAGAAAAAAGATCTTGCTCAAGAGGCACCTGTTCCGGCGGACATTTTCATTCACCGCTTTATCGCTGCCCGGGGCGAGTTTCCTGCATAGATGTTCCGATCCCCTGGATGGGTTTGTTTTGGAGAAGGAGGTTGGTGGACCAGGATGGTGGATTTTGTCCTTGAGGAGCTTATAGAACCGCTCACTCAATCGGGTCTGATGGTCCCAGTGTTGGCCATAAGGTGAGGGGTTGTTCAGAGTTACCCCAACTTTTTCGCTATGTTGGAGAAGTACAACCCGGATAGCTACACATTTTTTACACCTATGAGGGAGTTAGGCTTCACTCTCCATGAGATGCAAGCAGTATCGGGGCTGCCATTCGGTCAGATGCCCTATGAAGAATTCATTCCCACTACTGAAGAGCTCTCTATTTTGAGGGCAGCACACCCAGAAGTTTATGCAACTTTCTGGGAGATGATGTGCCACTTCCCCATATGTGCTCAGGTTGTCGGGATACGTGGGGGTGGCATCATGCACACTGCATAGGCAGATTACCTTTTTCAAAACTTGAGACAAAAAGGTGAAGCCGTGATCCTGCTGGCTGCCATCTCTCCTAAAGGCGTTAAGGCCCGAATTAAGGCTTCCAACACTACTTATAAGAACAAGTACGTGGAAGATGGGTTTAAAGTTGGTGTCCAATTTGAAAGTTTTCACTACCAGGCCACCACTCCTATTTCTAACGTGGCTCTCATTACTGGCTTCTTCATGATCTGGTTAAAACGGTGCGTAGTACCATCGAAGCCAGTCGAGGCGATATTAGCTGAGGTCGTATACCTAGCTGTTTTATTAGCTCATGGGAGACCAGTGAGCCTCCTCACTGCTATGGTAAGCTGTGTGCAGAGTGGCTTACGGACATTAACCTTTGAATTTGTCGACGTCCAGGAAATTAATGTTGCCGGGAGGAAAGCCTGGAATACTCTGCAACCACGTGTACCAGTGCCATATATGTACCTAGTGGTCTGGCTTGTGCTGCATTTCCCTTCATTGATGGCGGGGGTTGCTCAAGAAAATGAAGTTCCTATTCCCTTTGTACAGAGATTGAAGTCGGCCACATGGACTAATATTTACATAGTCAGGGCTCGACAGCTTTTGTCTTAGGAAGATAATTAAAGAATTTTATGCTGCGCTCCTAATTTTGATGGAGCTGAAGAAGAGGGCACCAGCTTTATGGATGTGCTTTTCGTCGGCTCGTCATCTTTGGAAGAAGGCGTGTTCAGATGTCTCCTTATGATCAGATTGGGTTATCTGGTCTTCTGCTTGATGGAGAAGTGCATCATTGAACCTTATGTGCCTTCTCGATTCGCCCAGCAGTTTGGATATGATCAGCTTTATGTTGAAAATCCTAACCCGGAATTAGCTCAAATTGGGAATTTGTACAAAGGGGCTCGTGCGTGGTACTTCTTCTCTACCGGAGGGACTCATGCGCACTTCACTTTGCCCAACTCACCGCCTAGCTGTTCCTCTGTTGAGGACTTTCACGACTGGTTCAATGAGGTTTCTCGAATCCCTAAATATGATATATACACTTCATGCACAAGAAAGATTCGAGAATTATATAAATCGAGAAGCGGTTCCACCAGGACTCGACTACCAAGGATTGAGGATTATCTGTCCTGTGAACAGAAAGCGGTCAAAGCTGTAGAAGTCCAAAAAGAGTTGCCCACTATTGAACCTTCTGAAGAAGAGGTTCCTACGAGAACTGAAGATGGGTCATTAATTGCTAATCCTCCTGAAGGAAAGGCGACTGAAGAAATTCTCGGGGAAGTACCCACCCTTGAACCTCGCTCGTTAAGATCATCAGGGAAGAAGGCTCTTACTGCTCCGGAGGAGGGCGAATATGATAGAAGAATTCGCAAAAGAAAGGCCTGTTGCTACCAAAAACTCTAAGAGGGCTAAGTTGATGGGGGACACAATGAAGTCTGCACCTGTTGCGCTCTCGGCTAATAGAGAGGACGAAACGCTTCGATCAATTCCTTCCATTCCTGAGGATTCAGAGGCCATTCCTCCCCTTCCAGTCCATAACCAGGGTTCGCATGAAGACCTACCTTCTAAAGTTGTTCCACAATCTACTCGTAATGAGTATACGGGTCTGATCTATCTGATTGCTCCTCCCCCACATTCGAGAGCTCTGAGAGAGTGTATTAAACAACTAGAGATGAAAATGAAGTTTACGATTGATATCATCAGCTTAGGGTGGGTCCCCTTTGAGCGTTTCAGACCCCTCCTGACCGAATGTTTAACGAACATCAGAAGTCATGGGAATGCGTTATGGACTGAGAACTACAAGGAAAGCATCATCCTTCTGGAAATGGAACTGGATATGCTTTTGAACTTGCAGCGTGTTGATTTAGGACACGAAGTAGAACAGGCTCTTTCTGCAGCCAAAACTTCGAGAGCGCTACACCATGAAGCTCTTCATAAGAGCTTATCTGAGAAAGAATCTCGTATTGCTAGCCTGCGAGAGGAGTACACTCAGATACAAATGGACATGGGTAGCCTCACTATGGGTGTCTGGGATGCTGCAGCAGACCTCGTTCGCATGGGAGTTAAGCTATCTCAGAGGAATGCCCAGTTGGCTGTGGATATGGAAGTCATAAAATGATTAGCTGCTCACTGCGATGGGATACTCAAAGACTACTGCAATGAGATTATCGCTGCTGATAAGATTCGAAGAAATATTGCAGAAGCAACACCTGATGAAGAAGAACTCAAGAGAAAGATAACTGAAGAAGTCAAAAAGGCTCGTGAGGAGAACATATCCGAATTGAATTTCAAGCTCAAGTCTCTTAGGCTGATGAGCCCTGACGTTTAAAATTTGTATAGCTTTTAGCTGGAGAATAATTTTGTATCATTTTCATTTCAATTCTCATCACTTTGCATCAAGTTATCAAAATTGAATGAAAATGATATCATTTTGTCTTTCATAGTCTCTCTTGTTGAATTCCAACTTAGAACAATGAAAAGTATTGCAAATGCTATAGGTATGATGTTACCTTAGCGTAAATTCGAAATTCTCTTTATTACTACTTAGAATAATTCCAGAAAATTTCAATTGTCAGAGGTGTAGTGTTAACATAATGACATATAAAGCAGGAAAATTAAACATTTGTTTCCGAAACAAACTCTGAATGGGCAACCCCCAGCCAGCCTTGCCTGAAGATTGAGAGAAAAGGGGCTTCATGACCTACGGGAAGTATCTCTTGATAAACTTTCCGTTAATTAGCATCATAAGCCTATCGTCTTTTTGATCGATGAGGCGATAATCTCCATTCGAATAGACTGATTCTATTACGTAGGGCCATTTCCATTTGGGGTTGAATTTTCCTTTGGTCTTATGTGTTATCACCATGGGACGTCTGACAGCTAAGACCAAATCACCTTTCTTAAAAATCCATTTTTTAACCTTTTTTTTGTAGGCTTTAGAAATCCGGGCTTGATATAACTCAATCTGCTGCTGAGCTTGGAGTCGCTTGTCATCTAAGGCTTCAAGTTCCTGAAGGCGTAGTCAATGTTTCTCCTCCTCTGTCATTCCAGTCACAATAGCGACTCTTACGGACGTGATCTAGATTTCCAATGGTAGCATAGCTTCGTAGCCATATACCAAAGAGAACAGAGTGGCTCTTGTAGAGGTCCTTACCATTGTGCGGTAGGCCCACAGACATTCGCCGAGTCTTTCGTCGTAATCGTGTCGGCTCTTGGAAACAAATTTTTTGAGAAGCTTAATGATGGTCTTGTTAAAAGCTTCTACGAGACTATTTGCTGGCGGATAATATGTTGTAGACGCAACACTTTGGATCCTAAACTTGTCACAAAATCTCTGAAATCCAAAGCTGACAAATTTTGTCCCGTTGTCATGAACTATTCATCTCAGGACTCCAAAATGGTAAATGACATGATGTTTAATGAATTTAACCACATTCTAAGTCTTGACTTCTTTAAATGGGATTACCTCTTCTTATTTGGAGAAGTAATCGGTTACGGCTAAAATGAATCGATGTCCCTTGGAAGTCAGAGGGGAGATTGATCTTACGATGTCCATTCCCCACATCTCGAATGGCCAAGACGCAGATGTGGGATGCAAGTTTCCTGGAGCTTGATGAATAAAGTCACCATGAATTTGACACGTGTGATAATATTTAGTGTAGTCAACTGCATCTGAAAATATTTTTGGCCAATAATAGCCAATTCATCGGAGGCGATCTCCCAACTTAGCCTCGGGTTGATAAGCTCCGCACATTCCGTCGTGAGCCTCTTTGAGAGCTTCTTTTGCTTTCTTTCTAGAAAGGCATCGAAGCAAAACTCCATCGTGTGATTTACGATATAGGGTTTGAGAAACTGTATCGTAATAGAATCGGAGGGCCTTTCGTTTAATGGCAGCTGCTTCCTTGGAATTGTTGGGCAAAACTCCGTACACGACATGATCGATATACGGAAATCTCCAATCCCTGGGTTCAAACTCCATTGTGGTTGTGCAAATTTCTTCTGACGTTGCCTTGTTCGACCGATCATCTATAAGTAGCTTGGAACAATACAATTTGCGTCTAGTGACAGGAATCATTGTTTCAGCCCCTGGTGGTAGTGCTAATAAAGTTGCCAACGAGTCTAAAGCATCTACATAAGCATTCTGAGCTCGTGGAATATATCCAATGAAGAAACCTTTGAACTTCTTAGCTTTCTTTAGTACCGCGAAGTAGTACGGGATCAGATCCTTATTGCGCACCTCGTATTCTCCTTGGACTTAATTTACGACTAGCTGAGAGTCACCATATGCTTCAAGGTGTCGAATGTTAAGCTCTTCGGCAAATTGCATTCCTAATAGTAGAGTGTTATACTCAGCTACATTGTTGGTGCAGGGCTCGATCAGGGAAAAGCCGCTTGGGATCACGTGACCGTTTGGAGAGATGAATACTACTCCAACTCCCGCGATGATTGCTCCATGAGGGTTTGCTCTGGATACACCGTCGAAGAATAACTTCCACACTTGCATAATTTCTTGAGTTACGCAAGCTTCGGCAACTTTGTCGGGAAATTCTTCGTACAACTTAGACGTCCCTGGTACCGGATGATCGGCTAGGAAGTCCGCCAAAGCTTGACCTTTGACAGCCTTTTAGGACATAAATTGCATGTCATATTGTGATAGGAGAATTGCCCATTTTACTAGTCGGCAATTTAGGGAGGATGGTTTCGTCATGATAACTCTCAAAGGATTTACCTTAGAGATGACATGGATTGTTTGTCCAACCAGATAATATCGCATCTTTTGGACGGTAAATACCAAAGCGAGATATTCTCTTTCAACCAGATTATACCGGTGTTCGGCTCCTATCATGGTCCTACTTAGGTAGTAGATTGCCTGCTCTTACCCTTGGTCATTATTTTGGGCTAATAAAGCTCCAAGAGAATGATCCATAGCTCTCACATATAACAGGAATGGTTTTCCCGATATCGGGGCCACAAGAACTGACGGTTGAGTGAGGTATCTCTTAATCTCCTTAAATGCTTTCTGACAGTCTCCATCCTAAATGAAGGATACTCCCTTCTTCATGAGCTTGGAAAAAGGTTGGCATCGTCCTGAGAGATTAGATATGAATCTCCGGATGTAAGCCAATCTACCTTGCAAACCTCTGAGTTCTTTGAGATTCTTTGGAGGCGGCATGTCTTGAATAGCACGAACTTTCTCTAGATCAAGAGAAATTCCCTTAGATGTAACTATAAATCCCAGGAATTTTCTGCTCGATATCCCAAGGAACGATTTTGTCAGGTTCATCTTCAGCTGATGTGTTCGCATGATATCAAACATTGTCTTCAGGTCTGTGAGATGATCACCTTTATGTTAACTTTTCGCTGCTATATCATCAACATAGCATTCAATCTTCTTACGTAAGTGTTCATGAAAGATTGCGTTCATTACTCGTTGATAAGTGGCACCTGCATTTTTCAATCCAAAGGACATCACTGTGTAGCAATACACCCCCAATGGTGTTCTGAAAGCAGTATGCTTTTCGTCTTCAGGATACATCTTGATCTAATTGTACCCGTAAAATCCATCCATAAAAGACATCCTCTCACACCCACAGGTGTTGTCGATCATGACATTCGTGATGGGGAGTGAAAATTCGTCTTTTGGACAAGCTGTGTTAAGGTCACAAAAGTCAATACATATCCGGACCTTACCGTTTTTCTTGGGGACTGGAACAATATTGGCAACCCAGTCAGGATATTATTCCTCTCTGACAAAGCCTGAGTCTATAAGTTTTCTGACTTCTGACTCAATCGCTTCCATGATCTCCGGATGAAACCGACGTTGTTGTTGTTTGATGGGTTTAACGTCCGGATCTATCTTGAGACGATGTATGACTACTTTTGGGTCAAGGCCAGGCATATCTTCTTTCTCAGATGGTGATAGCCTTTCACTTATGAAAATTGGTTTAGGATCAGATTCACTTCCCATGTTAACCTGGATCACTTTATCTTCAGTAGGCGGCTCGCGTTGTTCGAAACACATATCCACAAGATGTTAAGGCGTTTGATCCAAGGATCATTGGTCGATTCAATCAACTATTTATCACCCCTGCATCTTCATCTGGATGACTAGTTGAAACCATGTTCACGGTCAAACTTCTAAAGAAAGGTCCGACGTTGACATCGGATTCCCATGATGATGTCTCAGATGAATGATCCTGACATAGACAGTTACCAGTTTTATTTTCTGAGAAGGAGGGAGTTGTGATGTAACCCACCCCTCTTCTAGTTTCCTGATAATAATCCAGAGGTTTTCCTTCGGGAGTGAGAGATATTCAAATCGGCGTTCGCCTTCCTTTCCTGAAGTTTAAACCCTATTTTCATTAAAATTATATCACATTTGCTTCATCAGATATATGGAATTGGGTTCATGGTAATGGAATTGAGGAATTCTATTATCTTCTTCCGAACTTCCTCGTTTGAGTAATTCAGGTTTAACTTTACCGAAGTGGATCGGCTTCTGTCCTTTCCTTTTGGATGGGACTTTGAAGAAAGCCTTCTAGGCATCTTCTACTTCTTCATATGAAGTGAAGGATGACTTAATCGGCAATATGAGTGATGTCTCTGCGCATAATGTGTGCCATGGGTTGGTACCTGCATCAGTATCAGTCTCTAATTGTTCATTTTTAGAGGACACATCAGACAAGTACGCCAAAATAAAAGTCTTCACTAATGCACCACTCGCCCTCATTCGGTACATTATTATTGTTCTCAACCTGACCCATTACATTAAAGTTCAACTCCCATGGACAATCTTCTTCGGGGTCTGGCTCGATGTCAGCTTTGTTGCCACTATCAACATCTTCTTTCTCCTGAGATTCCAGGTAGAAAACGGAGTCTATATGGAAGTTTTCTACCCCTCTGAAAGGGTACTTTTCCACAATTAGGGTTCGGACTTCTCTTTCATCATTGGCATACTTCATGACCTGATGTAGGGTAGACGGGATAATACGGTTCGCATGAATCCATGGCCGTCCTAACAATAAATTATAGGACGTGTCCGCGTCTATTATGTAACAAGTTACTTCAGACTTGAGATCTCCGATTTGACACCTGAGCTTGATCTTCCCCAGGGGTCGAGTACTATTAGCGTTGAAACCGAAGATAGTGGTCTAGGTGGTGTTCAACTGATGCATAGGAATTCCTAAGACCTGCATGACCCTGTAAGGCATGATGTTAAGTGCTAAGCTCGGGTCAACTTGAACACGACTAATTTTTGAAGACCCAATGTACCCTGTGTAGTACAAAGGTCTGTCATGCTTGTGTTTTACCTGCATATCGTCCCGAGTGAATGATATATATGGTAAACTTCTTCCTTCTTGCAGACATTGCAGGCAAGATAGGTCTTCTGAAGCTTCAGGAGTCGGAGTAATCTGTGTGATAGAGCTTTTCGTGTTTGTTAAAGCTTCAATCAGAGCTTCCTTGGTGGTTTTAGACAACCTCAAGAGCTCATACAGGGTAATCCTGGCTGGTATGTTGGCCATCTGTGCCAAGACATTGAATCGAAAAGGAGTGCTCGATTCTCCGGCTTCTTGAAGAAGGTTCTTATTGTATCGGGTTTCCTTCTGTTTCCCTTTGTCAGTTGACTTTTGAGAAACAGAACCCCCAGCGTCTTGGTGCTATTCTTCTACTTCTTGAGCATTCTGATCATAGTCTTTCAGGTAAGCTTTTCCTAACCTGGTTCCAGGGTTGCCTCCCGGGTATGCTGTAAGAACAATCCTCTCTTCTTCTGAGTCGATGAGAAGTTTGAGATGATCATCATTCTCATTTATGGAGGGGCTAATCATATTAGACGTCTTAGCCTTGCCTCTTTTCTTTCTGGACGAGGTGTTCGTCCACTGTTAGTCTTCAACCAGATCAGGATAGACCCACATAATCTTCCTTTTTGAGGTAGTAAGGGGTACCAACCCCATGTCCTTTTGACCGTATAAGTCAGTGTTTTTCATGTGTATTTTCCCTTTAGGGACATGGACAACACCATCTGCAACTGTTACAAGAGGGAAATACCAAACTGGACCGCTATCAAATTGGTGGATACGATCTTCTGCTCGGGCTTCAACGTAAGCACATTAGCATTTACCAAGTTTTGTAAGATATCCTTGAAAACATAGCATTTTCTGGTAGGATGTCCTAAGAACTTGTGATAACGGTAGTAATTAGGGTCGTCGACTTTCCTACCTCATCCAGTTTCCTGATATCTAGAAGTTGCAGCTTATTGTTCTTCCGAAATAACTGGAACAAAGTGTCCACATGCTCTTCTTTGAACGAGTATTGTATGAGCGCTCTTTGTGGATTCGGTGCTTTGCCTTGCTTAACCGGTGATGCCCGTGTGCTGGTGTCGACAGCCAAAGTTTCTTTTCCCTTAGATCGTGGAGCATTGTTCTGGTTATGTTGTTGCTGTGGCTTTGGTTGGGTAGCTTCTTCAGCTTTGACCTGAGCAACGATTTCTTTGGCTTATTCTCCTTACGAAACTAATTGTCTTTAAGAGCGACATTCTGCCACCCCCATTTAAGCAAGGAGCTGAGTCTGCAAGTTATGTCTATAAGTTTTGACCAAAGTATATTAGGTCATACTTGATGGGCATCGCAATGCCATACTGTGGAATCTTTCCACGTAGGTCTTGATAGACTCTCCCTTCTTCTGCTTGGTGGTAAGAAGGGTCGGGATAGACACTTTCATATCATCTTCGAAGAATCTGGCTAAGAAGAGCCTTTCCAGATTTACCCATTTTTGAATAGATCCAGTAGGCAGTTTCATAAACCACTCGAAGGAAACTCCCTTAAGAGTGATGATAAACAAACGAGTCAGAATAGGTCATTTTCCACCACATCTCCAGTCTGTGACTTGAAGTAGTAGACGTGTTTGTTCGGTGATCCTGTGCCATCGAAGGGTTGCAAGGTTGGGGCCTTAAATTTCGGCGGATATGGAGCTGTGTCCTATTTAGCTGGATAAGGTCATACTACTCCTTCTTTGCGAAGCTCACTTCTGTTGGCGATTGCATTGAGGCGAGCCTCTAACTTGTCCACTTTAGACGACTGAGGATTCGGTTCCCTTTTCAGTTCCTTCTCATTTTCATAAGAGGATTCTATGTTCTGAGGCTCGCGATCTGAATTCTCGGGCGCTTTCTGCTTTCCCCTTGAAATTGTCCTCTGGGAAGACTTAGGTCTTTGGCCTTTTTCTGCAAGAAGCCGGGCCAACATATTCTTCATCTGAAGAAGTGTCTCTTGCTGTGTTTGGAGCATGACCTGATATTCGTTGACTCTCTTTGTTAAATCGTCGGGACCTCTAGTCATGTAAACGGGAGCCTCTCATGCCACGACAGAGCTTGAAGATTGAGATTCGACAATTGCTAAATGTTCATCATCTGAAGTGATCCCCTTGGCCAACTTTTGATAGTTAACTGAGCGGATAGATCCTGTACGGGTCCGAGTGCGCTGATATATTCCTTCGAACTCGTCACAAATTTTTCGGACGGTTGGGGAATGACTTCTCTCTGATTCGTCAGAACTAGGAGCTAAGGCTTTCCCTCTGCCGATCATATTGATAGTGACCTCGGGATATTCAGCTTCAGAAACCTTCTTCTTGTGATGACGTTGTCGCTTGGCAGGTCTAGCAACGTTCATCAATCGGTCAAATACTAATTGTCGAGGCGTGGATGCGCACCAGTGGCATTCCGAGAGGACTATAGAAATAAGCCGCTCATATTAACATGAATGAGCTGTTTGTTATGCATGTCTCCCTCTTGACAGTAATTCCCGCAAATCAGAGACTCGGGAGGAACTTTTCACTGAACATGAAGACGGAGATGGAACCCCCTGCTCTTGAGTGGATAAAACTGGTTCTTGTTGGACATGAATTTTAAATCCATGTTGATTCCCTTGAACTCGGCGGACTACGTCGCGTTCTGGAGAAGAAACGTAAGGGTCGCATTTGGATTTGTAAACACTAGACCGAGGCCTACGTTTAGTTGATGAAATAGACCCATGAGGGTCATGTTTTGGTTGAACGCACCCCTGAGGATTGCGTTTGGTTGGTGAAACAGACCTCTGAGGGTCATGTTTTGGCTGAACGCACCCCTGAGGTGTGCGTTTGTCTTTAGAAACGCTTTCTTGATGACTGCGCTTCAGATGAATAACGCGCCACTGAGGGTTTCATTTAAGTTGTATCATGCGAGGCTCGTAATTAGGCTCATTACCACGGAGTGTGCGTTCAGAAGTAGAGACGCAACACTCAGGCCGAGACTCAAAAACACGACCTTCGCGTTGGGCAATAGATCGGCTGTTTCTCAAATGTGCTTGCCGTATAGATCTTCTCCTTGGTCGAGCGGTGTTCTTCTTGGCTTGTTTCAGAGACTTGACAGCAATGTCATCGGTGTTGACTGGATTTACCTCTGTCACAGGCCTTTTACGACCCATGACACGTCGTGTTGACACAGGTGTGGAGTTTTCAACTCGTTGAATGAGTTTGGCAAAGACGAAGCCCAGTCCTTTAGAGGAGGGGTTGTTTGATGAATTTTGGCCAAAGGAGATGTCTTTCTTCAGCATTTCAACAACAGTTTTGATCTCTTTGGAGATCTTGCAGATGTTGCGCCTAGCGTTAGGGCTAAGCGATCTAGAGGAAAGGGCTTCCTCGTACTTAGCATGATCAAACTCTACAACGAGAGTTTCAACGGTTATTCCAGTGAGATGAATATCGGATTGCACCACCACTTCTTAGTTAGAGAAGCTAGTCCCCAGCAGAGTCGCCATCTTTTGTTTGGTGAAAAATTTATAGTAAAAAAAAGAAAAAATTGAAGGAAATATATTTAATTTGTATTCTCTCAATCTCAATTACAATTCGAATTCCTGATTACAAAAGAGAGGAGAATTAATCTGAATTCTCCCATTTGTTTAAGTTCGGGTTCTTCACAATGGAGATGGAGTGCCTCCTTCGAATGCTCGTGTCGAATTTGCTCTCCGTTGACGATCCGCACGTCTCAATTTACTGGAACAACTAACTTGCGTGGCAAGTTTGATTAAGAACTCTGAATGAGTTTTTTTTGTAACTCGGAACGAGTTGGAGCTCTGTGAAAAGAGTTGTTGAAACTGAATAATCAGTTAATAGCCAAGTAAATTTGTTTGTTGCTGAAAGATACTCCAAGATCTGATCTTCGTGTTGCAAACGATCTGATCTCTTGAGTATGATTGCCCCTTAATCTCTTCTTTGCTGCCGAGAATCCAAGAAGAATCAGCTGATGCCCTCTCTCCAAGAAATCCGATCTCTTTAGCCTCAGTCCAATCTCCAAAGACCCGACCCCTTTGTTTGTTGAGTTTGTTGAG
>NC_033800.1:86752429-86846936 GCF_001876935.1 Asparagus officinalis
AGGAAGACTCTCTCTTTTGCTCTAATTCACCAAAAGCTTAAGGCTCTCTGCTCTAATCTCTCTGGAAAAATGCTCAGCCCCTTGTCAATGATGGCCATAGGGGGGTATTTATAGCCTCCTTAGACGATAACTGAAGAAATAGTCGATCAACAACTGCCTCTTTAGGCGCGGCAGTTGATGCTGTCGCGGCTAAAGGCGCGACAGTCGACACTGTCGCGGCCAAAGAGCGCGGCAGTCGACACTGCCGCGGCTAAAGGGGCAGTTACACCCACGTTCATACGTGTTTGAAACTGTTCTCCCACGACCTTTAACGCTCACCGGCGGCATCATGGTCTGCCCGCGGCCCTTGAGCCGCGGCACATGTCCTGCCGCGCTTGCATGGTAGTTGCCGGTTGATGATGTGTCATAACTATTGGCGTTCTATGTTATTCTGGAGTGTTCGGTTTGGGAGTCCTGTAAGCATTTTTGACGGCCTACAGATACCCCGCTCCAAAGTATCTCCAGAGTTCATCATTTCTGTAGAGAGGGGCGTCTAGACACTTGATATGATGATAAACGCTTTCGCTCTGCCAATCTCTCGCCAGGCTTCGTTGGAGGGCAAATTGCCGGGGTAACACGGTTTTGTGAATGGCTTAGATCTTGACTCTTCATACTTTTAGACTGATTCATGCGCTTTGGTGGAGAATAGCTCAAAATTGCGCTCCGGGGCTGCGTTGTATCGCGTGGCGGTTGTCGGACAGTCTCGCAATTAAAACTAGACGTGTCGGTAATGAATTTAGAAATAGTTCTGATACGCACGCTGTGCATGGTCGTGTTGTTTTACGTGATATTGGGTAGGGTTCTGAAATTGTGGTAACTTTTCATTTTTTGTTTTTTTTCATAACTCCGTTGGGTAATTCGTTTCAGTTTTATCCCTTAGAATTTTTATATGTATTGTTTGTTTGCTATTTCCAGAAACTTTCTCTTTTGAGGGCTTAGGAACAGTTTAGTACTTTCGTTGTATCATCTTTGTGTATTCTCGTCTCTTTTTGTGGCTTATGAGCATTGATACCCGAAATTTCGTGGTGTATATATTTTATTTTTCTTGATTCTCGTTCTTTGTCTCTCTTTTGTTTTTTGTGTAGAGATGAAGCGTCGTATTGCGATTGAGGAATGAGATTTTTTTTCTTATTTTATTTTTCTTTTATCTCTTGCTTTTTTTGGCTTGGGTTGTTTTATTTTTTTTTTTGTAGAGTATGAACCCGGAATTCTGTGATGAGTTATTATTGTATTTATCCTCTTTTCTTTGTGTGTTTTTTTTTGTTTTTCTTTTTTTTTTTCTCTTTTTTTTTTTTTTTCTTTTTTTTTTTTTTTTTTTTTTGGTCGGATAAACCTAGGGATGGATGAGAGGCGAGAGATGTTCGGATGATCTGGTCTCCTCTGGTCTTTGTTGGTTGGTAGGAGATGAAGACCCAAGAATGTGGAGAGAGAAGAATTGTAGTGAGTTCTAGTCTCCTGGTGCAAAGGCAAGAATCTGGCAGCTGGTTTGGATAACCCTACACTGTCATAGGTTTGACTATTCAACGATTGAGACATGGACCTCTCGGTGTCGGGAATGAATCGAGAAGAATTGTTGGTGTGGTCCACACTGATAGTTAAGCTGTGACCAAGGTGGGAGTTTGATACGATCCTCACTGCTTTAAAGGGTGAACCGCGTATTGACTCGGGATCGAACTTGAAATGGACCCTCTCGTTCATGGGCTGGGCGGAGAGCAGGGGGGAACGGAGCAGGAGATTTTGGCTTTGGTCCTAACTGTTAAAGGTTTAGACCAAGTTGGGAGTTTGAGACGGTCGCTGACTGTTAAAGGTATCGTCGAACTGTTGTGGAGCCTCTCGTTCATGGAAGGAATCGAGAGGGATTTGGCTTTTAGCGCTAACTGTTTAAAGGGTTGTTGACCAATGAGAGTTTTGGAGACGATCCGCTGACTGCGCCTGTTTAAAGTTTGATCGTTCAATTTTGGTGCGACTCTCCGTGCATGGAAGAATCGGAGAGGAGATTTTGGCCTTTGGCTCCGTAACGCCGTGTGTTAAAGTCTTGACCAGAGGAGAGTTTTGAGACGATCGTCCACTGGACTTGTTTTAAAAGGGTCCTTGATTCGTTCAATTTTGTCGACCTCTCGTTTATGAAGGAATCGAGAGCGGATGATTTTGGGCCTTGGGTCGCTAACTGGTGTTAAAGGGTGTTTGACCAAGATGGAATTTGGAGGGACGATCCTAATGTTTAAGGTTTCTGATCGTTCAATTTGTGACTCTTGTTCAGGTGGAACGCACATCGGGTGAGGGTTTGGCTTTCAGCGTCCTAACTGTTTAAGAGTTTGAACTAGATGAGGAATTTGAGACGATCCTAACGGTTGAGAAGGTTTTGACTCGTTTCAATTTGTGGATCCCTCGTTCATGGAACGAATCGGAGAGGGGATTTTGGCCTTTGCTCCTAACTGTTTAAAGGTTTGGGGACCAAAATGGGAATTTGAGACGATCCTAACTGTTGTAAAGGTGTTGATCGTTTCATTTGTGACCTTCTCGTCATGGAACGAAATCGAGAGGAGGAGATTCTTGCTATTCGCCGTCCTAACTGTGTTAAAGGTGTTGACCGAATGATGGAATTGCAGACGAGTCACTAACTGTGTTAAAGGTCGCGTTATCGTTCAATTTGTGGGACCTCTCGGTTCATAACGATCGATGCAGGGGGATTTTTGGCTTTGTGCGCGACTGGAGACTGTTCGACAAGGTTCTGACCAAAAATGGATTTGAGACGATTCGCTAAACTTGTCGATTAAAAGGTTGACTCGTTCAGTTCGTGGACCTTTCGTTCATGGGAACGAATCGGATGAGGGCGATTTTGGCTGTGGCGTCCTGAACTGTTAAAAGGTGTGTGACCCAGATAGTGAGTTTGTGAGGAGAAGATTATCTAAAGACGGTGGATCGAATCTCATCTTCAGCAAGAAGAGATGTTCGGCGAAGTCAGTAGATAAGAGGTTTAGTTTGATCTGTTTTGTTCATAAAATCGGGTCTATCCCTAAAAATATCGTAATTTGAACATTCTTCCGGGAACTTTCCAGTTACATGAATTACGACCCCCAGTTTTCTTGCTAAAACTGGTATAACGAATGAGTATGTCATCATCAGTCGCATGTCCGGTGTCAGTCCTGAAGGAATGAGTAGGATTTCTCTAGGAACTACCCGTTACATATAATCATCCACCCCCGAGCTTCCTTTGTATAAGGCTCGGGCTTTCACCATGTGTATTCAGGCTGGAGATGGATACTGAGGATGCCAGTTTATACTCGTTACTGCTTTGGAGTGGAGGGAAACAGTTTCATGTACTCGTGTTACCCAGCTGGATTTGGGGAAAGAACAGTTAGTTTATACTCGTTATGCCGATGGAGTATTGCGAAAGCATTTTGGGCGATACTCGTCGCTATCGCGGATGGAGTATGGGAAAACAGTTGCTTCAGCAGGCGATACTCGTAGTATTCCGATGGTGATTTTTCTGGTCATCTGTTTACTCGACTGTCTTTCGCTTATGACGCCGGGATTCATTGAAGGCTTATGGTGATCTTGTTTTAGCGTCCAAAGCAAATGCTTCGTGGGATGAAGAATCCTTCTGTGGTACGCACAGTAATTTGGATCCGTAATCATTATAGCTTCCTCCTGATCTTTAATAGGTGGTAGCACAATTTTGTTATTGGCTCATCATCTTCGAAAGAATACTCCTTTTGAAACCTCGGATCGGGAGTCGCGTTCCCAGTGATTGTAGATGTCGTCGGTTGGCTTCTCTCAGCTTTCTTTCTTTTAAGAAAGTGTTCAGCTTGTTCGCCACGTAATTTCAACTCTTTCCAAGTTTTGGATGGTACGACCCCCAGGGCTTCCAGGACATCGATGGAGAGATTGTTGTGGCATGTTTGCAGGATAAACTCCTCTGTAACAGGATCTCTGCAATTCATTGCTTTATCACGGAAGCGCTTGACAAAATCGTCGACTGACTCTCCGTCTTTTTGCTTCTCATCCAAAAGAGTTCCGACTGACACTTCGGTATCATCATCGAAGAAGTTGCTGAGGAAAGCAATTGATGCTCTCTGGCTTGAGCCGTCGGTACCAATCGAAGGCGGGCCCACGAAGGGTGCCAACGAATGACCGAACCATTAAAGCCTCGTTTCCCGAGATCATGCCCAAATGAGACTTGAAATAAATCAAGTGCTGAGTAGGCGCGCTCTTCCCGTCAAACGGTGTGAAGTTAATCATGTTGAATTTTGCCGGGTACGGTATTGAATTCCATTCTCTTGGATAGGGACATGGAATACCCGTCTTTTTCACTTCTTGAGCCGTCATCAAAGCGTTGACTTTGTTTTCAAGCTCTTTCATTTTCCCGTCATCGTCTATGTCTTCATTCGAATGACGTTGAGGAGAATGAGTTAGCCCACCCCCTGTAAGAGGTGCTATTGAACCACCTCCAATATCGTTATTGGGAGGATCCTTTAAACCACCCTCAGCGTTATTGCTATTGGGAGGTGTATCAGCCATAATGACTTCATCCACTTCTGGATCACTGTCATCCACAACTTTCTGAGTGTGGCGACTGGATTCAGTTCTTTGACTGGACTCAGGGGGTTGAGGCCGCTGAGCTAGCAATTCTCTCATTTGTTGGATAGCCAACTTCATCTCTATCTTCACTTCTGCTCTAATTTCTTCACGTTGTTTGGCTAGAGCTTCTTGAAGTATTTGAGTGAACTGATCAGAGGTGATCGTGAGTACTTCTCTGGTTTGTCCTATGCTAGATGATGTATCATCCGAAGCGATCGCAGAACAAGTGTCTGAGAGCTCATCCTCTGATGACATCTCTTCATGTATTCTCCTGATAGCTCCTGGCCGGAGTCGAGACTTCCGTCGGGCAATTCTTGGATTGACTTTTCCTCTCGGGGAAAAGCCGGGATTTGAGTCACTTGAATGCCGCTTAGACTTTCTTTTATCAGCCATGTTGATGGTGACTTCAGGGAATTCATCATCTTGGACAGCTGATTTTCTTTTGCGGAAATGTCTCGGTTTAGGCTTCGATAATACAGAGACTTTTCGTGGGATGACTTCTCGTTTGAAACAGTCACATTCTGATAATGCTGTTTTAACGAGTCGCGCACAGGAACAACGAGAGTTTATCTCTCGAATAACTCTCTTTCGAAAATTATTCACAACCCCAACTTGATAATACGATTCATTGGTATGATTGCCAAAAAATCGTATCGTCTGTTGGCATGACCTCCCAAGTATGACGATATCATTTGATGAATGCGTCTTCTTCTGGGGGTATAAAATCTTGTTGGCATTCTCAGGACAATTTATCTTTGTCTTTGAGCGATCCAAGGTTATGTCGGGAGTCGCACGTTTAAAACCACCCCCTTGTGGGTATGGATTTTTAACGGGCTCCGAATGCTGATTTTGCATAAGTCTAGACTTTGGAATCCAAACTTGGTGGAGTTTCGGTGGTTCTTTGGTCACCGCTTCCTTCCTCCTTTCTCGTCTTTGTTGTAAGAGAGCACGAGCATGAGCTGCGTTTGCACGATGCTTTTGTATACGTTCTTTGAGGGTCGAACGAGCCCTTTTGATGAGTGTCCATTCCTCTGTCGTGAATTGTGCAGAAACGTGAGTAGTTTGTCGTTGCGTTGAACAAACCACTTGTTGTTTCCTTGACTCTAAGTCTGCATAATAACGAACTCCGTCGGTTTGTTCAAATGCCTTAGCTATTTGGCGAGCACGGCGCTGACGCTGTCTCTGACGAGCTCTCTTCGTCAATGCCAGTGGGCTTTGATTTAATGACTCTTTACTTAGCGAAGAGCCATTATGAGCAGAGAGGTTGTGAGTAGAATCCTCAGCAACAATCAGGCGAGAGTCTTCATTCTGTGCCTTCTTTGGCATGGAAGTCTTCTTCAATGTTGAGATCCTCTTGTACTTGTGAGACAATGAAGATCTTGAAGAGGATGATGAGAGATATTCCTCAAACTTGGTTTGGTCGAATTCTTATTCGACCATGGATTCAACTGGAATCTTGATCGGCTGCGACACGACGGTCTCGGCAGCGAGACCGTTGGCTCCCACTGTGGTCGCCAGCTTGTTTGCGTCAAAAGTTGGTTTTGTCATGGAATTCATTATATCTTCGGTCGATTTTGGTTTTGTTATGGAATTCATTATATCTTCGGTCGATTACAACAAATTCAAAAGAGATAGTCTTTTTATAAGACTTCTTTTACACAACAAAAGGAAAATTACAACTTTTTAGAAACAAACGCAGGATCGTTGTTTGGATCGCTGCTTGTGTGGGATCTTTGCCTGTGCCGGGAGCGCTTTGACTCGTGGACCACCAAATCACAGATTCTGATTGAACCGTGAGGGGTTTAATGATTCTTCCTTCGTTTATCGAAGTAAGAATTTGAAGCGAATATCTTATCGATGTAAGATGTTCACTCTTCCAAAGATCAAGTCTGAGCTTAGATCTCTAGGACTCGCTAGAAGCTTCTTGAGGATGTTTGTGAAGAAGGAAGACTCTCTCTCTTGCTCTAATTCACCAAAACTCAAGGCTCTCAAAGGGCGCGGCAGTCGACACTGCCGCGGCTAAAGGGGCAGTTACACCCACGTTCATACGTGTTTGAAACTGTTCTCCCACGACCTTTAACCACCTTCTTCGTGGTTTAACTGCTCTTCCACGTCAGCACACGTTTTATCTCTGATATGCCGCCACGTGGACTTCAAATAATCATCGAATAACTGCCATATAACTGCCACAACATCTTCTTGTAATAGCCGCGGCACCATAGGTTGCAGCGGTTAAACCGCGGCACAGCCGCGGCATCATGGTCTGCCGCGCCTTAGCCGCGGCACCATGTCCTGCCGCGCTGCCATGTAGTTGCTTGATGATGTGTATAACATTCTTCTATGTTATCTTGAGTGGTGTTTGGACGTCTGTAAGCATTTTTTGACGCCTACAGTCATTTTTACTCCACTTGGATTTCTCCATAGTGGGTACAATATAAGCATTATCAATAATTCCCCATAGATCAATATTTTTAGATTGCACAAAACAAAATAAGATTAGCACAAAAAGATAACTTGGATCTTTAACTCAAGGCGATTAGACCTTAAATCAAAGAGCACCAAGCTCTGATACCAATTGTTAGACCCTAGAGGGGGGGTGATTAGGGTCTTATGCTAATCTAATCCGATTAAATGTCAATAAAAACTAATTAATAAGTTATCCTAGAAAGTATGAAATACAACAAGAATATAAGTTAGGATAAGCAATATGAACAATAATATATATCCTAACAAAGAGATATAGGCAATGTATGTGCAAGGATATATAAACTACACAAGGATAAACAATCTAAACAAGATAGTGGATGATATAGAAATGAGCAATGCACAATGGCGATATAAGATATGAACATAAATATGAATGAACGCCAAAGCACACTCAAACAAGCAATATGATCACGGAGTTCGGACCTTCCGTCCTACGTCTCCGCTCCCCACTCCCAGGGAGAAATCCACTAACACAATCCTGTTTGGAAGCCGGAACTTCTTCTACACACTCGGTTTACAAGTTCACCGAAAACTCTCACACAACAAACACTATGCAATCACACTCTACACCCACTAAGTGTTGGACCTAGCCGTGTCTCCCTCAAGTGCTCGGTTACAACCTCTCCCTAGGCACGTCAACCGACGCCACTCCTCTTGGGACGATCCCCGACTCTCACCACACACTCCTCACTCGGTGTACAAGTGTATTACAAAGTGATTCTCACAATAAGCACAAATATGACAAATGATTGTTCTCAAAACAAGGTGAGAACTCAATTAAGCACAACTCTTAGTCACAAACCCACAACCCCAAATTATACTATGAATGTAAATACAATAAGCTCAAAAGGTTACACTCAATTGTTCACAAACCCACAACCCCAAATTATACTATGAATGTAAATACAATAAGCTCAAGTGGGTGTGTGTAACAATGAGATAATATAATCAAATCTAAACTCAATATAAAAACTAGCTTTAAAGAATGATAATCAAATAACTAAGCAAATGTAAAGCTAGATAGAGTTTAGAAAACTTCTCCAATAGATGACAAGATTGAGATATGGAGATTGGAGCCCAAACAAGAAGATGATCTCCTCCACTTGTGAAAACAATATTCAAACCAAACAAACACTAAAATACACTTAAACCCTTATTTAAAACTCTTTAAACTTGTTTAAAACATTCCTTGAGTACACTTAGAAGTATGAGGGCATGGAGTATATATAGGCTCATGAAACAAGCCCAAAACCCCAAGAAAACCAAGCAAAAAGACAAAAAAAACGGATATATCAAAATCTGAAAAATATAGCCGTTATGCTACAGTAACCGCGTCCAGAGACATGTCCGGTCGACCGGAGTTACTGTAGCAGTGCATAGTTGTTTTGTAAAATCAATTTAAAATAGTAAATGAACTCTAAAAATTATGAAATTTTGTGGGAATGTTCTAGACATATAGAATAACATGTCAGAGAAAGACTTTCTGAAAAATCCTTTCCCAGTTGAGAGAAATAAATATTTTAACACAAATTTACAGTTTCTGAAAAACTGCTGACATACACGATTTTGTAAAATCAATTGGGCACAGTAAATCAACTCCAAAAATAGTAAAATTTTGAGGGAATTTTGATGTTTTGACATAAACCAACTTTTGAAACTTTGTGAAATGTTTTTATAGACTTAGTAAAACATGTATAAACTGATATTAAAGTCTACAAACTAAGAATACAATATTTTCACAAATACAATATAAAATGAAACCTATGAGTATGTATATGAAAATATATTTGTTTCATATCTAAGTAGATAAACCAAATCACAATATGAAACATGTAATTTCATATTTATAAACATGAAAACCAAAACTTGTGTTGTATATATATGTGATTACATATATATACAAGGAAACTAATAAAATGTGTGTGTATAGATAATTGAGCTTAGAGTACTTAACACACATAATATAAATCCTAAACTAAGTTACCCAAGCTTGATCGTGATCTTCAATGAGCTCAACTTGGTACACGTGCGGATGAAGCTTGAACTTGATCTTTAACTTTGAATTGCAAGGCTTCACCGATATTCCGCCAACCTCCTTTGGATATGATCATTGAAGCTCTATTCCATCCATCCTCCAACAACGTTGTTTGTCTACAAAACATAGGAATGCACAAATACTAGACAAACAACATTAGTAATAAATTATTTGTTAAACATCATCAAAACAAGAAGGCCAACATGACCTTGCCGTGTGTTATACACGCTGACGTACTCCTATTTTCTGGGTGTACGTCAGATTTAGGAGACGGACAGCCTCAGTTCGGAATCGTGCAGGAGCCAGAGGATTCTCAGTAGGAGCGCCTTGCAGGTGGAGTAGAAGAATAAGCTGAAGCCTAGTAGTTTTCCTCTGTAGTAGCTGATGAACATTAAAACTCTTTTACCGTATTTTTCTCTAGTTGATGATGGATTTAGTATTTTAACAGTACTTTCTTTATGGATATGTATTTCTTATTTTCTAGTTGGACTGTTTTGTAATAAGGGTATGTTTGACCCATATATTTTTTATGTCTGGGATGATTTATTGTTGATGATATGTCTATTCCTTATTCTGAGTTGTCTTTATATTCTTGCTATTGTGATCGGGGACCTGTGATTGAGATTTATGTACTTGACGCTTAGCGTATTGGATTGAGAAAAAAAGAGAAAAAAAGGTAGTGTATATTTCTTCTTAATCTAATACGTCGCGGGCTTGTTCACGTTCCGTTTCCCCGGTATTTTGGGAAGTGGGGCATGACACACAAAGTACACATCCTACATTAATATACTATATACATTGTATATGAAGATCGATCGAGGATCTTGACTTGACTTATATTTACTCCATTTACAATATAGCTCTTAAATTATTCAACCTGGGTTAATCAATCAAAATCAAACACTAGAAAACACATTAGAAATTGTTTGTTAAATCATCAAAATAAGATTAGAGAATTAGTCTCACAACATGATTCCTAACAATGGAGGGTGACTTGCTCGACACCGAGAGGGATACACTGGATCAGATCAAGGTGTATGCTGGTTCTCATCGAGTCAAGCATATGCTTGACAACTCGGTCTTGTGGGTTGCCAACGTGTCTGTTGTGTTTCCTTCTCAAGGACCAGGAGAGGCCTTCAGCCCTAATTTTAGGGACATTAGAAACGATGATGGTGCCGACTGTTTCTCTCGCTGACCCCCAGGAAGGACCATCTGTTAGGCCCAAAAAGCGTCTTCGTCATGACTTTCCCTCAATGGAGGTCAAGACAGGCGAGGCATAGCCTTCTGCTACCCTCGTCCATAGATGAAGGAGGAGGTTTGTCACGCCTCGCTTCTCAAAATACTCTGGAATTAGAACATGAACAAGCCCGCAACGTATTAGATTAAAGAGAATAAATAAAAATAAATATTTCTCCTCAACCTAATATACTAAGCGTCAAGAAATAAATGCATCACAGATAGTAAGAATATAATGAACAACTCATAATGGAAAAGAGACATATCATAAATAGAATATCATCTGTGACACAGAGTTTGGGTCAAACATGCCCTTATTACAAAAACGGTCCAACTAGGAATATAAAAATACATAGTCCATAATAAAAGAAAGTACTGCTAAAAATAAACTGACCATCAAATAAGTAAGGAAATAACTAAGCTTCAACTTGTCCTTCTGCTCCGTCTGCAAGGCACTCCTGTAGAGAATCCTCTAGCTCCTGTATGATTCCGAACTGAGGCTATCTGTATCCTAAATCTAACTTACACCAGAGAAAATAGGTATACGTCAGCGTGTATGACACACGACAAGATCCCACAAGGGAGAAAGAAACGGTCGAATGACCAAGGCAAAAATAGTAATAATAATAATAGAAGCATGATATTGAAATTCTAATAATTTAAATTTAACCCACCACTATAATAATATAATAATCAGAATAATCCAAAAATCAACCAAGTAACAAGATCATGCAGCTAGCCATCAGAATAATCATTCAAGTAATAATATCATACAACTAGATGAAATTAATACTTAAAAATCTATAACATGAGACGTAGTGCGTCGAGCGAAATAATCCAAACAAGGAAACCCTCATGTATATACCATATGTCTCAAATTGTAGATAATTAAATATTAATCCCGATCTATGTATGAAAAGAAATACAACTGGCCTACATCTCACAAGAATTCATACTTAGCCAAGAAACGAGGTCATGTAACTAGCCATTCTATAACAGATCACTGGTCCACATCTCACATAGAGTCAACGTTCATATCATTGGATAATTGACTGTTCACAAATCTCCTACGTGCATCCAATACCGCTACATAAACTCTGTCAGAGGACTACACACAATTCGTTTTCAACATGGTCCGGACTCAAGCTAAACTCGGGTGAATATCAAATTCACGGACCAAAGTAGCGACACTGATCCACTTTGACCCAACAAACCAACCCCAGTGGCGACACCGATCCACTAGTACGAGCCTGAAAGATACATCAACAACCACATCTGATCACATGAACAAAGATTTTCCCATCCCAACTCTTCTCATTTTTCTAAGTAAACAATCAAAGTCCATAATATCTCTGGTTCACCACCTAAATTCAGTCAACACATCCACACATGTCACTAGGCCTGTTCATGACACACAAGGCCACTAAGTCATGAACTACTAAGGGTTCTCAACATAATCAGGAATAATAAAAGCAGACATATTAAATACAATAAAATAATCGCAGAACATGAAATGTAATCATGAATCAGTAAAAACATACATACAGTCCAGTTTCATCAATATCTTGTTATTCGAATCTCAAAACTACTCGTAAAAATTATCCGCAGCTAAATAATATCCAATATGACTACGATTAAAAATAAAATCGAAAATCGTGATTGTTTTGCACATGAAATGTCATACTCTACGACTACCCATACAAAATCATAAATTACTTAAAATACAAAATAAATAATTCTTTTTGCAAATAAATCCTTTAAATTTTCATAATTATCAAAAATGATTCTGTTTCCAAAATAATTCCTTTTAAATTATTATAATTTTTCTAAATGATTCAGTTCTCAAATAAATTCTTTTTAATTAATATAATTATCCAAAAATGATCCTACTGTCGAAATAAATTTTTTTAATTTATCATGATTATTCTGAAAATGCTAATTATCATATTATTATGATTTATCTAATATTATTCATCAAACAATCATACACATGTAATAATATACCACAATCTAACCTATGCAATTAATTAATTCACAACAGATCTAAAAATTGTAAAGATGAGTCAATGAGCAAGAGGGATCTTGCCTCGGGTTGTGTCGAATGATTCAACGTTGATGACGCGGATTGGATCTAGACGGGGAAGCGAGGAGGCGCTCGTGCACGGCTAGAGTTGCATCGGATCTGAACGCGGTTGGATCACGACTGTCGTGCAAGGAGGGTCAGCGGGTAGCAGGGCGTGGGCTCGAGGTTTGAGGACTGACAGTGCGCTAGAGCTAGCAAGGGCATGAGTCGGTTGTGGAGGAGCAGGCGGAGCTGCTGGGTTCGGGCGCCGTGGGGAGACGACGTGGGCAGC
This sequence comes from Asparagus officinalis, assembly GCF_001876935.1. Taxonomy (NCBI): domain Eukaryota; kingdom Viridiplantae; phylum Streptophyta; class Magnoliopsida; order Asparagales; family Asparagaceae; genus Asparagus; species Asparagus officinalis. Next base: position 86,765,162 of record NC_033800.1, read on the forward strand.
TGCGGGTAGGTGACTGACGATGCCAGCGTGGAGTGGGGACGAGGGGGCTGGGACAGCGGTCAAAGATGAAGGGGCTGAAAGGGGAGGGTAACTGGAGGCGCGAGGCGGCGCGGCTCGGGTGAGGGGGTCGCGGGCGAAAAGAGAAGAAGGGAGGAGGTGGTGCTGATGCTTGGTGAGAGACGGGCAGGTCTATGCGTGACGTGGTCAGCGCGGGCGAGGAACCGGCGATTCAGTTGGAGGTGGTGAGGATCTAGAGCGTGGCCGGGGTGGCGGATGCTTGGAGAGGAGGCGAGAGGTTCGGAGGATGTCGTGGGTGAGGGCGGCGCACGGGGGAAGAGATAGGGTGGATTACCAGGGAAGAGTTGAGGAGAAGAGGATGGTGGAGGACGTGGTGACGTCGGGATGGGCTGATGGTTGAAGGCGATCGTCGGCGACGAGGGAGCATGGAGAGAGAGAGAGGCGGAAGAGACAGAGAGAGAGAGAGAGAGAAGAGAGAAAAGAATGGGGTGGCGCTGCTCGTGACAGAAAGAGAGAAGAGCAGTATATATATATATATATATATATATAGGTCATATTATATATATATATATATATATATATATATAGTATATATTATTATATATATATATATATATATATATATATATATATATATTAATATAATATATATATATATATATAATATTAGGGTTAGGGTTAAGTATTTAAAACAAAAATTAATTAAAATAAATAATTACTTATATTTAAAAATCAAAATAATTATAGAATAATTATCTACAAATAAAAACGTACCAGTTGTATTAATACAATAGCTGTTACACAACAAAAAAATAATACAATAAATTATATAATTAAACAAGAATAATTAATAAAAAAATATTTACTTATATTTAAAATCAAATAATTATAGGATAATTATCTACGCAGTAAAACGTACAAGTTATACTAATACGACAGATAATATGCAATAGTAGTAATAACAATAAATTGTACAATTAATACATAATTAATAATACAACGTATTATATGAAATAATATATAATAATAATAATAATACAACATATTATTTAAAAATAATACGTAATAGTATCAATAATACAACAGATTAATTCAAAAAATTTTCACCACATAAAATTAATTTATAATATTAATATTATTTAAATAAATATAAAACTTGGACTTTAAATCATAGAAAAATCTAGAAAAAAAATACAATTACTCTTTTAAAAATCATAATTAAATATTTTAAAATACTAAAAATTATTTTAATTAATATTAAAATTTTACGGTCCTTACAAGGCCCCAGAGGGATGAGGAACAAGAGCTTTGGGCGGCGGCTGAGAGGGTTGAAAGCGACGTCATCCATCTGGAAGAGTTGGCCTTAGAAGAGCAGGTCGAGGTTCACCGGGAAGAGGGAGCTGAGGCCAGAGCTCCTGCTAATGAGGGCGAGTCATCCGTCTATCGTAGCGAGTCAACTCGTTGGGGAAAGAGCTGGTTGTTAAGGATATGGCGCTTCCCATAGGGTTGGAGTATCCCTATCTGTAACGCCCATATTTTCACACATGGTTGGAATACAAGGTAAACCCAGAGATGTTAAACCTACTATGCACCGACACCGTACAACAATAAGTTTCACCAATCATAATAATATCCTCTAGTGGAAACAAAAATAAAGTGCAGGTATAAACATGCAATAGAAGAAAATAACTATAGCTGACATGATATAGGAAATGGTTGGAATACAAGGTAAACCCAGAGATGTTAAACCTACTATGCACCGACACCGTACAACAATAAGTTTCACCAATCATAATAATATCCTCTAGTGGAAACAAAAATAAAGTGCAGGTATAAACATGCAATAGAAGAAAATAACTATAGCTGACATGATATAAAGAGTGTCTCATAAATAAATTATGTCTCAAAGAACAAGTTTAGGATACATCTGACATTCTGAAACATATAAATGTATTAGACATAAAATCAACTAAGAATATACCAAGGCTCACAGTCTACACAAAGGCAGAAATAAAAGAAAAACTCTAATAACTGAATATAGGGCCAGTCTATTGTGGAGTCTCATCTACTAGCTCATATGACGACAACTATGCATGAACTCCATTATTATGCGACTCTCTGATGCTCTAAACTGCCTGAAAGGGAAATTAAAATAAAAAGAGCAATAACAAAAGCATCAGAGTGCTAAAGCAAGATCATCTTCATCCGCCCCAAGGAGAAAGGGTACTACATGTAGTGGAGGCTCTATCTATTAAACATAGTCTACCTAGAAATCCTTTCCCCCCTAAAACTAATAAATAAAAACTCAATAATGACTAAAGTAGAAGCATGTAGGCATAACATCATACTCAACATCAGAGTAAAAGATATGTCTCGTGTTCTAGCAAGATGAGTCTCTCAGATGTAAAACTACTCAAGAAATGACTTATATCACATTTAGTGTCCGCCAAACACATTGGACTATCAAGTCATATAATTTATCTTTTTTGATTCTTCTCATCTAATAGCACCCCTGTACACGACAACAATTAAGCATTCCAACCTATGCGCATAACTATGCAGAAACAAAGATATAGGTTCTTTTGCCTCTGCGCACACTCATGCGGATACAATGACATAGGTTCCTCGACCTCTACGCACTCTAGTGAGGATATGATAACTTAGGTTCACTGACCCCAGTGCACTCTAGTGCATATACAATAACATAGATTCACCAACCTCAGCGCACACTTGTGCGGATATAATAACATAAGTTCACCAACCTTAACGCACACTCATGCGGATATAATAACATAGTTTCACCAACCTCAGCACACTCTCGTGTGGATACAATAATATAGGTTCACCAACCTCAACACACTCTACTGCCGATATAATAACATAGGTTCACCAACATCAACGCACGCTCGTGCGGATACGATGTCAATGGAAAAGTGTACTCACAACCATAAACCAAAATCCTCCTATAGGGTACCAACACGTGTACTACAATACTATTCATGAATAATTATGACCACATATATACTATCATGCAACTCGAGCCTCAAGCTCGCATTTCAAATCAAAACAACACAATATTAGGAAGATCAGCTTTAGTAGTCGACTACTAAGCTTAGTAGTCGACTACACTGAGTCTACTCAGACTCTGTAAAACATGAATCAGTATTAGTGTAAGGTCAAAAATTTTAAGTTGATTGATTCTCTTATTTTAAGAAACTGGGTTCGATCATTTGGTACGAAATCCTTACAATTGCTCACACACTCTCTTGATTACCGATGAAGAGAAGATTACTTCAGCTCCTCCTTATTTAACGTGGGCTCTTGGTGGCGAAAGGATGCTTCCCTCAATGCTTGAGTCAAGCTTGCTTCCCGTTGACGATCAGAACAAGATCGATGAAGCTTCTAACGTTCGTTAGACTGCTAGAACTAAGGTTCGAATCCTAGATCTATATGCAGAAGCTCTGATCTCTGATGATTCTTGAAGTCCAAATTGCCAAAAAAGTCATTTTTTTCTGTAGCGATCCATAGCTATTTATAAGGTTTAAGCACGTAACCGACGTGCTACGATCACGGGTAGAGGGGTGTAACTGCCTCCTCCAAATCAGCACACGCCGTAATGTGCTCCTAAAGATTAGCCCATGTGGCTGCCAAAGTCTTCAGAGCCATTATAGCTAAGTCTCATATGGATGACGAGCCTCGTCTTTGATTGAAACGGAGTTCATCAAATTGGACAAGCCTCGATACGCAGCGAGGTTCGTCTTCTAAGGCTAACTTTGCAGTACTGCGAACTCTATCTTCACTGACATCATCTGACGAGCTTCGTATCCATAATAAACTTCATCTTCGATAGCTGAGTCCAACTACATAGCAAGTCTTGTGACTGTACTTTTTTTAAACCTCGTCTTCACTGACGAGCTTCGAGTCTGACAATGAGCTTTTTCGAGCCTTGTTTTTCAGACAATAAATTGCAAACCTCGTTTTTCACTGACAAGCTTTGCTTTTTGATGTTAGGCTTTGCTACATTGCACCCTTTGTTCATGAAGTGGGTTTTGATCGACGAGCCTCATCTTGGATTGAGACGAGGTTCATCTTCTTGATCACTTTCTTCATGGTTCGAAGTTTGGTATTTTTGAATGCCTATAAGACCCCTTCAAAATTTTCAGACTTTCATTGGGTTATATGTAGTCTGAAACACTTTGAATACTTACAAACATCATGAGTTTGCAAAGTTTATTTGACAAACTTAGTCTTGTCATGAACTTCATCTTCACTCCAAGATTCAACGTCGATATTACCCCAAAGTTTATCCTGGAGTTCATCCCTCTATACGATCTTTGTTAGAACAACAGTCACTTGACACATTGTGGCTTCGTCAGCGATGTTGTTACGCACATTTCCAGACCCAATAAGTGGTCGCCAACTGGTGTTTCGAGATCTCCGTAGATCTCGTCCGTAGATCTTGTTGGGAAGGGGTCTTATCCAACGATCTTAGCTGAAGATCGTGGCCCTTGATTCGACTTCTTCCCGCCCCTATATATTTGGTGTCATCGTATAAGAAGTCTTTTCTTCTCTTCCAAAGTTTCAATCTCTCTTTCTTCGCAAGCTCTCCCACCAAAATCAATGGCCCCTAAAACCATCATAGACCGAAGCAAGGGCAAGGGTAAGAAGGTTGCATGTTCTTCATATGAACCCACTGTTTTACTTGCCTTCTCAGGTAATAGATCTAAACGCACGATTTTCGTTACGAAAGAAATCAACCTTATCTATTTTAGACTTGGGTTTCTTGAGAGAGATGAACAGTTTCTCTCTTTTTGAGATCAGACTCATCATAAAGATGATGTATTTTTTTTTTATTTAGGGAAGTTCATCATCATGATTAGTCTCGTTTGCTGAATGAATCTCACATGTCCAATTGTGTTGGCTTATTCTGACGAGGGGCTTCCTTGAGATTTGTTAAACGAAATTTGTTTAAATGATGAACTTTGTCTTTCATTGACTATGTTCATTGAATTGACAAACATCGTCTTCAAATAATAAGTTGTGACCCTTGTTTTCATCAACGAGCTTCGCACCAGCAAGGTTTGTTAAGCAAATGAAGTTAGCCTGGCCAATGAAGTTTGACATTCATTGTAAGACAAGGTTCACAGTCTGACGCTCGTTGTAAGATGAGGTCTACTAATTGAACGAAGTTCGAAGTTCGTCGCTGAAGTGACCTTCGTGTCATTTGGCCATGACTCCTTCTTTGGACTAACTTTTGTAATGACCGTGCAATTTGATACTAGTTAAAATAAGTTTCTGATATTTTAACATATTTAATTATTATTATTTTTAAAGAATATTTGTATTTTTCTCGATTTTCTAGAATTTTCCACGATTTAAAAACCTAATTTTATGATTATTTAATGATTTTGATAATTATAAATTGATTAGTCATAGTGAAAACTTTTAAATTAATATTGTTGTATTATTGTTAATTTTATTATTGTTATTGTTTATTTTTATAAGAATTTTCCCTAATTATTCCAATTTTTCCCCTATTTATTTCTCTTATTTACTAATTATTCCTTAACCCTAACCCTATAAATACTCATGTATACAGCTCCCTCTCCCTTCCTCATTTCTCGAACACGCTGGACACCCCCCTCTCTCTTTTTCTCTCCCTCAAAACCACACCATTCATCTCCTTCAACCCTAAGCTCCACCGATCGCTCCTCCCTTCACCACCCGACAAACCGCCTAGCACTCAGTCCACGATCTGTCGCTCCCCTCCACGCTCGGGCAGTCTAGTGCCCCGAGACGCCCAAACAAACTGCCGTCACCCTCAGCCACGATGTCCGCCACCGCCTTTGGCAAAACGAGCGGGGGGGCGGGTGACAACCCCGTTCAGTCTCTGCCTGCCCTCGTGCCTCCTGCCAGTCGGTTGGCCAATCTCCTCCTCCACCCGAGACCCAAGCCCAAGCTCCCTTATAGCCACCAGAACCGCTCGTCAACCTCAGCTATGAGGCCCCGCCAGCCTGGGCTGCCGATGCTGGACAACCCGCCAGTCCGGCCTCTACGTTCCTCCGCAGCTGTCGGGCCCATCTCCTCGCTGCCACCGCGAACGCCACGCCCAGCCTTGCAGCCACCAGCTTTCGCGCCGCATGTCGCCGCCTCCGTCGGAAATCACCTTTCTTGCCCATGCCGCCTTCCCGACAGCCGCTGGTCTCCACCTCATCCGCCCGCTCGCCATCCTAACCCACCACCTCGTCTGTCAGCAGGCGCCCGTCGTCTCCACCTTGCCGGCAGATGCCGTGGCCAGATAACAGCATGCCTTCGCCGCCTGCGAGTTCTCCACATGCGCACCCAACACCATTGCACCTCCATCAGCGTCACGGCTGACCCCCCCTAACGACAGCCACGTCGTCGTCAAATCGACGAACGCTGACGATCTCGCTGTTCAACTCTAGCGCCTCCCCAAACGATGTCCAACCCGACGGCCGACCCGAGCTCGCCTCTGCCTGATCGCCGCCGTCAGCCCCGACCCGCTATCCCTCGCCAGAGTTCTTCCGACATCACGCTCCACCGTGTCCGATCCGACCCGTGCCGTCGACGTCGACTTATTCGACGAACCGAGGCAAGATCTCACTGCTTGACTAGTAACTATTTTATAATTACTATTGCTAATTATCTTAGTTAGATATTTATTATGATTAATATCATTATTGTGGTTAATATGCATTTTTGAATATTTGTGTGGAATGATGATGTGTATCACTAGTTTATGTCTGAAAGTTAACAAGCACGAAATGATAAACATATGTGTTGTAAATAGATTTTATGAGACGTTTATAATTTTGTATATTTATATCTAAGTATTTACGGACATGAAATGATATGTTAGGTGTTAAAATTAGAATTTATGATATATTTTCAAAAAATAAAATAAAGTAAAGGTAATTTATAAAATAGGGAAAATTTTACTATTCATACAGAAAAGAATTAACATACATATATAGTACATAAATATTTTATTTTAAATTAGTTATTATGAGAAATAGTTTTAAAGAATAATTTTTGAAAAAAAATATTTATTATTTATGATGGTATGACTGATCATCGTGGAGTATGACATTTCGTGTGCAAAACGACGTCGGTTTACGGTTTTCTTTTTCTGCATTATTATGTTAGAGATTACTTAATTACATATAGCTTGCATAAGAAGTTTGGACACCTCAGTAGTAAGTTATTAATGAAGTCTATTTACGTGTGTTTTTATGCTGTGTAGACTCTGTTCATGCATTTTGTATTTCGTTCGCAGCTCATGCCTTATGAACTTGCTTAATCATGTTCGACATGTCATGTTATCATTTGTATATGATTAGTTTTATTTATTGCCTCTTGTAGTAACTGAGAACCTTAGTAGTTCATGACTTAGTGGCCTTGTGTGTCATGAATAGACCTAGTGACATGTGTGGGTGTGTTGACTGAGTTTAGGTGGTGAACCCGAGTTTCAATGAGGATTATGGTTGACTTAGAAAAACAAGAAGAGTTGGGATGGGGAAGTTAATGTTCATGTGATCGGATATAGCTGTTGATGTATCTTCAAGGCTCGTCCCATGATCCAGTGTAGCTTGGGGTTAGTTTGTTGGGTCAAAGTGAAGCTAGTGTAGTCACTTTGGTCCGTGAATTTGATATTCACCCGAGTTTAGCTTGAGTTCGAACCAGGTTAAAATCGGATTGCGTGTAGCTCTCTGACCGATCCAGTATAGCGGTGTATTGGGTGCACGTAGGGGATTTGTGAACAGTCAACTATCTGATGATAGGAACGTTGACTCTGTGTGAGATGTGGACCAATGAGTTTTAAGATAATTAGTATTTGACCCGGTTACTGTATGTATTTGGATGTATGTTATCATGTTTAGTATAGGATTACTTTTTGACTTAGTAGATTTCCAGTTGCATGCATCATTGTCTTTTCTATTAGTATTATTATTGTCATAGCATGGATCATTAGACCATTTTAATTGTTCATGTGAGATCTTGTCGTGTGCCATGCACACTAACGTACATCTATTTTCTCGGGTGTGTGTCAGACTTAAGGGACGAGCAAGTTTAGTTCAATGATACAGCAGAACCGGTGTATGCCCAGCCGGAGTGTCCTTCCGTTAGAGTGGAAGAACAAACTGAAGTCTAGACGTGGTTTCTTTTCTGTAGTAGCTGATGAACATTAGAACTCTTTTATAGTATTTTCCTTAGTTTGATGATGGATTTAGTTATTTTGTCGTTATTTTCTTTTATTATAGACTATGTATTTTATTCCTAGTTGAACCGTTTTTTTTTGTAATAAGGGTATGTTTGACCCATATTTTTATGTCTGGGATGATTTACCATGGATGATATGTTTATTTCTTATTATAGATTGTATTTATATTCTTGCTATTGTGATCGGGGACCTGTGATTGAGATTTATGTATTTGACGCTTAGCGTATTAGATTGAGAAGAACATAAAAGCAAAAAAATAATAGTGTATATTTCTTCTTAATCTAATACGTCGCGGCCTTGTTCACATTCCGATTCCCAGGTATTTTGGGAAGCGGGGTGACAATGTTGTTTGTCCTTTGTGCAGTTGTATACCCCTCTATTCCAATTCCCCAGCGTGGTGATTTCAGAGCGGATGGTACTCACGTGGTGGCAGATCATTCATATTATCCTACCCTTAAGAGTATTTCTTTGTTCAGAGAACGAGAGCAAGAAGAAGTGGATCTTCTTTCTGAACCTTCGATTTCCACATTTAGGTGTATGATCACGGATGCTCCTTTAGAATTTGTTAATCATGAACACATCGTTAAGCATGTTCTCTTGTTTGGAGACTCTTCACAGGATCCAAATTTATTGGATATTAGGACTTATGAATGGCTTAGGACTGTGAATGGATGAAACATGTTCTTACCTCGAATGGAGCGTGACGTTTCTCTTACTACCCTAAAGATTGTTTTAGCCCCAAGGAAGATGGATTGGTACTTAACCTCAACACAAGATGGCGTTACATGATGTTACTTTTCTCAGAGCGGTGCCAAGATAGATAGTGGTAGTCGTTATATTACCGGATTACACCTAGGGATTTTCAAAAGGAACTTCCTGTTGGTGAGACTGTTGAGGAGGCTAATACTTTCAGCCGTGCATTCTTTAGACTAAAGGGGCAATTCTCTGCTAAAGAGTTTAGAACCCCCGAGTGGTCTTATTGGAGTCCTTTGCAATGGTGGACTCGTGCACCGAATACATCTTGCAGAAGAATCAGGAAGACCTGCAAAGGTTTGGTCTTTATGCACCTATCAGGGCAACATAGTTCGGATTAAGCAATAACTCCCACCAAATTTTTTTTTATATTTTAGAGTTAAATAACCCTACAACCCGTACTCTCTTTAATCCCGACGGGGAAATAGGAATTGCTCTTCATGATATGGAGGAAGTCTCTGGGTTGCCATATGGGAAATATACATATGAGGAATACATTCGAAGCCACTGGGAGTTAATTGATCTAGAAAAAGAACACCCTCAAGTGGTTGAGACCTTTTGGGAGGTAGTGTACCATTATCACATTTGCATGAATGTGAAAGGACGACTTAATAAGAGAGATGAAAAGCTCCTCAGTTATAACATTTGGGCGCATTACCTCTTCAAGAATCTGAAACACAAGAAGGATCCAGTAGTGCCATTGAGTCCTTGTAAGGCAGGTGAATTATCTTGACGGCTACTCGCCTATCCACCCTTGCATCACGTACTAGAATTGGATGAACAAAGTTACCCTGTAGGTACCACATTTGAGAGTTATTTTTTTCAATATGGAGAGCCAATTTCTTTCAAGGCTTTGCTGGCGGGATATCTCATGTTATGGCTTCAACAAGTTGTTGTTGCTTATGGAAACTTTCACATGTTGTCAATGGAAGTAGTTTTCCCAGCCGTATGTTTGACGTATGACCGTTCCTATGCCCTCCTTCCTACCATGATTGCTCGCATTCATTATGGATTGCAGAGTTTATGTATATCAATTTTGTCGTGGCAATGAGAATCCAAATGTAGGGTTACCCTACACTTATTTCATGGCGTGGGTCGTCATGCTGCCCATCCCTTATGAGCATGCCTTCTGCTCATATAGAGGGCCAAGTTACTCCTTTTATTCAGAGATTAGAGAACTCAGATTGGGAGAAACACTATATGGCCTTGGTGAGATGCATTCTCCAAGACCATAAGAAATGGAAATTCAACCGGTGTTTTCCTCATTTTCCCAGGACCAGCTATGGATAGGCCGTCTGTCAGGGCTACACTACCTTATCACTCGGTTGCTTTACATGGCTCATGAACATTCGTCCTAGGTATTATATTTTTCATGTTGGCCCGGTGTGTGTGTTAGAGCCCTACTTGCCTTGCCGCTTTGCTCGCTAATTTGGCTACGCTCAGTTGTACATCGGCAACCCCAACACTCAACTAAAATCTGAGGGTTGTAGCCTGACTATCAGAGCTAGAGCTTAGTATTGGACTATTATCGGAAGTACGTGTGCTTGTTTCTCACTCCCGCAATAGAATCCTCAGCCTCGGACAACACTTGCTTATTGCAAGTGGCATTGCTTGGCGAATGTAGCGATTCCAAACTTCAACGTCAACTCTTCGGGACTACTACTCATTCACCGTCGGTACAGATCCGGGAATGCTTCTAAACAAAGTCGTATACCGAAACTCAAAGAGTTCTTGTATGTTGAGGAAAATGCTAAGGTGGAAGAATCTCGCCTTTCCAATCCTCATGAAACTCAGAAAGAGATAGACACGGCTTTGAAGGAGGATATGCTTCATAGATCTCCTCACATTGATGAGTACAGGAGCCATATGCCTGCTGCTTCCGATATGGGAGATGCTCTTAGAGATGGAGCAAATTTTTACGGATTTGAGGATTTTGCTCCCACTGATGAACCTCATGAGCCTCCTCAACATGATGCTTCTGAGAATTTTCCTCCGCCTATTGAGTCCACTGCAGAAGGCTCTCATCAGCAATCCCAGGCTCTTGAAGAACCACGTCCCGACACAGGGATCACTGGTATGCCAGCTTTGACTTATCTTAATTTTGATTTACTTTCCTCTGATACTTCTTATACAGAATGAACTGCATAAGTTGAGGCCCCGAGATAAGTGGGGGAAAAGTCTAAAGAGCTCGGATTAATGTGCAAGTCTAAACACCTCGCTAAGAAACAAAAGTGAAACATTTCTCTGACCGAGACCCCTTCGACAGAGTCAATCAAAGTTGAAACAGAATCAGAATCTAAGGATGAAGCTCCTTTAGCCCGACTTCATATCGAATTGTGTCCGGTGTCAAGCACCAACGTTGAAGACGCTCCCGTTGATCCTGGTAAGATAAACTTACATCCATTTACCTTTCTGGATTTTAAGGTATTAACAACTTTGCTCATTGTATTTAGTTATTTCCACAAATGCCGCTTCCCCTATTAATGTGGGTATTAAGGCAGAACTAGCTCCTAGTGACTCTACTAAAAGCGGGATGTCTCCCAGATCAGTTGTGCAAATGGGCATGGCTGATAATCCGACTGTTGATCCTGATGTAGCTAAGGGGGGTTATTCATTGGTGTAATTTGGGACAAATTGGGTTAATTGTCCCAATAGAGTAATTTTACCCATTGGGATAATTTAAGTGGGATAAAGTGGGGTAAAATGGGGTAATGGGATAAATTGAGTGACACAATTATTATGATAAAATCTCAATTATTACAAATAAAACACCATTAATACAACACCCATAGTGTAATTATGACTGCATAACGCAAACAGTGAAATTTTTATGACCGAAGAACAAGCTTTAATCAACATATTTGATGAATGTTTGAAATGATTAGCAATGAGCAAACTACATATATCAACAGCAATAGAAAAAGCCCTATTTGCATACTAATACCCCAAAGCTTCAGCCTTTTTCAATTGTCAATTTGGAACTCAAGCCCTAACTTCGTTTCCCCAAATCTCCAAAATCTGAAATTTTAAGAAATTTTGTAGAAATTGTAGCACGTTGTGGTATCAAATTAGCAAAACTGAACTTTGGGGGTATCTCATCGCCACCCCCGACCCACTCCCTCCGATCAACCCCTCTCCTCCTCTGCTCCCCTCGTATCTTCTCCGTAATCTCCTCCTCCTCACACCGTCTCAACAAAGTATCCGACCACCGCTCCCTGGGCCTCGACATCACTGTCTTCTAGGGTCGGATTCAGGAGGGATTGAAGTCGTGAGAGGTGGAATTTGACGGAGTAGTCAGTAGTTAGGGCTTCGAAGGGGAAAAGCTCGTCGGCCGTTAGGTGGGACCCATATCGCTCGAGGAAGAGGGAGGTTAGGGCTTCGAAGGGGAAAAGCTCGTCGGCCGTTAGGTGGGACCCATATCGCTCGAGGAAGAGGGAGGTGTCGCGGCAAAGGAGATCGAGGAGGAGGTCCTCGAGAAATTACCCCAATCTTGTTCCATCTTGTTCCAGCGGAAAAAATTGGGTAATTTTGAGGAGGGGATCTGAGCTGCGTTTATATAGTAGGGGTAATTTTTGGGGAAGTGGTGTATTTGTCCCACAATAACCCAAACAAACCAATAACACCATAAAGTTGACTCCAGTGCCAATTACACCAATGAATAACACCAAAAAGTGGTGTTCCAAAAATTATCCCATTATCTCAATATTTACACCAATGAATAACCCCCCCCCCCCCCCGCCCCGCCCACAATAGAACTTGCTTTGACTACTATATCTGAAGCCAAAGTTACTATGAGCACAAGTGTTGTGTCTACCAGTTCTATTGTCGTAACTAAAGTTCACATCGCATCAAGTACTATAACCGCTACTGCTCCTGTCACTACTGCGATTGCTTCTACGACTATTGCTACCCCTGCTGTGTGCACTGCGCCAACAGTTTTCACAGAAACTACGGCTTCTTCTGTAGCTCATCTTGAAATGATGTCCTCTGGTAGCACACATTCTTCTCTTATCGTCTTAGTGAGATATTTTGCCGTATCCAAAATATTGTAAAACTTCCTCAGCATTTTGAGGGAATCTCCTGCTCAAGTCTTGGATCGTGGAGGGGACTTTGCAGAAGTTAAAGAGGTGCTGGTGCCTTTCCTCAACTTAATGCAAAGTATGACCTCTGACTTTGCAGTGCTATCCTACTAGTTGTATCTGACTAATGTTGAGGACCTTTTCAGGCAATGACAAAATCATCGATCTCAATCTCTTTACCCTCTGTCTAAAGAACGAGCTATTAGAACTATACGACAAAGGGATGACTCTTTATTCAAACTTTACTGTCAGTTGTTTGAGACCAAGCAATAGGTTAAGGAGCTTAGAGAGATCAAAGAGAATTTATCCCGTGAGGGTAAAAAGGTCACAGACGTTGAACTTCAAAAACAACGTCAGGTTGAGCACTTTAAAGCTCAACTTGCAGCTCTTCAGACTAAGTTGGTAGAAGCTGAGGTAGAGTTGACGGGCATGGTGGATATGATGCAGACATTGATGACTAAACAGACGCAACATCAATCCTTGCTCCAAGTAGAACTTGATAAAATGGAACAAGTAGAAAAGGTTGTTAATGATGTGAGTGTGTATTCTAATGCGGAGCTACGCCGACATGCTTTGGCTGAAGTTGAGGCAGAACATCAGGAATCTTTAGCCAAGCTCGCTGTAGAGATTCGCCGAACCACTGGGTTTATTTAGCCTCCAGATTTTTGTAGTTTTTTTAATAATAATAGTAGAACTTTTGCTTTCTTTATCCACTAGCTCCACTTTACGTCTCAAAACGCATGACTCTTCTGCATTAGTCTGATATTGAAGTTCATAAACTTCATTGCCTTAAGATTTAAGACTTGAAGTACAAATCTTATCACTTTGATACGAGGTTGAATGCAAACTTCATCTTGCATTTCAAATCTTACATTTTCAATTGAGGTTCGACCTTATGAACTTCGTTAGTCTGAAGTTATGAAGCGAGGTTCGAACTCCTTTCAATTGAGTCTCAGAATTTGAACTCAACTAGATAAGTGACCTTCGTTATATCAGACGAGGTTCGAATTAATCTCAATTGAGTCATAATATTTGAGCTTAATTAGAGGAGTGACCTTCGTCGCATTGAGCTTCGAAGACAAGGTTCAAGTTAGCTTTAATTGAGGCTCTAAGTTTGATCTCAATTAGGTAAATGATCTTTGTCATAATAAGCTTTAAAGACGATGTTCAAACTAATTTTGACTAAGTCTCGACATTCGAGTTTAATTGAAATAGCGACCTTCGTCACTTTTGACTTTGGGACGAAAGTAATCTCGTTGAATGACATTAATCTAATTTTAATAGACATCAAACTATTGATCAACATGGAACCATCGCTTCGTTTTGTCAGCATTAAGTATTTGGTACTTAATGCGTCGCTTCGAGCCATGTTTTCGTCGGTATTAATTACGAACGCAATTAATTATGTTGCTTCATTTCCAACACCCTTTGGCAATTTGGTGCTCAGGGATTCGTGTAACGGATCTTGGACGCTTGGTTGACTTCTTTGCCTATAAATAGGAAATCGCTTTTCAAGAAGATCCATCTTCTTCTTCTTTGACCCTTGTTTCAAATTGACTCAGAGGAGTCTCTGTCTTTTAATGTTCCCATCTTTTTCTCCTGCAATGTTTCAAGCTTTCTTGTCTTTGATGGTCGTCGTCAGTGAGGAAGACAAAACTTATGATGTCACTACTTCAGGTAATATTTTTGGTCCTTGATCTGATGGTTGCTCTTGCTGTTTGAAAGTTTGATGAGGTTCAGTTATTTAACAGACCTCAAGTTCTCATTTTATGCAATTTTGACCGATTGATCTTTGTAGTGGCTTGCTCGTTTGGGGATTTCTTAATCTTTTAGAACAGAAGTCAGTATATACTTCAACAACTTGTTGGACTTTTGAATGTAACCCTGAAGAGATATCCCAAGTTCAAGCATGTTTATTTTTTTGACATGCCATGCACGCCCAAGCATGCAATCCTTCATCTGGACTTTGGTCTATGTGGCATCTTGGCGGATTTAGTAAAGTGCTTCTTTTTATAAGAGTCAGCAATAATGTTAGAGTTGTTTCCTCACTCTGTAACTCATCCATATTCTACGGAGATGGGGAAAGTGTTGATCCTATGCTCAGAGGTTGTGGTGTTTCTATTAGCACTCAGCTTACCCAAGTAGATAGGCGTGTGTTACAAGCACCAAAGTTAAAAGTTAGGCATAGGGAAGACTTTATGCCAAGGAACAAAAGATGGAACTTCAACAACAAGAACCGAAGTTCAACACTATTGTAAAAGACTTAATAAGTTACATAAGAAGGCCTTGTCTAAGGTCGTTGAAAGAACTTATAATCGAACCTCACAATGTAGTTCGGAGATCGTTGAAAGAACTTGCAGCCGAACCTCGTAGTGTACTTCGAAGGTCATTGAAAGAACTTGTAACCGAACCTCATAGTGTAGTTCGCCTTTCTGTATTTGTAATTTTAGCTATTATATGAATAAAATTGAATGTTTTATCCATATATTGTTCCATTCTTTTGTGCAATTGAAAATTTTCAACTTAGGATTTTTAGTAAATCTTCAACTATCAACGGACTTGAGTTGTCTTTATTAACTATCGTTTGAGTTGGACTAGCCATACTTTTCCCCTCAGTATGATGAGTTGTCAAAGAGTTTCTCTTAGACTTAAGTGCTAAGATTTCTCTTCTATCCTTAGCCCTTTTTAGACTTTACATCAGATGTATGATAACAAAGTTTAAGTTATGATTAAGTGTTAAGAACGAAGCTCAACACATAACAAGTTCATTAGGAAAACGAATGTCATTTATGAAAATGATGACGTTGGGATGATTAAGTCATTTAATAAAGACAAAGGCACCTCACTTAGTAGGTCAAGTTGGAAAACGAATGTCATTTGGGTTAATGATGATGTTAGGAAAATCATATCGTTCGATGACTTAGGAGTATGACGACAATGATGGAAACAAAGGTACATCACTTGGTAGGCTAATGTTGGAAAACGAATGTTATTTGGGTTAATGACGATGTTAGAAAGTCATGTCGTTCAGTAATTTAAAAGTATGACAACGATGATGAAAGCAAAGGCACATCACTTGGTAGGCTAATGTTAGAAAACAAACGTCATTTGGGTTAATGACGACGTTAGGAAGATCATGTCGTTCAGTGACTTAGGAGTATGACGATAATAATAGAAACAAAGGCACATCACATGGTAGGCCTATGTTTGGAAAACGAACGTCATTTAGGATAATGACGACGTTAGGAAGATCAAACATGGTAATACATCATATAGTAAGTTACTATTGGAAAGATATTTATGAACAGAAGTTAAACATTGACTATCAGAGATAATCATTAATATGATAGTTTTATGGTCCCACTATCCTATTGAAGAGGGTTAGCAAGGGAAATTTGGAGGGGATGAAGTAAGAAAATCATTACCTCTATTTGCTTCTTCCCTTGCCATGAGATGTATTTGACCAAGGGGCCTATGGGTAATATTTCTTCAGAAATTTACCATTGATAGGCATTATGAGTTTGTCGCCATCTTGAGTGACGAGACGATATGCTCCGTTTGAGTAGATAATTTCTGCCACAAATGGTCCCTCCTATTTTGGTTTAAACTTTCCTTTCTTTTTGGAGTTCAGAATCATTGGACGTCAGACGGGGAGAACCAAGTCACATTCCTTGAATGTGCGATATCTAACCTTTTTATCAAATGTTCTAGAAATCTAAGCTTGATAAAATTTGATGTGTTGTTGAGCTTATAGTCGCTTTTCATCTAGCAACTCAAGTTCTTCGAGACGTCGGTGATGATTTTCTTCCGTTTTCATGCCAGTTACAAGTGCTATCTACAGAGACGGAATTTGGATTTTCAATGGTAATACAGCTTTACATCCATATACCAAAGAGTATAGTGTCGTACCTGTCGGCGTACAAACGGTTGTGCGATAAGCCCACAAGCTTTGACCTAACTTCTCATTCCAGTCTCTTTTGTTCATCGAGACCACTTTAGTGAGAATTCTGACGATGGTCTTGTTAAAACCTTCAGCTTTCCCGTTAGCAGCAGGGTTATAAGTGTTGAGGCCAAATTTCTGATCATGAATTTATCACAGAATCGAGTGAAGGCTTGGCTAACGAACTGGGGCCTATTGTCATTGATGATACATCCCGGGACACCATATATGTATACGATGTAGTGTTTTAAGAAATTAACAACATCACTCGCCTTTACTTCTCTCAACGGGATTGCTTCAGCCCATTAGAGAAATAATCAGTTATCGGCAAAATAAAGTGATGTCCCTTGGAAGAGGATAGAGTTATTGGGCCAACAATGTTCATACCCCACGTCTCAAATGGCCATGAAGTGGCTGACAGGTAAAGATGCTCGGGTGGCTGATGCATGTAATTAGCATGTATTTGGCAGACGTGGCATCGTTTGACATAAGCAATAACGTCTTGTACCATGTTAGGTCAATAATAACCCAATCTGCGTAGTCGGTCCCACAATTTAGGGCCGGGCTGATGAGCTCCACAGATGCCATCATGAACTTCCTTCATAACTTCTTTTGCTTCTCTACTTGACAAACAACGAAGCAATAGTCCGTCATACGACATTCGGTACAAAGTCTAGGATTGGAAATCATAGTAGAATCTATGTGCTCGTCTATGAATAGATTCTCTTTCTTTGATGTCTTTGGGCAATAAGCCGTATAAGACATAATCAATGATCAAAAATCACCAATCTTTAGGTTCGAGCATTGTGGGCTCATCTTCAACTGCGTTGATCTACAATGCATACTTCGACTTGAATAATTATCTGCTTGTTACTGTGATTTGCCAGGTAGCTCCTTCAAGTAGAGCCAATGTGGTCGCAAGTGACGCTAATATCAACGTAGGTATTCTTGAGACGGGGTACATAGTCAATATAGAAGCATTCAAAGGAATCAGCCAATGCAATGGCTGCGGTATGATAGGGAATGAGATCCTCATTCCTAACTTCATATTCACCCTTCATCTGATTAACAATGAGATGTGAATCGCCATATGCTTCTAGGTACTTCACCCCAGCTGTTTGGCTATATCAAGGCCGACCAACAAAGCATTGTATTCGACTATATTATTAGAACACATCTCTGTTAAAGAAAAAGCTCATGGTAACACATGAATTTATGGGGAAATAAAGACTACCCCCACTCCGGCAATAACTTGACTAGTAGGGCTTGCTCTCGCTACGTCATCAAAGTATAATTGTCATACCTCCTCTTTAGAAACAACATTAGCTTCATATGTCTCATCCGAGCATGTCTTGGTATAATTCGACCTTCCCTTTCAATGGATGGTTGGCCATAAGATCACAAATAGATTAACATTTCACTGCCTTTTGAGGTTTAAAGTGAATATCATATTGGGAGAGTAATAATGCCCATCTAGCGAGTCGTCAATTCAATGCACTGGGTTGTGTCATAAATACCCAAATAGGATTGATCTGGGAAATGACATGTATGGTTTGTCCAGCCAAATAATATCACATCTTTTGGACTGTGAAAACCAAAGCCAAGCATTCTTTCTCAATAGGAGGATAATGAGGTTCAGCATTCGATAAAGTCCTACTAAGATAGTAGATGGCTTGTTCATGGCCATTTTCATCATATTGCGCTAAGAGTCCTACCAAGGCATGATCTGTAGCCCGGATGTATATCAAGAAGGGTTTACCTGACTTTGGCGCGATCAACACAGGCAGATTGGAGAGATATTGCTTAATCTCTTCGAATGCTTTCTAACTAGCTTCATCCCATATAAAGGATACCCCTTTCTTCATTAATTTTGAGAATGGTTGTCATTTGCTTTATAGGTTGGAAATGAACCTGCGGATGTATGTCAATCGTCCTTGTAAACCCCGAAGCTCCTTGAGATTTCTAGGAGGTAGCAGCTCTCAGATGGCTTTGACTTTGTCTGGGTCAAGGAGAATTTTGTTAGCTGTGACCACGAACCCAAGAAATTTACTACTAGTCATTCCTAAAAATAACTTGGTTGGGTTCATCTTCAGTTGATGTACCCGCATGAGGTCGAACATTGTTTTCAAGTCATATAAATGGTTTTCCTTGTCATGAATTTTAACAACCAGGTCATCCACATAACATTCTACAATCTGCCATAGATGTTTTTGAAAAATAGAGGTCATGACACGTTGATATGTAGCACCAGCATTCTTCAATCCAAAGGGCATTACTGTATAACAGTATATCCCTAAAGGTGTTCGAAAGGATGTGTGTTTTTCATCATCAGGATACATCTTGATTTGATTATACCCTGAGAATCCATCCATAAAAGACATCCTTTCAAACCCGCACATATTGTCAATAATGATGTTCGTGATGGGTAAAGGAAAATCGTCTTTAGGACAAGCCGAGATCAAGTCTCGGAAGTCAATACACGCTCGAATCTTACCGTTCTTGTTCAGAATAGGGATAATGTTGGCTACCCAGTCAAGGTGTTGTTCCTCGCAGATAAATCTTAACTCAATGAGCTTCTTAACTTCAGCTTCAATTGCCTCTATAATTTAGGGCCGAAATCGCCTTTGCTATTGTTTAACAGGCTTGATGTCTGGTTTGATATTTAAGCAATGCATAGTCACTTGAGGATCGAGACCAGACATGTCTTTATAGTTCCAAGCAAAGACATCAATATACTCTTGCACTAGAGTAATGAGGTCTTCTTTTTCTTCAGGCGACAAGCTGTCACTTATGAATATGGGTTTTGGGTTATCCTCGTCTCCCATGTTCACTTGGATCATTTTGTCATCTGTAGGGGGTTCGCATTGTTTGAAGTGGTGTTCCCACTATATACCAAGCTGCCGGCTTAGCAGATCATCAAGCAGAGGTAAATGGTCATCTTTTTTATTCTCTACCGGATATGTCGAGGTCATGTTGGTTATGAGTGCCTTGAACACAGCTCATGTACTGGTGTCAGACTCCCAGTAAATAGATCCAGAAGATGAGCTACAAGGATCATCATCCGACTCTCCATTGCTCCAAAACACAACGTGAACGGCGGGGATTCATAACCTAACCCTCTACGAGTTTTATGATAGTAATCCTCCGACTTTCCGTCCGGGACATAAGCGGACCGAATTGGCCTCCGGATCCCTTTACTAAAATTTAAGCCTTCTTTATGGATGAAGTTATATCTAATTTTCTTCATAAGCTTTCGGGATGTTGGTGTGAAATACGAGAATTGAGGATCTTTCTCCTCCTCCTCGGATTCTTCCAAAAGCGTTTGCAATGGGCCATCACTCTTCCTAAAGATGATGTATTTTTGGCCATTAACCGTGGCCGGCACTACAAAGATTGTTTGCAAAGATTCGATTCGCTGTCGATTTGTCACAAAAGATGATTGAATCGGCATATATAAATTTGTTTCAACATATAACTGTGGTAGAGGATCTGCCAATATGTTGGCGCTTGTATCTGGCATGTCAGAATTAAATTCAACACATGATAAGTAAGCTAAATCATCATCATTATTAAAGATAACTTTATTGTCCTTGTAGACAAGATCATTTACATCCAGATTTTTAAGACCAATTATGACGGGTTCTAGATTATTAAAAAAATAAGACCCTGATCATACTTAGACTCGGTATCGGCTTTATTACCACTATCTAGTTCTTCAACCAGTAGTACTTCAAATGGCTCACCATCAAGGTAGTGGATGGAATCTGTGAAATAATTCTCTACTCTTTTGAATAGTTGCTTTTCTGTGACCACTATTTTGACTTTACCACTCTCATCTACATATTTCATGCATTGATATAGAGTCAATGGAACAATCAGATTATTATAGATCCATGGTCGACCCAATAACAAATTGTAAGATGTCTCTGCATCGATGACGTAGCAGATGACATCTATCTTTAAGTCACCTATTTGGCATTTGAGTTTGATTTTGCTAATGGGACGAGTGTTAGAGGCATTAAAGCCATAAATAGTGGTCCCCGTCATTGATAAACGATGCAGCGAAACTCTGAGGTGGTGAATGAGCCTCAATGGTATGATGCTCAAAGAAGAACCAGAATCAACCTGAATTCTGTCTACCCGAATAGAACCATATACCCTGTGAAGTACAATGGTCTATTGTGTTTTGGGTTTCTCACGTGCATATCTTCTTGAGAAAAGGTGATGCACGACATTCTTTCTTGAAAGACTTGATAACACTGAGAACAAGCTTCTTCCAGCGTTGCTTCGGCTGGGTTTGGTGGAAAGTGGGTGAGAAAGTCTCGTTATCCGCCAATGCTTCATGAAGAGCTTCCCTTATTGATCGGGATAAACGCAGAAGCTCAAACAATGTAATCATTGCTGGGATGTTGGCTAGCTGAGCCAGTACATCAAACCGAAAAGGATCTTTCGAGCTGTCTGGTGCATCCTTCCTGAGTTCTTTGCTATAACGAAGTTCCTTCACTTTGGCATCACTGAGAATCGTTTGTGTTTGCCCCGCCACTTCTTTCCCTGGTTTGGGTGGTGCAACTGTTATTTTAGGGTATTTCTTCAAATACTCCTTTCCTCCGCATGTTCCTGATATATATACAGGTTGTGTGGTGAATACTGGCTGCTCCTCTTCAGAACTGCTAAGCAACGTAGTTTCAACTCCCTCATCTGGGATGGCTGAAACAGTGTTGCAAGATCTTTGTTTGACTTTAGGCTTCTTCGAGTTCACCGATGTCTATTGCTCGTCCACTAGTAAGTTAGGATGAACCCACATGACTTCACCTTTAGAGGTGGTGTAGGGGACTATTCCCTTCTTTTTCTTCTGATGAGGGTCAAGGTTTACGACCCTCGTCTCTGCTTGGGAAATTGGTTTCACGCTATCTTGGACTTGCACCTGGGCAAAATCTCCAAACTGTAGCGCGACCATATTTGCAGATACCTTCTTTTGCTTGGATTGAAGGGTCATCACACCTGCATCTAACAAAGCCTGGATTTTATCCTTCAGGATGTAACATGTCTTGGTTGGATGATGCACCATCCTATGGTACATGCAATAGTTAGGATCATCAATCCTTGACACTTCTTCGCTCCGTTTCACCTCCGGAAATTTGATCTTCTTCATTTTGATTAAAGATGTGAGGATGGAAACCACATGTTCATCTTTGAAATCGTACTTTTTCTAAAAACGATTGTCAGAAGTATTTCCTTTCTATTTTGCAGAAGATTTAAGGGATGAGGCTGTCTCAATAGCTAGAGTATCCTTCCCTTTTGATTGCTTCTAGGAGTTATAGTTACCTTTACCCCCTCCCTTCTTAGGTTGGGAATCCTGAGCTTCTTCAGCATTCATCCTCTTGAGCATATTCCCTACCTGCTCTCCTTACCAAACTAAATCTTTTCATGAACGGGCTTCAACAACGTCCATCTTAGACAAGATATTGATAGAAAAATTATTGCAGCACATCTCCAAAAGAGTAGCTTCGAAAACCTGATCACGCGAATGCAATGATCGATTTCTGAATCTCTTGACAAAGTCACTAACAGACTCTGTCTTTTTCTATTTCTCGGCCAATAGCGTGGCTATGGACACTACAGTGTCATCATCGTAGAATCGAGCTAGGAAAAGCTTCTCCAAATCCCTCCAACTTTTGATTGATCCGGGCTCGAGTTTGCGAAACCATTCAAAAGCTACCCCTTTTAGGGTACTGATGAATAGTCAAGTCATAATGGAGTCACTACCCACTATGTGTACAGCTTGTGCCTGGAAATAATAGATGTGTTGGGTAGGAGAACCATTACCATCAAATCGCACTAGATTGAGTGGTTTAAACTTTGGGGGATATGGGACGGTGTCCCACTCGGCTGGATAAAGCCAGGCTACCCCCCAGGTCTTTGAAGTTTCCTTGGAGCTTCAATGCATCAAGTTGCTTCTGGAAATCCTCTAATTTTTGGTCCCGTCTTTCGTACGAGGATTGGACTCAGCTTCAGACAATTCGGAATGAACCCTCATGAAATTTTCCTCTTTGTTGTCTTCGTCATTGTCATCTTGATGCTGACGGTTGTTCTCTTCATCAGCGTGTGAAGGTCGCCTAAACCTTGATCCCGAGGCTTGGGGATAGACTTTCTTTTTCTTTTTTTTCTCCCGAGGAGTTTCTCTATCATTGCTTCCAAGCGTCTGATAGACTTTTGTTGTTGACGAATGGTTGATTATTACTCTTCCATCTGCCTCGTCATGTCTTCTTCACTTCCAGCCATGTGAGCACTTGCTTGTTCACTTTGATCGGTGTTAGAAGGCTGGGAGGTTGCAATAGCTGAGTTCTCAGGCTCTTCCTCAGCCTCATTAATAATGCCCGCTAATCGTCGGTAATCAAATAGGGTCACCACACTAGTATGAGTACGAGTGTGTTGATACACCCCTTGTCCTTCGACAAGTATTTCACCTAACTCTGGAGAGTATTCAGGATTAGAAGATTCAGAAGAATCAGCTAAGGCTTTGCTCTTGCCTTACTGACCATGTTAATCATCACTTCAAGGTGATGATTTTTGGGTGTTTGTTTCTTCGGACGAAAGCGCCTTCTTCTTGATGATGAGATTGTCGACGGCTCAGTCAACCATTCGAATACTAAAGATTTATGTACTGACTCTCCACATGGGCATTAAGAAAGTACTATAGAAATAAGCTCCTCATAGTAGCAATAAGATTGCATCTGATTTATATTATGCTTGCGTGTGAGATAATCCCGAAGGTCACCAACAGGACAACCCCCAGCTGACTCTGTCATCTTAGCCTTACCCGAGTGAGACCCTCTGAATGATAGAGGTTGACGAACTTGGGTAGGCTGACAAACTTCATCATTCATGTGACGAGGTTCGTTGATAGGATGGACTTGGCGAGCCTGCCTTCTTGATTGGTTCTTAATTTGAGGTTCGTTTTCTTGACGAATCTCGGTATGAACCACTTGTTGAGTTTGCTGAACCTCTTTTTGAGGATGAGGTTCGTGTTCTGAGCCTACTCAGGTATGAGGATGAGGTCCGTTATTTTAACGTTCCTCGGTCACTTGACCTTCGTCAAACTTGTTGATCTTAGGCTAGTCAGCTCCCGGTCGATAGTGAGAACCGTCTAGCAAGACCAAAGCTCGAGCCCTACGGAGAGCTTGGTTCTGGCGCTGATGTTGTCGAGCGCATCTCGACAGTGGACCAACAGGAACTTTTGTCTCAGCCAAAGCTAGTCAAGGTTCGTTATCAAAAGCCATAGTTTGGCTAGTAGAAGCCGAAGTTCGGCTAGGTTGCTTGACAACCTATTTCTTAGCCTAACGGCTAGTTGTTGGAGCCTCCTCTTTGAGGGGCATAGACTTTTCCTCAAGGTTAACTCGAATTGAATCATCAGAAGTTACTTGGGCTGAAGTCTCATATGAGACTCGATGGCACTTATGTACCTTCATGGGACTGGATGCTTCAGAGAAAATAAACTCCTTGTACTTGGTCTGGTCAAACTCGATGACCAGGGTCTCAACTTCAGTTCCCACTACAATCTTGTCTGACTGCGCCACCACCATTTCGTCGGAAAGAATGGATTCTCCCACTGTGGTCGTCATCCTCTGTAGGGTCAAAAATTTTAAGTTGATTGATTCTCTTGTTTTAAGAAAACTGGGTTCGATCACTTGGTACGAAAACCCTTACAATTGCTCATACTCTCTCTCGATTACAGATGAAGAGAAGATTAATTCAGCTCCTCCTTGTTTAACATAGGCTCTTGGTAGCGAAAGGATGCTTCTCTCGATGCTTGAATCGAGCTTGCTTCCCGTTGACGATCAGAACAAGATCACTGAAGCTTCTGATGTTCGTTAGACTGCTAGAACCGAGGTTCGAATCCCAAATCTATACGCAGAAGCTCTGATCTATGATGATTCTCGAAGTCAAAATTGCCAAAAAAAAAGTCTTTTTTGTAGCAATACATGGCTATTTATAAGGTTAAAGCACATAACCGACATGCTACGATCATGGGTTGTAACTGCCTCCTCCAAATCAGTGCACGCGGTAATGTGCTCCCGAAGATTAGCCCACATGGATGACTAAATCTTCAGAGCCGTTACAACTAATTCTTATGTGGATGACGAGCCTCATCTTTGATTTAAATGGAGTTTGTCAAACTGGACGAGCCTCGATACGCAGCGAGGTTCGTCTTCTAAGGCTAACTTTGCAGTACATGGAACTCTGTCTTCACTGACGTCGTCTGACGAGCTTCATATTCACTAACGAACTTCATCTTCGATAGCTGAGTCCAACTGCGTAATAAGTCTTGTAACTATACTTTTGTCGAACCTCGTCTTCATTGACGAGCTTCGAGTCTGACAACCAGCTTTGTAGAGTCTCGTTTTCAGACAATAAACTGCGAACCTCACTTTTCACTAACAAGCTTCGCTTTTTGATGTTAGGCTTTGCTACATGGCGCCCCTTGTTCATGAAGTGGGTTTTGATCGACGAGCCTCATCGTGGATTGAGACGAGGTTCGTCTTCTTTATCACTTTCTTCATGGTTCAAAGTTTGGCATTTTTGAATGCCTACAATTAGTAGTCGACTATACTGTATATTAGTCGACTACTTTGTAATCAAACATATTCTGTAGAACAAACTGAACATTAGTAGTCGACTACTAAGCAAAAATGTGCACACACCCGTGTACATACAACACTTAGCAATCGTCACGTGTTTATCATGCTTTAATACAGTACAAAGAAAGTCATAATAAAACAAAAGAATCAACTTAATGATTATTTAAACCCTTAATTCAACTAATTAGGTTTAATCTTCTCATTAATCAAGAAATTTACATAACCCTAGTTATCAATTAAACTAGCATGAACATGCTTGCATATTAAACTTGAAACTTATATAATTTCATTTATTCACATTTACAGATCCAAAATACCCAAAACCTAGGGTTTAATCGGACTTAATTAACATGTAAGCTCTTTACATCACAAGGTTAGGGTTTTGAGCATGATTAACACATAGAAGACAAGATACAAATGAAGATCTACACTCCTTTAATGATCATGATCACGTTTCTATTATAAACAGTAAGCAAAATATATAGATCTAACATCGGGTTAAGGTTTTATATCAAACATCCTCTTTTAATTATGTTAAACAATTAGATCTAAGAATCAAAATATCCATATTACCTAATAAACCCAAGATCTACACTATGGGTAAGGTTTGGATGCATGAGATCTTGCCTCAATTACGGTGTTGATCTCTTGAATGTGTGCAACCTCCTTTCCTCAGCTACAACCCTCGGTCTCTCCCTTTGCTCGGTGTCACATCTCAAAATGCCTCGAGGAACTCAAAAATTAGCTCTAGTGTTTAGGGGGGAGGAGGTGGCTGTAAACTCTTGTGAGTTCCCTCGGGAATTAGGGTTTTTACGTGTTTAAAAACTGAAGATCAATTGGGTTTGAAACCAACACGAATCCGACCCGAAAACTGAAACCTGGCATGTCTAGGAATTCCCGATAGTCGACTACTCCTGTTTAGTAGTCGATTACATTGTAATATATAAGATTCTGCCAATTGATTACGGGCTCTTAGTAGTCGACTACACTGTACATTAGTAGACTACTAAGGGTCTGTGCAAGCTCATTCATTCTCATATTCGAGAATATATAGCCAAAATGATCTTAAATCAATTCCTAATGTACTCAAATATCAAAATATGCTATTTAGCATAGTATAACATATTAAATATTATTTATTACATAATATTCAAATTTGTAGGGTTTTACACTATCCTCATTGTGTTGCTGAGATCGGGGAGGAAGAATGGGAAAGAATGAGGCGGTACCTCATTAGGACTTCGAGGGTTAGCCCTCAATATGGATAGAAGCCTGACCTAGCGCACCGCTACCAGCATGCTCACCACCTTGGTGTTAGGGGGATGGTCCTTGGTTCTCGCCTGACTCAGTCGAGGTTGGTCGAGTAGTTCTCGCTTCCTCGGGATGAGGAGTTCTTGCAGGGGGTTCCTAATGCCGGTCTCCACCTAAGTCTTCGGAACTACTTAGTTCAAGGCGCTTTGGTGGAGCAAGAGATATACGGCTGGATGGAGCAGATCCAGACCTTATATCTCAAGCTTACAGGGGAGGTTGCTTCCTTGAGGGCCGGCAAAGTGGTTGACTCAGAACGGGCTGCGGAGTTGTCAGCCCGAAGAGCTTTCGAGGTCGACAAGCTCAGGCAAGAGCTGGATGAGAGCAACAAGAAGGCCAAGAGACTAGATGAGGCACTCTAGGAGATGGACCATGCTATGGTGCAGGTCGACGCTGAGAAGCAGGCAGTGATACATGCAAAGCGTCAGATGGATAAGGAGCATGCAGAACTCATCAAGCTTCAAGGGGAGGTTGTCCATCTACAGGAGTCCTTAGCAGTGGCCCAAAGTCAAAATGCCTACCTAAAGTCTGAGCCTTACCATCAGGAGATCATAGAGGGGTATCACCAGAGCCTAACTAGAAAAACAGAGGTAGGAATAGCCTATAAGGTTGGGTACGAATACCTCTCGGTGCAGCTTTTAGTCGAGATGAGGAACTCGCCTGATCGCTTCCACTATCCTCCCATCATAGCCAAGTGACTGAATGAGTTGGTGGAGGTGGAAGTACTTGGAGGGGGGACCTGACCTTAGCGAGGAAGAGGGAGAGTCAGACGAAGGAGGAGACTGCTCGACTCCTCTGCCAGCTGCTCCCATTGGCTCCTTGCATATGACTCCAGGAGGAGGAGTGTACCTCTCTTAGTCTCATAGGGCTTTCATGTTTCTCGCTTTTGTGTTGTATATATGTACATATGTACCTTGTAGATACCTTATAAATAAATAAAGAGAGATTTTTAAGCTAGAATTAATTTTCTTGTGTTGTGCAATCTCAATTTATATCTTCTAGATGAATTAGCTCTATCATAGACTTGAACTTGACTGCTGACTCAAGGGGACTAGTCCTTTGTTGAGAAGACACGTCTTGAACTCCAGTAGTTGTTTCTGTTATTTTTGTCTTGGGTTGCTTCTAGCTTTGTTCTGATTGAGAGAACAAGTACTGATTATTATGAGTCGGTCGTGTTGTGATGACCCCGAGTGTTGAGGGTCAGGATGACTGGCTCATTTTAGGCCTTTTGTTAGCGAGATGTCCAGGTTTTTCTATCGAAGAAGACCTGCAAGTGGCCCGGAGGTTTGGTGCCTAGGTCTTAATGAGGACGTCTAGGTTTTTTTGGCAAAATAACAATCTGGAGGTTAGGTGCCTAGATCTTAATGAGGATGCGTAGGTTTTTTCGGCAAAATGATAACCGAAGGTTGGGTGTCTAGGTCTTAATGAGGGTACCCAGGTCTTTTCGACAAAATAACAACCTGGAGGTTAGGTGTCTAAGTCTTAATGAGGACGCCTAGGTCTTATCACCCCACTTGGGGTTAAGTCGTAAATGCAGAAGTCGACCGAATGGCAAGTATGCCTTGGGTTTACCCTGCGAAGGCACCAATGGCTTAGGATTCCTGCACAAATTAGGCACTATGAGAGTGCAAAATAAGAGTCAGTTTCAAAAAGGATTTCATTGATAATGAATGAAATTTTTGTACAAAATTATTGAAAGTATATTATGTTGATGACCCCTTATGGCTTGGCTCCGAGGGTCGGCTATCCTAGTGTGATCGAGGACGAGGCAACCGCGAGCGGGATCTCTTGTCGGTCTCGCCTGGGCTAGCTTCTCTTTGGTCTCTATGAAAGACAAACTTCTTCATGTACCCTCTCTCGATCAGGTCCTTGATGTCCCTCTTTAGGATATGATAGTCATTGGTGAGGTGGCCGTGATCTTTGTGGTAGCGACAATACTACCTGATGTTTCAGCCCCGGGGATCCGACCTCATCTTGGGAGAAGGCTCTTTGAGGTGCCCCTCCTTCTGAACTATGGTGAGAGTTTCTATGAGGGAGGTGTTGAGGACTGTGAGAGCAGGCCTTGGCCCCTGGTCCCTCCGTCAGTCCCTCCTATCGGACCGATTGGAACGGGAGTCGACTCTCAGGGTATCTCGGCCGCTCCTGCATCGCAGAGGGGCCTCTAGCCAACTCTAGTGTTGGCGCTATCACCAGTGCTATTGCGGATGCGGGCAGTGCTGGTGCTAAAGTCATGGTTGTGGAGGTCTATGCGGCCCTAGTTGCCACCTTATAAGCTCGGGCATCCTCCATGCCTATGTACCCATGAGTTTTGGCCATCAGCTACTCATAATTGGCGATCGGTTTCTTGGAAAGTGAGATGGCCAACTCGTTGCTCTGCAAGCCAGCCACAAGGGCAGACATAGCAACCACACTCCCTGGGTCGTTGACATCTAGCCTCTTCGCCTAGAACCTCTTGAAGTAGGCTCGAAGGCTCTCTCCGGGCCCTTGCCTCATCTGGATTAACACATAAGAGGGCAGCTTCCGTTTAGTGTCGACCAGGAAGTAGTGGATGAACTTTCGACAGAGTTGCTGAAAGCTGCTGATGGACTTCTTCTTAAGAGCGTTCCACCAGAGCTTGGCACTCCCCGAAAGAGTGATGAGGAAGCATCAGTAGATAACCGCTTCTGATGCTTGGAGCATACTCAACACATCATAGTAGTTTTGAACATGCTTTGAGGGGTCTCCCTCGCTCTTATACTTCTCCATGTGAGGTATCTTGAACTTTTTACATGGTACGTTCATGAGATCATCAGAAAGGGGGTGTTCCCCTCGATGGCTTCTGCGACCAATCTGTACAACCGGTCTTATCCAGAGGCCCTACGGTAGTAGAGGGGGCTAGAGAGGCATGGTGATGGGGAGACTCTTAGAGATTTCTCCCCTAATGCAGTCTCGATGGTGACCAGGGCCGGAACTCTCGCCGGTGACTTCGGGATGAGGGAGAAGACGTCGACGAGGCTCTTCAGGGTGAGTCGACTAATGAAGTAGCAGGGTCGCGAGCTTGCTGGTGAAGGTAGGGATTTGTTGTTGGAGGGACTGAGAGATCTTCTGAGCTATTTTGTCAAGCTGAGTTTGAGTATCGTAGCTCTGGTGTGGTTCTACAGGGTGAGACTGATCAGCCCTATGCTCAGAACCAGACATGCTTGCTCGAAGAAGAAAGAAGGCCCAACGGTGGGTGACAAACTGTTAATGTTAAGCAATTAAATAGTAAAATATATAGGGGTGAGATTGATTTAGGGGCGCTCACTTCTTCGAATATCTGGTCTTGAGTTTAGTAGCTTCAGCCTGCACAAATAGCAATTCGTGAGAGGGCAGGGTTTAGTTCCCCCGTTGTACCTTTGACTATCAAGTCAGTTGGTGAACTTAAGTAGAAAAATAAAAAACTGTGTGAGTTCTTTAGTATAGTGCAGTATAATTATCAGATATTGCTTGGAAAAATATCCTAGCCATAGCTTGGCAGAAAAAATGATCCTCCTTATGTTGAGAATAGTACCTCTATTTGTAGTGGTGTTGAAAGGGTAGAGCCGTCATTTCGGTCGAGCACAGGATGACAGTAAATAAGCATGGGTTGGCGGCTGCGTCAGCACCTACTTTACATGTGTCGGTCGATGAGTGGATGAGAGATCACCTCAACATGAAATGAGAAGTGATCGGAGGCATGGCGGTATTGACATGGTCCGATGAGTCATGAACACTATCGGGGCTAGAGGTATGATGGGTCTGCCAAGCATTTAATGTGACGCCGACGTGCTGTCAACGATAGAGACTCGAAGCTAAAGTCGTCCTTTAGCTTGGCCGAGAAGTAACGCCTTTCGAGTCAACCTCGCGAGGCGTCGAATAACTGGTCGAGTGGGCTCGGTGCAAGTCGTCTTCGACAAGAGGACCGATAAGTACCGCCATTCGAGTCGATCTAAGGAGATGTCGACTCGGCGGGTCGACTAAGTTGAGATTCTTGGTGGTTTTGACCGTCAATCTGATTTGAGCGGTGCATGTAAGGGGATACGTGTTCGTTGCTAGCAAAGGGTCGTACTTTGGCGACTGAAAGCACCATAACAAGAGGAGGTATTTAAGTAATTGCAGATGTTGAGTTAAGAGTCAACCGTGTTAAACAAAAGCTAGAAACGGGGCTAAAATTACAAAAGCTAGAAATGTGGATTTAAGGGACTAACGAGCGAAATTGAGATTTGAGTGATTAATTTGCAACTATGGATTATCTAAGGGACTAGTGTGCAATTGACCCATGAATAACAAACGTATTGGGTATATTCTTACATTTCCAAATTAATTGGGCTGTAGCAAGAGCTTAACCTTTTTGAGACCTAAATGTCAAATGCCCAAACTATATATTTTTTTTTTTCTTGGGGACCAACCAGGCGACTCCCGAATACTCCTGAATCCTAACCGGTTCGAATCCCAATTTGGGTCAGGTCCACAAAACCATACAGAAATATCCCAAAGGATAAAATGGAATCGTGGAACGCAATCTCTCTCTCTCTCTCTCTCTCAATCTGAACTCATGGCGCTTAACTGCACCTCCATTGCCCGTTTCAACCTCCACTGCTTCCAGAGCTCTAAAGGTTTCGTGCTCTTCCTCTCATTTACTCCAATGATTCTCCGTCTCCACTGACCAAAAAAACTAATTCTTTTTACTCCTCATACTTGCAGGACGCTTTCTTGGAAAAACCCATCATCTGAAATTATCTGTAAGCCCTCATTCTTCTCTCGTGTTTACTCGAGCTCCAACCCTCACAATATGTTGCGCTTGTTTATTCTTTCTTTGTTATGAATGATGGTGAAATTGTTCAAATGCCAAGTTTATAACCCAAGTTACTTTGGTTCTAGTGATGCTCCTGTCGGTGTTCGTTATGTACAAATGAAGTAGAAAACGTGCTAGTTAATCTCTGAAAATAGAGAAAATTGATGCCAAATTTTCTCTAGTTAATAAATAACTCAGCTAGAGAAAATTGATACACAGAGAACTTAATTCTTTAGAGTCTCCCATTCCCCTTTTCTGGTACATGAAGAGGAAGGATGTAGGAAGAAGTATGGGAGGAGATGAGATGAAAGATCAGAAAACGAAAAGGACTAATTCCTCTTCGAGAGCACTCTTCTCAAATCATAGAGAACATTGAAATATAAATGATCGCAGAATCGACGAACGGAGCAACAAGTTTTAGATGAATTTTCTCTATTTATAGGCCAGAGTGGAAGTTACCTACATTGTTCATTCAAGATTGAGCATATAATACCATGCATATAAGGAGAAAAAAGCTATGTTGCACGGATAAGGGTGCTAGTGTGGATATGGACACGAGTGCAAATATGGGACACGGCGAGTTGTAAAAGTTAGGATATAGAGACACAGCTATATACATACATATTAAGATTAATAATATATTTCAGGTCGACATTGTTTTTACATTCACGTGATATGAGAACTAAGATCTTTATACAATATTTATGTTTCAATTATTGAGTATATTATAAATTGAAAAAATCGATTGTTTTTTAACTAGATACCCAAACGATCCTTTGAAATCATACTTATGAACTAGGTATATGCTAAAACGAACCTGTCCTGAGTCTAACAAGTTGAATAAATTTGAGGTCAATATACATTCAAGAAGTATATCAATAGCTTTTGAACTAAACACGCGTTATATAATTGAGTACGCTTCTGAATAAATGTATGTGTATATTCAAAAAGTGTCCGCCATAGACACGGATATGGGAAGTGTCGCACACGGATACAAGAGCCTAAATGACATGTCCAGGTAACCCAGTGAAGGAGGCTCCCTAGATATCAAGGCCTTTTGATTTTGCCTCCATTCTAGTGATAACCACAAGTTTCAGATATTCCTATGCCGTCCTCAAACATGTCGTCCCATTTTCCTACCTAATATGGTTAACATCATCCATATGTTCTTTTGCTTTTTCTTCAGGTACTATATAGTGTGTATTCATAATTTTGGCTGTTGATAGGCACATATGAACACAATCACTTGAAAAATATTTTTGATAGAATGCCATAGTAATCTCTGTGTCTCTGACAGGGTATTTTACATATTACTATTATTCAACTGCAACGCCTTTCATTGTCGCGGACGCAACTCACTAACATAAGCATTTTCAGGGATTCACCAAACCAAAAGGCCAACTGAACAAAACAATGATCACCTGCAGCATCCAGCCAACACTTCTCAATACTTCTGAAGCAACCAGATACATGGAAACACTTGCAACTACCATTCCCCAGAGCTTACACATATTTGCTTCAAGCTACATACAAGATCTCCTGATTGCCGATCTTGATCCGGCAGCAGCAAAGACAGCCATTAGCATCATGGGTCCTTTTCTATCAGCATTCGGCTTCCTGTTCATCCTCAGAATAGTTATGTCCTGGTATCCGAAGCTCCCCGTAGGAAAATTTCCATACGTTTTCGCTTATGCACCTACAGAGCCAATTCTGAGAGTAACAAGGAAGGTAATACCGCCTCTTGGTGGAGTCGATGTAACTCCTGTGGTATGGTTTGGCTTGATAAGCTTCTTGAATGAGATCTTAGTTGGTCCTCAGGGATTGTTGGTTCTTCTATCTCAACAAGTACAGACTGGTTAACAAGTAAGAGCGAATTCTTGTTTTGGGCTTTTACCCGATATTAGTCCATAAACATTTCAATTATTGAAATTAGTTCTTCAAAACCATTGAAATTTCCATAAGGTCCCCTAATTCTCATAATTTGTTTCAATTTAATTCCTCTAATTGCTACTTCTGCTCTCGACTTGGAGGGACTAATTCCATAATAACTTAAGAATTGGAGGACCTAATAGCAAATTCAATGATTTGAGGGGCTAGTTTCAAAGTATGAAAGATTTAAGGTGCTAATATAGAAAACCCTTTCTTATTTCCAATACCAATCACATTGTAAGATTGTAAGAGCATGTACATTGTTCAGAAATGAGACCAATAAGCAAAAATTTTGATAATAGTCATTAGCATGCCAGTCTATGGATTTGAGGTTCTTACAATGCATTAAACAAAACCAACATGATATAAGGAGCAAAATAAAAAAAGGTATACAGCATAACTTCGTCATTCTTGTTCTTCAGTCTTTGATATAGTTGTCTGTCAATTGGATATGTGCATATAACCTCAGTTCTAACACTGATACATAGCCACAGTACATCCTGATATGGAGCAACCTTCCTTCTTAAATATCAGCAGTGAGGAAATTTTGCGGTAGTGACACCTACAATCACATATTCAAGTATAAGATATAAACACTCGAATGTTCACATTACCTTGCACATAATGAAAGAGAGTTTCAGAAATGTGTGTGATGCACGTTCTGTGATTACCTTTTGACCCAGCTCGAATGGAGGAAGACCCTTGTAAGGGCATCCACTGCAACGAAAGGCATCACCAAGACCACACTGTGATGTTCAAAGAAAAGTCAGTCAGCTAAACCTCTTGAGTTCTTTTAGTCGGCAGTTCATATAGCAAATGAATAAAACTTACACTTCCACATGCAGATTTAGGGTTATTTATCTGATCAGCAGTAAGCCCCAGCTTCACTGCTTTCTCCTCTGCCTCCACTCGGCCACAAGTGCAGTTCTTGCAAGCTTTCCTTGTACTTCCAACTTCACAGTCCCCAACTGCACAAGGTTTAGGGCAATAAGATAATTGCTAACACGAAGCAGATAAAAGGATCACACAAAATATAGGGTTGCTGTACATAGACGCCCTGTAGCATTGTTGTTTACAAACTAACTACCCCTTTGAACTCGGATCCTCTCGAATTAAGTGGTAATTGGCGAGGGTTTCATTACCCCAGTCATTACCGTCTATTCATTTCGGCAGATAAACCCCCTTGTAACCCTGTTTTTTTAACTCTTTTACTTCAAAATGTTGACACACATTGCCTCCAAGTGAAATTAGTGAAACTAAATGAGGGTACAAGCGTAGAAAACATTTCACCTAGTGGTCTATATGCAAAAATGAAACTACAGGGTATTATGTTCAAAACAGTGGTACTACAGAGGGCCTATGTTCAATTAACCCTATTTTACAACACTAGTTACTATATCTTACCAACTGGAAGCTGTGGTTTTTTCAAGTCTTCTTCAGTAAGGAGACCGTCTTCATCAATAAGATCTGACTCGTCATCAAGCTGAATCTTGGGAACAGTTCTTGTAACTTTCTTGATGGAGAATGACGACCCCACTTTCCAAGAAGCCTTCTTACCCTTGATCTGGTTAAGACATAATTTTGCCGCAATCAAAAACTAAACAGACATAATCTGCAAAAAATAATAATTAAGAGGGTAAATTAATCAGGCTTTTCAAAATCTCCACTCACCGTAAGGGGCTGTTCACCTTCAAGCAGCAAGAGAGCTTTAGTATCTATCGCTTCTACGTCTAAAAACCCTGCAAAGAGTAGTTTCCGCTCTAAAGTAGACTTTTCCTGTAAGAAAACAATATTAAGTATCTTCTAAGAGATGAGAAAAGAAATAAGCATCCTATAATATGTTAGATATTGCTATTGTTACGAGAAATGTGGGAGAATTGATGCGCAACGGCGATCAAAAGGTGGACCTTAAGTAATAACATATCGCTAATGGGGTTATGTAGGCCTAAACAACATTGGGTAAAATGACACTGGTTAGTTTAGCTAGGTGGATGGTTCTTAAAAGAGCTTTAGGTCACAAAAAGGATTCATAAAAGGACCAAAAAGATTTGGGGTATTAACTCTGTTTTTGTTATTGTTACCATTAAAATAGAACTCATAATTTTTTGGTGATGGGTTCATCTTTGGGAAATCGGTATATTACCTTATCTCCATCCTCGTTAGAAGCCAAAGATGTCTGGACTAAGATCTTTCCATCAGGTTTCAAGACTCTACCAATCTCTTCAAGCAACTGCTCAGTGACAAGATCAAGAGCTTTCCAAACAGAAACAACGACTTCCACAGAGGCAGATTCAACTGGCAGTTTCCCTCCTATAAGAATTCCCCTCAAATCAATCAATTACTTTTTTTTTAAAGTTCAGACTTCCCAAACCCTTAACACATTAAGTAGTCTTGTGAATTGTCACGCAAAATTAAAATTACTTCAATAGGTTCAATTTCTAAACAAAGCTAATAATTTGCATTTAATTAACTAAATGAAGTCGAATCAGAAAAAACAAAAAATCCCGTATTGAAAAGCTTTTTCCCCCCTTCAACAAAAACTTGCAGAAAATTTCAGGTGGCATGCATACAGAAAATTCAAAATGGAAAAAAAAAAGATATGCAAAATATGCAAATTTGTGGCCTCTCACGTTCATAGCCTTGCACAAATCAAGCAAATTACGAATTACCCAAAGAAGCTCAATTTCTAATTAATAGGTAAACAATCTTCAAATTGCATACACAATTTCCCATAAATTTACAGCTAGCAAAAGCTTCTCATCATGACTAAACCAGTAAATAAACCACTAGCAAAAAGTGTTTTTTTTTCACATTGAACAAACTTTTCCCAACAAAATAGATGAAAGCGAAGAAATATACTCAATGAATCGCCTTGGGTGATGACAAGAACATCATCCTCATCAACAATTGGGCTTCCAGAGTCCTTAATCGCAGAAAGAACCGCTCCAATCGGAACAGCGACGATATTCGTCAGCAGAAGAGCGCGAGATTTAGCGGCCATGGCGACCTGCAAAGACGAATCAGATCACCGATCAAAACCCTAGAATTCCCAACACAAGACGAAATCATCATCGAATTCGGGAGAGAAGAATGAAGAAGGTCCACCTTTGATAGCTTAGCGGAGCTCTGTGAACCGAAATGGGCCGAGAAGGAAAACCCTAGAACGCGGAACAATGAAAATTCTTGAAAAAGAGGAGGCAGAATTGGACAACGGAACGGGATTTTAAAAACCAGGGGCTGACGAAACCTGCGATAAAAAATATTTATAGAAATAGAGAGAGGCGGCAGTTGGTTATGTTGAAGTCTTTATGGACAAATTTTTAAAACAGTCCATCTACAAAAATATTTCTAAAAAACAATCCTTTTCAACAATATTCGTCAAAACCGACGTAGTTTCAGATGAAACTAAGTCGGTTTTGACGAAAAAATTATAAAACTTCACGGGATTTCAAGTCCCGTGAAGTTTAGCAGCCATTTAACTAAGCTGCTAAACTTCACGGGACTTCAAGTCCCGTGAAGTTTCATAGTTCAAGACAACTTCAGAACTAGAACTTCACGAGACTTCGAGTCCTGTGAAGTTTGGGAACTTCTTTAGTCAAAACCAACTCAGTTTCAGCCCGATGGTTGAACTATGTCGGTTTTGACAAATGTTGTTGAAACATATCATTTTTAGGAATATTTTTGTAATTGGGACTGTTTTGAAATTTTGTCTAATCTTTAAATGCTTGTTTCACCTCTTAGGCTCTCACTTGCCTCCCAAAACTGCAGAATTTGTCTCTTAATATTCTCTGAACTATTTTCTTTTTTTTTTCCTTGTTTTGCCCTATAAGCTATTAAATTAGATTCATGTTTATCCTCTTAACTATTTTTAGTCTCGTATTACCTCCTAAACTATTGAAGTTCGTACTTATCTCCTAAACTAACAAAATCGTACCTAGGGTTGGGGGTAAATAGGGACTATGACCTTTCTAGACAACGCCCAATAGACCTGTTTCATGACATTAAATGTGTATAAAAATGTCAATGTTAGATGTATGCATGAATTTCAAAATCTAATAATTAAACGAGTAACATTTATTTGATGCAAGTTTAGTACATAGATTGACAATTATTTAATACGTTCTCATTAGGACTATTTGTTTATTAATTGTATACATGACATGGGATGTGGAGGAATGTTATTGCGAAATTGTCAACCAAATGTGTTAGTTGGAACTTTTTTAGATTTTTCTTGGTTAGGAAGAAAAAATAGGAAAAAAAATTTGAAGGAGGATGTGATAAAAGGATACAGAAGCAGAAGAGATGTTCCGTTTTTTTTTTTTTTGTGGTGGTGGTGGTGGTGGGGGGAATAAATGTTTCATTATCATCTTAAATCAATACAAACAATATGCAAATTAGTACTTTCTCAGAAAAAATATGCAAATTAGTACAAATAATCAATAGATTAATATAAAAAATATTAAATCAATATGAACTTTACAAATTTGTGTAATAACTAAATTTATAAATATTAAGACGCATTTCATTTCTTAATACATGATTTTTCTACGAATTTAGCACTTTCTCTATGAGGGCTTTTTTCCTTTTTTCCTCCTTTTTT
Organism: Asparagus officinalis; assembly: GCF_001876935.1. Taxonomy (NCBI): domain Eukaryota; kingdom Viridiplantae; phylum Streptophyta; class Magnoliopsida; order Asparagales; family Asparagaceae; genus Asparagus; species Asparagus officinalis. The sequence goes on from NC_033800.1 coordinate 86,803,462, forward strand.
TCTATCTTTTGCGGTGTAAACCAATTTATGTTCTCATTAAGCTTAATTTTACCTAAATACATTATACTTTTCCCTTCTTCGCGCTTATACACCCGGAAATTTTTAAAATTCTCATATAAATATCAACTATAATTCAAAAGCAAACGTTCCCTAGAAAATTCTCATGCGACACTCGCATGTTAATTTTAGAACTTCTAATTCATAAGTTTTTTATTTTTGGAAAAGTGTAAAAATTGGGAGTACTCGTTTTTTAATATATAAGTTCATGACATGAAATATGTGATACGCCTCTCTTTATAAAATAGGTAATCAGAGGGATTAATTTGAAGCAATTTATGAGAATTGGTAGCAAATTGCAATTCCAATGATTTGAGGGCTACTTTCAAAATATAAAAGGTCAGGGATTAACGTTGAAAAAAGGCATCATTTCTCAATTATTTTAATCTGCCACATATCTCGTCTGTATCCATTTCCATAACGTGAGTGAGGGCCCCATGGAAATTTGCAAGAGCAACTCGGCGAGAACTCGCGGAGAGGGAGTTATCGGCTTTGTCCTAGACTCCTAGGCAACATTATTTTCTTTTGTTTTCCTTATGTTTCGGTGAAGAAAACAAAAAATGAATATTTCCAAAACTATTTTTGCTTACCAAACAATAAAAACTCATTTTCTCAATTATTTTCTTTTTTTTTCCTCCACTTTCATTCAAACTGCCTGTTTGTTTGCATGGAAATAATTATGAAGTAGCTGAAGTAAAAGAAATAAAAGCTATTTCTACTACTTCCAAGCAAAAAAATGTATTTGGTTCTCTGAAAAACCTACTTCCAATACTTCCTTAAATGCTTATGTGGCGCCTACGTGTCATCCTTACTTCCAAAATATTTTTCCAATCCTCAATATCCAGAAATAGTTCGGAAGTAGTTGAAATGCATATTAATTAGGAAATAAATAAATTTTTTATTAATACTTCCTTTATTAGTTACTTCTAACAACTTTTCAATGATAAAATTACTTCCTAGTAATATTTTCAAATGTTATCCAAACAAAAAAAATAAATGAAGAGAAAGAAGTTCTACTTCTATTACTTCTAAAAATATATGAAACAAATAAAAAAAATGTTATTTCCACTACTCCCTACTTCATAGCTTTGAAAGTTACTCCTATAACATACTTCTTACTTCTAATACTTTCATTATCCAAACGGGCCTAAGGGCCCGTTTGGATAATAGAAGTATTGGAAGTAAAAAATAGGTTATAGAAGTAACTTTTAAAACTATAAAGTTAAAAGCAGTGGAAATAGATTTTTTTTTTTTTCATATATTTTTAGAAGTAATGGAAGTAGAACTTATTCCTCTTCATTTACTTTTTTTGTTTGGATAACATTTGGAAATATTACTATGAAGTAATTTTATCAATGAAAAGTTATTAGAAGTAACTAATAAAGGAAGTATTAATAAAAAATTTATTTATTTCCTAATTAATATGCATTTCAACTACTTCCGAACTACTTCTAAGTATTAAGGATTGGAAAAATATTTTGGAAGTAAGGATGACACGTAGACGCCACATAAGCGTTTAAGAAAGTATTTGAAGTAAGTTTTTCAAAGAACCAAACACAATTTTTTGCTTGGAAATAGCAGAAATAGCATCTACTTCTTTTACTTCAGCTATTTCATAATTACTTCGGTGCAAACAAACAAGCCCTAAACAGAAATGTAATTTTGAACTTCGCATTTAAGTTTTCTGCGTCACAAGTGCAATTTTTATTGAATGGGTTATTCCAAACCCGGACATAGAGTAAAAATCTTATTAGAGCATTCCTATTCCCATAAAAGAGGAAGGTACGGAGTCAGTTTGAGCCCTACGAATTTAGCAGGTCAATTGAATGTTTTGACACAACTGACAACCACAACAATGAAATCATTGAAATTAGCTTGTCTCACAAGTCAAAGAAAGGACCAACATAATCTGCTACACTATTCACTGAGATTGTCATACAATAATATGAATACTGGACCACGCAATTAACTTAAGATATCGGTAGAGCTACAAAGTAAACTGAAACCTATAAACAGACTTCACAAAATGATGCTTTTAAACCATTAATCAACAAATTTCAACACGGGAGGCATTCTTCTGAAAGGAATAATTAAAGAACACGAATACTGCCATTGTTGCTTCTTTGGTCATCTGATCATACTTTGATGGAAAGATGACAACTCACTACTAAGTAGACTAACACATTAAGTTGACTTGAAGTGGTGGTCATCAATTGTAGAATAAATATGCCCGACATCTACATGATAGTCAATAGCTTCCCTGCATTTTGGAAATTGTCATTTTTGGTTAGGGGCATAGTATAGATACAAATTCAAAGTTTAGATCAAAGGCAGAGATAGCGAATGAAATATACTTGATCTTCTTCTCTGGTAAGTTTAGTCGTTTCACGACTTCATCCACATGAACTCCATGATCGCTCTCACTTCATATAAGTAGTTCATTTCATGTTAGATCAAGCATTTGATTAACCACCAACATTTTATATGCTAAATGAATCTCAAACAAATAAGAAACGTTAATAATTATACGAGTGAATATCGCTTTACTTGAGAACCTTTCACCAAAGCTGCACTAGAATGATTTCAGTCTGAGACTAGACGAATAATTAATCCACCGAAAGCTCATACAAACTTCATCATTTAACGATTGCAGATATAGTTCAGCACTACCTTGAAACTGAAGTTAGGACACTTTATATTACAAGTAAAACTTCTTAAAGTGTGCTGAAACATGTCACAGACAACATCAATGCATGATGCGTTGCAGAAAGAGATCATATATTTTCAATTTTTGTATGGAGGTAAAAAGTAAAATACCAAGATGAAAACTATAGAGGGCAATTATCTCTGTTTTTCCCCTCATTAAATAATAAGAAGAAAACTCTAAGATAACTTTCTTACCTGCACTTTTCATTAGAAACAAAAAGGATAGAGCAGGAGGCTTAACCAGTCTAAACTAAGTTTCTATACTCATGCTTCTTTTGTAATAGCACCTATGTTGCACGATAAGGTGCGGGTATAGGACGCGGCAAAATTGTAAAAAGGTAGGATACGAAGACACTTGTCATATACATACAAATTAAAATTAATAATTGTTTGGGTCAAAAGTTGATATTTTCATTAGTGACGAACTCATTACAATTTCAGCCATTACAATAAGAAAGTTGATATTTTCATTAGTGACGAACTCATTACAATTTCAGCCATTACAATAAGTTCAAAAAAAGAAAGAAAGTCGATCTTTTTATTTTCAGCCATACAATAAGTTCAAAAAAAGAAAGAAAGTCGATCTTTTTATAAGATCTCCTTTACACAATGAAAATAAATATTACAACTCTTGTCAAATAGCGCAACGGACGTTTATTACCCGCTGCTTGCGTGGGAACTTTGCCTGTGCCGGGGACGTTAATATCAGTGGACCACCGCGGATCAGATCCGGTTAGTAGAAGTTGGATAATCAATGCTCTCACTTCACGAATGAAGTAATTGCAGTAGCGGCGATTTTGACTAAGCAAAATCACGACTCTTCTCGGGATTTAAGACCAAGCTTAAATCCGGAGGAATAGGGGACGGGTCTCAGATCTCTCGAACTCCACTCTTTATGCACAGGAGATCGCCAAGATCTGCTAACCCTCTCTGAAATTCGTGGCTATGCACTTGAGAAACCGGCAGCACCTCGCCCTCTTGATCTCCTCTCCCCCCAAAAAATAAACACCTGAGCCCCTATTTATAGGCTCGGTTGGCGGTTTTCTTGGATCAAAACGAGGGATTCCCTCTATCTTCAGTTAGCAACTGTCTAACAACAATATCAGAGCAGTTTGTTTTTCGGGTTTTGACTTGTTCCGTCGTTACGCGTATTTTGTCGTTTCGTTGACTTGTACGCTTTCCCGATTCGTTTCGCGAAAGCATGGATAGTTTGTCGGTGGCCGATGAGCGTACGGGCCACTTGGTTCGCCGATTTGGTGGCTGGTGAGTACACGGGCCACTTGGAGGTGGCCGGTGAGTGTATAGGCTATTCGGTTCGCCGTTTCGCTTCATGTGTTCATCGGCGTCGGATAATCCTCTTAGACTTAGATAGTGGCGTTCATCACCTTCTCTCTGTCTCGAGCTGTGCGTGGATACCTATAGACATTTTTAGACGCCTACAATAATCTATATAAGATTGATATAGTTTTTTTATTCACATATTATGAGATATAAAATCGTTATAACATTTTTATGTTTCTTTTATTGAGTAGATTGTAAACTGAAAAACTGTTTGTTTTTGAACGAGATACCAAAACGACCCTTTAAAATCATACATATGAACTAGGTATGTGCTAAAATGACTTTATCACACGTTCAACGAGTTGCATAAATTAAGGTGAAGTGTATGATATATGTTCAAAAAGTGCACCATGAGTTTTATAAATTAAAACATGTGTAATTGAATAGACGACTGAATAAATGCATGTAGATAATATATTAATAAAATGTCCAAGGAGTGTCTGACACGGATACGGTGATGTCTTGGACACAGATACGGAAATCTAGATGAAGTGTCCATGTAACCTAGAATAGCAATCTTAAGGAAAATTTAAGAGAATTCATGTTTTAATCACATGCAAAAATTGCAACTTGAACTGAAAATTAATGGCACCAAAACTTTAGCAATTTACTTACAGGTTTGCTGGCTCCTGGAAAACATCCAGGACCAGTTTGTAGATGTCAGTCTCAGATCCACCACTGCTTGTATGCGCAGAGACCTAGATAAAAAAGAAAAGAGTACAAAAATACGTGATAATTGAGGTCATTTATTTTTCACGATGGAGCAATAGAGAGAAAATCCAAATTTTAAAATTGACGAACTTGACTAGGCACTGGAGTTTGCTCTTTTTTTACTGCACCCAAAATAGGTGATGAATTGGCTGCAGTTGTCTGCTGCTGAGTAGAGGCTCCAACCTGCATCCCAATTTAAAACAGTCTTAAGGGTTATTGTACTCCATTCTTCTAGTTCTTTTTTTTTAATTGCATAACCAGGGACAGTAGTCATTTAGGGCCATATTATTTAGGGTGAGAGTACCTTTGCTCCAGTATTCACTAGATGTACGTGAATGCACTGAACGAAGTGGTGGTGGATGGCATTATAATCGACCACAGGCCTGAAAAAGATGTCGCAGTTTAATACAAAACCAGTAAACATGTATAGTTTATAGCAAAACACTCTATGCAAAAGATCAAACATTTAAGAGTAATTGTATAAAGGAAATATTGTCTGCTGTTTTGAAATTTGGAAAAGGTTATAAGCAGCTCAGAACAGAAGTTGAAAAGACGAAAGAATTTGGAAACTTTTTGCAGGAATAAATATCTAAAAATGGGGGAAAATATTTATTGCAGTGCATCTCTTTTGAATCCAACTCCTTGTTATGATTGGGTTCAGTACTTGTAAATATAACTGAACTTAATCAAGTTCATTTTCTCACTGGTTCTGCAGTTGCTCCTGTCATCTCCACATTCCATGCAAAATATGTACCGACCTATTGGACTATGAATTAGAAAGGAGTTGGCTGATTCTGGCTGTTAACCATAAATAAGTCACACTGTTTCACCAGAATATGGTATTATTCAACTTCCATTACTGAAGACTTCAAGTATGAACAACTAGGTTAATTTCATGTTCTACTTTCGATCTCTTCTAATGTAAACCAATTAAGTTGTTGTAGCATGCATCAATTTCAAAATATAAAAGTACAAGAGTGATATGTAAGAAAAACATTTGACCATTATGTTTTCCTAAAGGGAGGGGGACCCCTTGCCTGACACATTCAGATAACTACTATTTTATTTGAATTCTCATACATACTATCGTCTTAAAACTCCTAGCTCCATCTTGATGGTATCAATAGAAGGCGTATATGTTTCTTTACTCCACTGCAGTCAACCTCAATGTCGACTGATCAATACTTTGTCTATTCATTATACTGCTATTGCTACTTTATGTGAATGTGTCCCCTTGGATGCATGATGGCTTCAGTTTAAGAAGTCAATGGTGTATGCTGGCTCAGTCCATTGTCTTGAATAGTGCTCCCTTAATTACAAGTGCTTACACAGACTAGTATAAGGATCTGCACTAACGCAACTCCATTGCGCCTTGAGCACTATAATCATTACTTTAGTGTCTCAGTAGGCATGACTGGGGGGAATTTTCCAACCAGGAAATCATGACCTTGACTCTGCTCTTTTCTCACTTGTGATCAAATTAGAATACATGCCAATCCATCATTTTCATTGAAATGAATTTTAAGCGTGATGTCCAATGAACACAACTTTTAACAGTAGCAATTCTGTACATTAGTCATTCTTACGATAAATGATGAGTCTTTTCCCTAGGGCCTAAGCACATGCATAATGGTAAAGCCTGCATGTATCCTAGAGAGGCTACTCCAACCAAACACCTTTAGTATATTTCCAATAAAAATTTTATGCAGTTGAACATGCACATTAGCACAAATGCATGTCTGGAATTCCCAAATGCCCAAGAACTAAGTACCTGCTGACTGTATAGTTTCTTAATTGGCTGCTTTATATAAGGTTGTAACAAAAAAAAGAAAAGGTTGCACTGCGTATAAGGTGACACTTGCAATGGTTGGACGTTAAGTGTCACTACTCAGAATAAAGTTCCTTTGTATAGGAATCAAAACTTTCTGCCAAGTGGCCACGAATTGTGGACTAAGGAAGAAGAGAAACCAAATGTTGACAACCAAGATTTGCTAAATGATCATGCATGCGCAACAATCTTATTTGGACGTTAAAAATAGCAACTTTGTGGCCTTACACACCGGACACTGAATACACTTTAGGAAACTCCATCAACATTGAGTCATCAAATGATGACAGTGCTAATTTATAGCTTTGAGCTTACACGCATCTCCAGTAAAGATCTCAGCAAACAATGCACTCATTGGCCATATGGACCTTTGAGTACATAAAAATACTTGCATATTTATGTATAAAATATGGCATTGTCTCACCAACAAAGAGTATTGGAAGGTTCTCATGTTAGGCACTTTGGTGTCGCCTTATTTCAAAGACTCGTTATGTTCTTCTTTTTTCAAAGGGGATAATCTTGTCAGGTTTCCTTAATGAATGCACAGGAGTTTTAATAGAAAGAATTATCAGATTTGGCAAAAATAAAAGACACAGGTAGCTACAATGGAGAGAGAAGTTTTGAGATTTCTGACAAATTTAGTTATCTGGATGTTAGTCCAAGTATCTGAATTCCTCTTTACAAAGACCAAAACAGTGAACTTTTTATTAGGAACAATGATAAAGTGTTCTTAGAGTATTAAGAACAAAACCGTCGAGCAAGTTTTCAAGATAAAAACAACACAGCATTCTTACACCATAGGGTTTGGTCAGGAGAATAAGATACAACGCATACTGCAATAAATCACAGGCGCGCATGCTAGTAACGTTCTATCCTTAATTATAATAATGAAGTTGATTCCTCAATGTTGGCATCATTGCATGATATAAACCAATCATTAATAGATTTGTTTTTTAGACTAAGAATGTTCCAGCTAGCAATATATACAATTTGTGACAACATATAGAAAGGCCATAACCAATTGAATACAGCTAATTCAATAAACAACACATTTTTAAAGCAAAGCTGTAATCTTTGTTAAAATCAAAACAAGACATGCTTTGAGCAACCAATAAATCAGTTTACATAAAACATCAAACTTAACATGTGCTTAAAATTCCATCAAAAAGAAAACATGTGCTGAAAAAGAACTGAAACATGAGCAACATGCTATTGCTTACCGGACAGAGAAGGCACCAAATTGCCTTTTGCCCTGAAATTCTTTCAAAGAACCAATGACCGTAACATATATACCATTCCTAAGTAATCAAGAAATAATGTCAAATTCCATGAAACCAATCAAAGTAGCAAAATTCATATCACTTACTGAACAGCAGCCATTTCACTAGAATCTGAAGCATCATTCACCCTACCAAAAAAAAGCCAAGCATCAAAACCTTAAACCAAAATCCAGAAACAAAAGGTATACTTGCACTTTAATACAATAAAGTATTACGAATTTTCAATTTTACAACCTTGACGTTTAAACTAAGAAAATCTTTATAGTTTCACCTTTTTCAACTTTAACAGCTACGGACATCATCGTTCAGAATTCTGTTAAAAAATGCATCACGTGACTATCACATAATATTATTTGAACTTTTTATAGCACTAGACTGAAAAGATAATCCCTCCAAATCCCCTTCAAGTTCTCCCTCTGCTATAACTCTAAACCAGTTGAAAGTAAAAATACTCATTTCTTCACTTTCCCAAATACAAACGACTTAAATTTGGCATTGAAATGTAGCAAAATAATCCCTGCCAAACAATATTCAGTCAAAACAGAATTCTGAGAGGTAATGTAATGGTAGTTAATAGGGTAAAAATCTTTTGACGCTTTCTGGTACTCTTTTGGGCAAGTTTAAGCTTCAGGGTATCAAAATTAAAAACTGATGGAAACTTTAGGGCGTTAAAGTGCAATTAACCCTAAAATAAATCAACAAAAGGGTTTAAAACAAAAGTATCACCATCTGATGATATCGATGCGCCCAGTGCCATCATCAAGAGAGAAGGTCACATTTGTATTCTTCTCCTCCTTGCTCATCACCATCCCTAGTAACTTCACCTGCACATAGTAAAATCTAGATTAGGGTTATAATTTCATCAAAAAAAATCAAAAGTCTAATATTAGAAAGAGAAAAAGCAGACATTGGTGGCGTCAACGCCATCGATCACGAGATTGGACTTATCATCAGTGGAATTGTAAGCTTCGCTGATCTGCTTCACTGTCAGCGGGAGCACTGGCTGAACTGGGCGATTCTGACAAAGAATCAATCGAGATTAGAAATTTAACGTGAACGGAAAGAGAAATACGAAGCCCTAGAAATTGGGGTTTTTTACTTACGCCCTAGAAATTGGGGTTTTTTACTTACTTTGTTGGAGCCAGAATCTAGGGTTTGTGTAGATTGAGACTGCGTTAATCCGCTATCATGCTGGCTCGAGAACATCATTTTTCGTCGTAGACGAAAATTTTGATGGAAACCTTAAATTTGAGACCGTAGCCGAGAATAGGAAAAAGCGATAGAAATGGGAGAGAATTGGGGCGCGGGAAATATATTTATTAATGGGGGGAAGACGGAAGGATTTTCCCGCCAAAACTCGGTGCCTTTTTAGCCCAAGGGCGGTCCCGTTAACTCCTCAATTAAAGTTTGGAGAGTGTCCAAAACTTAGAGTGGGGTCAAAACTTATGATGACCAACTCATTACGTAATAGGAGGAGGACCTCTCACGTGTTTTCTTATTGGTCCCTTCTTTTAGGTCCTTTGATAATTTTTCATTCCCTTGGTATTTTTATTTATTTTTGAGGAGATTGTGCACATTTTTTAAAATAAATAATAAAAACATTTTCAAAACGGGTTTTTACATATCAGTCCCTTAATCATCTCTGTTTTGATGTTAGTCCCTCAATTATTCATATCGATATTGGCCCCTCTCTTAACTTTTCTATTAAAAACCACCTAATCCTAGTTAGCTTAGATTTAACCACATACGGTTAATTACCTAATTCGTGAACGAAGAAGAATATGAGATTGAGCTTCTTGACAGGTTTGCGTTCGTTGAGTTGAGTGTGGGTTTGTTTTTTGTTATGCGGCATAAATTGTACATTACTATTCAATATTAAAATTAACAGAATATTCTCTTGCGTTTTTAACATCAAAAAGCTAGCCAGAGGGACCAATATCAACAACTTAATGCAATTTGAGGGACTGCTATTAAAATATGAAGATTTGAGGGACTAACATCAACATAGGTATGATTTAAGGAGTAATATCTAAAAACCCCTTTCAAAATTAATGTTCATTACCAAGGATCCCCCCAAGTGAAAATTGGTAAAGACGGTTTCACGGAAGCATTAGGATTTTTTTTTTTCAATCTTTTTCCCGACCTTTATATTTTCCATATATCATATCTTGATAAATATTGTGATGTCTTTTCTTGATAACGTTGCTGTTAGTTAATGTTGTGGGAACTGGCAGATATCTTGCAATTTTAGCTTTAAAACATATTGATGGACGAAAATACGCGGAAATTTACCAACATGCGTGCTCATAAATAATTCAGATAAATGTGATTTATCTTCATCACAAGTTTAGTTGTTTTTTGGGATAATAAGATTTTTGTGTGTTTGCTTCTGCAAAAACATGTGATCATTAGAGTGATGCAAGAATCAAAAAAGATTTTGCAGTTTTTTAGTGTATATAAAAATATATATCTTTTCATGTTCATATATAAGAAAATTCTAATTTTATGCTTATATAAGAGGGTAAATTGTGGATGGACACCCTGTACAATCGGCCAGTTACAGATGGAAATCCTTTTTTTTTTTTGACAAATAAAGCTGTTGAAGGTAAAAGAATAAAAACAAGGAGAGAGAAGAAAAACATTCATGGGATCTATCTGGCCAATCTATACGAAATCAAGATAATACAGGTGTCTAATTGCAATTAACCCTATATAAAACTACTTTGTAACGAAAGAGGGAAAAAAGAGGAGGAATAAAAAAAAAACATCCAAGCACATAAATAGCACAGGAACAAGTCACGCAGATTGTGATACAAAGAGGCCCACAACCTCAAACTGGGCATAAAATACCTGCTCCATCAAACTGTAGATCCTTACCGTGATCCAAATTTAACTAACAGTTTGATCCTAAAACATAAAACAAGCAGCCGCAAATCTAAAACACACCTACTCGTCATTCCACCTCAACTCTCCTCGGCATAAGCAGGCTCAGCAATAGCCTGCTCAGCCTCCTGCACTTCCTTCTCAGTCTTCCTCCCTTTCTTAGACTTGTAGTAAACGCTCATAAAAGTCCCAACAGCTCCATACTTCTTCCTGCACTGCTCATAGAGACCACCATCAAACATCCTCCAGAAATTCTTCTCGTTGAGCTCAGAGACGGCGTACTGTGGTTGGAAACTGTGGTTCTTGATCAGCCAGTCTTCAAGGCGACGGACAGCCTCGACTCCGTCAAATTCCTCACCTCGGAGAACGGGGCCGGGGGCGTAGTAGACGCCGATGTCAGTGTACATTTGGGCGTAGCTCGTGTCGCCTTGCCTTTGGTGGTGCTCGAAACCAGGTTCCGGGTAGATCATTGTTCGGATGGGGAGCTTGAAGATACGGTGCGGGCAGAGCCAGATAGGATACACCTGAAGCAGAAGAGGAAGTATCAGTATCAATACACGCAAATAAAAGCAGAAGAGGAAGTATCAGTATCAATACAAACAAATAAAACCTTCCTTTCAATATAGAGAACTACAAGTACAATAAATCGAGTGATAAAGATAAGAATGTCACAGCTGACTTGTAGATCTAGACTAAGAGATGAGATATGAGATGGGACAAAACTGAAAGTTAGATGTTACTCCCATTGAGCATAAAACGAGAAAGAATCAACTCAGAAGGTCTGGTTAATGTACAACCGAGACCACTAAATGCACCAGGGTCAGGAGAAGTGATAGGATTACAGTTAATGGGCAAGGAGGGCTAGATGTATGCCTAAGAGAACTTGCTAGGAAGCAATTAATGAGGATGTGATAATAGTTAATGGAGGAGATAGCCGTAACAGAAAGGAACGGAAGAATCTGATTCATGTAGACCCGAAATAAAGTATAACGAACTAAATAGGTTTTTAACTACTTGAAATTTCTCTAATAAGATGTTTTAGGACTGAGTTAGACACAGTCACTGATCACCTTGCAGGGTGCACTTCGCAATAAATTCAAACCCATTTATGTAACCACATAATGGTAAGCGTAATTAAACATAAGTTTGGAGAGGACCAACTATTTTAGGCAGAAAGAAGGAAAAAAAGTTTGCAAGTAGTAGCACCTGTAAAACCTACAAAATTTGCCAAATGCCTAAAAATAAACAATAGAAAACGCAATTGCTTTTCTGTCAGGGGTACTCTAGGCATAGTTTGAAAATATACACGCAAGTTGTCCTCATCTTAACAGGACGAGCTTTGGCGTTATTACCGCAACTTAAGAGTGGCATGTGACCTTCAGTCTGACCCTAAAACACTCTCTCTCAAGAATGCCTAACCTCGATAACATCTAAACTACTTAACTTTTCAAGCCAAAGAAGGCCTGAAAATCACTCTCTCATATGATGTTGGCAAGAATATAAGCCAAACATTCATATTTTATTTTTCTCACAAGGACAATGACAAAAAGGTTGCAAGAAAAGAAAACTCCAATGAATGGAAACACTGAAGTAGAGAACAATCCAGCTATCACTCAAATATGGGAAAGAGAACTACCTCCATTTCACGGTGAACAAACTCGAGCGCCTCACCAACTTTATATAGAGGAACCAAGAGATCCTGGATCACATGCCTATCATGATAATAATTCCTGATAGCTTCACCCTGGGTAGCTTTAAGCAATGAAACCTTTGGTGGCATCAGCCATCCAAAGCACCACCTAAACCACCACTGGTCTCCAAATGGCAATATCAGCTTCCCCTCCCAATATAAGCACCTGGTGTGCCTGTGATAGTAGTCTCTCGTGGGAATGTATTCAACAAACTCACCCTTAGTTAGAGCTTTATGTGCATGCTGATAAAACCAAGGTTTAAACCACCACCCAACACTATTGATAACATTCCCCTTTTGCTTTGCTTCTTCTTTAGATGCATACCTACCCGTCATCATAACACCTTCATTTGGGTTATATATCATTCCTTCAACAAAATCTGGCACTTTCGCCGAATCCCCATCTCTGGGTGCAAAAGAATCGGCGTAAGCTTGTGCAAGATCCCTGAGATTCCCTCTTGCTGGTGTATAAGTTAGCTTCATGTACTCCTTAACAGGTATGAGCTTTATCTCCGCAGAAACTAGGAATCCAATTGTTCCTTGAGACCATGGAACGGCATAAAAGAGGTCTGAGTACTCATTATCCTTAGTCGCTCTAACAACACGTCCATCTGCTAGTACAAGTTCAAGCGCAACAACTGTGTCTGAGAAAAGGCCATATATATGTGAGCTTCCTTCAATGCCGTAGCCGTTAATGAGACCACCAACTGTGAGATCATCCAGCTCTGCAACCACAGCAAGTGCAAGGTTCATAGGAACTGTAGCCCTAGTAATTTGACCCATATTAACAAGAGGCTCAACCTTCGCGACCATTCTCTCTTTGTCAATCTCAAGGATGTGTCTAAATGCCGAGAGATCGACCTCAAAATGCCTAGCACGTTTATAATCAACATTGCGCATACCAACAGCAATGTATGGTTTCCTGGCTGTGCACACAAGGCCATCTTTCTTTGGATTTCTTTGTTTGAGACGATTCACGACTTTTTTCACATTCTCGTCGTGTTCCTTTTGTCGTCGCTTTTCTGACTTCATTGCAGATTTCACATCACCCAAGTATATGAGGAAGTAGATTGTGAAAGAGACGGGTAGGACAACAAAGATAACGAGTATCCATCGGAAATTGACAAGGTAGTCCACTAGGTCTTTCTTCCTTTTGGGACGAAGAGGCGTTTGCAGATCTGACATGGTTGTAACTTGAATTCTGAAACAAAGAGGAAAGAAACATTATCGTAAGAGAACAGCTATAATATAAACAATAACTGATTTCATTTTCGGGGAACAGATAAAAGTTCTCTATGATAGAGGAAGCTAAATATGATGCGTGAGTACAAACATTTTAGCTGCTGGGCTAATATACAATGTATCAGACATTTTCTCCGAGAGGAATTAAAAAAAAGGGCAATGACTTCAGATACAGATCATAACTGAAAAGATTTAATGCAAATGGCTGAACAAGTATAATAATTAGAACAATCCACAAAAAGGTTATGTATAGTAATAAGCTGAGAGAATATAAGCTAGATGGGTTAACATGAAATATACTAATCACATTAAAGAAAGTTATTGCACTTGTTCATCTATATGCGAACTCATACATTGCTCTAATACTTATAGGTAGATTTTATATGTAACTATAAGCTAACAAGAAATAGGTTCTGCACATCTTAGATTTATTCTGGCGAGATATGTCTCAGGGGAAAATGCAAGATAACACAATGTACCAAAACTAGTTATGCTAGATCAGATGAATAGGATAGACCTCCTTGAGGTACTACATTTGTAGAAGATGGGCACCAACAAGTCTATACAAATTTAAAACATAAGGGTTGAATGCAGACTTGGAGTTGATAACCACAATACAACTTTGTACTATCTACAGGGATGCATGTCTCTATAGCGTGCATGAGCCATTAGCTCCTAAGAGGTAGACTAATATAAATGAACTGCACAGCAACTCAAAAACCAAAAAAAAAACAGTACTTTTAAAGGGAATGCACCAGAAAATACACTAGAAATAGGTGGTGCTTGGCAACTACGTAGATGGACCATCTGCTAAAGCTGCAGTCCACCAGTTTTTTACCAATGGGTGAATGAGGTGGATCAGCAAACACCATGACAAATACAACATGGGAAGGAGAGTCTTTTTTTGGAAATTATATAATTCTTGTTGCACAATCTTTGACTCCCAAACTCAATTAACAAATGGTTAAGCCAGTATCCCCCTTAATAACGTTCGCTATATGAAAGTGTTGACTATAAACTATAACCCTCTACCCTCACCATAACTTTGGAGTTGGTGTAGTGGCGGGGGCCTTTGACGGGTACCAAAGCAACCCAAGTTTAAATCCCACAGGCCACGAATTTAGAGTGGGCTTTACAAAAAAAATAAAAAAATAAAAATAAAAACCGTTGCGTGAGTTTAGGTTAGGCCCATAAAAAGGGAGTTCAACCAGTAGGGGTATGTTATGTTAGAGTATAATTAAATTAAACCCTCAACCCTCCTAATAACTTTGGAGTTTTGGTGTAGTGGCAAGGACGACTAACAAAAAGAAAAGTGATAATAAAAACCTACATGGCTAAAAATTTTCCACATGCTGTTTGAAATGAAAATAATAAAAAGATCAGAGAGTATAAAAGACATAAAACCATTATCTGGTTTTTGCAAGCTATAGGCGCCGTTATATGCTGTAAAGTTACCAGACTCATTCTCAGTTTTCTGAACTGAGGTAAAATCAACTACTTTGAGAGGAAGAAAAAAAAAAGAGGATTAACCAGTATATACCTTAAGAATATAATACTTTTTCCTATTCTCACCCACCAGACAATACTCCGTACAAAGGCAAGGTAATTTATGAATAGGAGCAGTAGAAATATGCGTGCATAATGCTTTTATATCCAGGATTAAGGTCAAATAATGAAACCCGGTAACTTCGTAGAGTGAATACAGAAATGTGCATGCAATCACTCACCCAGCAAGGAAAAAGAGTAACAAACTTAAGTTTAATTCCGATGAAAATCATGAATTTTGAATCAAATACCATGAATTGCTCCAACAAGTGTCCTATCTGAAGATTATTTACTAAGAAAGATCTATAATCGTATATCTTTAACATCAAATTTACTTTGGAGGGTGAAAAAAAAGGCCTGCAGGCACCTTGAGAACCAGTAACATACTCGATTAAAGGATGGGCATCTTCTACATCCTCTACATTATTTGAGTAAGAAAAGCTCACCTAGTAGTATCAAAGAATTTTGCAGATCAGACAAAACTTCTATGCTTGGAGAGAATATTGACCTTAGATGTAGAATCTCTTTGTATGAACTTAAAAGTATAAACACTAAGGATAAAAAAAACTTGAGTTATTTATACACATGTCCACTACCTCAAGCTTAAAAGGTCAATAACAATTTAGTTGCCACTTAGAAGTGTGGATACTCTCCTACGGTTGTGCACTCGATGGATCTTCTTCATGAAGCTAGGTACAGATGAATACTCCACTATCCCCTGAATATCTCTACTCTATACAACAAGGTAAATGTTACCATGCTAGATTGCAATAAGCCCTCTAGAAGAAACAAAAATAAATACAGATCTAGGACCGATATAACATGCACTGCTCTTCGTTTTACTTATATCCATCCATGTTGTCTGCAACTAAAAACGAACTTGAATAGCTTTGCTCTGTACCTTCTATTAAAGCTCCTTTCTTACAAACCCCTGTAAACCAGAATCTACTTGCAAAACTTTACATCTTCCCGTGTAACAATTCCCTATATATATATATACATTCATTGTTTTTGTTTAAAAAAATTAAGGTGCTTAGTTACACAAAATCCCTCCAATTAGTTTGGCCACACTACACCCACTAAAACCCCACAGATGCATAACAATCTTGCTGCAAAGATGGATACTAGTGTCAATTGTGGACCATTGACACAATTACATTGGCATGAGAAGCATGAAACAAGCAGCTAAAATGCAGTTCTGAAACGATCTCAATGCTTCAAATACAAAAATAAATAAATAAATAAATAAATAAAATAATAATAAGTCCGACAAGTACCTAATTCACCATTATGAAGCAAATTTAAAATCTTAAAATTAGGAAAAAGTAATAGTAAACAGCTAAAAACAGATTAAGAAACTACTCAACAAACTTCAAACAGACCAATAATGTCAGAAAAAAATCTCAAAAATGATCATAAAAGAAATCTTAATCTACACAGTCGCAGATCTGTAATAGGCTATTTACATTTAAGCTCAAAAGCCCATCAAAAGCCAAATCAAGTACTTAAAAAGGAAGAACAAACTAATAATTTAACAAAACTTCTCCAAAAATATAAAAGAACACATCTTTAAAAGTAAACGCCCCCAAAACTTTCAGCTCAACGGACTTGGCACTTCAAAAATTATACTCACCCACCACAAAAAGGAGCTCAACTCCAATCGGATCAATCAAAAGAAACTAACTTTTGATTTCAATATAAAGTATGATACAAAATAACGTGAGCTAGGGTTTCGAAAACAAACAAAAGCTCCTCGTTTTCTCAAATTCTTGATCAGACAAAAATAGATGAAAATTGTAGTGAAATCTGACATTGAATGTATAAAATATATAAAATATTCATACTTTGAAGTGTGTGAAGCACTGATTTCTTACCTCCAACGGGAAAATTAAATTGAGAGAGAGATTCACTCCCCACCTCCCTCTCTCTAGTCCACTGTCACTTGACGCTAGAAAGGAGAGATTTATAGGGGCATTAATGCGTCTTTTCAATGGGTAAATTATAGCAACCCCCTCAATTTTGGATTGATTTACATCAATCCATAAAAATTATAGATTTTTTAGTATCAGTCCCTTAAGTATTCAATGTCTAGAAGTGTCTGTCAAGCTACTGATAGTGGCGTTAGGCCCTCCAAAGGTTATATTTTGTTTAAAGAGTAGTCCCTTTGACGACTAAAATTCCTATTAAACCCCCAGATTATTATGCTTGTTTTAAATAGTAATGTACCCTCTCCGATCAAGAGTAGTCATAACACGGTATAAGAATTGGAGTCTCTAATAGTAATTTACTAATTTGAGGGATCCATTTCAAATTGTTAAAGAGTTCAAGATCAAATATCCAAAAAATAAAGAAAAGTTCCCTAATTTTTGGGCTGATAAGTTATTGGTTGCTTTTGTATTTTCTTTCTTTGTCATTTTATGAGATGCTTTTTTTAGTTATTTGTTTATTTAATTATGAATATCAATAAATGATGATTTGATTTTGTGTTTTTATTGTTGTTTGCAAGATAAAGATTCGGAGTTTTTAACGTTGTTGTTGGATTGAACGCTTTGATGCACAAGACTTAAATCTGTTGGGTGAAGAAATGCATTTCACTTCAATTATGAATAATCTTACTAGAATGTATTTCTCTTATATTATATTTTGTTATTTTTCTCCAATGACAATGCATTTCACTTCAATACTTTTGTTCTTTCTTATGTTAATATGGAGTATGTGAAAGTTGTATTTTATTTAACTAATTGAGTACTTCTTATGCCGTATTCTTATGGTTTGATGATGT
The DNA here is from genome assembly GCF_001876935.1 of Asparagus officinalis. Taxonomy (NCBI): domain Eukaryota; kingdom Viridiplantae; phylum Streptophyta; class Magnoliopsida; order Asparagales; family Asparagaceae; genus Asparagus; species Asparagus officinalis. Next base: position 86,821,527 of record NC_033800.1, read on the forward strand.
TCTTAAATTGCAATCATATACAATTTTTCTTACACTGACTTTATGTGATTTAGGTATTACATTGTCTCTTTTTTTCGTCAAGTGGAAGTCATACACCCCTTATATAATAGGTATTATATTTTCTTTGTTTTTTGATATTTCACTTTTATTTTACCAATTTCTTTGGAAAGTTATCAACGGTTTAAATATTGACATGACTCGCACAAAATGTTCAAATATTATTTTCCCGTGTTTTCATTTTTTTCAATTTTTTTATAAGTTTACCCATTATTGGTACTTTTTTAACATTTCACTTTAATTTTAAATTTTTTCTACCTTATAAATAATAAAATAACTCCCACCATATTTCTGAATACCGTTTTTACACATTTATATTTTTCAAACTATATATTATCATTATTTGTATATTAAATAAATTCGTGCATCGCACGGGCCTGAAACTAGTTTTGTTTAAGAGTAGTCCCTTTGACGACTAAAATTCCTATTAAGCCCCCAGTTTATTATGCTTGTTTTAAATAATAATGTACTCTCTCCGATCAAGAGTAGTCATAACACGGTAAAAGAATTGGAGTCTCTAATAGTAATTTACTAATTTGAGGGACCCATTTCAAATTGTTAAAGAGTTCAAGATCAAATATCCTGAAAATAAAGAAAAATTCCCTAATTTTTGGGGAGTTTCCAGTGAAATTTTTATTAACCAAAAGTTAAAGATAGCTTGTGAAACTTCACAACACTAAGAGGAATTGGTGAACTATTCTTAAAGACACTAAAAAACTCCGCATGTACAAATATCACATGCCAAATGCTCAAATAAAAAGTTGACATGTGTCACCTTATCCTATTAGAAAGTATTATGAGTAATTCTATCTTCACCTGAATTCTTGTCAAATTAAAACTATTCTTATCCATAATTTAAAAATATAATAATCAAATACTTGTTAATCCTAATCAAATTACAACCATCCATTTTTTAAAATATAAAAGTTAATAATCATTTTTAATTCTCTTTTCCTTCAATTTCTTCCACTATTTTCCTTTTCTTACATTTTTAATTAATATTGCATTTTTTTAAAAAAAATCTCACATGGTCTTCCATATTTTTTACAGGGTAAAGTTCACAAAACCTCTAGTAACTTGGGGCACTTAGGACTAAACCCCAAAAATTTGTAACTCTCATTAAACCCCACAACAGATTTGAGAGTTTTAGCGAAAAGAAACACCCCAACATGTTATGGTTTTTCACTTAATCTTCATAATGGCATTATCTCATAATTTTACATCGTTCAAACTTAACCCTCAAGACCGATAAATTCCTCTCAGATCATTCCTACTTATGAGTTAGCCTATAAATTTCAAACAATCCTAAAAAATCAGGAGATTACAACACAAATCCCTCAAAAATAAATGTTATAGCCATTTAAAAAAAAATCTAAAAATTACAAAAAAATCCCTTAAAATCTAAAGATTATAAATTATAAATGACCCCTTAAAATTTTTAAAAATTACAAACAACTTCTTTAAAAAAATTTAAAACAAATACCTACAAATATGAAAATGATAGAAGAAACCCATAAAAATAAAAAATTGATCAACACCCTAAAAAATTTGAAATTGCAATCACCCCTTAAAAATCTAAAAGTTGCAAAGACCTTAGAAAGAAACCCTAAAATTTTACTAAAATATCCCAAGTGTTTTCAAAATTATAAAAAATAATAATTTGAAATAACCCCATTTTAAAATCCAAAAATGAAAAATAACGACTTAAAAAAAATCTAATAATCACAAACAACCCTCTTAAAAAATTTGAAAACTATAAAATGTAAAACTAGTTTGGGGCTTTTCTGTCAAATTTTAATGAGTTGACTAGACATGAGCTAATCATATTAATTTCAAGAGTTTTCTATCAAAAAAGTCATCAGGGTTTTAGTGATAAGTTTCAAAAATATTGGGGTTTTAATTCAATACATCTAAACTTTAGTGTGGGCTTAATGAAATGCAAACATATTTTGATTTTGGGACGATTACATGACATGACACTTGAATCTGGATCCGGGCGCGAGATCCGAGATTAAATTTCACGCCTGCATGATAAACTAATGCACCCATAGCGAGTCGTTGCGTCGTGTCCGGATAGCCGTTGGCATTCTGGCTGTTCCCTACCACGTGAGGCCGATTTGGCGTGACAGGAAGATGCCCTGTACTTTAAATATGTGATTCGTGTGCTTTGAATAATTATATTTTGACCCAATTTCCTGATACTGCTTATGTGCAAGGAAACTTTACATATATAGTAATATTTTTTATTCCATGCTGAAAAATGAATAAATCACCAATAAGGGTAATTTCGGAAATTTTAACTTAAACCAAAGTTTAACTTTACATTTATAGTGATCTATTTTTATACCAAAGTGTTCGATGTTAGAGTTTTTACCAAAAGTAGAAATAATAAAATTTTTATTAGAAGAGTCTTTTAAGGAAATAAATCGATCAAATTTAAAATCAAATCGGATTTATTTCCTAATCAAAATAGTCTCCTAAAACATGACTCAAAATGGTTAAAAACTGAAAAAAACTCTAACATCGAACACCAATCTGTTTTCGTTGACCCTGTCTCGAAAAAATACGTGATTTTTGTTGCAAGCCATTTTCTTCTGCCTGACCCGCATTTAGGCTTCTGACGGTCTAGTTTCTCCATGAATATAACCGTAGTGTGTTTTACGTCAAAATAACAAAATTCCTCTAAACGAGAGATCTACCACTTCACCTATTTAAATGAATTAAAAGGTAGTCTCTTAATATTTATAAAGAAAATAACATTATTAATTTTTATCCAAATTGGATGGATTCTATGTTAGTGATAGAACTTGAACTTCTATTTTCTCATTTCCAAGAACTAGCATTTTCACAATTCATTCCTTTTCAATTCTCAAATATCTCTTGATTTTTAACCCTCTTTGTTCTGCCCTACAATTCTATTTTTAAGTTATTGAATTGCAATTTTCACGTAAAAACTTTAAAAACACTATTGTTGACGTATTCTAGTTTGTAGATGTTGTACAAGAGGTGGCGTGGTTGGGTCGTTGAGCTCGTGTGACCGACCATCAGTTCAAGCTCAGGACAGGGTTGACCCCTGTCAGCACAAGTGTCAGGTGGCAACCTATCTCTAATGTAGTCGAGGTTTGATCACCTAAGCCAATGAACCACCTAGGTTCGCCGGTCGAGCCCGACCAACGTCATGATCATGTTCGACAATGAATTTCTTCGACTGTTTATTTTCACTTTAACTATTTAATCTTGTATTCTATTATAAAATTATATTTATTTATTTTTGACTATATCAAATCTTATTAAAGTGCTAAATTATATACTAATTATATATATAAAAACTATAATTATATATTTATATATATATATATATATATATATTATAATATATATATATATTATAATATATAATATATCAATATATAATTATATAATACTAAAATATATATATATATATAGAGAGAGAGAGAGAGAGAGAGAGAGAGAGAGAGAGAAGCTCCTATAAACTTAAGTGGATAGAAGCACTTGTCCACTAATTTTTTTATCCATTAAATTTGCTTTGAGATTTATGCTAGCATATGGTACATGCAATATCTCGAATATATCCTTTATATTTTTTCACAAATACTCAAAGCAAATATAATTGATAAAAAAGTTAGTGGAGAAATATCTCAATCCACTAAAATTTATAGGAGTTTTACTATATATATGTATGCATGTATATTTACACACACACTCACACACACATGCTCTACAAAGATAAACATCATAAAGAAAAATATCGCAAACGCAAAGATATATATAGTTTGGACTTCGAAGGAACACTGAGCTACGTGAGGCCCATTTATCTTTTGCTAAAAAACTAAATGTTTATAATTAAAGTCTGGTCGGGCAGGGCGAGGCTGAGCCGGGCAGGGTTGTGCTAGGCTAGGTCATCAGTGGCCTGAGCCTATGGTGGGTTGGGTCTACTTCTTTGGTCCTGAGTCTAGATTAAAACCCAGCTCGGCCCATGAACCATCACCAATGTGGGTCGGGCCGGGTTTAGACCCAAACCAGGTTGGGCTGGTTCAGACCACGGTTCGAACCGTCTCATGTCCAACCTTATGTACAAGTGAAAATTACTATTATAGACGAAGCTTTTTGTTTTTCTTAAAATTCTGAAAAAACATAATATGGATGAAAAATGTTTCTTGTAGCTTATAGATAAAAGGCCTTTTGGGACCATATATTTTTTCTTTAAAGAGATTCCTTAAATTAGTAATGCCAACAGCAATGGATGAACATTGCAAATAAAAAGAGAGGGGAAAGTATCTTCAAATCTGGACTATTCTCACCCTATATATTCTATAGACCCTCCCGCCTCCAACAAACGACAGAATCCACCACCAATTACGAAAAATCATCTTGAGATCTGTTTTATTTTAATTATTTAATCTTAATTCCTGTAATTATCTTGTTCTAAAACTTCTAAGTTGACTACCATCGTATATAAAATCTATGCGAGAAGGGAAATTGACAAGCACGAGTGCTTGGGGTGAAAAAAAAAACATCATTTGTCGTTTTTTGGCCGATAGCCAGCTTGGTCTCTAGATTCCACATGGACATCGGGGGTGGTGGTGCAAATTATGATATTTTTATTTTAACATTAATTTTCTAAAAAATTCAAAATGATAGGTACTTTAAGGTTGGACTATTGTGGCTGGACTTGAGGAACGTGTGACAAGATTTTCCTTTCACATCCGCAAAAACTAAGAAGAGTGTTACAAAGGTATCAGTTGTAACGCACGAAGCAAAGAGACAAGTGAATAAAGAGAGTTCCCTCTTGTTATTTTATCTCTCTAATTTCTTATCTCAAGAACTAGTTTCTTAGCTCTAAGAAGTATTTCTTAACACACTATTAGCACAGTATTACATTTTTGAGCTTTATCTTCTGGTTAAAGAAAAATATGAATATTCCTTAGTCTTCAATTGGATTCAATATCAAACATGCACACCATACTTAAATATAAAAAATATTTTTCACATTTGATAATAGGAGAGGCAGATGTTAGTCCAATATCGGGAAGTGCAAACTAATTGAACGATCTTGAAAAGCTATTCTACTATTTTGGTTATTGGTTGGTGTAATTTTGGGTTAGGTGGGATGCTTTTTGGGACTTTACTTTATGGTGTTATTCATTGGGACAATGAGATTGAGATTTCACTTTAATATGTTATTCATTGGGGCAATTACCCACACTTTTCCTAAAATTATCCCACTTCTATACAAACTTTTTGTCCCAACTTCCAAAAATTATTTCATTCTTAACTTTGGGACAATCATGAGGAAAGTGAGATAATTTTGAAGCACTAATTTATTAAATATCTAATATATATTAATTGTATTATAATATAATATATCTTAATTATTTTATATTATAAAATTCTTAATAAACTATTATATAATATTATCTATTATAATATTATTATATATCATTATTACATATTGGTTAATAATATTTTATATATTATAATATTAGTATTATATTATTATAATATTAGTATTATATTATTATAATATTACTTTATATTATTTAGTATATATTTTATTAGTTAGAATAAAAATATTATTGTAGTATTTTATGATATAAAATATTTGTTATAGTGTTCCCATTTTCGCCAAAATACAACTCAATACCAAGTAGCTGATAAGTGTACTTCTACATGTTATGCCCTAATCAACTTGGCGGCTAGAGACAATTGGGGATGACAACTCAGCCGACCTAACGAGACGATACACCTTAGTGTCGACACGAAAGGTGGTGCTTGTCGACACGAAAGGCGGTGCTAGTCGACTCCCTTCTATTGAAGACAACTCGCCACGAGTCCACTCGACCACTTATCAGACGCCTTGCAAAGTCGACTCGAAAGGTGTTACTTCTCGACGAAGCTAAAGGACTATTTTCATCTCGAGCCTTTCCCTCTATGACAACGTGTCAACATCGCATTTAATGCATGATAGGTGCTATCATGACTCTAGCCCAGATAGTCTTCATGACTCATCAGGCCACGTGAGCCCTGCCATGTCGCCGGTCATTTAATGCCGAAGCGACCTTTCCTCCACTCTGCTATCCGCGATACCTGTAAAGAAAGTACTGACGAGGCAGCCAGTCCCATACTTCACCACCGCCTCTCTGCTCCCGGTCAAGGTGACCAATTTACCCTTACATCCTAAGTATATATACATGTACTATTCTACCTTACAAGGGGCTGGAATCTTAATTTTCAAATCTAATCCTTAAGCAATCACATGCACAAGAACTCTTAGTTCTTATTTACCCCCACTCAAGTTTATCATCTTACTTGATCGTCGAAGGTACAATAGGGGAACTAAACCCCACCCTCTTACGAATTTCTACTTGTACAGATTTTTCAGATACCCCTGTAGGCATCAAAAATTACGGTCCCCGAATACAGCTCGAGACAGAGAGAAAGTGATGAACGTCATTATCTAAGTCAAAGAGGATTATCCGACGCCGACTAGCGAATCAACGAACTATGGATGACGTGGCCTGCACGCTCACCGGCCACCACCAAGTGGCTCGCGTGCTCATCGGCCCCCAAATCGGCGAACCAAGCGGCCCGCGTGCTCACCGGCCACCATCCAGTGGCGTGCTCATCGGCACAAATCGGGCGAGAACCAGGAGGGCCGCTGCCTCACGGCCACATCCAGTAGCCCGCACGCCTATCATCCACCAAACCGGCAAACCAAGTGGCCCACGTGCTCACCGGCCACCATCCAGTGGCCCGCACACCCATCAGCCACCAAATCGGCGAACCAAGTGGCCCGCGTGCTCATCGGCCAGCTAAACAGCGAACCAAGAGGCCTCACGCCTGTCGGCCACCGTCAAGCTATCCATGCGTTCGCGAAACGAATCGGGAAAGCGTATAAGTCAATGAAACGACGAAATACGCTTAACGACGGAACAAGTCAAAACCCGAAAAACCAATAAAAGCCGCTAGCGGTCGAGTCACATCAAACCGACTCGGCCGAACCAGTGGTTCAGCCCATAACTAGGTCACCAAACGGTGGCCACCATTTGGTGGCCCGGCAAGGCCGAGCCACCGGGTGACGGTTCGGTCAGATTTGATGATTTTTCGGTTTTGACGGTTTTTCTTAGAATTTGTTTATTCCTAAGCATCCTAACTGATCTGATACTGTGGTTATTCAGTTATTAACAGAAGATAAGAAAGAATCCCTCGTTCTTATCAAAATATCCACTTCCGAAGCTTATAAATATGAGCTCGGGTGCTCATTTCTCGAGGGCTGGACATCAAGAGGGCGAAACGCTACCGAATTGGAGAGTGGAGCCACGAATTTACAGCAAGGGTTAGCAGATCTTGGTGATCTCCTGTGTATAAAGAGTGGAATTCGAGAGATCTGAGACCCGTCCCCTATTCCTCCGGATTTAAGCTTGGTCTTAAATCTCGAGAAGAGCCGTGATCTCGCTTGGTCGAGATCATCGCTGCAGTGATTACTTCCTTCGCGAAGTAAGAGCTTTGATCATCAATCTGTCAATCGGATCTGATCTGTGGCAGTCCACGGATATTAACGTCCCTGGTACAGGCAAAGTTTCCACACAAGTAGCGGGTGATAAACGTCCGTTACGCTGTTTGACAAGAGTCGTATCTTTTATATTTTCATTATATAAGGAGATCTTATAAAAAGATTAACCTTTTTATTTGAGTTTATTGTAAACGATTAAAGTTGTAATAGATTCAATCACGATAAAAACAACGATTTTTGACCCAAACAACCCCAAATCAAGAACTAGACATAAAATCAAGAAAGAAAGTGGCCCCTTCATCAATCCTCAATAAATTCGTCCAAACACGGACATAATTGACTGTGTGATCATTAGAACATCAACAGTTTGGCATCCACCATGGGACATCTTTTCTTTTTTGAGAAAACATGTCAAGTTCTAAACAAGGGTCTGATCAACATCACCCCGTAGAACGACATTAGAGCTACATTACTCGAGATCAACTTGAGGAAACAACTCACAAGCTCTCTCAGTCTTTCATAGAGAAATTTTCCATCCTTACAGACAAACTTCTCAGTCGACTTCCACAGTCACAACGAGCTACCTCAGCTCTCCCTCCACCTTTTGGAGATCGGCGGTCGGAGACTCATTCTCTTGCCAGGGCCTAATGAGCAGTCCAACCTCGGACTCCTCATGGTATTGTCAAACAAATGAGGGATCACATTGAGTGCGCATCCCCTCCGCCTCATCGATCGGCTTTTGCGACCTAGAGGGGGGGGGGGTGACTTAGGGTCTCTATGCTAATCTAATCTAATTTATGCTAATTAAAACTAATTCAAATATTATTTCTTGCAAGATAGATATACAATATGATATGAGCAAGAATATGCAATATGAACAATGAGTTATATCCTAGCAATGAGTATAACTATGGATATATTGCAAGGATTATAACAAATTAACACAAGGGTGAAATAAACATAAACAGAAGTGCGGCAAAGATAAATAATGAGGAGAGGCTCGTGCTGACCCAAGCCAGCACAAGGGGGCGTGCTAAGGGAGTAGTCTCCAAGGCTTCCCATCATCACACCTCTCCACCTCCTTCAGCTAGCATAGGAGCTTCCAGATATGACCGAGTGTACAAACATGTCACAGACGCCATAGGGGGAGTACACCTCTTTCCGATGACCTTATGAATACCCAATGTAAGAAATTCAAGATGCCTCATATGGAGAAGTACAAAGGAAAGGGAAACCCCTCCGAGCATGTTCAAAATTATTATGATGTGTTGAGCATGTTCCAAGCATCGGAAGCTATCATCTGTCGATGCTTCCCCATCACTATTTCAGGGAATGCCAAGCTCTGGTGGAATGCCTTTGAGAAGAAGTCCATCAGCAACTTCTAACAACTCAGCTGAAAGTTTATCCACCACTTCCTGGCTGACACCAAGTAGAAGCTCCCCGCTCATGTGTTAATCCAGATGATGCAAGGACCAGAAGAGAGTCTCCGAGCCTACTTAAAAATATTTCAGGCAAAGAGACTAGAGGTCAATGACCCAGGGAGTGCAATCGCCATGTCCGCACGCGTATCTAGCCTGCAGAGCAATGAGTTGGCCAACTCGCTCACCAAGAAGCCTAGCTTAGGCACTCGTCTCAAGACGTTCAAACGCCGACTAGCAAGCGGTCGACCCAATTGGTTTTACTAGTCCTATACTTAAACTAAAAACTAAAGCATCAGATGATTACTCGCGTTCGAGACATGTCTTTTTAACAGAAGGAGAGTCGGGCCTCGAGTTACCAGATGGAATTTTCAAGTCCATGAAGAAGCTAAGTCATTTAGCAAACACTTTGAAATTTTGCAATATAGAAAATGCAATTCCAAGTTCAAGAAGAAGGAGGGTACTTTTTTATTCATTGATAAAGTATCTTACAAGATTACCAAATATACAATATATACAACAAACATGAGAGTAGAAGAGACTCCTAAGAGTCCTAAGGGAAGTCCATTCCAGCTCCTGGAGTCAGAGGCCGGGAGCTCCTGGGTGCAGTCGGCGGAGGAGTCGAGCAGTCTCCTCCTTCATCTGAGTCATCCTCATCCTCATCCAGATCAAGTCCTCACCTTCCACCTCCTTCAGCTCATCCAAGCAGTTGACAACCAGAGGAGGATAGCGAAAGTGATCAGGCGGATTCTTCATCTTGGCCAGAAGCTGAGCCGCCAAGTAATCATACACGTCTTTGTAGGCTATCGCGACTTCGGTTTTCCTAGTTAAACTTTAGCGATATTTATCAATGATCTCCTGTCGGTAAGGTTCAGACTTAAGGTGAGTGACCTCTTCTTAGAGCTTGACAAGCATTGCATGCTCCTCGCCCAGTCGACACCTCGCATGCACCGCCACATCTTTCTCCATGTTGGCCCTCACCTCAGCACGATCCCTCTCTTGAAGGACCTCTTCCATTCTTTTAGCCTTCTTTTGGTTCTCCTCCAACTCCTGCTTGAGCTTGTCGACCTCGGGAGCCCCTGGGGCTGATGCCTCAGCAGCCTGCTTTGAGCCGACTCCTTTCTCGACCCTTAAGGAAGTAACTTCCCCAAGGAGCCTATGCTCAGCGTTCCAGACCTTATCCATCCGGCAATATAACTCTGTTTCAACCAAAGCACCTCGAATGAAATAGCTTCGGAGGATATGATGGAGGCCGATATCCGAGGCCCCTTGTAAGTACTCATCGTCCTAGGAAAGCAAAAATTGCTCTACCGCCCTCTGCTAGACCCGGTGTGAGCCCAAGACAGTCCTCCTGATGTTAAGGTGTTGATCAGGGTTGAAGTGATATTTTAGGTCAGACTCTTGACTGTGTCAAGCACCGACCCCAATGAGACCGATGAGATATTTCCTCATCTCCGACGTCAGCCAAGCTATGAGGAAAAGGATATTCTAGCTCGGGAGGAGGCACTGTGCCCTGTTGGCGATATGAGCAATGAGCACAAATAAGAATAAACGCCAAAGCACACTCAAACACAATCAAATGATCACAGAGTTCGGACCTTCCGTCCTACGTCTTCGCTCCCCACTCCCGGGGAGAAATCCACTATCACAATCCGGTTTGGAAGCCGAAACTTCTACACACTTGGTTTTCTAGCTAACCGAAAACTCTACAACTCACACTCTTGCAAACCCACTCTACACCCTCACAAGTGTTGGACCTAGCCGTGTCTCCCTCAAGTGCTCGGTTACAACCTCTCTCTAGGTTCGTCAACCGACGCCACTCCTCTTGGGACGATCCCCGACTCTCACCACATACTCCTCTCGGTGTACAAGTGTATTATAAAGTGTATCCTCACAATTAGGCTCAATACAATAAATGTTTGTTCTCTACTATGGATGAGAACATAATGAAAGCTCACACTCAATTGTTACAGCTCTCACCAACCCAAATATACAATATATGCAAATACAATAAGCTTAAGTGGGTATGTGTAAACAATGAGTGAATCAAAACAACTAAACTCAAACAAAATCTAGCATATAGAAATTATGAATAAAATAATAAATAGCTAGAGATAGAGTTTAGGAATTCTTCTTTGAAAAACAAGATGGAGAGATGGATTAAAAGGAAGTTCAAACAATGTAGATGATCTCCTCCACTTGTGAACCAACTAAAACAGCTTTAAACCAAACTTAAACCCCAGTTAAAACTCTTTTAAACTTGTTTAAAATATCCCATTGGTTGCTGAAATAAAAGGGGGTTTGGGGGTTTATATAGGAAGAGGAAACAACAACAAAAACCCCAAGGGAAAAGACCAAACAGCCCATGAATCAGAAATTTGATTCTGTACCAGAAGAGCCGTTGGGATAAACGGCGGTCGACCGCGAGCAACAAAAACAACAGGAAAAGCTCCAGAGACCGTGGCGGTCGACCGTGGCGGTCGACCGTGGGAAATCTCGAGCTCACGGTCGACCATGGCGGTCGACCGTAAAAGTCTCTGCTGCCCACTGACGAAAGAACTCAGGCGCGGTCGATCGTGGCGGTCGATCGTGAACTGATATATGAAAATCCAGGTTTTGAAAATAGTTTGCTGATTTAAAAACAATGTTTAAAAATATCAAATAAATTCTAAAAAATGTAAAACTTTGGGGAATGATTGTAGACATGATAATAAACATGCTACAATGACTGGTTTCCAAAAAGAACTTTCCAAATGAAAAATATCATCATTTTACAAAATAGGCTAAAACATGAAAATGTAAACATGTGAATTTTAACATTTTGGCTAAACCATGTTTTGAAACTTTGCACAATGATTATGTAGACTTAATAAAATATGTATATGATTATTATTAATTCCAAAAAGTAAGAGTACAATATTTTTACAAATACAATAGAAAATGAAACATATGAGTATGTATATGAAAATATATTTGTTTCATATCTAAGTAGTTAAACCAAATCACAATAATAAATATGAAATATGTAATTTCATATTTATAAACATAAAAACCAAAACTTGTGTTGTATATATATATATGACTACATATATATACAAGGAAACCAATAAAATGTGTGTGTATATGATATTGAGCTTAGAGTATCTAACACACATAATATAAATCTAAACTAATATACCCAAGCAATCTTGATCTTCAATAAGCTTGACTTGGTACACTATACGGATAAAGCTGAACTTGGATCTTGAACTTGAATTGCATAATCTTCACCCAACAATTCCGCCAACCTCCATTTGATATTATCGTTGAAGCGCTATTTCATCCATCCTCCAACACGTTGTTTGCCTAGAATAAATACGAAAACACAAACACTAGACAAACAATATTAGATATAAATTGTTTGCTAAATCACCATCAAAACAAGAAGGCCAACATCCCTTCCTCGACCGGCTCCTTCCCCAACGAGTTGACTCATGATGATGACCAGACGACTCTGCCTCTCAAGTAGCTCTGGTCTCGGCTCCCTCTCCCTGGGAAGCCTCAGATTTCCCTCCAGAAGATGACTCGTCCAAATGGATGATGTCGGCCTTGACAGGCTTAGTCGTCGCCTGTACCTCCTGTTCCTCATTCTATGGACGAGGAGGGGAGCGGCCTCCTCCTTGGCTACCTAGGCCTCCATGGGAGGAACGTCTCGACAAAGACGCTTGGCCGGTCTAGTAGATGACTCCTTCCGCGGATCAGCCAAAGGAGCCGTAGGCGCTGTTGTCGCCTCCCTTGACCCTACAATGAGAGTTGAGGTTCTATCATAATCTCGGTCGGTGAAAGACACGAACGATACCCCGGTGACCCGCAAAACTAACTTGTCGAGCAAATCTTCGAATCGCCTAGAGCCAGTATACGCCTTAATTTGATCAAGCCCAATCTTCTCATTAGCAAACAGTTGGCCCATGAGAGCATTCCTCCTTATTTCGGGCCAGTCGGCGCAGCCCAACTCCAGGTCATCCCCTACGACCCAGACGAAATTTTCCTTCCAGTCTTTATACAAATCTAGAAGGCCAATGATTAGCCTAAACTTCCCCGTTATCTGGAAGTGGTAGTTGTTGGGTCCTCTTGTTTTCATAATGATTTACAAACAATTTATAACTAATATTATTTTTAGTATTTTGTTTTGTGTTGTTTAGTATATACAGGAAATCGAGCTAAACAAGATATATTGGAGCTATGCATATCAAGTCAATCAAACCAAGTTCAAGCTTCAGAAGATTCTTTCTGGTATACTTAGTATAGGATTATATAATGTGTGTTAATTCTATAAGTTCAAATATACACACACATTACATTTATGAATTTTCATGAAAATAAGTGTTTTTATGAAAAATACATTCAAATATATTTTAGACTATACAAACTATGTTAACATTTTTTATTATGTCCATAAAAAGATTACACAAGTTTTCAGAACTTGATTTGAGCTAAAATGACAAAAACAACATATTTGAAAACATGTATTTTAGCACTTTTGAATATTTCTGAGTTTTCACAAGTGGTAAGAGCAATTTGAAAAATTCCTTTTCCAACATGTTCATATTCATGATTATAAACTTTTCACAAAGTTTTACATTTTTTAGAATTTATTTACTATTTTTAATAGAGCCTAAAAACTCATATTCAAAAATTGTTTCAAGCTGATAACCTGTTATCAGTCGACTGATCAGTCGACTGATGATATCAGTCGACTGATCAGTCGACTGAAGAATGTGCCTGTAATCTTCAAAAGTTTCTGTTTTGTTTTGGTCGACTGACCAATCGACTGATGATCTATCAGTCGACTGATAAAGACAGTCAGTCGACTGATGAGCTGTCTGACGCCTACTACGGTCAGCTCATCAGTCGACTGATGATTTCCGTCAGTCTACTAATAAGCCATAATGACTATTTTTCCAACCTTGAGTATTTTAACGTTATTGTTGGTTTTCATTGGGTTTTGTGCCTTAATTTTTCTTCATATATAAACCCCTATTGTTCTCAATAGAAGAACTATTCAAGAGGGTTTTAACAAGAGTTTAAAAGTGCTTAAAAGATTGTTTAAGTGTTTAAGTTTGAGTTTACAAAGAGGTGGCTTGCTCTTTCAATTGAGGAATTCATCCTCAATCTTCTTCATCCTCTATTGTGTTTATAGAGAAGTTTTTCTAACTCTTTTCCCTAGCAATTTATTATTGATTTTCATATTATTATTATTGCTAGTTTGCTAATCGAGTTAGGTTTCATTTACACTCATTTTATCACAAACACCCCATTTGAGCTTGTAGGATTTCATACATCATATATTGGGTTATGGGTTTGTGATTTGTGAGATTGAGCTTACATTGAGTTCTCATCGATTTCATACATCATATATTGGGTTATGGGTTTGTGATTTGTGAGATTGAGCTTACATTGAGTTCTCATCCAATTAGAGAACATTTTATTGTAGTTTGTGATTTGTGAGATTGAGCTTACATTGAGTTCTCATCCAATTAGAGAACATTTTATTGTAATTGAGTTTTATTGTGAGTTGCACATTGTATTACACTTAGACACCGAGAAAAGTGGTTGGTGAGAGATGAGATCGATTCCAAGAGGAGTGGGGTCGGTAGTAAAGCCTAGTGAGAGGTGGTAATTCTGAACACTTGATGAAAGTAACACGGGCTAGGCCAACACTTAGAGGGTGTGAAGTGTAATTGCAATTGTGTAAGGTGTAAAGTTTTCGGTGAACTAAAAAACCGAGTTGTGAGGTGTAAACGTTATTCGGGTGATCATAGAAAACCCGGTTGTGAATGTGGATTTCTCCCAGGGAGTGGGGAGCTGAGACGTAGTACAGATAGTCCAAACTCCATGGTCATCTTTGTGTGTTAGAGTTTGCATTGGCGTATCATTTGTGCCTATTGCTTAGTCTATTCGCATTTGCTCATTGTTTACATTACACTATCACTCTTGTTTGTTTTTCACTTGTGTTTATATTCTTGATCATATCATATTATATATCTATCTTGTAAGAATAATTTGTTAATAAGTTTTAATCGATATTTAATATCTAATAAGATATGGTACTTTTAATTGGTATCAGAGCTTGGTGCTCTTGATTTAAGGTTTAATCACCTTGAGTTAACGGTCCAAGCTTTAATATTATTGCTAATCTTGTTTTGGTATTATTTAAATTCGCTTGCTCATATATTATGGATATGTTCGGTGTAGGCTACAATATAAATGTTGCTCCTAGATATAGTAACTTCCCTTATGAACAATGGTGGTGTAGATTCAAAATTTTTGTTGAATCTGAAAATATACATTTATGGGAAGTTATTAACAATGCTTATATTGTCCCCACTTTAAAGAAATCCAAGTGGAGCAAATATGATAAGAAAATATTTACAATGAACAAGTTAGTGTTAGAATTTATGCATAATGCTTTAGGTCCATGTATTTCTAACGATTTTGCTTATTTTGATAGTGCTTATACAATTTAGAAATTATGAAGTACATCAAGGGAACTTGGAGGTGATCCGACGATCTTTGACGGTTCCCTCTTCAAGTTCACAATGAGCCTCATCATGCACACGGCCACTAGGCGATAGCCCTAGTGAGGTATGCGAGTCTGATAACGAATATGATCTTACTATTGATGAACTCGCACATGGCTATGAATTATTGATGCATGATTATAAGAAATTGCAACATAGCTACATTAACTTAAAAAGCAAGCATGTCGAAATAAAATCCTCTCATGAAATACTAGCCACTAAGTTTGATCTCATTGCAAATGAAAATATAAATATTAAAGAATGCAAATAAAAATTAAAATTTGAAAATTTTAGTTTGTTTCATGCTAAATGTGATGCTATGTTAGAAGTTGAGAATATTAGAAAAGAGTTTAATTCTTTCAAAATTGATCATACATATTCTACTTCTAACAACAATGCTTGTGTGGATAATAATGAGTTGAATCATATTAAAAGTAAAATATCATCTTTAGATTCAACATTAAAAACTTGCATTGTTAATAGCAACAAGCTTATGGACTTGTATGTAAAGTCTCATGAAAATGTTTCTAAGAAATCTATTCACTATGCACACATGTATAACAAAATTTACAAGTATTCTATTTGCGGCTGAAAATGCCATATTGCTAAATTTTGTAATAATGCACAAAGCCTAATAAGCCAAATCATATTTGTGCATCCCATCAAGCTTCCTCTTCTCATACACATGTACACACACATAGTGATAATCATAAACATGCTCATGTGTATAAGTATATTTTTATGGTCGTTTTGGTCATTTGACCAAGTTTTGTTTCGATTTGAGAAGAACTTCCCATTTGCAAAACAATTTTAAAGATAAATCTATCTTTGCAAATGTTTTTTATGCACAATAAATTGGTCAACACAAATATTTTTAACCTTTTCATTGCACCTATTGCAATCGAAAATTGTTTGACATTATCTTTGGCATGATTGTGCATATAGTAAAGATGTTTCTCATATTCAAATTGATACAAAATATCTCTTAGTGGACATCTTTAACTAAACTTTTTGCCAAGAGATTGTTTATAAGAATGATTGAGTACTCTTGTCTTTTGAACTCAAATATTTTCTTGATCATTTCTTCATTAAAATAATATTTTATATTTTTTCCCATGAACTTTCACTTGAATTCTCTTTTGGTCTCATTTATTCATGAATTCTCATGATTGTTTCTTCATGAACAAAATTTGTGTTTTTCATGAGTTTTCATATTGTTTATGTATTGAGACATCATTTATCTATACGTGTTCTAAATCAAACATAATTTATGATTGATATTTTATAGATTTTTTTCATTTGATGTTTGATTTTAATTTATTTTTAATTTTTTTTGGCTTTTATGTTTTAGACTCTTTTGACACCTTATCTTCATGATACATGTATATGTGTTCACTTGGTCTATCTTCGTATGTGAGTTGTGTTTAGCATATCTTACATTTATGCTTACTCACATGGTTGCCATGATTTTTATTGCATATATTGTTTATGGCATTTTGATAGGGGGAGTTGTGTTAAGTTCTTTTTTATTGCATTTACTCTCCCGTAGTAATTTTTGTTATATACTTGTTTTATGGTTTGAAAAACATTTTGATGTAGTGACTTCTGTTATGAAGTTTAATTTGTGTTTGTATGTCACTTAAATGTTTAGTTGTTTTGGTTGTTTAAGTTGTTTTTTGTTTGTGTAAGCTTGGCTGGTGTTTGAACATGTGAGTGTTGTAAACTCTAAATTTTGCTTATATATATATAACCATTCTTACAGGCTTTTAAATTTGGGGAAGAATCCCTATTTTCTATATTTCTCACCTGTGCTTATGTGTAGGGGGAGCTTCTAGCTCTCAATATATTTTCCCCATTTTTGATGTTGTCAAAGGGGGAGAAAATTATGAGTATATAGTATTCATTTTCAATTGGTTTCTTGACTTTTTATGCATATTGGTAAATTGTTTATCATCATAAAAAAGGAGGAGATTGTTGGGTCTCCTTGTTTTGATAATGATTTACAAATAATTTACAACTAATATTATTTTTAGTATTTTTTTTGTGTTGTTTAGTATATACAGGAAATCGAGCTAAACAAGATATATTAGAGCTATGCATATCAAGTCAATCAATCCAAGTCCAAGCTTCAGAAGATTCTTTTCTGGTATACTTAGTATAGAATTATATAATGTGTGTTAATTCTATAAGCTTAAATATACACACACATTATATTTGTAAATTTTCATGAAAATAGGTGTTTTTATGCAAAATACATTTAAATATGTTTTGGACTATACAAACTATGTTAACATCTTTTATTATGTTCATAAAAAGATTACACAAGTTTTCAGAACTTGATTTGAGCTAAAATGGCAAAAACAACATATTTGAAAAACATACATTTTAGGACTTTTGAATATTTCTGAGTTTTTACAAATGGTAAGAGCAATTTGAAAAATCCATTTTCTAACATGTTTATATTCATGAATATAAACTTTCCCCAAAGTTTTATATTTTTTAGAATTTATTTACTATTTTTAATAGAGTCTCAAAACTCATATTCAAAAATTGTTTCAGGCTGATAACCTGTTATCAATGGACTGATCAGTCGACTGATGACATCAGTCGACTGATCAGTCGACTGAAGAATGTGCCTGTAATCTTCAAAAGTTTATGTTATGTTTTGGTTGACTGACCAGTCGACTGATGATCAATCAGTTGACTGATAAAGACAGTCAGTCGACTGATGAGCTGTCTGACGCCTACAACAGTCAGCTCATCAGTCGACTGATAATTTCCATCAGTCGACTGATAATCTATAACAGCTATTTTTCCAGCCTTGAGTATTTTAACGTTTTTGCTGGTTTTCATTAGGTTTTGTGCCTTGATTTTTCTTCCTATATAAACCCATGTTGTTCTCATCAGAAGAACTATTCAAGAGGGTTTTAACAAGAGTTTAAAAGTGCTTAAAAGATTGTTCAAGTGTTTAAGTTTGAGTTTACAAAGAGGTGGATTGCTCTTTCAATTGAGGAATTCATCCTCAATCTTTTTCATCCTCTATTGTATTTATAGAGAAGTTTTTCTAACTCTTTTTTTAGCAATTTATTATTGATTTTCATATTATTATTATTGCTAGTTTGCTAATCGAGTTAGGTTTCATTTACACTCATTTTATCACACACACCCCATCTAAGCTTGTAGGATTTCATACATCATATATTGGGTTGTGGGTTTGTGATTTGTGAGATTGAGCTTACATTGAGTTCTCATCCAATTAGAGAACATTTTATTGTAATTGAGCTTTATTGTGAGTTGCTTACATTGAGTTCTCATCCAATTAGAGAACATTTTATTGTAATTGAGCTTTATTGTGAGTTGCACATTGTATTACACTTAGGCACCGAGAGAAGTGGTTGGTGAGAGACGAGGTCGGTTCCAAGAAGAGTGAGGTCGGTAGTAAATCCTAGTGATAGGTGGTAATTCCGAACACTTAATGAAGTTGACACGGGCTAGGCCAGCACTTAGAGGGTGTGAAGTGTAATTGTAATTATGTAAGGTGTAAAGTTTTCGGTGAATTAGAAAACTGAGTTGTGAGGTGTAAACGTTATTCGGGTGATCGTAGAAAACCCGGTTGTGAATGTGAATTTCTCCCGGGGGGTGGGGAACGGAGACGTAGTACAGATGGTCCAAACTCCATGATCATCTTTGTGTGTTAGAGTTTGCATTGGCGTATCATTTGTGTCTATTGCTTAGTCTATTCGCCTTTGCTCATTGTTTACATTACACTATCACTCTTGTTTGTTTTTCACTTGTGTTTATATTCTTGTTCATATCATATTATATATCTATCTTATAAGAATAATTTGTTAATAAGTTTTAATCGACACTAATATCTAATAAGATTAGCAATAACCTTATTCACCCCCTCTATGGTACTTTCAGTAGTGGGGCTCATTCTGATTCACCTTCACGACCACCAACCGCCCTAATATTAGCAATGAGGGTTTTATCCCCGGCTAGTGGCATATCACCATGTATCCCATGAGGATGGCGATGACGTTGGGCTTCATTTGCATCGGCGATACCCCTAGCGCCTCAAACACCTACTTTAGAAAGGGATGCAAGGGTAACCGTAAGCCGCACTCCAAATGCCTCACATAGAGCGGATTCTGCTACGGCCCATGGTCGAAAATTACCTCTGACGTCATCGGAGCTAGCAGATCGTATCCCTCAGGGATGTTGAACCTCTTAGGAAGTGTCTTCATTTGTGGCAAGGTCACATTAGAGCAAACACTCTCCAGAAGGGTTCGTCAATCAACGGGTTGGGAAGCCATTGAAGATTGCAGAGTGGATCACCGAAAGAAATGAGCGGATAAGATAAACGATTCTCTAGGCGGGATTTCGAAAGACAATAGCTGCCACTCTTATGGCCCTATTCCTATATATAGACAACTGAATTTACAGCTGTCAGAATTCGAACCGTCATATCCAGATGTATCCAGCAGCCAAAATATATTTTCAGAATTCGAAGCACCCTTAGAGATCGAGGCATGGCCCACTTACCTTGAGAGTAGCCACAATCTGTCAAAAAGCGGAGCTGCAGTAGTAAAGCAGATGTGTGATGACGTCAGCCACGCCGTTTCTGAAATGACTTTTCAGTTCTTATTCAAAGAAGCCACGTCTGTCCAAAACAATTTTTTATTGTATTTCACTCGGACCCAACCATAGCCGACTCCAAGCGAAAGGGGCCAACTGTTTCCCATTTTCACCAAAATACAACTCAATACCAAGTAGCTGACAAATGTACTTCTACACGTTATGCCCCAATCAACTTAGCGGCCAGAGACAATTAGGGATGACAACTCAGTCGACCTGATGAGACGACACACTTTAGTGTCGACACGAAAGGTGGTCCTTGTCGATATGAAAGACGGTGCTAGTTGCCCCCCTTATATTAAAGACAACTCGCCATGAGTCCACTCGACCACTTGTCAGACGCCTTGCAAAGTCGACTCGAAAGACGTTACTTCTCGACGAAGCTAAATGACTGTTTTCGTCTTGAGCCTTTCCCTCTATGACAATGTGTCAACATCATATTTAATGCATTACAGGTGCCATCATAACTCTAGCCCAGATAATCTTCATGATTCATCGGATCACGTGGGCCCTGCCATGCTGCTAGTCTCTTCCTATTTAATGTCGAAGCGACCTTCCCTCCACTTGCTAGCCGACACTTGTAAAGCAAGTGTCGACGTGGGCCGCCGACCCGTACTTCGCCACCGTCTCTCTGCTCTCGGCTAAGGTGACCAATTTACCCTTACATCCTAAGTATATATATAGGTACTATTCTACCTTACAAGGGGCTGAAATCTTGATTTCCAAATATAATCCTTAAGCAATCACATGCACAAGAACTCTTAGTTCTTATTTGCCCCACTCAAGTTTATCATCTAACTTGATCATCGGAGGTACAACGGGGGAACCAAACCTCACTCTCTTATGAATTTCTACTTGTGCAGATTTTTTAGATACCCCAATTCAAGAACTAGACATAAAGTCAGGGAAGAAAGCGACTCTTTCATCAATCCTCAACAAATTCGTCCAAACACGAACATAATTGACTGTGTGATCACCAGAACATGAACAATATTGTATTATAATATAGTGTTTATATATTTAATATAATAATATATTAATTATATTATAATAAAATTTATTACATAATAATTTACTATATTCTATTATACTTCATTATATTAATTATTAGTCTTAAATATATTGTCAATATTATGATAGTTATAATATTAAATAATATTTTATTACTACACAAAAAATTATAATAAATTACTATATATTAAAGTATGATAATATAAATAAAACTAATATACCGTATTATATTATTTAATAATATTTTTAATTATTAATATTGAACATATTAATGTATATTATGATTTGATAAATATTATATTTTAATAAGGAGTAATGTCATCAATTATTATATTTAAATTATAATAATTATCATAAAATAAAATATTATATTTTAATAATAATTTAATATTTTAAATAATATTATATTGAATTAAACAAAATATTATAGTATTTGATTAAATATTATATTATTGAAATATTATATTAAATATATTGTTTGTATATTATATCAAATATTATATAATTTATCGTATTATTATAATATAATATATTATATTAATTAATAACATTAAATATAGTTATTAGTAATTAGTAATTATAATATAATATATTATTGTTTAGTATAAAGTAAAATAATGTATTACATTATAATAACATACCAAATAATATGTTAAACCAATTAGGTAAATTAATTTAGACTTAATTGATAGATAAACATTGTACTTTAATAAGATGCGACATCATCAATTATCTCACATGAAATGTTAAATCAAAGCTTTAAATTATCTCATTATCCTAAATTGCCCCACTTTACACCACTCAAAATATCCCAAAGGGATAAAATTGTTCCATTGGAATAATTATCTCACTTAGTCCCAACTTGTCCTAACCAATAACCCATCCTAAAGGAACAAAGTTTACCATTATTCTCTACTAAGTCTTAGAGAAATTTATTAAGTTTTAAAGATATTTTCCGAAATTGATATCATATTGAAATAGTAAGTGAGAATAATATCGAATATTTCTATATTATAACTAATATTTCGGAAGGAATATGTATTAGAAAAACTACTCGCCTTTTCTTTTGGCTTGTGCTACACAAATATCAGTATAGTTGAAACATATGCTACAACGAACCAGAAGTTCACTGATCCTATTACTTTTATTATTTTGCATGAATGGTTGGGACATCACGGATCAATGACGATGCGAAAATAATTGACAATTCACATGCAAATTCACATGGACATCCATTGAAGAACCAGAAGAATTTTCAATCTAATGAATTCTCACGTGATGCATGTTCTCAAGTCTAAGACCATCACCAATAAAAGTTGGATTGAATCTCCTGCATTTCTGGAACATATTCAAGATGATATATATGGACCTATTCATCCACCATTTATATTATTTCGATATTTTTTTATGTTATAGATGCATCTACAAAATGTTCACATGTATGTTTATTATCAACTCATAACCTAGCGTTTGCAAGATTCTTGCTCAAATAATACAATTAAGAGTATAATTTCTAGAATATGCAATTAAGACAATTCGTCTTGATAATGCTGGAGAATTTATATCTCATGCTTTTGATGACTATTACATGTCTATTGGAATAATTGCTGAACATCATATACCACATGTTCATCCACAAAATAGTATTGTAGAATCATTGATAAAGTGTCTACAATTAATTGCTAGTCCATTACTCATGAGAACAAACTTCCCATTTTGGTCTGAGGACATTGCTATCTTCCATGTACCGACACTTGTACGCATCAAACCTATAAGTTATCATAAGTTCTCCTCTTTACAGTTGGATTTTGGTTAAGAGCAAAATATTTTCCACCAAAGAATTTTTGGATGTGTGCTATATGTTTCAATTTCTCCACCACAACACACTAAGATGGGACCTCAAAGGTGGTTGAGAATATATATTAAATATGACTCTCCCTCTATAATCAAATATATTGAACCAATGACCGAGAATGTGTTTATAGCGCGGTTCGCCGATTGTCATTTTGATGAGATAACATTTTTAACATCAGGGGAAGAAAATAAGTAGCTGGTGAAAGAAATTACATAGAATACATCATCATTAAATTATATTGATCCTTGCACAAAAAATGTGAACCAGAAGTTCAAAAGGTAATTCATTTGTAAAACATGGAAAATCAATTGCCAGACGCATTTATAGACCCAAAAAGAGTGACAAAGTCACATATACCAGCTACAAATACTCCAATTTTGATTGACTTCCCAGTAGGATAATCCATTAATATTGTAAGAAATGAGTCTAGAGCATGACTGAAGCGTGGTAGAACTTCAAAGACAAAAATCCTCAAAACAGAAAGGAGCAAATAATCAAGATAACCTTATTAGGACGTAGTCCGTACAATATCTCTTGTTTGAGTAATAGCAGACTTTTATTTGGTACTAATACTATTTTGAGATGATATAGTATAAGTAAATGCATATATAAGAAGTGTACGAGTCGAAACAATATGAAATCAGCTCAAAAGCTATATTTAGCTTTTCTACCTAAAATGGTAGGCATTGACCATTGATGGTAAGAATAGATCATCGTTGTTCAACATATGTCATTGATGATTTTAACTCCAGAGACTGTCATATCATCAATGAGTTTCTCAATCATTGATAAGGCCTTGACGCCATTTTTGAGAGCCACCATCGATGGTAGACAAGGCTAATTGCAGATTTTTAGATTTAATCATAGCCATTCATCATTTATAATATCTCCATTTTTTACAACATTTAGGATATCTCTTTTTTAACCTATTGAGGAGTTTATATCATTGAAAGAGCGAGAAAACAGGAGATTCTAGGATTTTGATTTGTGAGAGATTAAGTTGAAGATTTTGACCCTTGAAGCCTCTTTAAGCTCTCATTTGTCACGCACGTCATCTTCGGATTTTTTAGCGAGAAGAGTTGCTCTTGGATTAACTTTGTTTAACAAAGGGACTGTAAGATCTTTCTTGTATTTTGAGCTTTAATTTTTTGTGTTGATTTTGCTTTGAACTTCTTTGACGGTGCACTCAAACCAGTTGAATTGAGGGTTGAGACTAGCTAGGCAGGGAATTACTCATTGTCAGAGTTAAGTTAGATAACTAGTTTTAGGTAGATTTCAGAGTGCGGTCCTGTAAGCCTACTAGTTTAGTTTGTGATTGAGGTAAACTTCTTGCATAACGAGGAATTCCTTTCATGAGAAGGAAGAGTGAAAGTATGATTGTTATCCAAACAACTATAAAATCTTGTGTGTTCCTAGTTCATCACTTTAGGTATTTTATTTATATTTTTATCATTTATATTTTATATATTTTATTGCATACCCTGTGTTTTTAGCAAAAAATAGTAGCAATTCTATTCACACCCCTCTACGGTTCCATCTCAGAGCTAACAAGCCCCATTGAAGAAGAAAGAACTTTAGAAGAGAACCAAGACATAAACAATAATAAAACTCTGGAAGGAGGCATTAGTCAATTAGAAAAACAAATTAGAACTTAGATAATCTATACGATAAATTTTTATGGTATTAGTCAATTAGAACTAAAATTGGGATAATTTTTTAAGGTTTTAGTCAAGTAAAAATCTAGAAGAACTAGAAATGGGATAATTTTCAAAATTGTCCCTCTAATTGTTCTACCTATATAGAAAAATATGAGTTCTTCTCCCCCAAATTACTCTGCTTTTCAGCCTACAACTAGATGAGGACAAACTAGAGCTTTTTGAATTGCCTAAAAATTATTAATAGTTGAGTCTAATAAAATGAATGTCGCTAATATATCATGCATTGTTTACATTATAAATGTATGGAAATAGCACTTGCAACGCATATAGAAAATTTTGAATAATTAACGGTTGATATACAAAAGGGTAAGTAACATTTTGTGGATACACATAAATCACACCGAATAATAGATATTTACCTACTTGTTCGTCTACCAATAAGTTTTTTGTATCACTTAGCCCTACATTTTGTCACATGATGCATAACTTCATAAAAGAGCTCATTCCTACTTGTTCGTCTACCAATAAGTTTTTTGTATCACTTAGCCCTACATTTTGTCACATGATGCATAACTTCATAAAAGAGCTCATTCCTACTTGTTCGTCTACCAATAAGTTTTTTGTATCACTTAGCCCTACATTTTGTCACATGATGCATAACTTCATAAAAGAGCTCATT
>NC_033800.1:86847936-86852025 GCF_001876935.1 Asparagus officinalis
CTTACACGCATGGGGAATTTCATCCTGAATCCTAAGAAAGGATATGCCGACGCCTAACACGCGTCGCCGCTTTAGTCTTTCTCCGAAGAAATAGGCACCAAAGTTCAATTCTGGGGAATTTTATCCCGAAGCCTAAGTAGGGATAAGTCAACGTCTAAAACACGTTGCTGGGTAGCCTATTCCCATAACAATGGCGAAGTCTACATATTCGAAGTTGTAGCATCAAGTCTAAGGGAGTTCATTCCTTTAGCACAACGTTACATGCGGAACGGCTTTAGACAATCCGCATGCTAGCCCGACTCAAACGGTAGTCGGTAAAGGCTAATCAAATCCGTTAAAGGCTGGGGGTTAGCCAAAAATCCTAAAGTCAACACCTAACACGTGCCGCCGGTTAGCC
This sequence comes from Asparagus officinalis, assembly GCF_001876935.1. Classification (NCBI taxonomy): domain Eukaryota; kingdom Viridiplantae; phylum Streptophyta; class Magnoliopsida; order Asparagales; family Asparagaceae; genus Asparagus; species Asparagus officinalis. The sequence continues at coordinate 86,848,334 of NC_033800.1, forward strand.
TATTCCCGTAACAATGGCGAAGTCTATGTATTCAATATCATAGCACAAAGTCTCAGAGAATTTACTCTCTTAGCACAACGTTACATGCGGAACAGATTTAGATAATCCGCATGCTAGCCCGATTCAAACGGTAATCGGTAAAGGCTTATCAAACCCGTTGATGGCTGAGGGTTTGCCAAAAATCCTAAAAGTATTATGGTCAATCATTTCAAACGGAATGAGGAATCATAATAAAGATAAAAACCAGTTCCACTAGAAAGATCAAAAGTCAAAACATTCAACAAATAAAATCAGATCAAAAGTCAAAACATTCAGCAAATAAAATCATACATCAAGCGCATGGCCAAAAATCTGCTGATTAAGCTTAGACAGCTTCTCATCATAAGCTTGCCTCAGCTCAGCTCTGATGGACTCCTCGTTGGTGGCTAATGTCTTCGCAGCAACCTCCTCCGTCTCGGTCAGCTTCTGCTTCAAAGATTTCAACTCCTCAGATAAAGCAGTGTGGGCTTGCTGATCCTGTATCTTCGTCATCTGAAGAATACTCAAAGTCACCTCTTTCTCACGGAGCTCTCTTCGGAGCTGGTCTATCTGGGTCTCACAAGAGGTAATAGAAGAGTCAAGCTCAGTGAGTGAAGATGATCTAGCAGCAAGGTGGGCCTCAACTCGGTCCACTCGATCCCGTTGCATCTGAATCTCGAGCTCAGCAAAAAGCCGAGTATCGCGCCATGTCTGTAAGCGAGTATCAAACTCGGCAGCAATGAATGAAGAGGCACCTGCATCCCGGAGCTCGCGAAACATCCGAAGCTCATGCTCTAGGCAATCAAGATCATCAACGATAGCCTTCGCTAGATCTGGGTATCCTGCATCCCTTATGGAATTTATCTTAGGATCAAGGAATGGTTTAAACTGATGAAGAAAAAATCCACCGTGGAAGAGCTTGCCAATCATAGCATTCACGAAGGAGAAGAAAGAGCGGACTTCTATGCAAATGATGATCTTCTCAGGGTCATCGTCTGATAATAAAAACTGATGAAGGAAAAATCCGCCGTAGAAGAGCTTGCCAATCATAGCATTCACGAAGGAAAAGAAAGAGCGGACTTCTATGCAAATAATGATCTTCTCTGGGTCGCTGTCTGATAATAACTCCTTCATAAGGACGTGAAGCCGAGAAGAAAGCCCTACACAAAAAGGAGAAATCCGTCAAAAGCCTTGATGAAGAAATGAATGACATTCCTCAGTTGCTCAAGTTATACCTTCTTCCCCTTGAATCACTGGGGGTGGTGGAGGTGTAACGACTGGGGGTGTATCAACTGGTGTAGTTGGTCCCACAGCCGGCTCAGCAGGATCAGTCTCGACAAAAGCTCCTGTTAAATACAAAATAGAATTTTCAAATGCATCCCATTATAGTTGCAGTAGTCAGAAATTGGCTAATCCTATAATTAACTTGAGAAGAGCTACGTACCTTCAGAAAAACCATCCTCGGGATTCTTAGGGAGCGTAGACTCAGGAAATACATCTCCAGGCAACTGGTCATCAATTTGAGGAGAACCATACATAAAGTGGAGCATAGGAGTGTCCACAAGCAAGCCTTCCTCGTCAAAATCATCAGTCGAGAAATCTGACACAAGAGAATATAAATACGAAAGGAGAATAAAGAGACTACGACCAATAGAAATGAGTTACCTCTTATGGGTGCGTCAGCCTCTCTATTCCCAAGATCCACGTTTGCCTCCTGCAAATTATCTAAAAGAGCAAGAAGCATAGAGACAATTAGGGAATGCACAAATTCCAAATCATTCAACTCCTTTGTGTATTGTTAATGGTAGATGTACCTGGATTCATTGAACCGGGTCCTACATTGACGGTCTCCCTAATGTCACCAGCTTCTGCAGGCCTTTCTACCTGGTGCGGTGAGTCGGGCTCACCAAAAGATGTAGAATCGTGAAAAACAGGATCAAGACTCATCTCGCTCTCCCTACGCTCTCCTATATAGAAATGGAAAAGCGTGAGTCAAAGTTCTGAATGATCAAGAGCCCGGTTTATAGGGTAGATGTTACCTCCATCACTGGCAGGATCGTCACTGGCCAAATCCATATCAGATGCTCGCGAAACTGCACGCGGCTTGCGGGCTAATCTCTTCCGCCTAGCAGCAGGGACAATAATCGAAGGTCTCGCCTGGGGAGAAGGACGAAACTCTTCATCTTGGTCAGCTGTGGTCCCTGAAACATCAAACCATTGTCAGGTTTAATAATTCTGGAAGATAAAAGGAAAAAGTAAGAAATTGACCTCGTTCAAGACAGTCCTCGTGATCTTCAAAATCTCCGCCTGAAGCCTCATCAGCAGAATTAAAGATCTTCTTTCCCTTTTCGTCAATCCGACGAGTCTTGTGCCGTGCCCTTTGTGACCGAGCATTTTCCCAAATCATACGAGAATCAGCCTGAGAAGCCTCCTCAGCCTCCAGCTCTGCAATCGGCTTTACAGGGACAGTTTTATTAGCTGCTAACAACCACTTGCAGCTTAAGAATGTGAGGTTCAACTGCCGCTCAGCACTCGGGAGACTGAACTTAGCACCAGTACAGGCTGTCACGGTCCACAACCATGCACGAAGACCGTCCACCAAACCACCGTGGGTCCGAAGCTGCTGACGTGGGTTCCACCTGCCGCTCAGAACTCGGGAGACTGAACTTAGCACCAGTACAGCCTGTCACGGTCCACAACCATGCACGAAGACCGTCCACCAAACCGCCATGGGTCCAAAGCTGCTGACGTGGATTCCCGACATAAAGCTGATCATAGCCAAACTGGCGAGCGAATCGGCAGGGTAGGTATGGCTCTATGAAACACTGATTCCTCACCCGGAAAGTCAGATAACCCGGCCTGATGTTCACCAGCCAGTTAAAGCAGCCGACGTCTAAATGAGTTCGATACCCCCTCGGCTTTTCCTCATCAATCAGACACTCGCCGTATCGGCCAGAGAACTGTGGAAAACAAGTGGAAAACGCCCAACACTTGTGGACCTGTAGCTGCTATCTGACGTCAGGGAATCCTCGCCCCTCCCACTTGCCATTCTCAAACAACTGTAGTAGGGGAGCGGAGGGGTCTGTGGCATACGGTACTGACATCATATCAGAACGATGAAGGACGAACCAAGCCATCAAATAAGTGTACGGAAGCTCCACCTTAATAGTAGGAATCTGAGCCGGTGATTCACTTTCCTTCCGTGTAAAAGCACTAGAAATCTGTCGAAGCCCTCGATGAATGTTAGCCACCATCACCGGAAGAAGCGAAAGTTCCTTTTTGTAGGCAAGATGAACCGCTGGGTAGAGCACCTCCAATGGCAAGATATCACTAGACTGATATGGGACCACGCATTTCTTTAACCAGATAGCGAGGTAACCGGCGAGAAGGGTCATCGGTCGAATCGGCGCGGTCGCATGCCACAAGAATGATTTGAACTTGGTCCCTGTAGGAAAACCACTCTCAGGACTGCTAATGGTATAGGAATGAGCATCAACCTTCTTCAGTAGACTATTAACCCCTGAAGGAGTGAGTGGTGCCAGCTCACAAATAGCCTCGCCAGAATTGCTCTCTAGATTCCTGAACAAATAAGACGCAAACTGTTTCTGGCTCACATGGGATTTAGCCCTCTTCGCTAAAGGTTCAGACTGCGCCAAAGCAATATGATAGTGGCA
>NC_033800.1:86861006-86951327 GCF_001876935.1 Asparagus officinalis
GAGGTTGAACTTTTGCTGAAGGCTGCAATGGTTGCTCTTTAGCCTGAATCGCCGCTTCAGACTTCGGCCTCTATACTTGACGGATTGGTGGCAGCTTATTGACCACTTCCTTCTGCAATCTTCTACGGGCTTCTTGGACTTGAGCCCGTGCCTGCGCTAAAAGTGCGCAGCGCTTGTGAATGCGCTCATCAAGTGTTGAACGATTCTGTTTGACACGGATCCATTCATTCGTTGGCGGCTTGGAGGAGCTGCCATTTGCTTGATGACTTCGGTTTAGAACTCTTGACGAGCGTAAAGAACTCTTGACGAGTTGAAAACTCTGATAAGAGTTGTTGAAAACCGAATATCTGGTTTGAGGTGATTAATTTGGGTTGCAAACTTAATCACGAACTCTTAAATGAGTTTCAAAACTCAGAGCGAGTTGAAACTCTGTAAAAGAGTTGTTGGAACAGAAGATTCGGTTAATTGCCAAGTGGATGATGCCCTTGATGAAAGGATCCTTTGGGATTTGATTAACTGATCGTTGATCAGTTCCTTGATCTTCAAAAGATCTCCTCCTTCGTGTTGTTGAACTGCTGAGATTTGTTGACCTTGGGCGGTTTTGATGCCAGCTCACCTCAACCCTATGCGGTTTTGCTGTTAAAAGCCGATCAACCGATCCCACCCCTTACTCGGTTGAGTAAGTCGGTTATTTATAGGGGGTTAGTGATGTAACCAACCCCTAAATCTGTGGTCGCCAGATTGTTCGCGGGGAAAGTCATTTTCATTGACGTCATTGTTTTCTTAAGCAACAGTTTATCGTTTACAAAAGATCTGGTCTTTTTATAAGATTCGGTTACAACAAAATCAAAGAAAGAAAAAAAAGATTACAACTTTCCTTTAGTACAAATCGTAAGATCCTGATGTAGGCATATAAAATTTCTTATAGGTCCCTTAGCACAGTTCGGCATAAACCGACGAACCAACGAGGCGACGAGATCGACGAATCGCACGCAAGCGACGGAATGCACCCATACGCGTTCAGAATCAAGCCAAGTGTCAAAGAATCAACGAGTCATCCAACCGGGAACAGACTCGGACGAATCACAATCGAATCAAGATCAGTTTCGGACTCGAACTCAGAAGTGGATTTACTGCCAAATCAGGAATCAGACTTACTGCCAAATCAGATCAACCAAATCACGGACAGAACCGGAAAACGAACACAAAAAACTCGGAAAACCCACCACCTAGAGGGGCTCGGCCGAAACCGAGCCACCTTCAGGTGGCTCGGCCCAAGCCGAGCCACCTCAAGGTGGCTCGGCAAAGGCCGAGCCACCTCAGGGTGGCTCGGCCCAGAGCCGAGCCACCCTGAGGTGGCCGGCCCAGATCTGTGCCTAGGCACAGATCTGGGTGCCTATAAATAGGCCAAGTGGTATTCATTTTGAGAGTGTTGGAATTTCAAGAGCCAAAACTCTGCCGGATTGAAGAGTGAACTCAGAGCTTTGAAGACTTGAAGACTTGCACGTACAGATCTGATCCTCGGCGAGCACCTACGTCAGAAAAGGCAGGATTTCGAGAGGAGGCAAAGAACAGATCTGAGATCTACACGATATCACACTCCGGATCTAAGCTTGGTCTTAGATCCCGAGATCTGAGCGATTATTCCCTTGGTGGACTAATCCCTCCCGGCTATTATTCCCTTCGTGGAATAATACCCGTATAATCGTGTAGATCCGACCGGATCTAGATCGCGCGGTGGTCCACGGATTAACCCCGGCGTCGGCAAAGAACCCACAAAAGCGAGAGACCGCAAAACAGGATCTCGCGATTCGTTCGACAAATAAGGAAAGTTGTAATTTTTCTTTTTTTCTTTGATTTAATTGTAACCGGATCTAAAAAAGACCGGATCTTTTGTAACCCAAGATGACAATTATTTCAATGAAGAAGAAAACCATTTTCCCCGCGAACACCCCTAGCCCCAAAGTTGAGAATTTTGAGAGCTTTGTGAAGCAAATATCGACACGAGGGCGAGATCATCAATGTGTAGCAAGGGGAAAACAGCTTGGTTGTACTTTTTTTTGGTTGCTGGTTATTTCAGAGGCTTAGAATAATATCTAAGGCAAGATTATCTTCACCCAAACCCTTCCCCATACTTAAATAACTAGTTAGATGTTTAATATGATGTTGAATATGTGTTTTCATGCTTGAATCTTAACATGATGTGATAAAATTTAAATTTTTGTTGTTAAAACATAAACCAATACTAGATTAGTAATTTTTTGATTGTTGTTTATGATAGTATCATGATCATGATCATTAGGGTTTTTCATGATTTCATTTATATATGAGAAATTTAAGTGATATACTAAATAAATATTTTCTGCAGAAAACTACAGCAATTGTATCATGTTTAACTGAAATTTAGAAATAGAAAATAAACTCTAAATTTAACCAAACCAATGCCAAATGAAATATATATGTATCTAGTTTCTAAAACAGAAGACAAATCTTAAAAATCATTTGTATAGAGATATATGTATCTAGTTTCTAAAACAGAAGACAAATCTTAAAAATCATTTGTATAGAGAAAGATATGATCTTTTTACTAACAACATGTCCTGTAGAAAAACGGCTGCACATATATAATGTTTAACTAGAGATTTAGGATAACAAATAAACTCCAAACTAAACCAAACTTATGTCATATGAAATATGTGTGAATCTAGATTTCAAAACAGAAAACCATTTGTAAAAATAGTTTTTCTAGAGAAAGATATGCTTGTTTTACTAACAGATGTCACGTCTGTTTTTCCTGCTCGTTTTGTGGAGCTGTGTTGCGCCGTTTTGAGGTGCGTTCGCGGAGTTTTGAGCCGCTTGATGTTATACGTATAGTCATGAATATATTATGTTATACATTTAAGAATCCCAAAGGGATTATGATAAATTTTGATTTGATCATATTTGAATTAGATATAGTTCATATACATGTTGGATGTCGTTGATGAGAACAGCTTAGTACTATATGGGATAGTACGTCGACACACCAGATATACACGGTTTATACATGAGGTAACTATCATTGATGAGCATAGCTCAATATTATATGGGATAGTGCATCGACATGCCAGATGTACAAAGATTTATATGAGGTGGATATCGTTGATGAGCTCAGTTCAGTACTACATGAGGTAGTGCGTCGATATTCCACATGTACAGGCCATTGAGTTGGATTTTAGGAGGCTTGATCTAGCCGTCCGTCCCGTACTAGGGTGTGATGAGGCTCGTGAGCCGTATTTCTAGGATGCCTATTTGGTAGTCCGTCCCGCACTCATGTTATGCACTGAGATCGCGATGAGACTAATGAGCCGTGTACACAGTTCAAGTATAGGGTAGTCCGTCGCACTGAGACAATTACTTGATAGCCTAAGTATGACAGATGCCGATTATAAATAAGGGTAGTCCGTCGCACTGAGACAATTACTTGATAGCCTAAGTATGACAGATGCCGATTATAAATACGATCTATCAGTGAACTATATAACTGAGATACGTTACTTTTGAAAGTATACAAAATTACGTGTTGGTATTTTATTCTATCTCTCTAGTGATTGTGGAAGATATTATAAATACGATGTGTTGATATCTTATTTCTTTTACTATTTTTTTTCTTAGTTGGGATCAATGATTAGAGATTCACAATTTGAGACTTATGGTATATACTATAGGCATATAAAATTGCTTATAGGTCCCTTAGCACAGCTCGGCACAAACCGACAGACCAACGAGGCGACGAGATCGACGAATCGCACGCAAGCAACGGAATGCATCCATTCGCGTGCGGAATCAAGCCAACGATTCAGGGAGTCAACGAGTCATTCAACCATAGAATGGATTCGAACTCAAGTGCCAAGGCGGATTTACTACCAAATCAGGATCCGGACACCAAATCAGAGTCCAGATCAACAGTAAAGCTCGGGTAAACCGATAAACCGTGAAACCGGATGACGGACGACGCGGCGAACAATCTGGCGACCACAGTGGGAGCCAACGATCTCGTTGCCGAGATCGTCACGTCGCAGCCGCGGATCTCAATCCCGGTCGTGGAGGAGGTCGATGAGAAGGTTGGAAATTTTGGAGAGAGGCGAAGCCCTGCTGGATTGGAGACTCGGAACTTAAAAAAGATTGAAACTTTGGGACTTCGGGGACTCACTCCTTCAGATCTGGTGCTCGGCGATCATCAACGTCAAATAAGGCAGGTGTTCGAGAGGATCAGATCTCAGATCTACGCAGGCATACTCCGGATCTAAGCTTGGTCTTAGATCCCGAGACTTGGACGATTGTTTCCTTGGTGAAACAATCCTCCCCGGCTATTATTTCCTTGGTGAAATAATACCCGTTGTACTGCGTAGATCCGACCGGATCTAGATCGCGCGGTGGTCCACGGCAAACAACCCCGGCGCAGGCAAAGAACCCACAAAGCGAGCGACCGCAAAACAGGAGCTCGCGATTCGTTCGACACAAAAGGAGAAAAGTTGTAATCTTTGTTTATTTTTATTTGATTTTCGTTGTAACCGGATCTTATAAAAAGACCGGATCTTTTGTAACTCAAAAAGTTGTAACTCAAGATGACAATGGAATCAATAACAAAGAAAGACACGAATTTTCCAGCGAACAATCTGGCGACCACAGTGGGAGCCACCGATCTCGCTGCCGAGATCGGAGCGTCGCAGCCGCGGATCTTGATCCCAGTCGTGGAGGAGGTCGAATACGAGTTCGATCAGACCAAGTTCGAGGAATACCTTTCATCCTCGTCTAGATCAACCTCCCCCCGCAAGTCCAAGAAGTCCAAGTTCTCTTCCAACAGAAAGGTGCGTTGGTACGAAGAAGTTGAAGCTACCAACGACGACCTCATCTCGATTGACGCCAAAGTTGCGTCAGATGAGGCTCCACCAATCTCCAACCAGATCAAGCTGGTTCCAACCAATTCCTCCGTCACCAAAGGAGCGGTGACTCTCTCAAAGAGAGCCCGCCAAAGGCAACGCCAACGCTTGGCCAAACAATTCGCCAAAGCGATGGAGTCCACCGACGGAGTCCGCTACAACGCGGGTCTGAAGAACAAGAGAGGCAAACAGCCTCAACAACAGATGAACGGCGCCTCTTCCAAGCCGCCAACAATGGAATGGGTCCGTGTCAAACGGAATCGTTCGACGCTGGAAGAACGCATCCGCAAACGCCGCGCACTATCAGCGCAGGCACGGGCTCAAGCCGAAGAAGCCCGTAGAAAGTTGCAGAAAGAAGTGGCCAAGAAGCCGCCACCAACTCGCAAAGTTTGGAGGCCAAAGTCTGAAGCGGCAATTCAGGCTAAGGAGCAACCTTTGCAGCCTCCAACCAAAATTCAACCTCCGGCGAACCCAGCTAAGTCGCCGAGAATTCCCATAGCTACTCCGGGAGATCATGCAGAATCCTCCCGAAGAAGAAAGCCAGTCTTGGAGCGCCTCGGTCCAATTCCCGATGAGCGAAGCAAAGCTCCGATCCAAGAACGTTTGGGCCCACTAAGAAAACCCCGAACGAATCAACACGCTGGGGGTCACCGCTACCTCCAACATGACAAGGAGCTCAAGGCAACTGCGCGCGCTAATTTGCGCATTGAGGTCCAAGAGCCCGCTGAGAATTCACGCCCAAAAAGGCATGTCTCAAGGCGCGTGACTCTTGAAAGTCCAAGGAAGGCAATTCGCCCTCAGATGGAAACATTATCATCTGATAGTGATAATGTTATACCTGAGAAGTCGTGCCCACACACGATAGGTTACTCCGACTGTCAAAATGACGAGTTGTACTATCGTGCTGGGGGTACGAACAGAACCAGAAAGAGGAGTCCCCGAGAACAGGAAACTCAGTGCCCTTGTTCAAAGCTCATTCGGGCGGTACTGTCTCAATGCAACTGCATCAAGGTAGTCCCCGAGAGAATTTCAGTGTTCGAAAGGCTCGGCACCGAAACGCCAAAACCAAGGTATAGGCGTTTCCGGCAAAGAAGAACGGTGGTTAAAGACGGAGAATTTCCGAGGGTCACCGCCAACATGACCAGCAAAGAGACATCGACACAGATTGATCTCAAATCGTTTCTGGAAGCGTCCCGGCGTGTAACCCGTCTGCAGTCCGGAGCCATCGCACGAGGAACTTATGGTAGGGTTCGGACAAGATTGCCTTCGGAAGATGAAGAATCGGATTCCTGCTCTGCTGTCGCATCGGACAATACAGTGTCCAGCGAAGGACAACCCCGCGAGTCATTTATGATAAGCGCGGAAGAAATGGCCAAGATGCTTGAAGACGCTTTGGCTAAGCAGAAAGAAAGTTTCAAATTCGAGATGGAGATGGCCATGCAGCAGATGAGAGAGATGCATGAGCAGCAAATCCATGCATTCAGGAACCAGCAAAGTGAATCGAACCGCCGTAACCAGATTATTCAGGAAAAGGAGCACGCAGATAGGGATGAAGCTCACAATGCCAATAACCCTCCTGTCAATACAGGGGGTGGTAACGAGGATGCCAACGAAGATACAAGTGAAGACTTGAAGATCAAAGATCTCGAGAGCAAAATCAACACATTGATCTCCGCTCAAGAGACGAAGAAAACAGGCATTCCCTGTCCATACCCACGAGAATGGGAATCGATCCCCTATCCGGCGAAGTTCAGTTTAATCAACTTCACGCCGTTCGATGGGAAGGGTTCCCCCACTCAGCATTTGATTTATTTCAAATCGCACCTGGGTATTATTTCCGGCAATGAGCCTCTGATGGTGCGGTCATTCGTCGGCACTCTTCGCGGAGCCGCCTTCGATTGGTACCGCCGCCTCAAGCCAGGAAACGTGAACAGCTGGGATGACATGGAGACCAAGTTCCTGGCCAACTTCTTCGACGACGACACCGAGATATCTATCGGATCATTGCTCGATGAGAAGCAGAAGGACGGGGAGTTAGTCGACACCTTCGTCAAAAGGTTCCGGAACAAGGCGATGAATTGCCGGGACCCGATCACAGAGGAATTCATCCTCCAAACTTGCCACAACAACCTTGCGTTGGACGTGTTGGAAGCAATGGGAACAGCACCGTCTGACACTTGGAAGGATCTGAAGGTGCGCGGTGAACAAGCCGAACGTTTCCTCCGAAGGAAGAAGGCCGAGAGGAACCTACCGACGGCTAATCCTCTGGACTCAAACTTCGCCTCTCGTGGTAAGGGCAAAACACCTGCAGCTACTGGTGGTGCTAATCAAGCGTCACAACAGCAATCCCGAAGGCAGCAAAAGACTTCGGGTCCGAGACTCCAAAGAGAGTATTCCTTCAAGGACGAAGACGTTCCAGCCATCTTCGAATCCCTCCTTGAAGGTAACAAGATCAAGCTACCACCTATCACAAATCAGGAGGAAGCTGACAACACTACGGACCCAAAGTACTGTGCATACCACAGGAGGGTCGTTCATCCCACCAAGGATTGCTTTGCTCTCAAGAATAGCATTCAGACCTTGGTTGAAGCCGGCGTCATAACGCTGAGGTAAGCCAATTGAGAATGGCACGACTCCGATAAGTATAAGAGTATAAACTGCTTCTCAAAACTCCAAAGAGTATACGAGTATAAACTGTTTCTCAACACTCCAAAGAGTGCACGAGTATAAACTGTTTCTCAAAACTCCAAAGAGTATACGAGTATAAACTGTTTCTCAATCCTCCGACCGGTATAAGAGGTTAAACTACTCCCTGATACTCCAATAGGTATATGAGTCTAAACTGTTTCCTCACTTTTGACGGGAAGTTCCTGGAGAATATTAAGCTAATATTCTTAAGGATAACCCGGTTAGTTAACTGATAATAATGTCCGAACCAGTTCCGCAGAGGAAACTGGGGGTGGACGATTTATGTAACGGGAAGTTCCCAAAACCACAGCAATGTAATGAATAAGAACTCCCATTCAAATTCTCACCGTGTCTGTGTACTCAACACTCTTTTTGTTAGAGTCTGGACATAAAACCCGCCATTGGTCAAACCTTCTTACAGTTAGGACCACAGTCAAAATCCCCTCTCGATTCCCCCAATGAACGAGAGGTCCACAAATCGAGCGATCAAACCTTCCTACAGTTAGGATCGTCTCAAACCTTCCAATTGGTCAAACCTTCCTCTAGTTAGGACCACGGTCAAAATCCCCTCTCGATTAACCAAAATCCCCTCTCGATTCCTCTAATGAACGAGAGGTCCACTTTCAAATCGAGTGATCAAACCTTCCTACAGTTAGGGTCATCTCAAACTCCTGCTTGGTCAAACCTTCCTACAGTTAGGGTCAAAACCATAATTCGCTCTCGATAAACGAGAAATTCATCTTTAGTTCGGTAATCAAACCTTCCGACAGTTAGGATTATCTGAATCTTTTCGATTCTTGGAGTGGAGATCCCACTCTCAGTTTCACCTTTCTGGATTCTGGGGGTGGGGATCCCACCTCGAGTCTCCTTTCCGTCTGAAGATAGATTATAAAATTTTTCTTCTTCAGTGTCGGGAGATAGGGTATAAAATTCTTCCTCTCCCATTTCGGGTTCGTCTTTGCCCCAAGAGAAGACACCACCTTTTTCAACTCTCAAAATCTGTGCCTCACAGGTACATGGAATTTTATCCCGAATCCTAAGTAGGGATAAGTCAACGTCTAACACGCATTGCCGGTTTAGTCTTTCACCGATTGAAGAAGACACCAAGATTCCAGTCTAGGAAGTTTATCCCGAATCCTAAGCAGGGATAAGTCTGCGCCTAACACGCGCTGCCGGTTTAGTCTTTTTCCGTACAAAAAGACACCAGAGTTCGATTCTGGGGTATTCTATCCTGAAACCTAAGCAAGGATAAGTCTGCGCCTAACCCGCGCTGCCGGTTAGTTCTTAACCGTTGAAAAGAACATCCGTCCACATATTCAACATTGTGGCAGGTTGTTATTAATAACACCAAAATCCATGCCTTACACGCATGGGGAATTTCATCCTGAATCCTAAGAAAGGATATGCCGACGCCTAACACGCGTCGCCGGTTTAGTCTTTTACCGATTGAAAAAGACACCAGAATACCAGTCTGGGGTATTTTTATCCCGAAGCCTAAGTAGGGATAAGTCAGCGTCTAATACACGTTACCGGGTAGCCTATTCCCGTAACAATGACGAAGTCTACGTATTCGAAGTCGTAGCATCAAGTCTAAGGGAGTTCATTCCTTTAGCACAACATCACATGCGGAACGGATTTAGATAATCCGCATGCTAGCCCGAGCTCAAACGGTGAAGTGCGGCTAAAGGCTAATGAAACCGCGTTAAAGGCTGAGGGTTTAGCCAAAAATCTAAAAGTCAACGCCTAACACGACGTCGCCGGGTAAGTCCTATTCCCCGTGAGAAGACGAAGTCTACGTATTGCAATCATCGTAGACTAAGAGCGTTAAGCTTCTTAGCACAACGTCATCATGCGGACGGATTAGATAATCGCATGTAAGCCGATTCAAACGTAAGTCGGTAAAGGCACGTCAAATCGTTGAAAGGCTGAGGATTTGCCAAAAAAATCCTAAGTCAACGTCTCATACACGTTGCTGTTTTAGTCTTTTCCACAGGAGAAAGACAATCTACGTATTCAATATCGGTAGCAACTAAAAGGGTTTACTCTTTTAGCTTACACGTCACATGCGGAACGGACTTGAACAATCCGCATGCTACCGCCTGACTCAAACGGTAGTCGGTAGGCTTCATCAAAAACCCGTTGATGGCTGAGTGGGTTTGCCAAAAATCTATAGAATGCGACGGGTCCTGAGCGGATTCAGCTTGCCATTAGTTGGTCTCGTGACTTGAGGCAACGTACGACGTTCAAAACCCTAAGGTTAGCGCCGGACAACGCGTACGCCTAGGTCAACCCATTCCAACGCGTTGCGGATCGAAGAAAAGTCAAACGTACGACGTTCAACACCTAAGGTCATGCCGGACAACGCGTAACCTAGGTCAACGCCTGATCAATGCGTTGTAATGAAAGAATCATACTCCGAAAAGTATACGAGTATAAACTGGCTTCTTAATACTCGCAATAAGGCAATATGAAGTATAACTAATTCCGTAATTTTGGTTGAGAAGTTTCTGGAGAGTATTTTTCTAAAAAATATTCTTAAGGATAACTCAACAACACTACGCCGGACAACGCGTTGCAGATAAAGACTCGACGCCAATCGATGGTCAGCTAAAGATTAGCAAATCAGGAATCGACTTCAAGTTTAAAATTCCGATAACGGTCAGACAATAAATGCAGTACCGGAACTCTTACGAACATTCGACAAAGCACCGAATAGCCTGGAGAATTAAAGGAATCAAGAACAGAAGTCATTCCAAGGTCCCGTTACACCGACTGAAGGTTGGGACAATCATATCCAAAGTATTCCAGACTCTTCTATAAAAGAACGAGACTGAAATACTTTGGAGGGGGTATCTGTAGGCATATAAAATCGCTTATAGGTCCCTTAGCACAGCTCGGCACAAACCGACAGACCAACGAGGCGACGAGATCGACGAATCGCACAGAAGCGACGGAATGCATCCACCCGCGTGCAGAATCAAGCTAATGAGTTGAGGAATCAACGAGTCATTCAACCATAGAATGGATCTAACTCAAGCGCCAAGGCCAGATTTATGCGCAAATCAGGATCAAGACACCAAATCAAGTCGCACGATCGAACGATAAAGCTCGGGTAAACGATAAAACCGTGAAAACCAGTGACGGACGACGCGGCGAACACGCGAAAAGAGCTCGAAAAACCAAGTCATCGAGTGGCTACCGAGCCACCAAGGTGCTCGGTGGCCGGACCAAGTTGGTGGCTCGGCCGAGGCCACCTAAAGTGGCTCGGTGGCCGAGCCACTTGGTGTGGATCGGCCACCTCCGAGCCACCAAATGGTGGCCGGACGGCCGAGCCACCTCTAGGGTGGCCTCGGCCACCTCCGACACAATTGGTGGCTCGGAGGCCGAGCCACTCCTTGGTGGCTCGCGGCCACCAAAGGTGGCCCGGCCCACGCACCAGCCAGAGAGGTGGCTCGGTGGCCGAGCCAAGCCAAGCGTGGCCGCGCGAGCACCTCTTGGTGCTCGGCATGAGCTGAAGCCACTTGAGGGTGCGCCGGCCATCTGCAGTGTTGGCACACAGTGCACGACGAGCACAGTGACTGCCTTGGCTATAAATAGGAGAGGGGGTGGTTCATTTGAAAAGGTTGGATTGGGAGAGAGGCGAAGCCCTGCTGGATTGGAGACTCAGATCTAAAAAAGATCTCAACTTTGGGACTTCGAAGACTTGCTCATTCAGATCTGGTGCTCGGCAACCGTCAACGCCAAATAATGCAGGTGTTCGAGAGGACCGGATCTCAGATCTACGTAGACGTACTCCGGATCTAAGCTTGGTCTTAGATCCCGAGACTTGGACGATTGTTTCCTTGGTGAATCAATCCTCCCCGGCTATTATTCCCTTCGTGGAATAATACCCGTAGTACTGCTTAGATCTGATCGGATCTAGATCTCGCGGTGGTCCACGGATAAACCCTGGCGCAGGCAAATAACCCACGCAAGCGAGCGACCGCAAAACAGGAGCTCGCGATTTGTTCGACAAATAAGGATAAAAAGTTGTAATCTTTCTTTTATTTTCTTTGATTTTCATTGTAACCGGATCTTATAAAAAGACCGAATCTTTGTAACTCAAAAAGTTGTTATTTAAGATGACAATGGAATCAACAATGAAGAAAGAAACGATTTTTCCCGCGAACATATACATGAGGGTTTCCTTGTTTGGATTATTTCGCTCGACGTACCAGTCTCGTGTTATGGATTTCTAATTATTGGTTTCATTAGATTGTTTATTCTTATTTCGGTATTAATGTTTAGATGTTTACGATTCAGGATATATGGTATATACATGAGGGTTTCCTTATTTGGATTATTTCGCTCGACGTACTACGTCTCGTTTTGTAGGTTTCTGAATATTAATTCCGCTAGATATGGGGAAAATGATATAGGTAGACTATGCTTAATGGATAGAGCCTCCACTCCATCCTAGCAGCCCTTCCCCTGGGGCGAATGGGGGTAATCTTGCTGTAGCGCTCTGACGCTCTTGTTGTTGTTTCTTTTCTTTTAAAAATACCCTTTTAGGTAGCTCGGAATTCCGGAGAGCCGCATGATGACGGAGTTCTTGCATAGTCGCCGCAGGATGACTATAATTTTAAATTTTATTCAGACTTAGAGTTTAGTTTCATTTTGTAAAGGCAATGTGCCTTAGTTCGACTTTCTGTTTTGATTCATGTTGAGACATCGTATGTTATTTCAGACTCCATATGTATTTCAGTTTATTTTCAGTTGAGACATGACCTTTATTTATGAGATATCATCCTCTTTATCATGTCTATTATTATTGTTCTATTTCTTTGCCTGTTTTATACCTACGCTTTTATTTGATCCCACTAGAGGATATTACTGTGATTGGTGAAATTTGTTGTTGCACAGTGTGGGTGCATGGCAGGTTTGACATCTCTGGATTCACCTTGGACTGCAGCCATGTGTGAAAATAGGGGCGTCACAGTTGGTATCAGAGCTCTTGTTCCAGTATCCTTAGGATCATCATGTGTCGAGTCATGGAGCTAGTATAGAGTTTCTTAGGATTCATGTATAGAGTCCGTTAGGAATTTTTAGAATGAGTGAGGACGATATATACGTATATCTTAAAAATTACAATTTTTTTTATGACTATCATACTTCGATTGAAAAGTATTTACGTGAATGATAAGTGATACGATTTTCTTATAGTTATGTGTTATATCTTTTGCCTGAGGTCTTAATACTGTACCTTATATTCCGAATGTATAGATGGCCGGACGAGGACGTGGACGGAGAGGATTCCGTACTCAGGGAGAAGGACAGACTGAACCAGAACCCGAGCAACAGCAGGCTCCACCCGCCACAGCAGGCTCCACCCGAGCCGCAACAGGCTCCACCCGAGCCGCAACAGGCTCCACAGTATTTGATAGACCTCATGGCACCCATTGCAGCGAGGCTAGCAGTGCTTGAGGAGCAAGTGGCAAATCACATGCCGCCAGCACCACCACCACCTGTGGTCCCACCGCCAGTTATTCCAGCCATCCCCATCGTAGAGGAGTCTCCAGAGACCACACCAGGACTCACCCCACCATTAGTTGCAGCCGCAGAGCAAGAGGCTTGGCTCCGTTTAGTGGAGCGCTACCCACCATTAGTTGCAGCCGCAGAGCAAGAGGCTTGGCTCCGTTTAGTGGAGCGCTACCAGAAGATGAGGGCGTCAGAGTTTTAGGGATCATCAGATTCGCTTGTGACCCACAAGTGGAAGGAGGACGTGAGTAACATTCTGGATTTACTTAACGTCAACTCAGTACAGAAGCAGAGGCTGGCAGCTTTTAGCCTAAAGGGTGATGCAGGAGGATGGTACAGGCTTCAGTTCACTCCGGATCATCGGATAACCCTCACTTGGGAGGATTTCGTGTATTTCTTCGACGAGCAGTACATCTCTTCCGCGGCACGGGCCGGGAAAGAGCTAGAGTTGTCTAAGCTAGAGCAAGGAGATATGTCTGTGGCTGATTATGAGAGCCGATTTATGAGTCTTCTACGTTTTACGGACATGTGGCAGTCAGGAGAGCGCCAGACGCAGATGTTTCTTATGGGACTTCGCCCAAGTCTTCGCCAAGGGCTCATTCTTTGATTTCTAGTGCTTCTAATCTACGCATGATTATAGCCATCTTTGCTTCAGAGGCAATGTTTGTCTCTAGGGACAGACCACTGGATTTGAGTTGGGGAAGTGATAAAACTGTCATCATAGTATTCCCATTGCATAGTTTTCTCAAATAAACTCTCTAAAAATTTCCAAGCTTCGTCGCCAATTTTCTTCATGAAATCCACTTAACACGTTGATTTTAAGGAAGTTTTTGAAGAATAATCTAATCCTTTGCAGATGATTTGGCATAATCGCCATTTTTCAAGACCGTGGTGAGAACATTGGATAATGAGATCTTTAAATATGTCAAAATACTTTTAGAATAGCTCACCCGGGAAATTTTAAAATTCATGATGTTGTTTCTAAACTTAACCGTTTTGTGGTTAGGGAAAATTTCTTCAGAAAAACAATAATAAATCCATCCCAAGTTGAGATAGAATTCGTGGGTAAGCTATACAGCCATTTATTGGATTTGTCCTTAAGAGCAAATGGAATAAATCGAAGCTTGATCGCATCCTCAGATAGTTCACTAATCTTAATCATAAGACAAACTTCCTCAAACTTGGAGATAAAGATATATGTGTCTTCGGTTTTATTTCCTAAGAATTTTGGAAGCATGTTTATATAATGCAGTCTAAGCTCAAAATTAGTTCCATTGACTTCAGGTAGCTTAATGCAAGATGAGATTGCATTCCTAATTGGGTAACACATACCTTGAAGAACCAATGGATTAAGATTATCTATATCTTCAAAAATTTGTTCAAAATGGATAAACAATTGGTATTATCCCTAATCCAACCTTGCATACACCAAAAAAATTCTAAGAAAAATAGAAGTTAGTTTTTTTAAAATCAATACTAAAAAATTCTAAAAGATAATGAGAAGGAGGAGAAACATAAAAGAAAAACATAACTAAAACAAATAAAAAATAATCACTTGTGTCAATCACTCTAAATTATAGGGTTAAGCCCTTCCAAATACATCTGTGAGAAAAATATAAAATCTCTCCGCTGGTCATAAATTTCCAGATTTATACATCGAGCATGAATTGTGCATTTGCTCTTACTAGTTTTTACACACGTGCAATGCACGTGATTTAATACCATGATTAAGTATTTTTAGCAGTTTGTGCTCATTTTTTTCTTTAAACTCTTACATCCCGATTATTTTTTTATGTTTGTTTAAATGGGATACACCCAATTTAAATTTTCATGTTGATATTTGAATTGACAAAAAACAAATATAATTTAAAAGTAATTTGAATTTTCATATTATTTTTGACCGATATGAAACTAAACTTTATTTGAGAAAGTATAGCATTGCAAAGTGAAAAATATTAAAATAGTGTTATACAAGGAAGGTGAATATTTAAAACCAATATGGTAAAATAATTAATTTAAAGTATGTTAAAACGATACAAAAGAGAATATGAAGTTTATTCCTAATCATTGATAGACTTCAAAAAAAAATATAAATTAAAGATTAATGCTAACTCTAGTATACTTTTATATGATAAAAACATCCACATAAGAATATAAAAGTACTGAAAAAAATTCATGAAACTCCCTTCTAAAGATTCCTAATTTCACTCAAAATAATTAAACTATTCTATAAAATATTCATAAAATATTATTTTTATTTCTTCTATTTTATTTTTTATTGAGTTAAGATCAATCCTTCTTCAGGTTTTTCATTTATCATTTCTCGGACAATTCTAGAGTATTGTCTTCATCATCTACATCAATTGTGACATCAGGCTAATTTTGTATTTTTTATGCTATTATCTTTTCTAGGCTCGTTATTTTTTTATCATCTCATTTAACTTTACAAAGAAATCAAATGTACTTATGATGTTCAACACAAACTGCTCAAAATATAGACTTTGATTTTTTTTTATTTCAATGAGAATAAATATTAATTTCATATATATAAAATTCTTTGTGTTCCTAATTTATTACTTAAATAAATTAGAAGCTATCTCTTTATTTTCCTCTAAAATAAATTCTTCTGATGTGTATCCAATAATAATTTCTGTTATTTCAATAATATTACATTTGCTCTATCCCTGTCATTTTCTATAAAGATCTAAACTAAATACCTACATTATTCATTACCAATTTCTCTTAGATTATAATATTAATATTTAATTTGAAGAACACAGTATGGAATTTATGAATACTTACTAATTTTTCTTATGTCTTCCATGGAGATTTTTTCTTTGATTAGGATAAAGTTATTAAATTATTTTTTAATGTAACTCATTCAGTGCTTCATTAATAGATATGTCTTATGTTAATGCCAATTCAAGTGATTCATTGACGTTTTCTGAATTTTAGATTTATTTCCATCACTTTCCCATTTGCAATGGAAATAACTCAATTCTTTTAAAGTTATCTCTAAATATTCTAATAGTTTCTCCATATGTAATTCCTTGTATTCTTTTACCCTATAAATATTATTAACGTCAAAGATTAAAGTTTCTAAATTAAAATCAATTAATGCTAAGGTATAATATTATAGTGTTTTATCATTTCTATGGATTTAAACATCTATCAATTAATGTTACGAATGTATTTTGGCTACCCCAACTTATTACTAAAATTATATGAAATTACTTTAATTTATATAGTGCCGATAATTTTTAATCTATAATATTTTTAAAAATTTTATCCATTAACCGGATGTTTTTAATCAATTCTTATTGTTTTTGTTTACCAGTATCAACTTAGACTATTCTTAGATGCTGAAAATGGATAGTAAATCCCTAAATTAGAAATTTTAATATATATATATATATGAAAAATACCAAACAATTACACTTTTCTTTGCCAAGTTTTAAAATTTTAGCCCATTTTTGTGGTTTTGAACTTTGAGGGTGTGATTTATAATTTTTAAATTTTTGAAAGAGTTTTTAAAAAAATTTACTTTTAAGTTTGGTAGTTGTAAATTCTATGTTTCATGTGTTGGTGGTAATTTTTTAAATGTTAGTATATTTCTTGTAACTCTAAAATTTTGAGGGTGTCTTTTACAATTATTAAAACTATAGATTAATTTTGAAAAATATTAAATTTTAGCGGTCTACCAATCGACGAATTTGATGTGTGCTAGTTAAAATTTTTGAAAATTTAGAGTTTTTTTTATGATTTTTAAATTTTGAAAGAGTTTTTTAAAAATTTTGAGGTTAATTTTGGTAAATTTTAATTTTTTAGGTGTCTAAGGGTTATATCTTGAATTCATCTTATTTTATTTACAAATTTTAGAATTTTAGGGTGGCTTTTTATAATTTGAACTTTTGAATGTGTTTCTATAATTTTTGAGATATTGAGGGTGTTAATTAAAAAATTTAAATTTAAATGTCAAAAATTTTAGGTGTATCATGGTAATCTCTTGAATTCATCTGTGTTGTTTGTAAGTTTTAAAATTTTATAATTTTAATGTGCTTGTTTGTAATTTAAACTTTTGAGGGTGCTTTTATAATTTTTGAGACATTGAGGTGTTAACTGTAAATTTTAAATTCTTTGCAAACTGATGTTAATTTTTTAATTTCATGTTTTTTATTTTAAGTTTTGAGACATTTGAATGAGTTTTATAATTTTGAACTTTTCAGGGTCATTTCTGCAATTTTAAAACTTTTTATGGTTTTTTTATAATACTTTATGTATTATAATATGTTATCTACTTGTAATTTCTTTATCTTAACAAACTAATATCATTTTTATGTTTTATATATTTTATTAATATTTTAGTTTTTTTAAATTGTTAAGCTAAACATGGTTCACATAGGATTAGGATAAGATATGATTATGATTAGGATAGATTAAGATATAAATAAAATATTCAAAATAGTGAAGGGTAATATTGACCATTGAAAATTAGAATTTGATTATAGATAAGGTAGTTCAAACTATAAAAGAGTATATTTGTCTAAAAAAGATTTTCCGAACTTGTGCTTTTAAAGGGAGTATGATATATATACATATATACATTGAATTGATCTCAAACCAATTCATGGCATACTCAAACATCATAATATGTTATTTATAAATATATAACATATTTATTATTATTTATCAAAAAATATTCAAATTTTTAGGGTTTTACATAAACGGCCTGGCCCTAGGGCCTGATCATGTCCCCGATCTCCGACTCCGTGACCACTGTCCTCGCTTTTGCCTTCCACAGCCTTCCCAGAGCCTGATCATTTTCAGTGGCCATGGCGGAAGTAAGAGAGAAGGAGAAGTTGAGAGATAGAGGGGTGAGAGAGAGAAATGTGATTAATGATGAAGAAATTGTGAATAAATAGGGAGGGGCACAGTTACCGAGTTCAGTCCCATCAAAGGGGGCAAGTTCGTAACTTCCATTGGGCTTTTTTTGAAATCCATACTTTGGGGCCTCGTCACAAATACTGTGTGTATTTGGGGCTTATCCACATGTGGTAGAATACAAAAAGCCTCGTCACATGAAGTTTCTACTTACACAATTTTCCCTATTTTCTTTTAAAAAATATTTTTAAACAAAACTCACAAAAAAAAAGTGAGAGAGAGTGAGGAAAAAAACTCTGCTCACTTGGACAAATCCGTAATCCAATCCAGTAGTACGTGGCAGAACCGAGATCGACTTCATCTCTTCCCCTTCACCAGAAAGCATGACCTCTCACTTCGCAGAAAATTTGATACTATTAGCACGGAGAAAATAAATACAAATCAAAATCAAAACAAAGCTCCCCGTTAAAGAGAAACAATGGCGTCAATGGCGTCGAGCCTCAGTCCTCTCTCTCCTCATCTCGCCTCCGCTCGCCGTTCTCTCTCGTGGGGGCGCACTTTAGCACCCGCGTGCAGCGAAGCGCTATTCTGCGCTCCACTTGTCTCTTCGTCTTCTGCAGGCAAGTGAGCCTTCTTTCTGATGGAAAATTACTTTTCAGTCCATATCGATTTGTTATAAATTTACAGCAGGCCCATACATGTAAATTTACCTTTGAAGTTTGTAACGAACTAGCAATTTGAGACATTCTAGTGTTCTACAATTTTGATTACCTATCTACCGTAAGCGTAAGGATTAATAGAGAACAGTAGCTAAAGGTTATAGTGGTGTTTGAGAAAGACACATAGCATTGGACCATGAGAGAATGGGTCTCAAATTTGAGATGAAATGTTTACACTGGGACACCATTCTTTCAGCAAATCGTAGTTAGTGCGAACCCTTAAGCAAGGCTTAATGATATTAAAGTCACCAAGACTCTTGTGATGAGGTTGAGGATCATTAATTTTATGCTCAAATGTGCCCGTGACCCTTTTTATGGTCCTCAACCAACAAAGTGTTTCAAAGTCTGTTTTAAATTCGTGTTTAGTGAGATTTGAATCTGGGTCGCTCTGATAAAAATGTTCCTTCCATTGCACCTCTGCGGAAGCAAACCTTGGAATCCACCAAAAGGGTCTTCAAATCCACAAAGAAAGAGAACCTTCAAATCCAATACCACAAAATTAATTCTAATCATGTGAATTTTTTATTGGTTAGTTAGATGTGTTATGCCTTTACTATTAGTGGAGGTCTGTTGTTCAAGCTCCCCTATCAAGCTTAAACCCCTGAACTCTTACTCTACTGTGAGCCACATGTTTGAACTAGGATTTGACAAGGATTTGAGAGAAAAGAGTTGCAAGAGGATGTGAAGACTGAAGAGAGAGGAAGTGAAGATACTGTAGAAAGAAGATTGGTTAAATTAAAGATATAAAAGATCATGATTGATGCTCAGGGCATTTAACTTGGCGAAAACTTATAACCACTTCCATAATTGTGACGAGCCAAATGTGGCCTTTTTCAGTTTCTTAACTAAATCACTTAGATGATTTGCCCACTATTTGAGGTAACATATGGTCAAAAAGCATGACCTGTGTCCTTGCAAGTGCAGGTATGAGGCCCATTACTTGTGATAGCTTAAATGAACAAATTATAACTTGTATAAATAAGTAAGAATTCCATTCTGTGGGGTTACTTCAGTTCATAAATGAAAAGTGATTCTAAAATAAAACTCTAGTTATGAATGTTCCCTGAAGCTTTGTGATCAAATGCTAGTGTGTGATGTAGAATTTTATATATGATGGTTTACTTTTCAACTTTCATTATGCCAACAAATAACCCGTTATATAGTTACCAAATACTTTATAGCATATACCCTAACCTTTTTTTTTGTCTTGATTGTTTTCAGGAAGATATAACATGCAATCGCTCGTTAAATGTAATGCTCAAACAGTAGTTTCAACTAGTATTGCTCAGGGCACTCCTGTCAGGCAAACAAGCATACTAGTTGTTGGGGCCACCGGAACTTTGGGCCGGCAAGTTGTTAGGAAAGCATTAGATGAAGGATATGACGTTAGATGTCTTGTAAGGCCTCGGCCAGCTCCAGCTGATTTCCTTCGAGATTGGGGTGCAACTGTTGTCAATGTAGGTTTTGAAATTTCAATTGTTTCTCATTTAACATTAGGACCTCCTTTTTGCACGTATTTTTACTAGCAAGAATAACTTAAGTGGACTTGGGGTTCTATCCACTAACATTTTAATCCCTTGATTTTGCTTTGAGATTCATGTTAATGTGTGATATACATAAAGGCATCTTACAATTAGCCTTGATTTGCATCACTCACCAACATGAATCTCAAAGTAAATCCAACAGATAAAAAGTGGCTGGACAGAGTTCCCAATCCAGTTAAGTTTATTCTAGCTTGTCTTTTAAGTTTTAACCTACACATTCATCATGTTAAAGTATACCCTCGTTGATTTAGACTTTACCGATTCTTTGAAAGCTGTGTTTCAAGACAGCTGGTTAACTACTAGCTAGACATCGAAGGCTCATGAGCAATGTCTTTATTCTAAAGAATAGACTAGTCCTGTAAAGTTATTAGTTTGAGTTGTAAGGAACATTAATCTTGCAGTATGAACACAGATGGGAAAGATGAAATAATGACATCATGACATTGAGCAATCACTAAATTGTACTTCCATAACAGTATCATAAAGTATCAGAACCAGGTTTGGTACTTATATTATCATGTGAATTCTGCTATCTTGTAACTTCAAATTTTCACGTGGTACTACTGGCTGCCATAAAACATGATTTTATATAACTCTTTTACTATTAAGTTTATCTCTGGAGGCCTTTGAACTCATTCAGTCAATGCACTCTTCAACTGAAAAACTTTCTTCTCATTCTTCTCTTCAACTGAAAAACTCTCTCTTTCTGGAAGGATAATCAGGTTTCAGTAGAGTATCTGTGTTACTGTAACATGGACACAGACATAGACATCAAGTGTCCTGAAATCTTTTTGACATGACGAGTCATGAACAGGAGGACAGGAATACATTGATTATACTTGTGTGGCGTGTATACTTAAAGGAGAAACAAGCTCTAAATCACAGTATTTGTTTAGTTATTTCATGACATTCATTGTTAGAAGAAGCATCACGTGTCTAGACCATTCTTTGTATGTCTTTTAACTTTTAAGATATTTCTTTCCTATACAATAATATACTATTTTCTTTGTGTATCCAAGTCATAGTACATGGGTTTCGTGTCATAGGGTGTCTCTAAGTGGTCGACATGTAATTTTTTTTTAAATTGAGTATCTTGGTAAGCCATCGTTCAGTTTGCTTGATAGTTTTATTAGTTGAAACTATTGACAATGGAAAGCAATGAATACTTTTATAAGCTATCGACTGCTTGAGGAAGGTGAGGAGAGTTACTACAATATATCTTGGTTACAATGTTTCTAGGAACAGTTGTTGGTGGCTACATATCACAGGGATAAATTTGCCAATCAGTCATATATCAAATCATCTCATTTATCTGTTGAATTGTTTTGGAAGTCAAGTGGAGCGGGAATGATGTTTTAGTGCAAACTTGTTACTTACCTGCGCAATGCACATTAATCTGAGAGTGCGGCTATAGTATTTGGGAAGAGAGAAGAGGAGAAAGAAAAGGTGAAGTAATGAGGCAATTGATGAATTTTGATAGAATTGATATTGAGATGATGATATATAACAGATGGAGGATAGTGTTTCCAAAATAATAATAACAACAACAGCAACAAAGACTAGGATAGCTTCTGCTTGTGATTCATGCAACTAGTGACAGTTGTTTTAAAATAGTAATAGATATTGTATATGGTTCTAACCATGTAGGAGATGCGTGGGCCATGGGATGCCTTCAGATAACATTTGATCTTTCTTTTTACCTTTTCTCTTTCATTATTAGTGGTCTGGCCTTAATTTTAAATAGAGAAATGAATGGATGACAAATCATTTTCTTTAGGTTTGAACTGAGACATGCTTGTGATGATATTATGAACAGGCTGATCTTAGCAAACCAGAGACCATTCCTGCGACTCTTGTTGGCGTTCATACAGTGATAGATTGTGCAACAGGACGGCCCGAAGAGCCTATCCGCAAGGTACTCAATTTAGAGATAAACTGTTTTTGTAGTTGACCTGGAGAAGTATTTGATTAAAAACTTACTTGCAGACATCTACACATGCATGTACTTTATCTTTGGGTATCTATGATTTGTAGACTTTGATGTGTTTCACATATGGACCTTCAACCTTGAACGAACAAATACACATAAATTATATTATTCCATGTTTAACATATACTTCCTTCACATAAAACTAAACCTGCAAACTAGGTTAAGTTTTTACACACGGATTCTAACCACAAGGTTGCAAATCGAAAAGGTACAAGCAGCTACTATGGGAACAGTAGAGCTGGTATTCTCAATTGTAGCTTACTCCAAATAATCACTCATAATAGGAAGCCTTCATTCTTTTATTAGCCAAAACTATTGTTTAGAACATTATTGGAAAAAAAAACCTGCTACATAACTTGTTATTTCGCGTTTATGTAATGTAACAAACCTTAAATGTTACGTGACCTTTTGAAATAACTCAGACATGTCATGAATCTACACTATTACGATAAAGCATACACTATTTTAATAATGTATGCTATTTCAATAAAACATGCACTATTTTAATACAATGTTTGTTTTTTCAATATAGTTTATCATAGAAACCTGAGAGTCTGAGACTATTTTCGTTGTTTAAAAGTTGAAGCAGTAAAATATTTTCTTTGGATTTTTTGTTAAGCATTGATGGTTTATTTTTATGGATTCATTATTTTTTTGATTGTGCTTACGATTTGTGGAAAATAAAATGAGCATGAAATAAAGGACATATGTAAATTTCTGAAGATAAGTCGTTTTTGTCCTTAGATGTGCAACTATACAGTCTAAAATGAATGTGAAATTGTTCACTCTATATTACAACCATTTCCCATCCTTAGATGTGCCTCTACATGCAAGGACATAAAATATTTTTGCATTTATCACCGTACATATATTTTATTTATTTTGTTCTCAACGAGCTGGTCTTTCATCAAGCAATGTATTGCTAATGGTAATGGTACTTGTTCGTGCTTTCCTATCCTAACTGATTTGTTCTATTTAGGTAGATTGGGAAGGGAAAGTTGCTCTCATACAATGCGCAAAAGCAATGGGAATCCAAAAGTTTGTATTTTATTCCATTCATAACTGTGATAAACACCCTGAGGTTCCTTTGATGGAGATCAAGCGCTGCACCGAGAAGTTCCTTCAAGATTCTGGTTTAAACTACATCATAATCCGTTTATGCGGTTTCATGCAGGTATTTAATGCCCAACGTATGATTCTGATACTGCCTCCAAATTGTTGTTCTTAATTAAACTAGGAACCCTTTTTCTTAGATTCATTAAATTCTAGGATAGATTAATTATTTTTGGAATAGTAATTTATTTCATCATTTCCAAAAATTTGAAGGATATTATTTGCTTGTTAATGCAATAACAAAAAAAAAAAAATCTATATCCCAAAATTTTATGGTCGGCTACATTGGTCATAATCTTCCATTGAGTTCTATTGAAGGTTATCTCCTCTTCTATTCATTAACATATCCTTCATAACTACTCTAGAAACACAAAGGAATAATACCGCCATCAACAACAGAAAGTACAAATAAAATAGAGAAAACAATTACTGAAACATAGAGACTTAACGGGCAGCAATCAATGTGATTACCTATGTCTTCAGAGTATAAACCAGGTTACAATTCCACTAATACTTAACATTACAAATTTAATGTGCTGATTCTTCAATACCTACTATCATAGAATATTCATGCGGTACCTTCGACCCTAACTATCAACTACAGATTGGTTGAAATTGAAACCATTTATGTTGAAAGTTATAGTACTAATACCTAAAGCAGTGAACCAAATACCTACTATAGGCCAAGCAGCCAAGAAGAAGTGTAAGGAACGAGAATTGTTGAAACTAGCATATTGGATGATCAATCGGCCAAAATAAGGATTACAATCAATCTCATCTCCATACTATCTCTATTATTCTCCCTTTGGGATACCACTTCATAGACAGCTGAAGATACAAATTTATAGCATGGGGTTTCTATCTATAGAGTTGAAATTATGAAAATACCCTCCACATGAGGTTTCCCTTTTGCCCCACACCCAGGAGGAGGCGTGCAATTACGTAGACGTTTAATTCTTGGTCTTGGTACTATGTATTCTCCATGTAAATCAAACTCCACAAACAGTACCTACATCTAGTCATCCTTTATGTAGGATTCATATTCATAGAGATTCTACTAGATTACATGGTAGTTGTTAGCTGCGTAATGCTGACCCCCTTCTTGTCTTGGTTTGGGGAGACAGTGAAAAGATAAAGTTTACAGTACAACACTCAATATATATACTTTTTAGTTCTTTTTCAAAAATTACATTTATTGTAAAAGTGTTTTGCTTTATCCTTCAGTTTTATCAATTTAATCCTTCTGTATCAATGCAAATAGGGCTTAATTGGACAATATGCTGTTCCAATACTAGAAGAGAAATCAGTTTGGGGTACGGATGCTCCCACAAGGATAGCTTACATGGATACACAGGTTGGAATTTTAATTTATTAATTTATACCTGCATTGCATCATGGGTTTATAGTTGTGCTTAATCTACATCTTTATGTTGTTCCAGGATATAGCTCGATTGACATTTATAGCTATGCGCAATGAAAATATTGCCAAAAAGCATCTCACATTTGCTGGACCTCGAGCTTGGACAACCCAAGAGGTATGAGGATTTCATGTTTTCAAGTGTCTCTTTTGTTTTACTAGGTTTTATACACGTGCAATGCACGTGGTTAGATATCATGATTAACTATTTTTTGATTTTTTCCCCTAACTAAAGTTTGTTCATCGGTTCCACTTTAATAGTTTGTGCTTACTTTTGTCTCTAAAATTTATCATTACGATTATTTATTTTCTTTAATGTTTGTTTAAATGGGCTATATCTAACTTAAATTTTCATGCTGATATTTGATTGATAGAATACAAATATAATCTGAAGCTAATTTAAATTTTTATATTATTTGGACTAACATAAAACCAAACTTTACTTGAGAAAGTATAGCGTTGTGAAAATGAAAAATATTGAAACAGTGTTATACAAGAAAAGTGAATATTTAAAACTAATAAGGCAAGGTGATTGATTAAAAGTATGCTAAAACGATACAAAATAGAATATAAAATTTATTCCTAATCATTAATAGACTTCATAAAAATTATAAACTAAACACTAATGCTAGCTCTAGAGTATACTTTTAAATAATAAAAACATCCACATAAGCATATAAAAGTACTAAAAAAGTTCATAAACCCCCTTTCTAAAGATTCCTAGTTTCATTCAAAACAATTAAACTATTCTATAAAATATTTAGAAATTTTGTCTTTTATTCCTTTAATTTTATTTTTTTATTAAGCTGAGATCATTCCTTCTTCCCCTTTATCTCTTTTCTTGGCAATTTTAGAATAATATCTTCATCATCTACATCAATTGTAACATCAGGCTGGAGTTGGATTTTTTGCACTGTTATCTTTCCTAGGCTTGTTATTCTTTGATCTTCTCGTTTAACTTCATAAAGAAGTAAAGTGTATTTCTGATGTTCAACACAAACTTTTTGATATACAAACTTTGATTTTTTTTTCCTATTTTAATGAGAATAAATTTTAATTTCATATATATTAAATTATTGGTGTTCCAAATTTATTGCTTAAATAAGATCAGGAGCTACCTCTTTTTCATCTACAATGAATTCTTTTGATATGCATTTAATAAGAGTTTCTATTATGTCAATAACATTACTTTTACTCTATCCCTATCGTTTTTCACAAAGATCTGAACTAAATACATGTATTTTTTCATTAATAATTTCCCTTAGATTATAATATTAATATTTAATTTCTTTAGTATTTGAAGGACAAAGTATAAAATTTATGAATACTTACTAATTTTTCTTATATCTTCCATGAAGAATTCTTCTTTGATTGAGATAAAGTTGTTAATTATTCTTCGATGGAACTTAGTCAGTGCTTTCTTTATTCATTTTATCGCTTTATCATTTGTAATAGAAATAACTTGATTCTTTTGAATGATATCTTTGAACATTCTGATAGTTTCTCCATATGTAATTCATTGTATTATTTTACCTTATAAATATTACTAACATCAAAGATTAATGTTTCTAAATTATAATCAATCGATGCTAAGCTATTATATTATAGTCTTTTATTATTTTTATGGATATAAACATCTATCAATTAAATGTTACTAATATATTTTTGCTGCTCCAACTTATTAGTAAAATTATATGCAACTACTTTGACTTATATGGTAACAATAATTTTAAAGCTATCATATATTTTTTAAAAATTTTATTCCAGCATTAATTTAGACTACTTTTAGATGCTAAAAAGGGATAATAAACTCTTATGGTTTTGAACTTTAAGGGTGTGATTTATAATTTTTAAAACTTTGGGAGTATTTTTAAAAAAATTACTTTTAAGTTTGGCAGTTGTAACTTCTATGTTTCATGTGTCGGTAGTAATTTTTTAATGTTAAAATATTTCCTACAACTCTAAAAATTTAAGCATTCTTTTTACGATTATTAAAATTGTAGATAAATTTTTGAAAAACTCAAATATCAGTGGTCTGTAATAATTTTCAGATTTAATGTGTACTTGTTAGAATCTTTAAAATTTTAGAGTTTTTTTGTGATTTTAAAATTTTGAAGAAGTCTTTTGTAATTTTTGTAACTTAAGGTTAATTTTGGTAAATTTTTAATTTTTAGGTGCATGAAAGTAATCTCTCGAATTCATCTTTTGTTATTTATAAATTTTAAAATTTTAGAATTTTATGGTGATTTTTTATAATTTAAACTTTTGAGGGTGTTTCTATAATTTTTGAGACATTGAATGTGCTAATTGGAAATTTTAAAGTCTTTAGAGGTTGCTGTTAATTTCTTAATTCTGTGTTTGTTGTTCTAAGTTTAATTGGAAATTTTAAAGTCTTTAGAGGTTGCTGTTAATTTCTTAATTCTGTGTTTGTTGTTCTAAGTTTGAAATGTTAAAAATTTTCAGGTGCATCATGGTAATCCCTTGAATTCACTTATGTTGTTTGAAAATTTTATAATTTTATAATTTCAGGGTGCTTATTTGTAATTTAAACTTTTGAGGGTGTTTCCATGATTTTTTAAGATATTCAAGTGTTAACTGCAAATTTTTGATTATTCATAGACTGCTATTAACTTCTTGATTAATGTTTGTTGTTTGAAGTTTTAAAACGTTAAGATGTTTTTTTTATAATTTTAAACTTTTCAGAGTATTTTGTGCAATTTTAAAACCTTTTAGGTTTTTTTACAATACTTCATTATTATAGTATATTAGCTACATATAATTTCTTTATCTTAACAAACTAATACCATAAAGCTGTTTTATATATTTTATTAATATTTTTTTAATTTGTTGAGTTATAGAGAGTTCATGTAAGATTAGAATATGATATAATTATAATTAGGATAGATTAAGATATGAATGAAATATTCAAAATAGTGAAGGGTAATATTGACCAAGAAAAGATTTTTCCGAACTCGTGCTTTTAAAAGGAGTATGATGTGATATGATATAAAAAACAAACGATAAGATGAAGAGTTATTTTTTCTTTTTCTTTTTTGACTCATTAGGTACCAAATTCAAATATCTAGATTGTCAAAATTTTAAATCTTTATCTAATTTCTCTAGTAAATATAAATTTTGTATATTCAGAGATTTTCTATTATTAACATATGTAAATCAAATCTGAGCTTATATATGTATTAAGTAGGATAGGATCGGATTATTGAAGCTTATTTCTATTAATTAAAATTAATTAGAATATGATACAATAATAAGATAATATCTTAAAGGGTCAAGGGTATTTTTATCCATAGAAAGTTTTTCCCAAACTCCCTCTTTTAAAGGGAGTATGATATCTCAAATTGTAAATCCCTAAATATCGAACCCAAAAGCTAATACGAGAACAATAAAGAAAAGAGACAACCTATTACAATACGTAAAACAAATGTCACAATCGACTGAACAGATGGGTTTTCCATGTTCGTGCATGCTGTGTTATTTCTGCAAAAATTCATCTAAAAATCAAATTCATCAAACTCAAACTATATATTATCAATTCTAAACATATGAGATAGTGAAAAATTCGTATAAAACATGGAAAATGAAATCTTGCATGTTAGATCTAACATTTAATCCCTAAACATGTATGAGAGCATTTAATCAATATAGAAACTCATTTTTAAATAAATTCCCAGATCTGGGTTTCATCAAAGATTCATTGGTGAGGATTTAGAGATCTGAAACACATGATTTTTAGCATCTACACTAATAAGAACATCGATTTATACATAAAAATAATTCTTAGGCTCAATAAACCTCATGAAAATCGATTTATACTTGAAAATAATTCTTAGGCTCAATAAATCTCATGAAAAACGTTTAAAAACTCTTAAAAACATGGGAGAGGGATTGAGCGAGATGCTACTCGCCTCTGGTGTGTTGAAGAACGACTCCCTTCGCTGCAAACCACAAGAAGCTGCTAAAAATCCCCGAAAATCTCCCAAAAACGCCCAAAATCCGAAGCTAGGGTTTTAGAGGGGAAAGGGGGCTAGGGTTTCTGGGGAGAACTGATGAAAGGGGTCTTTCTCGGGTAAAAGAGATAAATACCAACCGTTAAAACCCGACCCGAAAACCCAAACAGACCCGAACTCTATCAGTCGACTCGCGATCGACCGAACAGACTCTATTTCTGCATGTGCATGATTTGTAAATTTGCAAAACTCAACCTTAAACCTGATGCATATATACATTCACATAAACTCAAAACACTAGTTATCATGCACAAACATGACATAAAGACATTTATCATAAATAAACATTATTTTTCACTAATAATCATATATATATATAATAAAAATGTACAGGGTTTTACACTTCTTGTGGTATGCAATGCTTGGTTTGGCCTTAATGATGGATGGCTTTCTTTGGTACTCAATTATGGTATGAGTTCTTTTTGTTTATGTTTTTTTAGATGGGCAATGATGATGGTGATAGCAAACTGAGAATGCAACCAATATTAATTATGTAATGTTTAGGCGAGGTAATTTTGTGTGGAATGCAACCTACATTGGTATTACAATGTTTGGTTTTGGTAATCCCTCATAATAGCAGCCTACATTACATCATAGTTTTATAGGCGAGGCAATCTATTATGACCAGTCTATTAATATCCTGGGCCGTAGTAAGTAATCATGGATTCTGGAGCTGATTTTGAGCTTGTTTAGCTATATTTTGTGTAGCAATTGGTTCTATTTTGAGCTCTGTTTGAGTTCCCGGTGCTATTTTTGACGTTATCATTCCGATTTCGGGCATGTTTAGCTCTATATTTTGTGTAAATAGGTTTGGTTCTGAGCATTGTTTGAGCTGGTGATGTTGATTTTGATATTTTCATGTCGATTTCGAGCTTGTTTAGCTCTATTTTATGTGGGAACTAGTTCTATTTTGAGCCGGTGTCATTTTTGATGTGATCATGTTGATTTCGAGCTTGTTTAGCTTTGTATTTTGTGTAAGTAGGTTCAGTTATGAGCTTTGTTTGAGTTGGTGGTGTTTATTTTGATATATTTATCCTGATTTGGAGCTTCTTTAGCTCTAATTTGAGATATTTTTGACTCGGTTTTGAGCTCTGTTTGAGCGGGTGTTGTTGTTTTTGTTATATTCAAGCTGATTTCGAGCTTGTTTAGCTCTATGTTGTGTGGGAATAGCTGCTGTTTTTGATACTTTGATGCTGATTTTGAGCTTGTTTAGCTTTATTTTGTGATGTTTTTGTTTCAGTTTATTGCTCTGTTTGAGTTGTTGTTGTTGTTTTTGTAATTCATATTTTGTAGTTTTCGAGCTTGTTTGAACTCACTTTGAGCTTTTGATATTGATGATGGTCAATAAAATGAGATTGCAAAGTGATTTACAATGTTCATACTAAGATGAGGTGTTCTTTACTACGTTATTAGAATGCAATCTATGTGATGTTATATGTTTTAATTAAGGCAATCAATTTGGGTAAAGGAGCAAAAGCTGAGTCAACTTACTACAAGAAAATATCAAATCACGACATAAAATTAGCAAAGTGCTACATGATTTGTTTAGATCATTGATTTTGATCTAACCAAAGTAAATAAATTTCTACTTCACGGTGCTTGTCAATCCCGTCTTTACCAATGTTGGGCACTGACCCATTGCTACGAACATCGTGCGCATGAATTAAGAGATCATTCATTTTACAATTTGTGTAGGGGATAACATTGCGATAGGGACACTTCCACCACCTGTTTTAATATAAAGGAGGATATGATCGGATTATTGAAGCTTATTTCTATTAATTAAAATTGATTAGGATAGGATACAATAATACAATAATATCTTAAAGAGTCAAATATATATATATATATATATATATATATATAAAGGAGGATATGATCGGATTATTGAAGCTTATTTCTATTAATTAAAATTGATTAGGATAGGATACAATAATACAATAATATCTTAAAGAGTCAAATATATATATATATATATATATATATATATAAAGGAGGATATGATCGGATTATTGAAGCTTATTTCTATTAATTAAAATTGATTAGGATAGGATACAATAATACAATAATATCTTAAAGAGTCAAGGGTATATATATATATATAAAGGAGGATATGATCGGATTATTGAAGCTTATTTCTATTAATTAAAATTGATTAGGATAGGATACAATAATACAATAATATCTTAAAGAGTCAAGGGTATTTTGGTCCATAGAAAGTTTTTTCCAAACTCCCTCTTTTATAGGGAGCATGATTTTCCTCGTACTTCTTTGTGTAACTTTCATGTGGGCATATTGCTAAATCCGTGAAGTGTCAAAATTGCTCAAATGGAATAAAATCAAATGCTATAAAGCTCTGCCCTTCAAAACTTCTAAAATATTTCTTGTTGCAGGTGATTACTTTGTGTGAAAGACTCGCAGGGCAGGATGCAAATGTAACCACTGTCCCGGTTTCTGTTCTGAAATTTACTCGCCAGCTTACTCGGTTCTTTCAGTGGACAAATGATGTTGCTGACAGATTGGCTTTCTCAGAGGTAGTAGCTCTTTATTTTGTCCCACCTACAAGGATTATCTTAAAAGGTTAATAAAAATAGACCCGATGTACTATCACCCTATTGCTGATAAACCCCCTATATTTCTATTATTCATATAGACCGTAAAGTGATTTAAAAAAAAACCATTTTACCCTCGAAGAAAGAGAAAATTATTTTTCATCAAATAGAACTGAGGGTAAGACTCAAAAAAATTCCACTCGGGGGGTCAATCCGCGATTGGACAATAATACAAGGGTTCTATCTGCAGCAATAGAACTACAAGTTGTTTATCAGCAATTGGGCGATAGTACAAGGGTCTATCTGCAGTTAATCCTATATTAAAAACTAAGTCGTGGTAAAACTAAATAACCTTCATTTGCAAGACAACTTGAAGGAGGACTATACATTAGTCCTTATCTATAGTATAGTTGGTGCATCAAGGATAGAGCAACCCTTGAGACAGTGCATTAGCCCCCAAGTTATGGAAACCTTTTCTATTTGGCTCTTATGTCTTTACTCTTTTGCAAATCAACCCTTTTAACTTTTTTATTCCATTTTCTTTACCATGGCCATATACATTTGAAAAATATGTCCATTATTGATACTAACGAGGGTGCAATTGTCAATTGGACTTAAATATAACTAATCTATTAATGTACAGGGGAGTTTCCCTCCAAAAAATATTAAGAGTATGGCAACAATACCCTCGCCCATTGGTTTTCACGACAATGATCTAAGAAAGAAGGTGAGATGAAAAGTTGAGGGCTGGTTTGCAAAAAGTAAAAACATAGGTGTAAGCTGTCAACCAATTCGGGGCTTATTAGAGTTTGTTATCCTGATCCAAGAATATGAAGTCTTTGATGTACCATCTAGTGGATAGAAATGTTACATTAGTTCCTAAATCTATATTAACCTAACGTCCAAAATCATGGATTCAGGTGCTCTCCAGCGACGTTGTATTTTCAGTTCCGATGAATGAGACGTACAGCCTCTTGGGCATCGATCAGAAAGACATTTCAACTTTAGAGAAGTATCTGCAGGATTACTTCACAAACATATTGAAGAAACTAAAAGACATAAAAGCACAGTCCAAACAGACAGACATTTACCTTTGAATTACTCCATTTGCAAAGGTAATGATTCTCAAAAAATTTAGTAGAAAAGTTCGACTGTGTATTTGTGAATTCTTTGTGCAATATATATGTAGGAAATTGTAAGTATACATTAACATGAATACTGAGTTATATGAATTCAAATATCAAATGACAGTTGTCGTCGTCGTTTTGATAATTGTGTTAGCTGGAGCTTCTAGCATTAAATATGTTTGTTTTGATAAATGTGTTGAAGGAAACTAGACCTGGCCCGTTTTCTTTTTAGGGCCTGTTTGGTACATTTCTGAAAAAAAGGGAAAACAGAAATAAAGAAATGAAATGATTTCAAGACATTTCCAGTGTGTTCCCTAGTTTTTATTTATTTTGTTTGTTTCACAGTGAAATCAACCCCTTAAAATGTATTTCTTTGTTTCCACATGTTTGTTTCATTACTTTAGAAACAAGAAATCACATCCCTATTTAAATTTTCATTTCCAATGTTTGGTATGCACAAATACCCCAACAAAAGAAGAGTTGAATGTCAAAACCATGGTGAGCTTACCGCTCCCAAACTAGTTCACAGCAATAATCCTAACGGAACATTGGCCAACGGTCATTTTTTAAAAACCGCACACAAGTAAAGAGCTGGCAACGGTCAAGTAAAAACCATCTATATATTGTGTCCACTTGGGTGAGTATTTTACAGTTGCAGCAAAGCTAGAAAGCTCCAACAATTCATAGAGCCTCTTCATTTGGGTGCCTCCTTCAAAATTAAATTATCCAAGGGCCTTCTTCTTTGACAGTGCTTAGCCATGGCTGCTGCCCAAAGAGGTATGCACAAATCTCCTGAGATAAAATGCTTATGCAATATACCAACACCGTTGAAGTAGTGCAAAGTGTGTTCGAACAAGGGCAAATTTTTTTGGGGTTGTGCCAAATACCCAAATAGATCATGCAAATTCTTTAGGTGGGCCGAAGATGAGAAAGAAATCAAAAATAGCGAAACCAGAAAAGAAGAACCTTCTCTTCAATAAGTGTCGGAATTAAAAGAGCTGGAAACAAAGCATTTGTGAAGAGAATTGAAGCATGCAATTGAACAAGTTGAATATTTGAAAAAATGTATTGTGGTTTTGGGGCTATGAAGAGAATTGAAGCATGCAATTGAACAAGTTGAATATTTGAAAAAATGTATTGTGGTTTTGGGGCTATTCAATATTTTCCTTGTTCTTGTAAACATTGTAATCTGCATCTTAAAAATATAATGAAAATGTTTTGTGTAAACATTTTGGTTACAAGATATAATGCAATTCAACTTTTCTGTACTCTTTGTAAAAAAAGGCTATTCCAATACTTAACAGGCATGTAAATGTCAACTTCTGCATATATATATATATATATAATCAGAAAACATGACATTCATCACTGCACAAATAGGGACTGAGCAAAACAGAAAAACCAGATCACAACAAAGCTTCATTGTTTAACCAACTAAAAGATAACAAAAAATTCAGCTAATAAACAAAAGGTTTCCAGCAGAGAGATAACTGCGTAGTGAATAATGCCAAAAGAGTCAAAACAGCAGAGGGAATCAGCCCATGCTAGGATAAGCAAGCACAGCATTTTCAACAACGTATTCTACACCATGTTAAAACAGCATGCACAATTTGATAGCTGAATTTGTACATAGAAAAGAGGAAGTAGTCCCTAAGTGCAGTGAGTAACCAAAAATATTGAACCAATAGGTATGAACAAGTACTTAGATAAACGAAAGTGTCAAAACAGCACAAGGCAGTAGCACATCTAGCAGTCAAAATAGCACAAGGCAACAAAGACCAAGTAGTTTATAAGTGGTTTATAAAAAAAATAACAGTCAAAACAGCACAAGGCAACAACACATGTAGTCTAGCATGCACAACAATTTCAACAGAGTGAGTTGAGATGGGTTCTGAAAGCTGCTTTATGAAAGTGATGTGTAACCAAGCACTAATAGAGGTATGAACAAGTGTTTAGATCATGCAAGAGTCAAAACAAGTGAGAAAGATATCATATATAATAAGGCATGCACAACATTGCACAACAAAGTGAGCTGATAAGGGGTGTTAAAACATCACAAATAAAGAACAGTAAGGCCAAAAGATTGAATCAGGTTTTGTGCTCAAATAGGAACCTACTTCATCACATATCCATCATCAACAAGTGCTTAGATAACCGAAAATGTTGTGAGACAGCACAAGGCAGTAGCACAGCAAAGCTACGCATGCACAACAGTGTACAACAAAGTGCTCTTCGAGGGGTTTCAGATCTGCACAAGACTATAGCAGTTTGTACGTAGGAAAGACCAAGTAGTTTATAAGTGGCTTATTAAAAAGAACAGTCAAAACAGCACAAGGCAACTAAACATGTAGTCTAGCATGCACAACAATTTCAACAGAGTGAGTTGAGATGTGGTTTGAAAGCTGTATTATGAAAGTGATGTGTATAACCAAAAAAATAATAGAGGTATGAACAAGTGTTTAGATCATGCAAGAGTCAAAACAAGTCTTACAGATATCATATATAATAAGGCATGCACAACATTGCACAACAAGTGAGCTGATAAGGGGTGTCAAAACATCACAAATAAAGAACAGTAAGGCCAAAAGATTGAATCAGGTTTTGTGCTCAAATAGGAACCTACTTCATCACATATCCATCATCAGCAAATGATTGCATGACAATGTTGGCTGCATGCCCGATAATACTAGTGTTTTCATAGCTGAATAAGAATATCATAAAGTGTGGATAGGGCTGCCTTGCCAAATGGTTGTCTGCAATAAATGCTGGGTAAGAATATCAGAAACCAGCCCCACTCATCATTGCACAAATGTGGTTGCTTGATGTTTCCCAAAACCCAAAACCCCAAACCAGCCATGAGTCACAATGGGTGAAGCTATATGTGCAGAAATAATCAGCTTCACTAGGCGTATGGAAAGCATAAAGTGTGGCAGTGTATCAAATTAGCTCAAGAGCTGACTGAAGGTCTCTGTAGAGGATGAGTCACGTGCTCTCAAATATATTACAAACATACCAGATCTAGGAGTTTAACAAAAAAATAGCCTCATGTTTTTTGCTCTCGCAAAATGTATATGGTAATTGTTAGCTCCCCACCGGTCCTGCAAAATATATAACCAATTAGCAAGGATGAATCAAAAGTTCAGCACAAGTATAAAAGCACAAGTGTAGTGTAAAATCCTACCTTCACCCACACTCATTTACTTCCCCCTCCTTGCATCTGCATGAAATTGTCCAACAAAGCCCTTTGGCCAAAGTCACTCTTACCTATAAAATGCCTCATCTGCATGAAATTGTCCAACAAAGCCCTTTGGCCAAAGTCACTCTTACCTATAAAATGCCTCGCTTTGATTTCATTTTCAAATGTGGTATCATAAAATAGCTCTAGGACTTCTATGGGGTAAGTTTCTTTGTGCCTAAAGATGGCTGCAGACAATTTCTCAGTCCAGTGCTGATTAACAAGATTGAGAGATGAGGAAAAGTGTTTAACTTCATCCACCATCTGTTGCATGATGTCACGACCAACATCTGTCTTTCTCATGCGACCTTTCACCGATGAGATTTTTTTATGGTAGTCCTTCCTGGAGGCGTTATCATTGTTGGTTTGAGATTGATTATCTTCATCTAAAAAGTAAATTGTGGGAAGGGACTTCTGAGGCACAGACATGCTAACATTTTGATCTTCGTCATCATCTCCAAGGTTGATCGCATCGTGGCCCCCAAATTTCTCCATCGAGGCCTTGGCAAAGTTACCTCTTGCTTGATCATCCCCACAGATGACAGCTAGGTTCTCATAATGCTTCAGCGGCTTATTTATGTAACCTTTAAGCCTGCTCTTATTTTTATCCTGCATGTCATCAATATCCAATTCTGTATAAAGAAGCGCATTTATTTGTTTGGTCAAGTAAATCAACATTTTGAAGATATGCACGCTTCATTTACCTCATTCCATGTATCAAAGCTCTCGGGATCCAGCATGATTGTTTGTGTTGTCTCATCCCAACCCGCGCCACTGATATTACGCGTAGCCTGCATGTCTTGAAACCAAGAACGAATTGTTTTCATATGGTTAACAACACTCTTGGTAGCAAATAATGTACTAAATTTCTTGTTTACTTCAGCGGCCGCCTTTGCAAAGGCATGTTGCTTAAAGTTTTTGTCTGGTTTAAGGCCAGACCTTGCCAAATTGGCCAAAAAAGCTATGAGCACGTCATCGTGAGCAGGGGTCCACCATCTGGTTGGGGACCCAGATGAAGTTGCTTCACCACGTGGTATTTGTCTTTTCCTGTGGGCCACAACCTTGAATTTTTTGGGTGAACTAGCTGAAGTGGCTACTACTTCATCCCTTTCCAACCGTTTTTTGCTACCTGAATCAGAAGTAGTCCCTGTAACACGAGTGGGAGAATGAAAGTAACCGGAGGAATTGGAGCCTTGAAATGGTTGTGGCAAAGATGGGGCGTTACTGAGAATGTGCATGTAAGATGAAATGGGGTGAGGCATAGGGAAAAAGTTACCATCGGTATGCAGAATATTGGGAAAACCAGAGGGTGATTGCACGTAGGGGGAGGATGGCTAGAATATTGGGTTGAATGGGTGATTGAACCCACTGCTTGATGGAAGCACGAGAGAGGGTGGTTGGCTCCTAGCCGTTGGGGCGTGAGTGGTTGTCCTCACGTTGGCCAAATCTGCACAACATTGTTTGCATTATCAGCCATATCCTATAGTCCAACAATTCAAATGTTAGTCCAAAAAATATTAAGAAGATGGTATTTTAAATTGACTGCTTTGGAATAGAGCAACAAATGTTGTGAGACACAAGAAAGTATAATACAAAAGATAACTAAAATAGTATTAAAGTACATGACATAAAAGAGGAATACATGATATCCTGCACAATAACAAGGTGTAGATTGATGCCCTAACCAATGAAGAAGTCACACAATTGGATATAACCAACACATGTTAATGTAGCAACAAACACAGAGTACGAAATAAGTTACAATAACCCCAACCATAATAAACTAAGATAAACTACAGGAATCATATAAAATCACATCGCAGACTCAGTCGTGTCACCATGTCGGTATTTACAACAATAGTCAATCCACATGTCCAAAGCGATTTGATCTCTGCGAGATCTCCACTCATCCTTTGAGGCTCCTTGTTCTCTAACACTTTGGGACTGCAAGAAATCAATAACGTTGTTATCTTCATTAATAACGGATTCAATATCATCCTCACAAATGTCGATATTCTCATTCAACAAGTCATCGTCTGGGTCCACTGTTGCAATGTAGTTATGGAGAACCATGCATGCCAAGACAATGTCGACTTGGGTCTTGAAGGGGTAGTGGGGTTTTGCTGTGAGAATCTTGAAACGATTCTTCAATATACCAAATGTAGCTTCAATCCTTGACCTCAAAGAGGAATGTCTAAGATTGAATAACTCCCTCCTATTTTGAGGTGTTCTCTCCGAAAATTCCTTTAGATGATAACAGACGCCACGATACGGGGATATAAATCCCGGCTGGGTTGTGTACCCCGCATCACAAAGGTAGTATTTACCTACATAATGCAAAGTATTTTAATGAAATATGACTTAGTAAGTATTAGTGCGGACTACTAGTCTATTGAGCATTTACTTTTTGAGTTTTTGAGATTGTTACCCGTGTACACCCGTAAGCCATAAGGTTGTGGTCTAGATAAAGCATCTTGAAGGATTCTATAATCGTTAGCCGATCCCTCCCACCCAGCTAGAACGTAGGTAAACATTTTGTTTGGTGTGTAAGCCGCAAGAATATTTTGTGTGACACATTTGCGCCCTCTGAAACACGCAACAAGTGCATGAGGCAGGTAGCATAGCATCCACATGTGTCCCATCTATCATACCTATGCAATCCTATAGAATTCAAGTTGCTATGTTAATGTAATGATTGAGTAGTTAAGAGATTCATTTGTGCTAGTAGGTAGAGTGGTTGTTATACCTTGAAAAAAGGATAGAAAGATGGATTGTTTTGGATCTCCTGAGGCACCTCATTTGGTGCTTGTTTCATATATCGGCCTTGTATGCACGAAATTGCTTGCAATACTCTGTTGAAGTATCTACTAACTGTCTCCCCTGATCGTATAAATTGCGTTCTCATCATACGATTTTTTGATTTATGACCCAAAATATTCAACGTTATAGCAAGCTGCTCCTCTACAGTTATAAATCTCGAGTCCTTTAGGAGATGATTTGTCCTCATAATCTTTGCTAGTTTAAGAAAAGCACCCGTCCGCATTCTAACAAAGTTTTGACAACTATCACTATAACCGTGTTAGATACGACTCATTAACTCTGCCCTAGTTTTTTCATGCATTAGTCTTTCTGCACTCCGACCAGATCGTAGCGTTCTGCGGCGAGATCTCATTCTCCTAAAAAATGTAACTACTAGAACCATGACAGAAAATGCAGCCCCAACAGACATTCTTATAATGCTCTCTTCATCAACATAATCACCATCCATCTATATAGTATTACTTAGAAATTAGAATTATACATAAAACCCAAAAAGATACTAAATAAACAGCTACAAGATATGCTTCTAGTAGTGCTATTAACTTCATAATACCCATTCTAGCTCTGCTTTAATATTAGCTCGCTTAACAAACCTAATCTATGCGCGCATGTTAGTTACTAGGGGATAAGAGCATAAACAGATAAGAATTAGCCCTTCATTATGAAGCCCACATTTTTCGAAAATGCAACAACATGATTAAATATGGCTAAATTACAGATTAAATATGATTAAATATGGCTAAATTACAGATTAAATATGATTAAATATGATGCAACAACGAGATCTACTACAAAATTAAACCCCCAAATTACAGAAAATGCGGATCTACTATCGTAGAAACTAACGCCTAAATTATAGATTTAATATGATTTAACCAAAAAAATTTGTGGCACCAACAAAACGATAAATAGCATGCTTTCGGACCTCAGTTGTTAAGATCTACTAATAAAAACCAACTATCAGCTTCAAAAACAAACTTTCATCTTCACAGCCAAAGTAAATATCAGAAATCACATGCATGCACCAAATATTTCTC
Organism: Asparagus officinalis; assembly: GCF_001876935.1. Taxonomy (NCBI): domain Eukaryota; kingdom Viridiplantae; phylum Streptophyta; class Magnoliopsida; order Asparagales; family Asparagaceae; genus Asparagus; species Asparagus officinalis. The sequence goes on from NC_033800.1 coordinate 86,900,597, forward strand.
CTACTGCTTATGCTACAAAGGAAAACAACCTGAGAAAAAGAGATCGAACATCGACAGGTTTGTAGTGAACGACACCCCAATAAACAGGCAATAATCAGGGTTCAGCTCAAGAGGAACCTTCACCTTCTGCAAGATCGCCCTACACAGAACAAGGACGAGCGGTACCTTCCCCTTCTGCTAGATCTAGGGCAGCAACTCAACAAACAACACCGAAACTACGTTTAGTAGTTCTAAGCGCAGGCCATCTTCAGAGCCGACGTTTCTTTTAGAAATTAAATTGCGACCAAAAAGGAACAAAGAAATGGCGAAACAGAGAGGAAGAAGAAGAGCAGCGAACAATGGCGGTGAGGCTAACAACGAAAGAGGGAAAAGGAGGAAACCCTCTTCTCCGCCGCTTCGTTTCTCGTGCTCATTGATTAAATATTCGGTGAAGGGACATTTCCTTGCGTTTTCAGCCCAAAACGAGCTGAAAACACATTTCCGAAAAAAGCTGACGTGGGCCCCAATTCACAACCTCATTTCTCAAAATTGGTTGGTGAACCAAACATAAGAAATTGAAATTGATGGAAACCAAAATCTGACTTGGCACCCATGTCAGATTTCATTTCTTTGTTTTCACTGGTTTTTGGGCAAAACAAAAAGGCCCTTACAGTTGCCAAACAGAGGAGAAATTCTTAGGTGACGGAGGCCTAGAATCTATTGAATACTTGTAAACTTAGGCAAATATTTAGGACTTCTTAACTCAGGCAAATATTTGACATTCAGTATATTTGCAATATTTGGCATTCAGTAGATCTTAAATATTTGGCTAAGGGGGATTATTTCCTTAGGCATTATGTAAACTTTATTTATTAAAGAGAATTGCTTTCTTTTTCTTCGGAAAAAGGATATTGAATGCGTAATATTTTCGTATATTGAGGACCAACTTCTTTCTGTTGAATGTGAAAAATCTAAGATACACGCGTTCAATTCTAACTTTTTATTGATAAATTCCAATAAGAATCCCAGTCGTGACCTCTACCGCTAATGCTCTAATTTCACCTAATCCATGTGTTTGGCTATATTTTTCCTTTTTTAATTATCATGATAATTATTTATCATTTTCAGATAGACAAATCTTCCACATTTATACCTACAAGACCTGATCAGATTCCAATACTTGCCAGCTACCGAAGGGGGGTATAAGAAAACGGGGAGGAGCATGATGAACAAGCTTCCAAGGCCCATTGTTTTATGCGCTCTCTGCTTATTCCTCTGCTTGTTAAGTAGTATTAACTTTTTTTTTAAACTCTCATCCATTATTTTTTAATAGGTAAAATGATGAATAATAATTTAATTCTCTTCCACCCAAAAACAAGGACACGACGAATTTGGCCTTATAGACGCTAGTTACATTCATCTACGATACTATCTAGTAGGATGCTAATTAAATATGATCAACGACCATGAAATAATCAGAGGCGATGTCTACAATGCAATCTAATAGGATACTATAAATCTCACAAGAGATAGTCAGGGGCAATATCTGCCAAAACCTATCAGAATAAAAAAGAGTCAAAAAAGAATTTACCCCAGGGTTTTATTTGCAACAATTAAGCTACAGAGGTAGTAGGTTCGAGACAATATATAATACTAGAAGGCTGTGTTTGGCAAGGGGATAAATGATGGGTTAAGGGAGTTTAACCCTTCATTAGCCTGCCAAACAGAAAAATAAGCTCACGGGTTAGTTAACCCGCACGTGAGCCCAAAACTTCATTTAACCCGTCAATTGGAGGGTTAACAATTCCTCGTAAGAAGGCGGAACAAGGCTTGTTCCGCCTTCTCACGCGAGGGTAGGAGGTGGAATTTTGCCAATCGATCTCGGCAGCGGGATTAGGGGAATTGGGCAGCGAGCAATTTTTTCCTCCAAATTGAAGGGTTAACAAATTCGCAACAACCATTTTCCCCCAATTTGTTTCCCTCTACTTCTTCCCTCCAATCTTTCCCTCTAAAAATTTCACCCTGCTTCTTTCCCTCCATATTCGCAGCTATTAATAGGAATGTTTTAGGGGAGCAAGCAAGAGGAGAGGAATTTTCAGCTGATTGGGGATCTCAAGTGACTGGAGGCAAAGAAAATAGAAGTATGTTGATTTTGAAATATCGACTTGGTTTCCAAATCTTTTCCATACGAACATGATGTTTTATGAATCTCTTTGGTTGATGGAAAATTTCTATTTGTCTTTGTAATGTAAGATTTTTATTGCTATCTCTTCTTCGAGGGAGTAGACTATATTTTACATATGCTTCTCTCTTTTTTTACCAGAAAGTTAATTTGTCTTTGTAAGTAAAATAATTCATAAAATCCTCTTGCATTGTCAACGGTAGCTCGACAATTTTGATTGGGATCAGGAGGGGTATTGGAAAATTTCTAAATTTTGGACCTCTAGAACTTGATGTATATATATGATTAAACCACGCGGCTACAGATTTCAAAGGTAATTAAAGAGCCTGACTCGACAAAATGAAACGATACATGATCCTGCAATTCAATTCGGTTAAGAAGTCCATATCGTGTTGGGAGAATCTCCACTAGCATTCGCCATCAGAAAAACTTGATTTTATTATTGTCTTTTCTTCGAGGGAGTAGGCTATATTTTACACATGTTTTTCTCTTTTTATCAGAAAGTTAATTTGTCTTTGTAAGTGAATTATAATTTTCTTCACTCCGAAGAATTGCTAAGAAATTAAATTTGATTTGTTCAGGCATATATGTTGGGTATTTACTTGTTTTCCTGATTGATATCAATGCTAAATTTCACATTACTCTAGTGCAACTATACATTTGTAAACTTCGGCAAAGTGTTCAAGATGTTCGCTCTCAGAATCCTAAATAAATTAGACTCGAATACAAATTATTATTAATTGTAAGATTTGGACAATTTACTCACTGTAAATTTTGTGAGGGAAATCAAGAACATGAAGTAGTGGTAGAATGGTAGTCTTTTAAATAAGCCAAAAATGATGCATGCATCAACAAGTCCATGATAAGTTTAAAGGCATATCTAGTCATCCCACTAACAAAGATACCTTTGAAACAATGTCTATAAGGTTGATACATATATTATATCTTATTCTATCAAAAGATGCAGATATTAGATAAAAGACCTGTTCTTTACAAACACTGTCCTGTAGAAGTAACACAATAAGAATTCACCTTAGTTGAATGGTTTTTATGTTAGATAATCTTTTGCAAAGAGGATAAGATTTGTGAGAGCTAATCTCTAAGTTATAGAATGTTAATGGTATGTAATGGTTCATTTATAAAGGGCTATATCTTTAACCTGCAAGTTTAATTACTTTCTGTTTGATGCCTCAGATGGCTTAAGGGGCAATATTTGGATTGTTGTACAGAGATTTAGGTTTTATTTGATGCGATTGCATATCAACTATAAGTTTATTGTACAGGCTTGTTGTTAAGAGACAGACCTTATTACTAGATTACAGTAAAAAGATTTAACGGCTAGTTTCAGACAACATAAGTTATTTTTATACTTAGATGTGATATGATCAATTTTAGATTAATTGTTTTAAGATCCAATGAATGAAAGATTTCACACGGGTGCCTAAATGAAGATAATGCTTGTGCCTTTCATTCAGCCAAATACACGCACAAACACATACACATACCAGAACATTGAAAACCTCCTGTTTATGCTTGCTGCTTGAGTGCTTGCTGCTTGAGCTTCCATATAGTTTTGTTTACGCTTCTGGGGAAAAGACTAAATATGTGATGTTGTACTCAATGTTCTGATTGCTTTATTCTCAATTTTATGTCATACTGACTACTCGTTAATTTCAAGAATTTTGTGAATTCATGAAAAGTGAGGTGTGGGATTTGTATATAAAATTGTTGTACGATTACTTTATAAAAGCTTACTGGTTTGATGAATTCTGCCTATTGTCAATATCATGTAGTTCTGTTTGTTTTATATGGGAAATGCCTGTTAAAGTATAGATGAATGTGTTTTCAATATTAAAGCCTGCATTCATCTTCAAAGCTAAGGGATAAGGACAATATACTACATGGTAACTACAAATTGTGGAGATTTGTGTTACACAACTTTACCATCTAAGCACTTATCCTGTCATATGTACAAAAAAATCTTAGATTTCCAAGCAGGTTTATGAATAACACCTGCATTTGAATTGCTTCATTAAAGTTATGTTATGCTATGCTTCACCTAATTAGAGAATACTGACTACTTGTTAATTTCAATTACTTTGTGCATTCATGTCACAAGCTCATGACAACAACATGCAGGAGATGGGGTCATTTGTTAGCTTACTTAAGGAGAAACAAAATTTTCATCCGAATTGATGTTTTATGTTCAAGTCTCAATAGTCAAGACTAGTAGATGGGTTAAATGTGCTCTCGTATTTAGTTTATTAGAATATTTCCTTGCTTTTAGTTAAAGTAGATGTTCCAAAGAGTGACTATCTTTTGGTCAGACAATCAAATTATGTTCTTTTTTGTCAGACAATCAACTTATGTTATTTTGATGGGTTAAATGTGCTCTCAGATTTTTGTTTTAATTGAAGATGAATGCTCCACTAGCATTTTGTATCTTTCAATTTCTTTTACTGTAGATCTATAATCTAACTGTAAATGCCAAGGGCATGATGCATTTGCTTTGGTGGTTTAGTATTGTTCACTTGATTTTTCTTATTTTCTTTTCATTGGCTAAAAGCAGTTTACTATAATTTTGGCACCTGTTATAACTTTTCCTTTTATTTGAAGCTATATACTGTTGCAGCAATGCATAAGCGATCTGAGCATCCTTTTGGGCCTGGAAATAAGAGATTTGGTCCTTCCTGGTTGTTTGATGTTGTTTTGTGTTACTATGGCATGCTTGCTTGGTGTTGGTTTTGCTACGCTCTTGCATACTCAGCTTGGGAACCTGCTGGTAGTTTTCAGATTCATCTAAGGGCCTTAGTTCATGGGTTTTGGTTCGGTTTCTGCTAGGTGTTTTGAATTTCAGGAGCTATTACAAATGTACAACAGTTGCCTTTTGCCCACATTATCCCATTGGCTATCAACAGTTGCCTTTTGTCCACATTATCCTATTGGCTCCCCAGGTTTATGTATGGTAGAATTGAGGTCAGTCACCACCTACAGCAGCAATGCCCTTTTCCTCAACCAAATGACTCCAGTTTCGGGTACGTTAAGTTCAATTTTGTAGTGTTTGCTTTGGAAATTTTCTCGCTTTGTTTTGTTTTTACTCTCAGGTGGGATCTCTGCTGAAATTGGCTGCGAGTTTGGCTTTCTATATTGCTGGGAAGGGAGTATTTTGCTCATTGTTTTAGTGATGAAATTTGCTATGGGATTGTTTTGTTATATTGCTGGGAATTAAGAATTTTGCACATTGTAATACTGCTGGAATTTGTTGGGCATTGAGTCACTTTTGTGTGGAAACATGAGCTAGTTCAAATGCTTTCTTCGACACCGTACAAGTTGTTCTCTGACAATAATATGTTGTAGTAAAATGGTGGTTTGTATATTCCTGATTGGGTTTTGTGTGTAAATGTTGAGAAGTTGGTCTTAGAGAATCTAAGTCACATTTGTTTATTATTTTTTAATTTTATTTTGGAGGTCCTTTCAGATTGGAAAATAATGGATCTTTAAATATTGTTGTATTATAAATCTTCAATAAGGGCGAAAGTGGTATTTTAAAAAAAAGTTATGAGGTTAATCTCCTTAACCCCTCTCCATTTGCCAAACACAAAAGACTTAACCTCTTGTCTTAACTATCGTATCCAAACGGGTTTAGAATTTTTTTAACCCTTCATGATGGATTAACTAAGTTAACCCTTCTCTTTAATCCCTCCTCCTTAACCCTTTGCCAAACGGGGCCGAAGGGTTCTGTGAGCAATTAACCATGAATAAATAGAGAGAGGAGAAATTCAAAGCTAGTGGCGGCGTGCACCAAGTGTGTGAGGTGGGTTCAAAGTTGATTTAGACAGGATATAAAAAAAAGTCTTCATGATCGAAGACGTTGATCAAAGTACGCATCTCCAAATTTCTAAGCATATCGGTTATAAAAAAAGGAAGATTCGAGTGGAAGATAAGAGACAGTAGGTAACTGGGTACATCACATATATCTAATGTCGTTAAAGATGTGATGGCTGGGGTTTGATTTTGAGCCCCATCCTTATTCTGAAAAAAGAAAAAAAACGAGTGTCATTAAAGCTTAATTGTTCTGCTAAGTTCTAGTTCTAGTTAACAGTCAAATTTATACGTTATAGTTCAAGCATATCAAATAATCTCTTTTCATCAAGAGGAAAAGAATAAAAATAGAAAACAAGACGTCTTTTTCTACTAAGGGGCCGTTTGGTTGGTTTCCTAAAAACCAAGAAAAGGAAATCGGTACAAGAAAACCAATAAAATAATATTTTTATTCATTTTCATCCCTAAAACTCACCCACAACATCCAATAAAATAATATTTTTATCTTCCAACTCATCCCATTTCATCTCATTTCTTACCTTTAAAAATAAACCAAACACAAGAAATATGTCAAATCATTCAACTCATCACATCTCATCTTATCTCATTTTTAAAAATCACACACATCATCCAATAATAGTGTGACAACTCATCTCATCTCATTAAACCTTCCTTTCCATCCATTTCCTCAAAAAAAAAAAAAAAACAAGAAATTGATTTTCTGAAGTATGTGTCACATCATTCAATAATATACCTCCAACTCATCTCATCTCATCTATTTTCTTATTTTTAAAAATGAACCAAACACAAACAACCTCAAAACATCATCCAATAATATACCTCCAATTCATTTCCTTTTTTTTAACCAACCAAACAACCTCAAAACAAGTTTTTTTTTAAAATCACTCACATTATCCAATAATAAGGTGACAACTCATCTCATCTCATCTCTTATTCTATAGTTTTTTTTCTTTTTTAAGCCAACCAAACAACCTCAAAACAATTATTATAGGAAATATATTTCATATTCTTTGATTTCCCAATTTTTTTTGCGAAACAAACAGCCCCTAAAGAAGTTTCACTACTTTCTTCTCAAGAAAGGCTACGGCTGTCAAGAAAGACGGCAAAAAATAAAAAATAAAAATAAAAAATTAAAAGAAGTGAAGAAAACATGTATATCCACTGGCATTTGTTAGGATGGTTTGGTGGGTATGCTTCTTATTCTATAGTCTCACCTTCACATACTTGACAAGCTAATATTATGATAAATTAATAAATATGATATTTTAATAATTCCAAATTATCTTATGAGGTTTGCTTCGGTGCTCCAAAAATAGCCCTTTTTTAAAAATTTTTTAATTGATAAAAATAACAAATGAGCTAAAATAAGAAAAGGGTATTTTAGTCTTTCAAAATTCTCTTCTAATTGCTTTCTATCCTAAAGGAAATTGCTTCTTTCCTTTCTCATCTGCACCCTCTCGACTCTCCCTCTCAATTTTTTTTCTACCATCTACCAAGAACGAACAAAACTCGGCGCATCGCATTACGATAGGTTTAAAACTCGGTGCTAGTAACTAGAGTTTCGAGCTTAAAATTGAAGCCAAACAAAGCAATATTTGTTCTTTTCCTTTTACATTTTCAAATCTTTCTAAATTATTGCAAGAAAACATATATCTATGTTATTGTGTAATTTGGCGACTCAGCCACCACATTTGCAATAGATGTTTCATATAAATATTCTTAATTTGTTAACGAATAAAACAAGTTAATAGAGTTAGGGTGTATAAATTAGAAATGTGAAGACTGAGGGTCTGATATAAAATTAAAAACAAGTTAATAGAGTTAGGGTGTATAAATTAGAAATGTGAAGACTGAGGGTCTGATATAAAATTAAGAAAAATTTAGGATCTAATATGATAAAAACTATTAGAAATGTGAAGACTGAGGGTCTGATATAAAATTAAGAAAAATTTAGGATCTAATATGATAAAAACTGAAAGTTTTGCTGGATTTTGCTATCTATGAGTTCAGCACGTGAATAAAAGGAAGAAAAATTCTAGTTGAAAGCACAAGAGCAAAACCACATATTGTGCTAAATTGAAATTAGTTAGTTGGAGAACTCTAACTAATCATAAATTCGGTTTCTCTCCTAAATTGTATTTCCTAAAATAACCTTTTAACCTTAGTTAATTACAATTTTAGGTGTGGAACACCTCCTAACCGCTAAATCTATCTATCTAGAAATGTGAGAGCTATTTTTAAGGAATTTATTTACAGATACGCCACCGATGCTCCAACAATTCTTCATGAAGCACCGAAGCCGTAGGCTTATCTTATTACCCCCACTTAGCCCCAAATTGTCTCTACACCACCACGCCCACCCCAAAAAACAGTTGTAACTGTAGTTTTCACATGGGTGCTTAAAAATTAAAATACGCAAGGGGTGCTAAACAAACGCAAGAGGATATTTTTGACACTTTCATAGTTTTTCCGATTTTGTTGTAACAATAAGTTGTTAAATACCAAGTATCTAAGATTTAAAATCGCACCAGGAGTACTATTCGCCACAGGGATTTTAACGTTCTGCTTTTAAGTTAAACTAGTTTTATACACGTGCAATGCACGTGGTTACTTTTTTCGAGTAGTGATGTAGGGGCCAGATCAATCTATATCACTATCAAGTTCGATGGAGCAACTTGGTATCAAGGTTCTCCATTTCTCTCCATTTCTATCAAGTTGAGTAGGGTTATCTATAATATGTCCAAAACTTTAGGGTGATTCTCTCAAATTACAATAGATGTAGGTTTTTTTTAAATCCACGTCTTTTTATACTATTAAAAGATGACATGTGGACGCCTATTTATATATTCACCTAAGAATTCTCATCAAATTAAAACTATCCATAATTATAAATTCTAATAATCAAATATTTTGTAATCCTTATCCCTAATTAAAAATCTTATAATTATATATTCAAATATATTAAAAAATCATGTAAGAAGTCTCTATATATAAAATCATGGATTAATTTTAAAAAATCGCCCAACTATTTTAATTGAGAAAACCACCCTCATATTTGAGCATATTAAAGATAACCCCCTCAATAATGAAAATTTTGAGATAACCCCTTGAACTTTTCTAACTTAGCCCCCCCCCTCAAATATGGGGCGTGTGTTAGAATAACTCCCTTCCCCCGCAACTATTTTAGTTTAAAAAACTCTATTATTCATGTTTAAAATATCAAGAAATCCCCATGAATTCTTCTCACACGCCCTGAAAGTTAGCATTATTAGGTCTAGCATATCACATGACAAGTAGATGGCTGATCAAAATATCACTCAACCATAAAAAATACATTGAGTTTTTAGAATAAAAGAAAGAGAGGAGAAAGAGGGTAAAAACACTATAAATTGAAATTTGTTATTTTTTACCTATTGGGGTTTCTTTATAATTGAACAAATTGATTTTTAAAATGATATTTTAGATATTTTATATTTTGAAATGACATCAATGGCGTTTGGTGAGAAAAATGTGAAAGATTAGGGTGGTTTTGTGAAACACCTAATAGTTGAAGCGGGTTTTCTCTGATTTACAAAATTGAGAGGCTTATCTATAATTTGCTCAAACCTTAGGCTGATTTTCTCAAATTAAAATATTTGAGAGGGGTTTTCTAAGACATCCATTGTAGTAAAGGGGTTCTTCTAAAATAGACCCTAAAATCATAAATGTAATATTATACCTATGTCAAATTGTATTTAAAGTTGATTAATTAATCTTCCTCTTAAAATATTGTTGATGGAGTTCTCAACTTTTTTTTTTAATTTGATATCATGTCTTTACTGATTTTCAAGAGAGTTTTCTTATTCACTCATATTCTTTTTAAATACTAGTTCTTGTGCACGTGCAATGCACGTAGTTAAATATCAAAGTTATTTTATTTATTTATTTATTTTACTATAAAATAAGTCAGATTCATTTTCCTCTTTATCTTATTATTCACACTTTTCTGATGTAAGTTCTCTTTTGCTAATCACTCAATTGACTATATTTAGTTTTTATATTATCAGAGGTTAGAATATTCTCTTCTATTTAAAAAGTATTGACATGATTTTAAAAAAATATATATATACACATAGTAGCAATAGTATATATTTCAGTTCAACTCAAACATTGGCTTGAAGGTATTTAAAGTGATTCTACGCTAGAATGATAATATGGTGATTACGCTGTCTAAAAGTCAAAGAAGAAATTTCTACAAAGGAAAAGTAATTTAATATGTCAAATTAAGAACTAATTTATAAAGTATACATGGACAGTGCAGATAGCCATAGAAAGTAATGTATATATGGGCAAAGATAGCCATAAAATGATAATATGGTGATTACTTTCTATGACAAAGATAGCCATAGAAAGTAATGTGTATATGGGCAAAGATAGCCATAGAAACTAATTTAAAGTGAGGTCCTTTCTACGCTAGAATGATAATATGGTGATTACGCTGTCTAAAAGTCAAAGAAGAAATTTCTACAAAGGAAAAGTAATTTAATATGTCAAATTAAGAACTAATTTATAAAGTATACATGGACAGTGCAGATAGCCATAGAAAGTAATGTATATATGGGCAAAGATAGCCATAGAATGATAATATGATGATTACTTTCTATGGCAAAGATAGCCATATAAAGTAATGTATATATGGGCAAAGATAGCCATAGAAACTAATTTAAAGTGAGGTCCTTTCTACGCTAGAATGATAATATGGTGATTACGCTGTCTAAAAGTCAAAGAAGAAATTTCTACAAAGGAAAAGTAATTTAATATGTCAAATTAAGAACTAATTTATAAAGTATACATTGACAGTGCAGATAGCCATAGAAAGTAATGTATATATCTTCATAAAAATTCCATAGTGATTAAATATCAAAATTATCTATAAACATGGTTTGTTATATTTTCCATAAATTTTATTTAAATATTTTTAAATATTTTATAAAATAGATGATTAATTTTGAAAATCACTCCGGACCAGGAATAAACAACTAATAAGTTTACAACGGAAGATAGGGTAATATAGTGCATTCTTAAAAATTATTAATCTTTATTTAGTTTGTTTATAATGATAGGATCTCATTATTAACTAACTACAATGCTTAATACATTATTTTTTTTGGTGGACGTTCAAGGCAGGCAAAGGACCAATGTGAGTCCTCATCGTAATGAATGTTATATAATTGAAGTACAAAGGAGATGGAGAATGGTGTAGTTGGTGAGGGGAAACTCAACCAGCTTAATTTGGTATGTGGATATATAATAGGAGAATGTTGGTTTTAAAAATAGTGGGTGTGTGTGGGTAATTAATATGGTTTTTGTTTGTGTGGTTTTCTTTGTTCATTTTAAAGATATCTGTGGTCCTGTGGATATATATATATATATATATATATATATATATATATATAGCATTGCTACTTTCTTTTGGTTTTGTGGAAGAGTTTAGGTGTTAAAAAAAAATTAAATTATCTAATTCGGTTAAAGTAGGATTATATAAGTTGAGCCCATACATGAAATTTATTTTAACCAACACTCATGTGTAAATATTACAATTGGCATTGAGATTTAATATATGTGTGAGATTCTCTTTGATTTTTATACAAACAGTATCTATTTTAATAATAATAGTATAATTAAACTTTATGATCTAAAAAATATACAATATAATTAATTACATTAAAATAATCTAATCTAATCTAATCTAATAAGAAGAAAATAACAAAAGCATATACATGTTGAAGGAGATAAAAGTGCTATAAAAATTATTGCAATTTCTAATTTGAAAAAAGATCAAACATACAATATAATTACTTGCTTTAAAATAATCTAATCTAATCTAATCTAATAAGAAGAAAATAGATAAAAGTCCTGTAAAAGTTGTTGTAGTTTCTTAGCATATAAACATTGGTATGTGATGTTGCATGTGATATGAGAACAATTTAATAATCCAATAAGAATTAAATATACAATATAAAAAGTGCAAATAACAAATACAAACACATGTAGAAAATAATAAAGGCAAATACATGTAGAATGAGATAAAAATGCTACAAAAATTGTTGTAGTTTCTTAGCATATAAACATTGGTATGTGATGTTAAATGTGAGAGGATAACAATTGTAAATAGAGTTCTATTTAAATAATAATAGTATAATTAAACTTTGAAACTATAACAATTGTAAATAGAGTTCTATTTAAATAATAATAGTATAATTAAACTTTGAAACTAATTATGCAGTGTCGTGAACTACTTGAATTTTAGTTGGTAATTAAACTTTGAAACTAATTATGCAGTGTCGTGAACTACTTGAATTTTAGTTGGTGAGAGATCGTCACGTTGTGTCCTCATATCGTAGCCGTTTATTTTAATTTTCCTTTTTTATAATTTTCAAAATGATTTTGTCTCTTTAATTTGTTTGGTAGGTTTTGCAAATACTCCGTCCATATTATGTACATTTGTAGGTCTGCGTTGTTTCAGGGTTCGACCTCTGCAGCGGATATTATTTGTCTCACTAATTTGTTTGGTTTTTGCATATACGCCATTCATCTTGTATACATTTGTAAATTTGGCATAATAAATTTATTTAGGTTTACATTTCAATTTAAACTATATCATTATCTCCATACTATGTATATCCAATAAGAATTCATCAATTTTTCAACTTACTCTTACTTAATTGATTAATTTGAATTTCAAGGGTATTTTTGTCTACCAAAAGATTTTCCCAAACTCGTGCTTTTAAAGAGAGTATGATTAATAGAACAATAATTACATTAAAAACATATAACATATGAAAATTTATAACTTATAAAGATTTATAAATTAAAAATATTCCTATTACAAAACTATTCCCCACGATCCTTAAAAGAAATTATTTACACAAATTATCAAAAATATTTTCTCAAATTCCCACTGCTTGATCTAATATTTTCTAATAATTATATTAAAATTCTAATAAGATTTTAAGATTGTTCTAGGAATAAATATTTAAATTCTTAAGATATTATATAGATATTTTAAAATCCCTATATACTTTTCATATTAAGCTGAAATTCTAAATGCAAGCATCATAAGATTGAGGTCTAAGCATGTGCGAGATTGTTTTAAATTAATTCAATATGTAAAGGCGTCATATTTCATCTAACTGCGATATTTTATTTGTAAGACACACCCGTACTAGCAGCGACAAAATACTTGTATCTTAATATACTCAACAATATTCAAACTAAACTAGGATGAGTGAACCAACATTTTAGAAAGCTATATAAAATTTGCCAACTACAAAATTTAACTCTTTGGCTATGATTCTAAATGCGTTATGCAAGAAGTCCATGATTTAGGATGCAAAGAAGTTTAAAGACTTCAAAATCCGGGATTGTTAAAGTGAGGATAGAAAGGTCTCTTTAGTTTGAAAAATATTTTCTCACTTATGACTTCTTCAGCATTTAAGCCTAATGACTGATCCAAATACTTATTTGTTGGTGACTTGTTCCAAGTACTTATTTGTTGGTGAGTTGTTCAACAAAATAAACAGTGACATGAGATAGCTTCATCCCAAAATGGATTTGGTATACATTTGACCCTTATCATGCTTCTCGCTATGTCAAGTACAATCTTATTTTTCTATTTAGTAATGCTGTTATGTTGAGATGTGCAAGGAAAAGTGACATCATGCTTTATTCATTATTCTGCATAGTATTTATTGAATTTATTAGACTATATTCACCTCCACCATCTATACGTAACACTTTGAAAAATTATCCGCTTTCTTTCTCAACTAAGGCTTTAAAGTTCTTGAAAAACTCAAAGACATTAGCTACATAAAGTAGATCCATATTTTTCTTGTGAAATCGTCAATAAAAGTAAGGAAATATCGCTTATTGCCATTTTATATAGTGTTCATACAATCGCACGCATTTAAATGGATGAGCTTAAGAGGATTCCTTGCACACCAAGTATTTTCAACATCAAAGGGTAATCTGTGTTACTTTCTAAAAACACAACCTTCACACAGCTGCTCAGGATTATCTACAATGAGCAAAACTCTCACCAAATTTCTTTGAGCAAGCAACTTCATATTGTGAAAATTCAGATGTCCAAATTGAAAATGCCACAACCAAGACTCATCTTTCATAATAGCATTGAAGCAACGATAAATATCATTCTTAATATCAACTTGAACCATATGATTCTTCATCATATGGGCTTTAAGTATAAATATACCTCTTTTATCAAAGTTAAAGAGTTGTTTACCTAAAAGCACAAATCATACCCCTTATTAAGAAGTTAGCCTATAATAAGTAGATTGTTCATCATATTCGGCACATAGAAATATTGAAAATGAACTTGTAGTTTTTGTTCTTCAACTTGATGAGAACTCTTCCTTTTCCCATTACTGGTATAGTGTTGTCATCAAAAAACTTGACCTTAGACATCATCAACTCATCTAGATCTACAAACAACTCCTTCTTTCTACACATGTGATTAGAGTATGCAGTATCAAAAAACCATGTGTTGTAATTTGATTCTTCACCGGTTGCCGTGATCATTAACAAAATGTGGTTGTTATCATCACCTATTTCTTGTACAAATCAAACTTCTTCTCTGGATTGGGGATTCTCCTTGTACTAGCACTCCTTTGCATATTGGTCATATCTATGACATACATAACATTCAACGTTTGATTTATTAAAATTTCCTCTACCACATCCAAAGCCTCGGCCTTGATCTTGACCTCGTCCTCAATAATTTGAATTTTATTGATAATTGCTTCTCTAGTTACCATCATCTATTTGATTGTTGTTGTCATCGCCACATCCTCAATTGTTATAGTAGCTACATCATCAGTTGTTATAGTTACTGTATCCTCGTCCTTTGCCACAAAAAATTCCTCCTCGCTGATCTCTTTCATCCTATGCTCCTTTGTTATTTTTGATTGAAGCTTGACTTTGGAAAGCTTTCTAAAGAGGTTTCTCGGTTGACCTCTCGTTCATACATTGTTCGTGAACTTGTAAGGTACCCATCAACTCATCAATTGTAATCTTGGACAAATCCTTCGACTCTTCGATTGTCATCACGATATGATCAAATTTTGCTGTAAGAGATCGCAGTATCTTCTCCATAATTGCTAAATCTATAACCTTCTCCTTATTTATTTTTATTTGATTAGTCAAAGTAAGTACCATAGTCACATAATATGTAACACTTTTAGTGGATTCCATCTGTAAAATTTTAAATTGACATCTCAAGGTTTGAAGCCTAGTTTTTTCCACCTTTTCAACTCCATGGTATGTTGTCACCAAAATATTTCAGACTTGCTTTCCCATAGTTACTTTGTCGATCTTCTAAAAAATTAAATCATTCACTCATTGATGGATGAAGAATAATGCCTTCCAGTCCTTTTTTTTGTTCTCACCATGTGCTTTCTTCTCGATTTCACTTGTGCTCTCTATAAGATCAGCAACTGCGTTCTCTATGACACCTAGTATATCTTGATATTTAAATAATACTTTCATCTGCACTCTCCACCGATGATATTTCTTCCCATTCAATATAGGAATAGAAGGCGACGTCGTCTTGTTCAAATTATTCATGGCTCTGATACCACTGTTGGAACAATCTATTGCGATTGTGTCTTTGATTCTTTATATAACTTTATGAGAATTAGATTGGGTTAGAGACCTATCATGATTAGGAGATTGGCTCTCATCATGATTAGGAGTTTGAATCCTATTCTAGTTAGAAAGTTAGGCTAAAGATAGAGATTTAGTTTCCCGATATATATTCTTCTATTAATGTAAGAAAAACTAAGGAGAAGGGAGAGAGTGATGTAGAATATGATGCTGATATATTTATGGAGAAACGGGTTGGTCAAAAAGCCCAAACGCAGGCCCAATCGAAGAAAATAACTTGCAACACAGAACGGGTCACATCTCTCCAACGCGTCATCAAATTGGACGATATATATATATATATATATTATAATATAATATATATATATATATAATATATATATATATAATATATATATATATATATATATATATATATATATATATATAATATATATATATATAAGAAATATGGGTATGCTTGGTACCAAAGCAACTTTTGTGCTTGGTAGTGAGGTGTCAAATCCCCATCCACTCCACTACCCATGTGAATTTGTTCCCATATTTGAATGAGTGGAGTGTGATTTGACACTCACTACCAAGCACAACTTTTTGTGCTTGTACCAAGCATACACCTATTTTCTCTCTCTCTCTTCCTCTCTCTCTCTCTCTCTTATCTATATATATATATATAATATATATATATATATATATAATATATATATATATATATATATATATATATATATATATTGTGTATTTTTCCAAGACGAAGTTAACCAAGCCCACTGTTGTTCAGTTTACCACTATCTGTTTCATAAAATTCTCTCCGGATTAAGAGATATCAGAGTTTTTATTATTTTTTACTAATTTAGGTAATATTTTAGGAGTCTATTTTGATTAGGAAGCAAATCCGATTTGATTCTAAATTTGACCAATTTAATTTTCTAATCCTAGGGAGTCTTTTAAGGAGAGTTTTTATTATTTTTGATAAAGTTTGAGCTATAGTTGGAGTCATGTTTATTTTCTATTTAAGTAGGGTATTGTAAGACCTAGAGGAATAATCTTTTATCAATAAAATTCTTCTTTAATATTTCTTCATGAATTTGATGTTCTTCATGGATTCGAAGATTGTTCTTTATGTATTCAGAGAACAACCCTTGGTTGGCTCCGAGGTTTATCACTTTCACGCTGCGTCAATAGGTATTAGAGTCTTATTTTTAAATTTTGATGGTGGGCAACAAAGCCCCCATTTCTCGAACTGAGTTTGATGAGTTAAAGACCAATGTCAATCAGATTAAGGCTGTCATAGATCGACTTGCGTCAGCAATAGAGCGTCTGAACATGGTAGGAATTTAAAATCACATTGATGGTCGCCAACGACGTGATCTGACTCCACAAGATGAATTCAACATCGATAGCGGCAATTATGAAACCACACACTATGGTGATGATCGCAAAGGTCATCGACAACGAGACAATTATAATGCTCGAGGGTTCGATGAAAATGGATCTACCATCTTTTAATGGGCAACTACATATCAAAGAATTTCTTGATTGGATTGCGGAGGTGGAGAGGTTTTTCAAGTATATAGAGATCCCATATGAGAAAAAAGTTAAGTTGGTGGCCTACTGACTTATGGGTAGAGCATCTGCTTGGTGGGAATTAGTATGCCTGAATCGATCTCGTCATGGTTAGCCGACAGTCAACAAGTAGAAGAAGATGAATAAATAGTTAAAAGCTTGATTCCTGCCAAGTGACTATGAACAAGTCTTGTTTGGACAATACCAAAATTATAAACAAGGTGGAAGAACAATTGATGAGTATACACAGAAGTTTTATCGGCTGTCATCCCACAACAATTTAAATGAGAATGAATCCCAACAGATGTCTTGTTACATAAGGGGATTGAGGATGACAATTTAGGATCATGTGTCTTTGTAGCAGATATGTACTATGGCAGACACAGTTAACCTATCCGAAAAGGTGGAGCGACAACTTGGACGGAATAACAGAGGAACATGGCTAGCTTCTGATGGTTCGCGCATGGATTTCAATTGTGGAAGGAACAAAAAGTCTCAATTTGCATCTAATCAAGATTCTACAGCTGAGATGGTACATGACAGACAACAAAAGTAGCAAAGAAGACTACATCATCGAACCCATATGCCAAACCCGATCCAATCAAGTGTTAGAGATGTGGTCAACCTGGTCATCGATCTAATTAGTTCCCTAAAAGAAGTGCTGTGAATATAGTAAATCATGCTGAAAAGGATATAGACCAAGATATTACGCTGAAGACTATGGCAGTGATGAGGTTGAATATCCTAATGATAGAGACCAGCTTGCGTGTTGTGCGATAAATTATTATTGGCTCCAAAGATAGAAGAACCACCCCAGAGGCAATATATCTTATGCACGAGGTACACCATAAAACGTAAGATTTGCGATGTTATCATTGATAGTGGCAGTAATGAGAATATTATCTCTCAGCATATGGTGGAGAAATTAAGTTTGAAGATAGAGAAATATCCCACTCCCTACAATATCTGTTGGATTTGTAATGGCAATGACGTGCAGGTTGATAAGGTGTGTCGGGTGTATTTTCTCATTGGTCATAATTATGTTAATGAGGTGTTGTGTGATGTAGTTAAGATGGATGCTTGTCATATGTTGTTAGGTAGACCATGACAGTTTGATGTTGACGCCACACACAGATGGAAGGACAATATTAATATCTTTAGGAAGGATGGTCGCTGAGTTATGCTCATGCCTCTTACAGAGAAGGGACCAATCAAAACAGATGTTACTGAAAGGAAGACCTTTTTGGTTGTTAACAATGAAGATTTTATAAAATATTTAAAGCAGTCCGATGAGGTTTATGCTCTTGTTGTATTAGGGAATGAGGAGTCTGCCTCCACCAAAATTTTACCTAAAGTACAGACCCTCTTACAATAATTTTATGCAATTATGCCTGACGAACTTCCTTCCAAATTACCCTTTCTTTGAGACATTTAACATCAGATAGACTTTATCCCTAGATCACGACTACCAAATCTACCACACTGTTGGATGAGCTTGAAGGAAGAAGAGATCTTGCAGAAACTGGTGGACGATCTCATCCAGAAAGGCCTTATACGAGCTAGCATGAGTCCGCGTGTCATGCCAGCATTACTAATCTCAAAAAAGAACGGAGAATGGTGCATGTGCATGGATAGTAGAGCTATCAACAAGATTACCGTGAAGTATCAATTTTCTATCCTTCGCATAGAAGATATGTTGGATATATTATCTAGATTAAAAGTATTCTCCAAAATTGACCTCAGGAGTGGTTATCATTAGATTCTCATTAGAGAAGGAGATGAGTGGAAAACTATCTTTAAGACAAAAAAAAAGGTTTGTATGAGTGGTTAATTATGCCTTTTTGACTTTTCCAATGCTCCTAGCACTTTCATGTAGTTGATGAATTAGGTATTAAAACCTTTTATCGGTAAGTTCATTGTAGTTTATTTTGATGATATCTTGATTTATAGTCAGAATAAGACCATGCATCTGGACCACTTGAGGGAGGTACTAATGACTTTGCAGGAGAACAAGTTGTACATCAATTTGAAGAAGTGCAACTTTATGACCAGTAGCCTATTATTCCTAGGCTTTGTAGTGAGTGCGGAGGGTATCCATGTTGATGAAGAAAAGGTGCATGCTATTCGAGACTAGCCCACGTTGAATACTATTAGCGAAGTTCGTAGTTTTCATGGTCTGGCTACTTTCTACAAGAGATTTGTTAGAAACTTTAGTAGCATCGTTGCGCCTATCACTGAGTGCATGAAGAAAGGCAAGCTCAACTGGGGGAAAGATACAGACTGTAGCTTTACACTAATCAAGGAGAAGTTATCCACAAAATTGGTGCTCGCACTTTAAGATTTTCAAAAGGTATTTGAGGTTGATTGTGATGCGACCATTAGAGGAATTGGTGGTGTCTTATCCTAAGAAGGGCGTCCAATTGCTTTCTATAGCGAGAAACTCAGTGAAGCCTGACAAAAGTTGATCACATATGAGCTAGAGTTGTATGCCATAGTCTAGTCTTTGAAACATTAGGAGCACTTTTTGATCTTGCGAGAGTTTCTGCTTAACACTGACCATCAGGCTTTGAAGTCCGTTAATAGTTAGACTACCATCAATCGTATACATGCTCGTTGGATTGTGTTTCGTTTCACCTTTGTTTTGAAGCACAAGTCGGGGTAGTAAAATAAGGTTGCAGATGAACTCAGTCGAAGAGCTTTTTTGTTAGTGACTTTGCAAATAGAGGTGAGTGGATTTAAATACCTAAAGGAGATCTATGCGGAAGATGAATATTTCAAGGAGATATGGAATAACTACAAAAAAAAATCAGTTAGTCAGAGGTTTTCATATCCAGGATGGTTATTTGTTCCATGGAGATCAGTTGTACATACCCCAGAGTTCACTAACAGATCAGATAATATGAGATCTTTAAGCTGGTAGGTTAGGAACACATTTGGGGCATGATAAGACGATTGCTTCCATTGAAGAGAGATATTACTGGCCTCAACTAAAGAAGGGGATAGAAAAATATATGCAACGTTGTCCAGTTTGTCAAGTTGCTAAGGGACAATCCCAAAACATGGGTTATATACACCCTTGCCTATTCCTGATACACCATGGCATGATATCTCAATGGATTTTATGTTGGGACTCCCTAGAACCTAATGAGGTATGGATTCTGTTTTTGTTGTTGTTGACAGATTTTTAAAGATGTCACACTTTATTCCATGCAAAAAGACAGCAGATGCCAGTAACATTGCCAACCTTTTCTTTCGGGATATAGTTTGCCTTCATGGAGTGCCAAAATCCATCACATCTTGTCGTGATTCTAAGTTTTTATCCCACTTTTGGAGGACATTGTGGCAGCATTTTAAATACTTCACTCAAATTCAGTACTGCTTGTCATCCTCCAATGGATGGCCAAACTAAGCTGGTAAATCGCACTCTCAGTAACCTTCTTAGATCCATCTCTGGCAACCGTCCAAAGTGGTGGGATCTTGCTCTAGCACATGCTAAATTTGTTTATAACTATATGAAAAATTAAACTACAGGCAAGGCTCCCTTTGTGATTATATATTGAATGCTTCCAAACCATTATCTTGATCTAGTTCCTTTACCTAAACTTCCGGGATAGTGTATTGCTGTAGATCATTTGGCTAAAAAGATAAGGACTATCCAACAAGAAGTGAAAGAGAAGATAGAGAAATCTAATACTAGGTATAAGGTGGATGCTGATTAATACAGGAGGAAGAAGGTGTTTGAAGAAGGAGACATGGTGATGGTGTTTCTGCAAAAAGAGCACTTCCCAGTAAGAAACTACAATAAGCTGAAGAACAAAAAGTATGGTCCATGCAATATACCAAAGAAGATTAATGATAATGCTTATGTCGTTGACCTTCCCGTAAATTTGGCTATTTCTTCTAGTTTTAACATTCCAGATTTGTTTGAGTATTTCTGGTGACTTCATGCGATTATAAGCTCGGGGCCGAGCTCTTTTCAAGAAGGAGGGACTGATGTAGAATATACTACGGATATATTTATGGAGAAACAAGACTGTCAAAAGCCCAAACGCTAGCCCAACCAAAGAAAATGACTTGCAACAAAGAATGTGTTATATCTCTCAAACCGTACTTTGGAATTGGACAAATTATATATGTAAATTGCATATTTTCTGAGACAGAGTCAACCAAACCCACTTTTGTTCGGTTTGACACTACCTGTTTTGCAAAATCCCCTCCGGATTGAGAGATATCAAAGTTTTTATCAGTTTTTTTTACTATTTTAGGTAATATTTTAGGAATCTGTTTTAATCAGGAAGTAAATCTGGTTTGATTCTAAATTTGACCAATTTACTTACCTAATCCTAGGGAGTCTTTTAAGGAGAGTTTTTGTTATTTTTATTTTTGGCAAAGTTTGAGTCATAGTAGGAGTCTTATTTATTTTCTATTTAAGCAGTGTATTGTAAGCTCTAGAGTAGGGCTGAGCACGGTTAGGTCCAAATCGAAAAAACCGACCGAACCGACCCAAAAAAACCGGTTTTAAGAGTAGGGTGGTTCGGGTCGGGTTGAAAACTTTTCAACCTAAACCGACCCAAATCGACCAAATACCCTATGGTTTAAATACCTATTCTGCTTAAACCTGATCCATCCCCAAAGACAAAGTCTCAGACTCTCAAACCCTAAACAACTAAACTTCCCTTCCCCCTTTCCTAGCTGCCTCCTCAGTTCTTCTCTCTCAATCTCTCTCACTCCGACCAGTCCTCAGTTCCACGGTCCACCTCTCTCACTTCCTCTTCCTCTTCCTCAGTTTTGCAGTCTTCATGGCCGAGGCCGAAACATCTCCTCAGGCTCTGGATCTATCTCCGGCTTTGGGGGGACTCCCGCACCAGTCACTGTCGCCGAGGTCGTGGTATAAACTTTATCTTTTGCTCTTCTTCAAGCTTCTGACTGCGATTATTCTTTAATTTTGATTTATTTCCTTGGATACATCACCTAGTAAGTTGAGATATCGGCCTATCAATTTCCCGTTCATTTATACACTCCTATTCTCTTATGATTTCTGAGTTTGTGCTTTGATAACGATCCTTAATTTGTTTCACTCCTATTCTCTTATGATTTCTGAGTTTGTGCTTTGATAACGATCCTTAATTTGTTTTCTAGTATATATGTTTTCATGGATATATGATTTCTGAGTTTGTGCTTTGATAACGATCCTTAATTTGTTTTCTAGTATATATGTTTTCATGGATAATGATTTTGTTCCTTTTTTCCCCTCATATTTTTCCAAATTAAGTTGTCAACCCCTGAAATACTACTATTTAGTATTCATAGGATCCCTTATCCGTCACGATATATTCTATTTGATTTAGCATTTGGAAAGTCTACTATTTAAGTCATTCTGAAAATGAAGTTAGAACCGAACCGAGCCGAACCGCACCGAACCGACTTGTAATGGTTCGGTTCGGTTTAGAATTATATGTGGTTTGGTTCGGTTGTTCAAAATTTGTTAAAACCGACCCGAACCGAACCGTGCTCAGCCCTACTCTAGAGGCATAATCTTTTCTCAATAAAATTCCTCTTTAATATTTTCTTCGTGGATTCGAAGTTCTTCATAGATTCAAAGATCATTCTTTGTAGTTTTAGAGAACAACCCTTGGTGGTTTCTGAAGTTAATCACTTCCGCACTGCGTCAAAGAGACAATATTCTTATAATCTAGGATTAACAGAGAACGTTGCATGATTTAAGAATATTGTGCAAGAGGTAAGGGTTTCGTAGTCTTTGTCCATGCAAAAGATTACAACATTGGAAGAGGGTTTCATAGTTTTTGTCCGTTCAAAAAATTATTGTTGATGCTCAATATGAAATACCCGGTTAATCCAGTAGAGGATAGTCACGGGGTGATGAAGGATGATGGAGGACCCGCTCCCTTCTTCAACTTTATGCCTGGTTCTTGAATGAGGGCTTGATGTCCACGCTACACAGACAAGAAGAACCCGTGAGAGGACGGGGACCAGTTCTCCCATTGTTCATCCAACGGTTAAGTCAGTTGATGAACTTGAGTGGGGAAGAGGAAGGTCAAGAACCGATGTAGTTTTTAAGGTGGCAAGGTGCATGCCCAGAGGATTTACGTGAGCTCCTCTGTCTGGACGAAAAACTGTGTTCTTGTTTTTGTGTCATCTATGCTTTAGGAGGTTTTAAAACGCTGGGGTCGGACCCGCGTTTTTCAATGCCCAGCGGGTACCCAACTCCACGTCTCCAGTCTAAAATGAGGAGTTAGGGTCCTGAACGCCAACGTAGGCGTTTGTCTCGTTCAAACACGAGCTGAACGATTGTAGGAACCGTTTTCCCTCCATGATCTGAGGGATTTCTGCCCCACTTGGGAGCAGATTAAGAGGGGCGGTTACACCTCTTAATTCCCTATAAATATGGGTAAACTCAATGGAGTTTAGGCTGACATTTTTTGGATCTGAGAGTTGGCAGCGGTCTGTTGGAACTTCTTGGCAGCAAAGGGGGATATCTTGGAGCATCATAGATTGAGAGATCGGCATTCATCCTTTGGAGCATTCCTTGAAGCCTTCGGTCTTAGCTTGAGAACCGATCCTCAGTTCAAATCAACTCTTTTTCAAGAGTTCAAACTCATCTAGAGTTATCAACTCATTCAGAGTTCTAAAACTTTCCACACAAGTTCTCCATAACGTCAAATCGTGAGGAGAAGACATCGTTCTAGTGAATCAAGATATTCGGATCATCAACGGAGAGCAAATTAGACGCAAGCATTCGAAGGAGGCACTCCATCACTACCGTGAAGAACGCAGAATTAAACAAAGGGGAGAATCAAATTCGTTCTCCTCTCTTTTGTAATCAAATTGTAACCAGGATCGAAGAAATACAAGTCAAGTTTCTTTTATTCTCTTTATTGCAAATTTTTCCAACATACAGTATATAAAGAGTATGATCCTTCGCAGATTGATCTGTTCAGCCATGCAAAATGGCAGTGACAAAATGTAAGCTGGAAGGTGAATCATCGCTCACTTTACAGGTGTCGGCTGACGACCGGAGAGGAAGTCACTTTGGCATGGGGAGAGGGTGTCTCTGCATTTTTTGGAAAGTGATTGATAGCGTGGTAGAAGGTACATGAGTATACTGAATCATCCCTCTCTTTACAAGTATCGGCTGACAACCGGAGGAGAAGTCACTTCGGCATGGGAGATGGCGTCTTCGCATTTTTCAGGAAGTGATTGAGCTAACAAGTCATGGAGACTATCAGGCCAAAATCTAGATAAGGCTTGTCCGAGGTGGATGGAGATGTCGACATATGCTCTAGGATAGAGGCTTGGAGCTGGGGTCGAATTCTTAATTTAATTGGTAGCAAGGGATGTCCCTCCAGTTACTTCTGAGAATTGCCCAGTGAGTGATTGAGTGCCCTAAGTAGGGTCGTCATTAATGATAGGGTCGACCGACACCATCTTTCGTATCGACTCGAGAATGTCAGCATGTCCGACTGGTTAGAATGTCATCTCGTCTCAGCTAATAACCGTCTCTCGAGTCGATATAAAGATGTTGACTCGTATGGGAGGTCAAGATCTCTCGTGCCGACCAATATCACCTTTAGTGTCGACACCACAGAGTCGACTTGATGAGTCGGTGGGGGTTGAGTCCTCTGTGATTGTGCCTTGGGTTTATCCCTGATAAGGTACCAAGGTCTTATAATTAGTTATGATTTTCGAGTTGCACTGGAGGATTCGACCATCTGTCGTGCCTTGGGTTTACATTGATAAAGAACAAGGGGCTTGTAATTCGACTAAGGAATCAAACGCCTAGAACTTTTGAGAGTTGACTAGGGCTCTCCTTCCCCTAAGGTCGAGAGATGACTGTGAAAGTCGGCCAAAGGGTTAAGTTTGTTTTGCTAGGACTCTCATTGTATTATTTTATAAATATCTGTATCTTGGGTGAGTGAGCATCGTAACAATTGTAAAGAGTGGGGTTTGGAGAGAATATGAGAGTTAATTATTTATGTGAGGCTGAGAGATTAAGAGACAAAAGTTGAGTGGTTCCTCTTGTAGTTCTCCTTAGTACATAGTGAATTTCTTGTATTGTTGCCCTGTAGATATAAGTCAAAGTTAGTCGACCAAACCACATAAATCTGGATGTTCTCCTTCTTAATTGTGGTTATTTTATATCTTATTGATTATGAGTTGGCTTCCAAGTTGCGGAGGTCGTAGTATGCGAATACTAAAAATTCCCTACAAGTGGTATCACAGCCATGATGATGGATCCGAAAGCGAGTTTATAAGATAGACGTCATATAAAAGTGAAGATCGGTGGCGTTACAAGACTCAAGATGAAGAAAAAGAAAAAAAAAAGAAGGTATTGTAGCGGCGGGAACAATGTGGTGACGAGAAAACTGTCCACGTGGGTGAGGATTTGGTTAAAATTTATTAAATCAAATTCGACGGTGCAGATTAATTTGTCTTCTGACCGAGGATTTGGAGGTGGATTTCGACAATCCAGGAGTTGATCCCTAAGTTCTGGAGTGCTCTGAGCACGATAGGAGGGTGTGATTTTTCAAAGTTTTCTCGGATTGGTCAGAAAGTGCTAATAGGTTCTGATGGTGGTAATGAGACATATCTGATGGAAGATAAGGCAAACAAGTATGTGACGGATAAGACTAGTGTAGAGAATCAGACATGATTCTAGCAGTAGAGTTGTTAGCATATAATTATTCGGAGTCAACGCGGGAGTAGGTGTTGGTGTGTAGATTCGAGGAGGACAGTGCCAAATTAGGTAGAGCTTGTAAGCAGGCATGACTGAGTGACATACATGGAGATAGAGATGGTGGCATTAGACTTGAAGATGATGAGCACTCATATTCGGTCCAAGCTAAGTGATAGAGGAGATAGAGGCATTCGGATCGTAGTGTGGAGTAGGAGAGGAGCACCGATATGATTCGAGATGAGTGATGCAGGTGGTGTACAAGGACATTAAGTGGGGGAAGACCACTGTCAAGTTCAGTTCGGGAGGAGAAGCATAGTTGATTTGCTTCTAATGTATGAGATGGTGAAGATCTCTTCATGTACACAAGAGAGTTGGAGGCACCACGACGAGGCAAACAAAAGTGAGAATCATAGAGGCATCCAGGTTAGAGTACGGGTGGTTCAATTAGGAGTGCAGATGCTTCAGATTGATACAAAAGAAATAGAAGACTTTAGCCGAAAAGACAAAAATTTTAGATGGCAATGGTAGATTGTCAAGGCAGTTTCGGAATCAAATCCAAGGTTAAGATTGTTGGGGTTGTGTCTTTGGTTCTTTGTATAATTTCATAAGATTTAGATAGGGTTAGAGATCTATCATGATTAAGAGATTGAGTCTCATTACGACTAAGAGTTTATATCCTATTCTAGTAAGGAAGTTAGGTTTGAGATAGTGTTTTCATTTCCCTATATATTCTTCTATTGTTGGAGGAAAAACTAAGGTGAAGAGAGAGAGAGAGAGCTAATATTCTTATAATCAAGGGTTAGAAGAGGGTGTAGCCTAATTCAAAAATATTGTACAAGAAGTAGAGTTTCGTAGTATTTATCTGTGTAAAAGATTTTAACATTAGGAGAGGGTTTTACAGTCTTTGTTCATTCAAAAGATTGTAAGGAGTGAGTTTTGGAGAGAATATGAGACTTGATTATGTATGTGAGGTTGAAAGATTAAGAGATGAGAGTTGAGTGGTTCCTCTTGTAGTTCTTCATGATACATAATGGATTTCTCATATTGTTGCCCCGTGGATGTAGGTCAAAGTTGGTCGACCGAACCACTTAAATCTCGGTGTTCCTTCTTCTTGATTGCGGTTGTTTTATATCTTATGAATTTTTGGTTGGCTTCCAAGTTGCGGAGGTCATAGTACGTAGGGACTAAAATTTCCCAACATAATCAACACCAAAGTTAATAGAATTATATCATATATGTGGAGAGATCTAGTGGGAGAAGCCAACGAAAAACTCCTTATTTCTCTCTGTTTTTTATTTTTGGTTACAGGTTATAGAGAACATATGAGCATATATAAAGGCTTAAACAATGTACTTCATATATAATAGAGTTCTAAGCTAATAGTAATTACTAAAGATAAGAAAACCTAGATAAGTCATAATCCTAATTAAACACAACCTCATAAAGATAAACCTTTAGAGATATTCCAATCAAATTTGGATTAACTTTAACATTATTGGCCAATAACAAGTCCCTCCATGTTAATTGGCATTTTATTTTTGTATCTCTGAAACCAGTTATAAAGATGCAATATAATATATACCTAGTGGGGTTGTTATTTTTTATTTTATTGTTATTATTATGATTTGATAATTTAGCTCGGAATTGAACAAAAGATTGTGAGAGCTATATTGAAACCTCTTAATCATCCAAATAACTAACATTGGGTCAATTTCATGGAGCTGTTAACTAATGCTAATGACATTTTTTGTTGGAAAAATATCAAATAAAATTATAGCATGTAAAATAAATCCGAAATAAAATAATAAAAAAGTCTGGCATAATCGGGAGCAGTCGTGTAAATACTACCTTAGAAGATTGAGGACCCTCCTATCGCCTTGGCATAGATGATCCTCTCTCCCCTAGCGATAAAAACTCCTGGAAGTGGCCGACCTCTGTACTCGGGCGAGAGAACAGAGCTTCAGCTCAGACGAAGAACGGTTGCCTAAAAATAACACCAACATATGAACAAAAATAATATGTAGAGGAGAGAAGAGGAAGGAGAGAGAATTGTTTATGTATCTTTTTCGAATGTGAATAAGGAGTGTATATATATAGGATTAAGAAAGCCATTATAATTCCTACAATTAATACGATAACTATTGATGTTAAATATCACACAGCCAAATAAAGTCACGGAGTTTGCAAGGGGACGCTTTCTTCTTCGACTTTATGCCTGATTATGGACTTAGGATGATTGAGCAATCTACACACAAAGAGTCATAAGAAGGCGGGGATAAGTTCGCCCATGGTGTCTCCAACGATCAAGTCAGTTGATGAACTTGAGCTTGAGTGGAGTAATAGAACTATGTGTTCTTGTTTTTATGTAGTGCGTGCTCTTAGGGGTTTTAGATTGCGAAACTCTAGTTATAGTGAATAGCATTGGTACCTATAGGGGATGCCAAGGGTAGATTGATCACTTCATTAGTGTGCAGTACGACGGTAGTGAGGTGGTGAGGAGGAGTGAGTTGGAAAATAAGTCATCATTTGCTCTACGTGTTAGTTTGTGAGTGGTGGGAGATCACTTCGGTAGCATTGGAAGCCAGAAACTGACAAGTCTTCAAGACTATTGAGGATGGAGACATAATGATGATCATCAAAGATTAAACAATGTTGAGAGGTGACACCTATGCTGACAGGTTTAAGATAAGAATAATCCTTTAGCTTCGTCAAGAAGCAAAGCCCATAGGGTCATATCTTCGAGTTGCTGATTCTTGTGTCGACCAACACCGCCTTTCGTGTCGACTCAGAAGTGTCTTCTTGTCCGAATGGTTGGGATGTCATCTCGTCTCAGCTAATAACCATCTCTCGAGTCGATATAAAGATGCCGACTCGTCTAGGAGGTCAGGATCTCTCATGTTGACTGTCGCCGCTTCTCGCACCGACACTGGGGCGTCGGCTTGTTAGGCTGGTCGAGATGCTAACTTATCAAGTCATGTATTCATGGAACAAATATATCCCATAACAGTAAGGTTCGCCATAAATTTTTGTAACGTTCCCCATCATAATGTATAGCCGTTACACATGTTTTAATTGTATTCATAATAGTATTCTATGTGAGACTATTCATGAAGGCAAAATTACATTTTCTCCAACAAAATATCCAACGCCCCCTCCCCCCAAAGGCAATATTGACTAAAAACTCAAAATCAATAAATAAAATAATAAATCACAAAACAAACATAAGTTGGGCAACCTTTCGTATCGTGAAACCGGGAGAGGTAGCTTTCGGCTTTGAACCTTTCCTTAGTGAGTTCATCATCACCTTAGGGACATAATAGACTAGGCTTTGAATTAGGCCCTTTTAATCAGGTATTAACGAAAATATACACAATACATCTTTATCTATTGAGCAAAGCGGGTTGAGCGTTAAAGGCCATGCGCATAATAACTGACGCATGAGAGTTTCTATGGGTTAGTCCAGCCCCCCTCCCCCAACCGCAACCATCACGGTTCCTCTCATGTAGGTTAGTCCTCCAAAGGTACTACAACTGAATATCATACCCTCCGTAATACACGCGTTGGACTTATTAAGAGTAAAACTTAGCCTAACTAGTTGTATCATAAGAGCATCGTCATCATAGAGAAGGCGAAGTAGCACATGCTACTATAATGATATATAAATATATCTAGGTCAATGTTCCACAAAAAGTGTCACTACTCCAGCTTGTTTCTATCACATTGAACCAATATTGGGACTACGTCCCCAAATAAGGGTTGGGTTGCTGCTGTCAGTGACCTCACCTATGGGCTTAACCCCATCTCCCTTGATGAATCCAAAACCATACTCCTAGATAGACCATTTGTTAATGGGTCAGCAAGATTTTTTTAGACTTTACAAATTTTCCTAACAGGCGTTATATATATTTATCAAGTTATTTTATAATTAGTCCTTCATATTGTTTGACATTAGGTCTGCTTCTTGTTTAAGTTATTTTTCAAATCAATCTTTCCTTATAAGGAAAAGGGAACCTAATAGCAATTCAATTATTTGATGGACTAATTTTAATATAACTTTTATTCATCATATAGATAGAAGTTATAAGACATACCTCTTGATTTGATTTTCCAGGACATATCTCCTGTAACTAGGCATACTAGTTGATAGAGCATATATATATCAACTCTAATCATTTCCTGAAATATTAAGAGAAAACATTATACATGTAGTCAAATAAAGAGCTATAAAAATTAATCTTTCTAGTCACTATTAAAATGATAGGACATTAAAACATGTTAGCATAAATAGATCATGGTCTATGATCATAAATGATCGTAGTCTATGTCTGAAGATGTAACTGCATAGGGTTAGAATTTGCCCTTAATATCTGAACATTTCAAACTAATGTAGAACTAAAATACTGCAGTTATATCTTTACATGCATGCATATGCACATACATGAATGAAATTACTAATAGTTACATGCAAAGCATTCAAGAGAACCTTAGAATATGATTTTATATCTTAAAGTATATTTCATACTTCATATGCATAAATTTTAAAATTTTGTATTATAAGAGGTTGCAAATTTGTTGCCTACAAAGGAGACCTTCCAAATTTAAATTGGCTGTCTACAAAAGAGACCTTTCAAATTTAAATTGATTGCCTACAAAAGAGACTTTCTAAATTTAAATTTATGCATATGAATTATTCTCATAATTCCGGTCCTCTTATTCATGCTTGAATATAAAATGTTTCATATGGAATTATAACAATTATCAAATTAAGAACGAGTAATTATTCAACCATTTTATGGTATGTAAATAGGTACTTCCCATGTGAAGTGAAAAATTTTGTATTATAAGAGGTTGCAAATTTGTTGCCTACAAAGGAGACCTTCCAAATTTAAATTGGCTGTCTACAAAAGAGACCTTTCAAATTTAAATTGATTGCCTACAAAAGAGACTTTCTAAATTTAAATTTATGCATATGAATTATTCTCATAATTCCGGTCCTCTTATTCATGTTTGAATATAAAATATTTCATATGGAATTATAACAATTATTAAATAAATACAATCACATTAGCATATGACATATAAGCCCTATTTATATAGAAAACCCATATCGAATGATTTGTTATAAATTAATAATGTTGCATATGATTGTAAAACAAAAGCTATAAATGAAAAGGTTTTTGTCAATACAACTAGACCAGAAACTTAACTAGACCAGCTCCTAACCAAAAACTCCTAAAGTGAAAAGATCAAAGTTTTACCCGGGTAGTTTAGCCAGCTAAGAATAGTACTAGAGGGATATTAAAGATCAATTAAGTACATCGTTCATTGCGGAGCGTGTTACGCAACCCCTAAACCTTGTTTTAGACACCAACTAATTCAAGAAAACTTGAACCGGTACACTTAAGGATTTCTAGTTCATTAACAATACATGTGAATAGTGACGGTTAACAATAAATATGTAAACATATTTTTTTAAATAAAATGAACAGTACCTAAAACTATTTTTTAAAGATGAACAGTAACGTTTTAACAGAAACTAAAACGGGTGAATAGTAACTTCGATGAACGGTAATTTTTTGTAAAATAATAATTTTGGATTTACAACAATAGCTATAAACTATTCAATCTTCTAGATTTTTAGAAAAATATCAAATAAAATTATAGCATATAAAATAAATCTGAAATAAAATAATAAGAAAGTTTGGCCTGATCGGGAGCAGTCGTGTAAACACTGTCCTAAAAGATTGATGACCTGCCTATCACCCTGACGCAGATGATCCTCCCTCACCTAACGGTAAAAATCCCCGGAAACGGTCGACCTTTGTACTCAGGTGAGAGAATAGAGCTTCAGCTCAGACAAAGAACGGTTGCCCAAAAATAACACCAACACATGAACGAAAATAATATGTAGAGTAGAGGAGAGAAGAGGAAGAAGATAGATTTGTTTCTGTATCTTTTCCGAATGTGAATAAGGGGTGTATATATATAGCGTTGAGAAAGCCATTACAATTCCTACAATTAATATGGTAACGTTCGCCATAAGTTTTCATAATGTTCCCCATAATGTATAGCCGTTACGCACGTTTTAATTGTATTCATAACACTATTCCTTGTGGGACCATTCATGAAGGCAAAATTGTCTTTTCTCAAACAAAATATCCAACATTTTTTAGCTTTGTTAGGTCAACTTTTGTTTTTCTTATAAATCCACAATAAAAGATTAGGATGTTGGTCTTAAGAGTGGAGACCCAAACCTAGAATCAAAATCAACAATTACATAAAAATTCAAGAAAGGCCATGAGTGTGGTCTGTGTCACACCAGGGTGTGGCAGAATCTACTCTGTATGCCATGAGTGTAGTCTGTGCCACACCAGTGTGTGGCAGAATCTGCCCTGTCTACCATAAGTGTGGTCTGCGCCACACCAGTGTGTGGCAGAGTCTGCCCTGTCTGCTATGGGTGTGGTCTGTGCCACACCAGAGTGTGGTAGACTCGTTTAGAATCCTAATCTGCTTGGGATTATGTTTTGTTATAAATAGAAATACGTTTCTTTAGGGTTTAAGAGAGAAAAAGAGCACGAAAAAAGGGGATTTGAGGGCTCTTTGAGGTTAGAAATCTTAGAGAGAGAGAGAGAGAGGGGCCAATTACAAGTATTGTAATCCTCTTCAAGTAATCAAAGAATTGTGTGGTGTGGCTCCCGAGGACGTAGTCACATTGCCGAACCTCGTTAAATCTGATGTGTTCTTTCTTGTTTACTTTCCTACAAGTTTTTATCTTTGATTTGTGGTGAATTTCTTTCTTGCTCAACTCTCAAACATAATATCCAGAAGGGTACGGATTTGATTTGATTATTTCAAATCCCCAATAACTGGTATCAGAGCTTCGTTCAGCAATTTGTGTGAAAGTCATGGCAGAGGAAAACAAATCAAAGATCGAAAAGTTTGACGGTTTAGATTTCGCCTACTGGAAGTCACAAATGGAGGACTATCTGTACCAGAAGGACTTGTATCGCCCGTTGATGGGCAAAGAAAAGGGAAAGAAGAAGGAGGAGTCCGATGGTGATTGGGAGATACTGGATAAGAAGGCTCTAGGGCAAATCCGTTTGTCGCTCGCCAAATTCATTGCGGAGCGTGTTACGCAACCCCTAAACCTTGTTTTAGACACCAACTAATTCAAGAAAACTTGAACCGGTACACTTAAGGATTTCTAGTTCATTAACAATACATGTGAATAGTGACGGTTAACAATAAATATGTAAACATATTTTTTTAAATAAAATGAACAGTACCTAAAACTATTTTTTAAAGATGAACAGTAACGTTTTAACAGAAACTAAAACGGGTGAATAGTAACTTCGATGAACGGTAATTTTTTGTAAAATAATAATTTTGGATTTACAACAATAGCTATAAACTATTCAATCTTCTAGATTTTTAGAAAAATATCAAATAAAATTATAGCATATAAAATAAATCTGAAATAAAATAATAAGAAAGTTTGGCCTGATCGGGAGCAGTCGTGTAAACACTGTCCTAAAAGATTGATGACCTGCCTATCACCCTGACGCAGATGATCCTCCCTCACCTAACGGTAAAAATCCCCGGAAACGGTCGACCTTTGTACTCAGGTGAGAGAATAGAGCTTCAGCTCAGACAAAGAACGGTTGCCCAAAAATAACACCAACACATGAACGAAAATAATATGTAGAGTAGAGGAGAGAAGAGGAAGAAGATAGATTTGTTTCTGTATCTTTTCCGAATGTGAATAAGGGGTGTATATATATAGCGTTGAGAAAGCCATTACAATTCCTACAATTAATATGGTAACGTTCGCCATAAGTTTTCATAATGTTCCCCATAATGTATAGCCGTTACGCACGTTTTAATTGTATTCATAACACTATTCCTTGTGGGACCATTCATGAAGGCAAAATTGTCTTTTCTCAAACAAAATATCCAACATTTTTTAGCTTTGTTAGGTCAACTTTTGTTTTTCTTATAAATCCACAATAAAAGATTAGGATGTTGGTCTTAAGAGTGGAGACCCAAACCTAGAATCAAAATCAACAATTACATAAAAATTCAAGAAAGGCCATGAGTGTGGTCTGTGTCACACCAGGGTGTGGCAGAATCTACTCTGTATGCCATGAGTGTAGTCTGTGCCACACCAGTGTGTGGCAGAATCTGCCCTGTCTACCATAAGTGTGGTCTGCGCCACACCAGTGTGTGGCAGAGTCTGCCCTGTCTGCTATGGGTGTGGTCTGTGCCACACCAGAGTGTGGTAGACTCGTTTAGAATCCTAATCTGCTTGGGATTATGTTTTGTTATAAATAGAAATACGTTTCTTTAGGGTTTAAGAGAGAAAAAGAGCACGAAAAAAGGGGATTTGAGGGCTCTTTGAGGTTAGAAATCTTAGAGAGAGAGAGAGAGAGGGGCCAATTACAAGTATTGTAATCCTCTTCAAGTAATCAAAGAATTGTGTGGTGTGGCTCCCGAGGACGTAGTCACATTGCCGAACCTCGTTAAATCTGATGTGTTCTTTCTTGTTTACTTTCCTACAAGTTTTTATCTTTGATTTGTGGTGAATTTCTTTCTTGCTCAACTCTCAAACATAATATCCAGAAGGGTACGGATTTGATTTGATTATTTCAAATCCCCAATAACTGGTATCAGAGCTTCGTTCAGCAATTTGTGTGAAAGTCATGGCAGAGGAAAACAAATCAAAGATCGAAAAGTTTGACGGTTTAGATTTCGCCTACTGGAAGTCACAAATGGAGGACTATCTGTACCAGAAGGACTTGTATCGCCCGTTGATGGGCAAAGAAAAGGGAAAGAAGAAGGAGGAGTCCGATGGTGATTGGGAGATACTGGATAAGAAGGCTCTAGGGCAAATCCGTTTGTCGCTCGCCAAATTAGTAGCCCACAATATTCTAAAGGAGAAGACGATGGTGGGGCTTATGAAAGCACTCGCGAAGATGTACGAGCAACCGTCAGTAGCAAACAAGGTGCATCTTGTTAAAACTTTTTTAACCTCAAGATGGCAGAAGGACGGTCCTTCACGATGCACCTCAGCGAGTTCAACACGATTGTTGATCAGCTTATTTCTGTGGACATCACATTTGATGACGAAGTGCAAGCCCTATTGATTCTATCACAGTTGCCGGATAGTTGGGCAGGTTGTGTGACGACAATCAGCAATTCGGTAGGAAAGGAGAAGTTGAAGCTGAGTGAGGTTGTTAGCATGATTCTATCTGAGGAGGTTAGAAGGAAATCGTCTAAATCAGAAGGTTCAGGTTTAGCTCTAAACTTCGAGCAGAGAGGCAGAAGCCAGAAGAAACGAAACCAGAAGAAGAATCAGTCGAAAACAGTGAAGAAGAGGCCAAACTCGAAGGTTAGGCCTATCAAAGGAAAATGTTAGAACTGCGGTCAGGAGGGCCATATGTCTTCAGTCTGTAAAAGTCCAAAGAAGGATGTGGGTGAGCAGGAGGCTCATATCGTGCATGATGCATTTATCCTTGCTATGGACAGTGATTTAGATTCTTGGGTCATCGATTCAGGAGCCTCTTTTCACGCTACTTCTAATATGAAGCTATTTTAGAATTATATAGCAGGGGACTTTGGAAAAGTGTATTTAGGGAATAACGAGCCTTGTAACATTATTGAAAAGGGTGAAGTGCAGATTCAGATGAAGGGCTCTAAGTGGACTTTGAAGAACATGAACTTTGAAGAACATGAGACACGTGCCGAAGCTGAAGAGGAATCTTGTTTCGGTGGGACAGCTTGGAGAAGAAGGCTATGTTTCGATATTCTCAGGGGATTCGTGGAGAATCTCCAACGGTACGATGATAGTTGCTCGAGGTAACAAACTAGGGACTCTCCACCTCAACTTACATGCGAGTGACACCCTCACAATTGCAGCTGACAAAGAGAGTACAGATCTATGGTACATCAGACTAGGGCACATGAGCGAGAAGGGGATGAAGATCTTACATTCATAGGGAAAGCTAACCGGGATCGACTCCGTGGAAGTCGGGGTTTGTGAAGACTGCATCTTTGGGAAGCAGAAGAGGGTTAGTTTTCAGAAGGGTGGAAGGCCACCTAAGGCTCAGAAGCTAGAGTTGATTCATACAGATGTATGTGATCCAGCCAGTGTGTCTTCTTTTGGCGGTTCGAGATATTATGTCACCTTCATCGACGATCACTCGAGGAAGGTGTGGATCTACTTCATGAAGCACACGTCAGATGTGTTTGGAATCTTCAAGAAGTGGAAGGCCATGGTGGAGAACGAGACAGATCTAAAGGTGAAATGTCTGAGATCAGACAATGGTGGAGAATACGAGCTGGAGGAGTTCAAGAGGTTCTGTGCTACGAATGATATTCCCTTAGAGAGAACTACTCCAGGGACGCCGCAGCAGAACAGCATTGCAGAGAGGATGAACAGGACCTTGACAGAGCGTGCCAGGAGTATGCGATTACATGCAGGTCTGCCTAAGATATTTTGGACGGATGCAGTGCATACGACAGCCTACATTATTAATCACAGGCCATCAGTTCCATTGGATTTTAGGATTCCAGAGAAGGTTTGGAGTGGAAAGAAGATAAATCTCTCATACTTGCAGGTATTTGGTTGCGTGGCTTATGTTCATATCAGTGACCACGTCATGGACAAGCTAGAAGCTAAGTCACAGAAGTGCACATTCATTGGATACGGCATTGATGAGTTCGGATATCGTCTTTTGGATGAGAAGAACAGGAAGATCATCAAAAGCAGGGACGTGATATTTAATAAGGAGGTGATATACAAGAACAGAAAAAATGCTAAGGATAGCCAAAGCAGTAGGAGCAGTACTACGGATACAGGTGGATCCGAGTACATGGATTTAGAGGAACTTCTAGATAGGGGTGATGATGTTTGTTCTTATTAGAGAATGGAGAAGGCTCCAGGTGCAGAAAAAACTACCTAGGGCGTGGAGCTTAGGAGGTCATCTAGGGTACCCAAACCAAATCCCAGATATCTTTCATCTCTTGACTACCTATTGTTGACAGATAGCGGTGAGCCGAAGTGCCACGAAGAGGTAATACAAGTGAGTGAATCTCAGCAGTGGGAGCATGCTATGTAGGAGGAGATGAATTCTCTACTCACTAATGAGACATGGGAGTTAGCCCAGCTACCTACACAGAAGAAAGGCTTACATAACAAATGGGTCTACCGGGTCAAGCAGGAGAGTGATGGAAACAAGAGATTCAAGGCCAGATTAGTAGTGTAGGGGTTTCAACAGCGGGAAGAAGTGGACTACACAGAGATATTTTTCCCTGTTGTGAAACTCACAACCATTAGAGTGGTGTTGAGTTTGGTAGCTGCAGAAGACCTCTTTTTTGAGCAGTTAGATGTGAAGACCTCCTTTCTTCATGGTGACTTGGATGAAAAAATTTACATGAAGTAGCCTGTTGGCTTCATTGAAGAAGGAAAGGAAGAGATGGTGTGCAAGCTCAAGAAGAGCTTATATGGTTTGAAACAGGCTCCGAGACAGTGGTATAAGAAGTTTGATAACTTCATGCAGAACAATGGCTACAGAAGATGCAATTCAGATCATTGCTGTTATTTTAAAAGGTTCGAGTCCAGCTTCATTATTTTGGCTACAGAAGATGCAATTCAGATCATTGCTGTTATTTTAAAAGGTTCGAGTCCAGCTTCATTATTTTATTATTATATGTTGATAACATGTTGGTAGCAGGACCATGTTTAGAGGAGATAAACAGTTTGAAAAAGCAACTAACAAAGGAGTTTGTAATGAATGATCTGGGTGCAGCGAAGCAGATTCTAGGGATACGAATCAGTAGGGATGAAGCTGAAGGGACATTGAGATTGAGCCAAGCTAAATACATTGAGAAGGTACTTCAGAGGTTTAACATGCATAATGCTAAAGTTATTAGCATACCCCCTTGGAAGTTAGTTCAAGCTATCTGAGGAGCAATCGCCTAAGACAGATGCAGATAGAGAGCATATGAGCAGAGTGCCATATTCTTCGGCCATTGGGAGTCTCATGTACGCGATGGTTTGCACGAGGCCGGACATCGCCTATGCAGTGGGAGTTGTGAGCATGTTTGCAAGCAATCCAGGAAAGCAGCATTGGGAGGCCGTAAAGTGGATAATGCGGTACTTGAGGGGATATTTCAAAAGGTTCGAGTCCAGCTTCATTATTTTGTTATTATATGTTGATGACATGTTGGTAGCAGGACCATGTTTAGAGGAGATAAACAGTTTGAAAAAGCAACTAACAAAGGAGTTTGTAATGAATGATCTGGGTGCAGCGAAGCAGATTCTAGGGATACGAATCAGTAGGGATGAAGCTGAAGGGACATTGAGATTGAGCCAAGCTAAATACATTGAGAAGGTACTTCAGAGGTTTAACATGCATAATGCTAAAGTTATTAGCATACCCCCTTGGAAGTTAGTTCAAGCTATCTGAGGAGCAATCGCCTAAGATAGATGCAGATAGAGAGCATATGAGCAGGGTGCCATATTCTTCGGCCATTGGGAGTCTCATGTACGCGATGGTTTGCACGAGGCCGGACATCGCCTATGCAGTGGGAGTTGTGAGCAGATTTGTAAGCAATCCAGGGAAGCAACATTGGGAGGCCGTGAAGTGGATAATGCGGTACTTGAGAGGGACAACGAACAAGCCATTATGTTTCAGGAGGAAGGAGTTGGTGCTGTAGGGATACGTGGATGCGGACTTCACCGGTGATCATGATACGAGACGAAGCACCACATGGTATGTTTATACCTTAGCGTCGACAACATTGAGCTGGGTCTCACGTCTGCAGAAGATTGTGACTTTGTCTACAACCGATGCTGAGTATGTCGCGGTGACTTAAGAAAGCAAGAAGATGATCTGATTGAACGAGTGCTTGAAAGAGTTGGATCTGAAGCAAGGGAGAGGAGTTCTTTATTGTGATAGCCAGAGCGCTATACATCTTGCCAAGAATCCAGTATATCATGTCAGAACGAAGCACATCGATGTCAAATACCATTTTATACGCTCGCTAGTTGAAGACGGAAAGTTGCATTTGATAAAGATTTTGGGGAGTCGAAATCCGGGGACATGTTGACGAATACGGTCACCATTGAGAAACTGGAGTTGTACGCAACTTCAGTTGGCATTCACGAGTAGAAGACGAAGGCGGAGCCACACTACGAGGATCGGCAAGATCGCCGGGATATTGATGATTGAAGAATGGATTTTTTAAGTAGGAGAAGATGCTTGCGAAGAAGGCGGAGTTCGGGGGAGCTCATTGATGGTGGTTTGATCTCCAAGTAGGAGATTATTGGTCTTGAGAGTGGAGACCCAAACCTAGAATCAAAATCAACAATTACATAAAAATTCAAGATAGGCCATGGGTGTGGTCTGCGCTACACTAGAGTGTGGTAGAATCTGCTCTGTCTGCCATGGGTGTGGTCTGCGCCACACCAGGGTGTGGCAGAGTCTGCCCTATCTGCCATGGGTGTGGTCTGCGCCACATCAGGGTATGACAGACTCGTTTTAGAATCCTAATATGTTTAGGATTGTGTTTTGTTATAAATAGAAACACGTCCCTTTAGGGTTTAAGAGAGAAAAAGAGTACGAAAAAAGAGGGTTTTGAGGGCTCTTTGAGGTCAGAAATCTTAGAGAGAGAGAGAGAGAGGCCAATTGCAAGCATTGTAATCTTCTTCAAGTAATTAAAGAATTGTGTGGTGTGGCTCCCGAGGACGTAGGCACGTTGCCGAACCTCGTTAAATCTGGTGTGTTCTTTCTTGTTTACTTTCCTACAAGTTTTTATCTTTGATTTATGGTGAATTTTTTTTTTTGCTCAACTCTCAAACACAAGATCCGGAAGGGTATGGATTTGATTTGATTATTTCAAATCCCCAACATAGGAGTGTCAAGGACGTGAGGATGATTCCATTTTAGGAGAGTTGACATTCTAGCAAGCATGGAGTAATGAAATTACAGGGTTGCACTTTGTTTCTAAAGGGTTATCGATCGCCTCGGATCTAGTTTAGTAGGCTGCAATAGATGTTAGTCATGTGCATCTGACTAGGATTCAATTTGATTTTTTTTTTGGTAACGAGGGAACCTCGGTCAGCCCAGCTCAACACTCAGCCCCTTCGGGGCCGACACCCCTGGATCGATCCACGCACCCCCCATGCTGATCGAGGGAAGCATCCCGAGTGCGTGTGCCGATCCGGACTGCGGCTCAGCTGAACCGACCGAGTAAAACCTCGGTCTCCACCCCACCCTTAGAGCGTGGACAACAGGTGAAGCGCTAACGGGAATCGAACTAGGGACTAGCATGGGCACGAAACCCTAGGAGCCGAGTCGCTCCCCATGGGGCTGCTAGCCACGAGGCCACCCGCGGGTGGTGGATTCAAACCCTAGGAGCCGAGTCGCTCCCCATGGGGCTGCTAGCCACGAGGCCACCCGCGGGTGGTGGATTCAATTTGATTTTGCATTGATGCAAATTTGAAATCTAAACCTGCAAGTCTTTAATGGCAAGGGGTTAAAAGAATGGCTCAAGGGGTTTAACCCCTTCTTAACCATCTAAATGGCTCAATTAGATCAAATGGTTAACAAATACTATATAAGGATTAAGGTTAGTTAACCGCTCATTTAGAGCTGTTAACAAATATGCCTAAAAAAGAGGATTAAGAGTTATTCTCTTTACAACAAGAAATAAAACTTTAAAAAAGAATACTTTAGGATATTTATGACAACTAGCCTGCTTAACCCTTTCTTTACTTGCCAAACACCAAAAAAACTTAACCATTCATCTTGAATATCAAATATAAATGAAATTAAATTATTTTTAACCTCTTGTAAAATGCTAAGTTAGTCCTTCCTCTTAACCATTTTCCCTTAATCTCTTTCCAAACGGCATCTAAAGGACAGTGCTAGAAGTTGACCCATATCACTAAATTACTTATAACACCTTTCGTCAATTGACATAAATAATTTTACTGACGCAAAACATGACATAGCAAAAAACTTGACCATTTGATGTAACAAATTTCTTCCTATCTGCAATATATTTATCACTTATCAAAATAAAAAATTGTGACATATTGGATGGCTTGCTCTTGAAAATATTAGCTTATGACACAAGATGTATTACTTAAACACAAACAAAAATATACAACTCAAAAATACAGAGTCAAAATAAGCCTTAGACACTGACGGCTTTCTCTTAAAATAAACCCTACACCTACCCTTCGTTTTAAACCCTACTTAATGACATGACATTTTTTTCTCATGCAATCCATTACGCCCATTAATAAAAAGTGTTAGAAGTAATAACTGATCCAATTAATATTTAATTATATATATGATAAGTTATCTAAGGAATTAAAATATAAATATTTTCATCCAGTTAAAATAATAATACAGTGATCAACGATTTGAGATTTGGAGCCATACCGATGAGCTTATGGTGGATAATATCACATAAGCAAGATAGAAAATAGAGAACGCGGAGGAAAATAGAATTCTGGGGGAAAATGATTTAAGGACCCAAAATATGGGACCAATGGAGGGGACAGGTGAGGTGTCCCCTCCCTATTGTATAATGAGTTGGCATAGCCAACTCATTATACAATAGGGAGGGGACACATCACCTGTCCCCTCCATTGGTCCCAT
This sequence comes from Asparagus officinalis, assembly GCF_001876935.1. Classification (NCBI taxonomy): domain Eukaryota; kingdom Viridiplantae; phylum Streptophyta; class Magnoliopsida; order Asparagales; family Asparagaceae; genus Asparagus; species Asparagus officinalis. Next base: position 86,942,190 of record NC_033800.1, read on the forward strand.
ATTTTGGGTCCCCGTAGCAACACTCATTCTGGGTGTAATGAAGACAAAGGATTTATTGCAAATTCAGGGTGGACACGTGCCCACCCTAGCAAGCATGTGGTTCCGCCCTCGCGCTTCTGGTTCCCTTGCGAAGTCACGTCTGCAGGTACTTGGCACACAAAGACGACTACAAAATACAATTTTGTATCCTTGTACGTAACTTTTGAATGAGAGACAATATTGTGGGTGAGCGGTGCTGACTCTAAAATCGCACGATTTCTTTTGAGTAACGTCTCCAAGAACATAATCTTAATCTATTTTTTTAGAACTAGTATAGTGCATAGAGCAGGAGAGCCTACCTGTTTTGGTTTATGTTTTTCAAAAAATTTTTTGTTAGCTGTAAAATAATGAAATGACTTATATAGCAATATAAAATCTGAACATTATATATACATTATATTGCTATATAAAATCTGAACAAGTACAATTTTATTTAAATGAATAAATTGTACGATAAAACTCTGTATAAAGAACTGTATGATTAATTATCATAGTTTGGATAATTTTTATAATTTATTAAAATAACTATAATATGTTAAATAATTTCTTCTTTTTTAAATATAATAATATTATACACATTTTAATTATAATACTATTAGTAACTACATTTTAATTTCATAATTAGTTTATTACACTATTAGTAATAATTTACTAAATTGTATAGTTATTATAGTGCAATTTATTAATTTAAAAAATACTATTAAAATCATTATACTATATATTAATACTATTACAATTACAATATACTATTATCATACTTTTAAAAGGCTAACAAGATGAAAGGTAACATGTAGTCCACCATAAGAGGTGAAACCCAGAGGCATAAGACATAAACTTAATGAATTTTTATTATTTCTAATTTTTCTAAAATTTTTAAATAATATGTGAAGGTAAATTAGGGATAAATTTCAAATTTTTTTAAATAACATAATTAAATAATAAAAAAATAGTGTGACCAACGATTTTGAAAAGTGAGGAAATGTATAATTAATAAGAGGTTGTATATAATTAGTGAATGATTAATTACAACTCATAACATATTTGAGAATTATCAAACTTAAAAAGGGTAAAATAGAAATCAAATTTTTGCCAAGGCAATCATGTAGGCTATATAAAAATTATCGCAGATAGCCGATCCTCATCAAACACCATGTATGAAAGTTACAACCTGAAGACTTCCACATTAACAATTCGACAATGAAAGTTACAATCAGACAACTTTCACGTTAACGAAAACAAAAGCTACAATTGAAAGATTTTCACGTTGATTGAGAAATGTTACAATTTGATGACCCTCACGACAACCGATGAAAGCTCTGATCAACAGCCTTCACAATCAACATCGAGAGTTACAATCTGACGACTCTCATATTTTCAAAGAGTCAAGACGAAGTTTACAAGATGATGATATTTGTAACGCTCTAGCAAAATAGACTACAAATTGACGGTCTCTTCAAATCAAGATACAGAGCTCACCTCTACATCCTAGATCCAAAATGCAGAACTCGTGGCCGCGTTCCATACTCAAAACGCAGAGCTCATTGCTACGCTTTTAGACTCAAATACAGAGCCCAACTCTGCGTCTCGGGTCTAGAATGCAGAATTCGCACCCAGAATACAATTCTTTCGTTTGACTCGTTCAAACACGAGCTAAACAATTTCAAAACCATTTACCCATGATTTGAGGGGATTACTCCACCACTTAGGAGGGAATTAAGGGAGCGGTTACACCCCTTAACTCCCTATAAATATCATAAACTCAACAGAGTTAAAAGGTGTAATGACCATAAATTTTCGATGCTAGTTAAAATAATTTTTTTTGGTATTCTGAAATATTCAATTATTATTTTTAAAAGAGTATTTTATATATTTTTGATTTTCTAAAATTTTCTATGATTTAAAAATCTAGATTATATTCATTTTAATGATTTTACTATTATAAATTAAATTCTTAAACTAATACTTGATTATTTATTATTGTTATTATTTTTGTTAATGACTATCTTATATTGATTTTTAGCATATTTTATTCCCTCGTATTTTTCCTGTATTTTCTGTATTGTTTTCTTATTTTTAGTATATTTTCTTTAACCCTAAACCATAACTTATATATATAATTATATACGAATATATATATATATATATATATCATATTAATATTTAACTATATATATACTATATAATATATAGTTTGATATGATGTTATACAATCCCCATTCAACTCCCCCACTACCCATGTGATTTGTTCCCATATTTTGAATGAGTGGAGGGGGATCTTTGAACACCTCACTACCAAAAACAGTAACTTTTTTGTGCTTTGTACCAAGCAATCCATATTCTCAATATATATATATATATATATATATTACTATCAGTAATATATATATATGTACTATTATACCATATATATATATATTATATATACTATATATATATATAATATATATATATAGTACATTAATAGTTATATAATCTTTCTTTTCTTTTTTCCTTCTTCCTTTTTCCACGTGAACCGCCGCGAAACCTCCACACGCTCTCTTCTTCTCTCTCCTCTCCCTTCGTTCTCGTCCTCTGTTTCTCTCCAAGTCGTCCGGAGCCCCAACCCTCCACTGCGTCGTCGACCTCCGCTGACTGCCCCCGCGTCTCACAAGCTCCACCAGCAACGTCCGAGTCAAACCGGCCTTCGCCGTCGTCCTTCAGCGCTAAAACCCCTATCTCCCTTCTTCCAAAAACCCTTCCCAAACCCACGCCGAGCTCCGACGACAAAATGCAACGCCTCGCAACCCTGTTCTTCTTCCGTGTCCAACCGACAACCGCTCTCGTCATCACCACTCTAACTGCTGCCCTCGTCTATTCGCTGACCCCCTCGACCAGATCCGTCGTCGCTCCCCTCCAGATCCTCCACCGTCGCCATCATCGCAGTGCTCCAGTCATCTCCAGCCCCCTGAGCAACCCTCACCGCCATCCCCTCTCCCAAGGTAGCCTCCCCTATCATCGCTGCAAGCTTCTCTTCACCGTCCGCTCGAGCCCGCTCGCCCCACTAACTCCACCGCCTCGCTGAGCCTCCGCCGAACTCCCTAATTCCCTGTTGTCGTACCTTCCTCACTGCTCCGCCATGACCTACGGTCGCCTCTTGAGCTCACAGCCAACCAGTGCCTCCATCTCATGCCACCTGTTCGACTATATGCCAATGCAAATCCAGTTGCAGAACTGTCACCTTCTATCCGCCAACGAGCCCGTAGGAGCGCCAAGACATTCCAACGACACTCGTAGGCAATATCCCATTACTTATTGACTCACCATTCAATTTCTAGATCTGTTATGAGTTAATTAATTAGATTAGACTGTAATATGATTAGTTGTAGTGTATATATTGTGATTACCTGCATGGATTGTTTGACGAATGACTATATGGAAGCTTGTTGCTTTATCACCTAGTTGTTATCCAATAGGAGAGACTGTACATGAAGACGACTCCTGTTAAAAGTATAACTTATAAACGTCCTTCAAAGCATGGCTATACTCACTCGACATCGATATCCCGATGTGAGGAGTTGTGATTTCCCTTGATATTGATATCCCGGTATGAGGTTTCCTTGACTATTACTATTATAACATTAACTGGATAATGCATTCTTGATCGGATGTGTTATGGGTCACGGTTATTTTCATAGTTTAACAGAAACCATTCCATGGTAACTCTGTGGTTAGTGCACAATATTTCATGTACAGTCACTTAAATTAAACTAACAAACATGGGGTTTATAAAGGGGAATTGGAAAGAGTATATAGGATGTATATAAACGGGCACATGCACTTTCCTGATATTGAGAGTTTTTATATACATGGGCCAGAGGGCCAGATGGCCAGAGGCCCGATTATATACATGAAGATATTCTTCCCTAATTCAAATAAAATATAAAATAAGAATAATGTCCTTGCGTGTCTTATGGTAGACTTTGTTGATATCTAGAATTATAGTTTTCCTTTTTATCACATTGTATAGGTTATCACCTTAACGATGTTAGATTCTTATAATTGTTATACTCTACTAGTGGATCATGTCTAGATTGTTAGTATTCCAGTTGAATGCCTCTATCGTTGTTACTATCATCACATGTTTCTATTTCTATTTCTGTTATCGCATTGGTCACACTTCTATTATCATTATTGGTGTTGCATTTGTTATTACCTTGGTCGTTCGATCATTCTTTTCTTTTGTGGGGTATTGCCATGTGTCATGCATGCTGACGTACACCTGTTTTTCTCTGGTGTACGTCAGACTTTGAGGACGGACAGGTTCAGGCTGGAGATATGCCAGAGCTAGAGTATTCCCAGCCGGAGTGTCTTGCAAACAGAGCAGAAGAAGAAGTTGAAGCTTATTTATTCCTTTCAGTTTGTATTGTAGCACTTTCCATTCCCGCGTGATTGATGTATTTCATATTCCTTCAGTATTTCAGTTGGATAGTTTGTATAAGGGCATGTTGACCCGAATATTATGTCTGGGATGATATTTTAGTTTTGATATGTATTATTTTGTTCTGAGTTGTTTTTTATATTCTTTATACTACGATCGGGGACCTATGACTTTGCTTTATACTGCTTGATGCTTAGCGTATTAGATTGAGTAGAAGATCTAGTACATTTCTCCTTAGTCAAATACGTCGCAGACTTGTTCACATTCCGATTTCTCAATATTTTGGGAAGCGTAACGTGACAAATAGGTTTTTTTTCGAAGACTAATCTTTTGGAGATCGACTTTCTTGCTTCAAAGATCACCAAAAAGAGAGATCAGTATTTGTGTTCTTAGAGGTCTGGGAGCGTCCTTCAGCAACAAAAGTCTTGGAGCTTAGATCTTGGCTTTAAACTAATTTTCTGTTCAAATCAACTCTTTTACAAAGTTTAAACTCACATTGAGTTCCTAAACTCATTAAGAGTTATTCTTAAACTTGCCACGCAAGTTCTCCTCAACCTCAAGTCAAAAGGAAAATATCATGTTCTAACAAGGTGAAGCGTTCGGATCGTCAACGGAAAACAAACTTAATACGAATATCGAGGGAGGCATTCCATCGACACCAAGAAGAATCCAAGTTAAACAAAGGGAAGAGTCTCCATTCATCCTTCTTTCTTTTGTAAATTAGGAATCCGGTACAAGAATATTGTAATTTTTTTTCTAAGTCTGTTAGAGAGGGATTGCATTGAGATAATTGTAATTAATTTTTTTCTAAGTCTGTTAGAGAGAATACTATAAATTTATTTTCTCAATTTCTTCTTTTAATTTTCCCACCAAACAAATCCTCTTTTATATGTAGTATAGATAGATTGAATATTTCTCTTGTAAATTAAAATTATTCATTATTTTTGGAAGGGTTAACTGCAGACAGCCCCATGCTTAGTATCATTTGTTTCAAATGTATCATCTCTTCAATTTTGCTTTGGCTCTTCTATATATGCTCAGATAACCTCATAGGGATATATTCAGAATAGTTTTTTTTAATTTCTTTCTCTAAGAATAAAATTGTAAAAATTCACTCAAAAGGTCTATCTCCCACAATAAAACTATAGGGATAATACATTTAAAAGATCAATACTATAGTGGGTGTACACAGTGATAATTGAGAGAGAATAATTGTGTACATTGATTTTAGAATGATTGTGTATATTTATCAATCAAAATAATAGTTGATAGAATATTCTAATTTGATAGTTTATACTTCCTTAAGTGACTTAATAATCTATGTTTATTAGTGTTCTAGGATTATTATTTTTAATTGATTATATATGCATAAATTTTATTTTTATTTTTAGAATCTATCTTGATAATTTATGCTTTCTTTAATTAGACTGATAGGTTATGATTTTTAATTCTCAAGTATCATATGGCTGATGAAGCTTTAAATCAACCTCTGTGGGGGATAGTAATAAGAGGAGATGTCGCAAGGGGGCATTTATGAGAGTGACTCGCTAAATAATATCTGAAATATACTTCTACTGAGACAGAAGATAGCCATGAAGAGAGTATGCAATCTCAATTCTAAGAAAATAACATAAATGCTTCAGATCATTCATCTCAAATTGATTTGGAAGATGTCGCTTGAGATTCTGGATAGTAGATATATCATCTCTAGTAATAATCATATCATCAACATGCAAGAGGAGAATTGCCTTCTCATGAGAAAAAGGACGGTGAAACATCGCATAATCCGCGAGCTTTCTGTAAAACCAATAGGGAGAATAAATTTTCAAAAATGCTCGAACCTAGATCGAGGGGCCTATTTGAGGCCGTAGAGAGCACGTTGAACACATGAAAAGGAGGGTTATCAACCTTGGGTGGTGGCTGCACGTAAACGACCTTTTTATGCACACCATTGAGGAAGATATTCTTAACATCCATCAAATATAATCGTAGTACTGACTAGCCTAAACAACAATAAGCATCCAATTAGATGTGGCTTTAGACATGGTAGCAAAAGTCTCTCATAATCAGTACCATATTCCTATGAAAATCCACATGCAACAAGCTGTGCTTTGGGATGTTCAATAGAACTGTCTGATTTTATTTTGACTTTGAAATATCCATTTGCAATTGATCGGTCTGGCATCGTGCAATAGGATAACAAGATCCCAAGTATGGGTATGCTGGAGGGCCTGTAGTCCTTCTTGTATAGCTTACTGTCATTCAGGATATTTAATTGTCTCAAAATAATATTTGTGGTTCCTATAAATAATGTATTGCAGCAAGAAAAGATATAAAATAGGATGAATAAAAATTAGGTAGACAAGAGTATCTCGAAGGTGGGTGAGGCATTCGAGTAGGATTGTGTTGTAGTTGATGGTGGTGATGGTGATAGTGGGGTGAATATGAGGGGTAGCAATGGTGGTGCATGTGACAGGGGTAGTGTTTGCAATGTAATAGTTTGCGAACTGGGAGTCAAAATAGATATATATGTAGCATCAGTTTAATTCACTTCATGAAGAGGTGAAGTTAGCTCTAGTGATGAGGATGGAGTAGGAGTGTACAATGGTATCAATAATGTCATTGTGGATATATATGAGTCAACAAAGGACAAATCTAACTTATTGTTTGATGAGTAGTACACATTTTCAACGAAGGTAACATGATGAGAGATTCAGATTCTTCTACTATTAGGATCATAACGTCTATACCCTTTGTAACATGGACTGTATCTTAACATGACGCATCAAGCTGAGCGAGGTGACAACTTATCTAGTTCATTTTGATGAAGAATGAAATTACAAACATAGCCAAAAACTTGAATCATAGAATAATTAAACAGAGTTTTGTGTAATCGATAGTATGGACGTGTGTCTGTAAATAGTGATGGTGGGGTAATATTGATTAACAAGACAACATTGAGAAGGCTTTTAGCCTAAAAAGATCAAGGAACATGTGCAGTGAGCATGAGAGCATAGGTCTTTCAAGAATGTGGCGTTGTTTACACTCAACAACATCTTTCTACTCCGATGTGAGGACAATATTGTTGAGCAATAGTTTCATGTGACTTAAGACTAATTTTTTATAGATATGGAAACATATTCACATGTATTATCAGATCGAAAGACTTTAGTTCTCTTGTTAAAGTGAGTATAAATCATATTGATAAAGTTAGGGTTGTGCATGGTTCGGTCCAAACCAAAAAAACCGACCAAATCGACCCGAAATTAGTAGTTCGGGTCGGGTTAAAAACTTTTCAACCTGAACCGTACGAACCGACCACAGCTAATAACGTATCCAATAGAAACCCTCAAACCCGACTCGTTCCCTCAGGCCTCAAATATCAAAGACTCAACTTAAACCCTAAACTCCAGCAGCCACTCCCTCTTCCTCAATTGCTCTCTCTCACAGTCTCATTCCCTGTCTGCCGCAGTGCCTCACTCTCCATTCCCGCCTTTTGTGCCCCTACGCCCCTGCGTTGTTTCGACCCCCGGACACGTTTTCACGGTTTCAAAGTGGATTTTTTCGCAGGAATTATCTGTTCCAGGGGTTCCCAACTGACTTAATATCATCTACAAACATGATTAGGCCGTTATTAACTGAAGATAAGGCCAAATCACTCATTCTTATCCAAAAACCCGCCAACCAAAGCCTATAAATACAGGCCTAGGGGCTTATTTCACTGGGCAGACATCAAGAGGGTGAAACGCTACCGGATTGAGGAGTCAAAGGAGCATGAATTTTAGAGGAGGCTAACTGATCTCGGTGAAGTTCTTCAGCTTAAAGAGGGAGAGTTCGAGAGATATAAGACTCGTTCCCTATTCCTCTGGATTTAAGCTTGGTCTTAAATCTCGAGAAGAACCGTGATCTCGCTTGGTCGGGATCATCGTTGCAGCAATTTCTTCCTTCGTGAAGTAAGAGCTTCGATCAACTTAATCTGTTAACCAGATCTGGTCCGCGGCGGTCCACGGATATCAACGTCCCCGGCACAGGCAAAGATCCCGCACAAATCCGCGAGCTTTCTGTAAAACCAATAGGGAGAATAAATTTTCAAAAATGCTCGAACCTAGATCGAGGGGCCTATTTGAGGCCGTAGAGAGCACGTTGAACACATGAAAAGGAGGGTTATCAACCTTGGGTGGTGGCTGCACGTAAACGACCTTTTTATGCACACCATTGAGGAAGATATTCTTAACATCCATCAAATATAATCGTAGTACTGACTAGCCTAAACAACAATAAGCATCCAATTAGATGTGGCTTTAGACATGGTAGCAAAAGTCTCTCATAATCAGTACCATATTCCTATGAAAATCCACATGCAACAAGCTGTGCTTTGGGATGTTCAATAGAACTGTCTGATTTTATTTTGACTTTGAAATATCCATTTGCAATTGATCGGTCTGGCATCGTGCAATAGGATAACAAGATCCCAAGTATGGGTATGCTGGAGGGCCTGTAGTCCTTCTTGTATAGCTTACTGTCATTCAGGATATTTAATTGTCTCAAAATAATATTTGTGGTTCCTATAAATAATGTATTGCAGCAAGAAAAGATATAAAATAGGATGAATAAAAATTAGGTAGACAAGAGTATCTCGAAGGTGGGTGAGGCATTCGAGTAGGATTGTGTTGTAGTGGCAG
>NC_033800.1:86951337-86987316 GCF_001876935.1 Asparagus officinalis
GTGTGGGGGGGGGGGTGATGATGGTGGTGATGGTGATAGTGGGGTGAATATGAGGGGTAGCAATGGTGGTGCATGTGACAGGGGTAGTGTTTGCAATGTAATAGTTTGCGAACTGGGAGTCAAAATAGATATATATGTAGCATCAGTTTAATTCACTTCATGAAGAGGTGAAGTTAGCTCTAGTGATGAGGATGGAGTAGGAGTGTACAATGGTATCAATAATGTCATTGTGGATATATATGAGTCAACAAAGGACAAATCTAACTTATTGTTTGATGAGTAGTACACATTTTCAACGAAGGTAACATGATGAGAGATTCAGATTCTTCTACTATTAGGATCATAACGTCTATACCCTTTGTAACATGGACTGTATCTTAACATGACGCATCAAGCTGAGCGAGGTGACAACTTATCTAGTTCATTTTGATGAAGAATGAAATTACAAACATAGCCAAAAACTTGAATCATAGAATAATTAAACAGAGTTTTGTGTAATCGATAGTATGGACGTGTGTCTGTAAATAGTGATGGTGGGGTAATATTGATTAACAAGACAACATTGAGAAGGCTTTTAGCCTAAAAAGATCAAGGAACATGTGCAGTGAGCATGAGAGCATAGGTCTTTCAAGAATGTGGCGTTGTTTACACTCAACAACATCTTTCTACTCCGATGTGAGGACAATATTGTTGAGCAATAGTTTCATGTGACTTAAGACTAATTTTTTATAGATATGGAAACATATTCACATGTATTATCAGATCGAAAGACTTTAGTTCTCTTGTTAAAGTGAGTATAAATCATATTGATAAAGTTAGGGTTGTGCATGGTTCGGTCCAAACCAAAAAAACCGACCAAATCGACCCGAAATTAGTAGTTCGGGTCGGGTTAAAAACTTTTCAACCTGAACCGTACGAACCGACCACAGCTAATAACGTATCCAATAGAAACCCTCAAACCCGACTCGTTCCCTCAGGCCTCAAATATCAAAGACTCAACTTAAACCCTAAACTCCAGCAGCCACTCCCTCTTCCTCAATTGCTCTCTCTCACAGTCTCATTCCCTGTCTGCCGCAGTGCCTCACTCTCCATTCCCGCCTTTTGTGCCCCTACGCCCCTGCGTTGTTTCGACCCCCGGACACGTTTTCACGGTTTCAAAGTGGATTTTTTCGCAGGAATTATCTGTTCCAGGGGTTCCCAACTGACTTAATATCATCTACAAACATGATTAGGCCGTTATTAACTGAAGATAAGGCCAAATCACTCATTCTTATCCAAAAACCCGCCAACCAAAGCCTATAAATACAGGCCTAGGGGCTTATTTCACTGGGCAGACATCAAGAGGGTGAAACGCTACCGGATTGAGGAGTCAAAGGAGCATGAATTTTAGAGGAGGCTAACTGATCTCGGTGAAGTTCTTCAGCTTAAAGAGGGAGAGTTCGAGAGATATAAGACTCGTTCCCTATTCCTCTGGATTTAAGCTTGGTCTTAAATCTCGAGAAGAACCGTGATCTCGCTTGGTCGGGATCATCGTTGCAGCAATTTCTTCCTTCGTGAAGTAAGAGCTTCGATCAACTTAATCTGTTAACCAGATCTGGTCCGCGGCGGTCCACGGATATCAACGTCCCCGGCACAGGCAAAGATCCCGCACAAGCAGAAGACCGATAAACGATCTCCCTGCGTTTGTTTGATAGAGTTGTAATTTTTATTTCTTTCATTGTGTAAAGAGTCTTATAAAAAGACCAATCTTTTGATCTTATTGTAACGACCAAAGTTGTAATGAGTTATACAATAAAAAAAGGAACTTTTAATATGAACAAACTGGCGACAATAGTGGGAGCCAACAGCTTTGCTGTCGAAGCTGTCGTGTCGCAACCACGGATCCGGATCCAGGTTGACGAAGAGATCGAGTACGAATTCGACCAACTGAAGTTCGAGAAGTATCTTGTTGGACCCTAGAGGGGGGTGATTAGGGTCAAGAGGATCTAATATGCAATAAAAATTAAACACAAGCAAACCACAAACTGGAAATGCAATCAAAGTAAGAGAGATAAAGTTAGGAATCGTTATCCTTGACGTGCGATGTGTTAACGAGGTTCGGCCCGCTGACCTACGTCCCCGCTCCCCACTCTCGAGGAGAAATCCACTACACACCCGGTTTGGAAGCTGGAACTTCGTCTACACAGTGATCCCACACGATCTCTCACTACACAGTTTGATCTCAACAGATCACACTCCCTCACAGTTGATCTACACAAGATCTCACTCACACAGCAGAAGAAAAGATGCAAGAATCTCTCTTTACACAGCTCCTATGGCAAAGAGAAAGATTACTGAAGCTGGGAAGTGAATCACACACAAAAACCACAGAGAAAACAGATTTGAAAATTCTCTCAGGAAGACAGCACAGTCTCTCTGGTTTTTGCAAACGTTGGGGGCAACTGAAGAAGAAGAGGTCTAGGGTTTAAATAGAATAAATCAATTAATTTAAAAACAAAACCCAATCTTTTAAAATAGGAAAATAATCTCCTTTTCAGACCCTTAGCTCAGACTGTGCCAAACACGATTAAGTGTAAGCACAGTGTTCTAGGCAAATGACCGTTTTAAAAAAGTCACAGCTGACCAAAGAGAATTTCGGTTGACCGAAGGAAATTTCGGTCGCCCGAAAAAATACGTCGGTCGACCGACCGAAAATTCGGTCGACCGCGAACAACTAAGAAAACCCAGAAAACAAGCAGAGCCATCATCGGTCGACCGGCGCGGTCGACCGATAGAAAAAAATGAGATTTAGGTCGACCGCACCGGTCGACCAACGACCTCTCTGGAAAATACTGACGAATGATCATATGTGCGGTCGACCGGTCCGGTCGACCGCATTCTGATATATTACATAAAATGATTTTTGACTCAACTTAAAATATTTGCAAAATATTTATTTGACCTCTGAAAATTATGAAACTTTGTAAAATGTTTTTAATACTAAAAACAAACTGTTTGGAAAAAGAATTTTGCAGATAGGTCCTCATACTTGTGATAAATAGTATTTTGTGAAAAACGTTTAAAAACCATAAATATGAAAACGTGTGTGTGATTCCCAATAGCTTCAAGTAAAATCAGTAACTCTTTGCCTACATTCTAGCACTAGAGAAAAAATAAAAAATAGCTATTATCCTCACATAGAATAAAGTTCTTGAGTCTTGATATAGCTTTAATTTTGATGAAGCTTCTATATGAATTTGTTGTTCTTGGAATAACATTGCTTCATCATTATGTCTCCTCCTCCTTTGGATATCATCGTTGTAGCATATGTTCCATCCATCCTCCATTTAATGGCACTAACAAGCTTAATAAATAAATTTACTATATTTGCACTCAATAAGCCATTAGTACTGATAATGGTGGTTGTAAAACATCATCAAAACATAAGAGCTAACAATCTCCCCCTTTTTGATGATGACAACCAACCATTATATAAGAGCAAAAAATAAAAATAAAATAGCTTATAGATAGGTGCTCCCCCTATCTATGATCTCCCCCTTAGTATATGCAATATATGCAACAAATGAGGAGATTTCTCTCCCCCTTTGTCACCATCAAAAATGGGGTAAAGAGAAAATAAAATACAACTAAACAATCACACAATGTAGAACTTTCACATAGTGCATAAGCCCCAAACCATTTCTTATGCGACAAAAACCATCCTCTCCAAGAGGCTTAGTAAATATATCCGCTAGTTGAGATTTTGTGTCAACAAATACTAGGGATACATCTTGCCTCTCTATCCGCTTCCGTAGTGGACAATGCAACACAATTTTGTTTCTTGGAAGCCCAAGAAACAAGGGAATTTCCTAAGAATTGGCATGTTCCACTAGTACTCTTGCGATCTACCTTACATCCGGCAAAGTCGGCATCACAAAAACCATATAAATCAAAAGAAGTGCTTCTTGGATAAAATAAACCAAGGTTAAAAGTTCCATTAACATACTTAATGATCCTTTTAACCGCAATTAAATGAGATGCTTTTGGAGATGCTTGAAAACGTGCACATGCACACACACTAAACATAATATCGGGTCTACTAGCGGTGAGATAAAGAAGACTACCTATCATACCTCGGTATAGTTTTTGGTCCACATCTTCACCACTCTCATACGCATCAAGCTTCACACTAGTACTCATGGGAGTAGGCGCATGCTTAAAATTCTTCAAATTGAATTTCTTCACCAATTCCTTCGCATACTTGCTTTGTGAAATGAAGATTCCATCCTTAGTTTGATTGACTTGGAGCCCTAGAAAGAATGTAAGCTCTCTCATCATACTCATCTCAAAGTGATCCTGCATTACTTTAGAAAATTCCTTGCACAAGGATTCATTAGTAGCACCGAAAATAATGTCATCCACATATATTTAAACTAAAATAAAATCATTTTTCCTTTTTCTCACAAAAAGAGTGTTGTCAATTGATCCTTTTGAAAAACCATTTTCAATAAGAAAACTAGAGAGGCGAGCATACCAAGCTCTAGGAGCTTGTTTCAACCCATATAAATCTTTTTGTACCCGGTAAACATGATTAGGAAAAGCATGATCTATAAAACCGGGGGGTTGCTCAACATACACTTCCTCTTCTATAAAACCATTTAAGAATGCACTTTTAACATCCATTTGAAATAGTTTGAAATTTTTAAAGCTTGCAAATGCCAAAAACATCCTAATAGATTCCAACCTTGCAACCAGTGCAAATGTTTCATCATAGTCTATGCCCTCCTCTTGATTGTATCCTTGGACAACCAAACGGGCTTTATTTCTAGTAACAATGTCATGTTCATCAAGTTTGTTTCTAAAAACCCATTTAGTACCAATAACACTAGCATTGTTAGGTCTAGGAACTAACTTCCAAACTTCATTTCTTTGAAATTTGTTTAATTCTTCATGCATAGCCAAAACCCAAAATTCATCATTTAAAGCATCATTAATCTTTTTAGGTTCTAATTGTGATAGAAATGCAACATTACCACACCCACTCAAGGCTTTTGAGCAAGTAATAACTCCTTTTAAAGGGCTCCCAATAACTTGTTCCTTTGGATGATTTGATGTGAATTTCCAAGCTTTAGGAGGTTCAATTTGTTCATTGTCATTTGAGCTATCCACATCCTTTTGAGCTTCTATAGAAGGAGTATCATTGATTTGCAATAAGTCCAATCCTCCCTCAATATCATCATCATCGTCTTTCCTAGGCAAAACAACTTAAGAACCAACATTAGTCTCATCAAAAGTAACGTTTATAGACTCTTCAACAACGAGGCTTCGTTTATTGAAGACCCTATAAGCCTTACTTCGAGGTGCATAACCCAAGAAAATACCAACATCAATTTTGGAATCAAATTTATCATGGTGATCTTTTGTATTTAAAATAAAGCATTTGCAACCAAAGACACGAAAATAACCAATGAAAGGAGTTTTTCCATAATAAAGTTCATAAGGAGTTTTCTTAAGCTTTGGTCTAATCAAAACACGATTCAAAACATGGCAAGCTGTATTAACGGCTTCCGCCCAAAAATATTTTGGCAAATCAAATGAATTAAGCATAGTGCGTGCCATCTCTTGTATGGTGCGATTTTTCCGTTCAACAACACCATTTTGTTGTGGTGTTCTAGGAGCGGAAAACATATGAGTTATACCATGATGAGCACAAAAATCATAGAAAAATTCATTTTGAAATTCACCACCATGATCACTTCTTATTTTAACAACTTTCAAATCTTTTTCATTTTCAATTCTTTTAACATGATTGGCAAATTCTTCAAAACAATCATTTTTCTTAGCAAGAAATATTGTTCATGTAAAACGAAAAAAAATCATCAATAATTACAAAAACATAGTGTTTGCCTCCAAGAGAGGTAACACGCATAGGACCAAACAAATCAAGATGAAGTAATTGCAAGGGTTTAGAAGTTGATACCTCATTGATGGATTTAAAAGATGATTTTGTTTGTTGACCTTTAACACAATCCTCACATGTGGTATCTTTGATGAAGTGCAAGCTAGGTAATCCTCTCACAAGATTTCTCTTAGACAATTTTGATATTAACTCCATATTTGCATGTCCATGTCTCTTGTGCCAAATCCAAGGATTTTCATCAATTGCCGCAAGACACTTCACATCTTGATTTACTAATTCATTCATCTCAAAAATGTATACATTAGATTTGCGATTAGCAATAAAAAAATTTCCATTCATACTAATGATGCATTTATCCGGTTTAAATGAAATATCAAAACCTTTATCACTTAATTGGTTAATGCTAAGAATATTATGATTCAAACCATTTACTAAATAAACATCTTCTATAATGGGTGAATGTTTCTTACCAATAGAACCGATTCAAACCATTTACTAAATAAACATCTTCTATAATGGGTGAATGTTTCTTACCAATAGAACCAATACTAATGATTTTACCATTCTCACCACCACCGAAGGAGACGCTACCTCCTTCAATCCTTGATAGGGTTGCAAATAACTCTTTGTTGCCCGTCATATGATGTGAGAAACCACTATCAAGGTACCACATCTCCTTACGTCGTTGCCGTGACGTTCCCTACAAAAGAAGAAGATGAAGGTGTAGTAGCTTTAGGTACCCATGTCTTGGGTCCTTGGTGGTTAGTAGTCTTGGTACCTTTGGGTACCCATATCAATCCATAAAAATCTTGGTTGTCTTTAATTCTACAATGAGTAGAAATTTGTCCATGTCTCGTACAATAAGTGCATACAAAATTTCTTTTGTATGTACGAATGTTAGAACCATGAAACCTATTTCTATCATAGTGATTGTAGTTAGCATAAGCATGAGTGGATCTAGTTCTATAACTCTCAATTTCTAGTCTTTTAATTTTTGATCTTAATTGCTTATTCTCGAAATCGAGATCTCCTAGCAATTCATCTTTTAGAGCAAGAGAGGTTGTTAGTTGTTCTAGCTTAATATCACAAGAGGCATGCAATTTTTTGAAAGAAGAGTATTCTTTAGACATTCTTTTAAATTCAAAGTTCAACTCTTCTAAAGCCATAGCTATGTCACATTGCATATAGAAAGATTCACTTTCGGCCTCGGATATTACCTCATGTTCATTTGCCATGAAACAAACATTTGGGTCATGAAGAGCAAATTTGGCTCCTTCTTCATCACTCTCCGAGTCACTTGGTTCGGATTCTTCCCATCCGGCATACATAGCCTTCTTCTTCTTGTACTTCATGTACTTTTCTTTGAGCTTGGGGCAATCCTTAGCGATGTGACCCGGTTCATTGCATTCAAAACATTTACCGTTGTTAGATCGAGGGTTAAATTTCTTGTTCATTCTTATGAGTCTAGAGATTCTTCTAGAGAGATGAGCCACTTCTCTAGAAAAATCGACTTCACTATCCGATGACGAAGATGAGTTGTCATTAGCTCCTTTGAGATCTATGGTCTTCAACTTTGGCGACGGCTCCTCAACTTCACGTGATGGCACTTCCTCCTTTTCCTTCCCCTTGAGCTTCTTCTCATGTACTTTGAGCTTTCCGATGAGGCTATCAAGAGCTAAGGTAGTGAGGTCATGAGCTTCCTCAATGGCCGTAGCCTTGGGCTCCCATGCCGGAGTCAAGGAGCGAAGTATCTTGTAGTTCATTTCTTGAATGGACAACTGCTTATCAAGACCATGTAATTTATTGATGATATTAGTAAAGCGGGAAAACATAGCATCAATGGATTCATTAGGAAGCATTTTAAATAGCTCATAATCATGCATAAGCCCACTAATCTTAGATTCCTTAACTTGGGGGGTTCCTTCATGTGTGATACATAATTTTACCTAAATTTCGTATGCGGTTGCACACGTGGAAACTCTATTGTATTCATTTGGGGAAAGACCACAAATTAAGGTGTTCATGGCCTTAGCATTGAGATTGGCTTTGTGCCTTTCATCATCGGCCATGTTCCTAACTTTGGACTTCTCTACATATTTCTTTTCTATGAGCTATAGGATGTCAAGGTCAATGCAACGAAGGTAAATTTTTATCCTAGCCTTCTAATAAGCAAAATTGCTCCCGGTGAAGAGGGGTGGTCTAGTGGTGGATTGTCCTTCTAACATATGCATATTCAAAGAAGCCTCCATTGGATCTTTTCTCTAAGGTTGTTAAACCAAAAACT
Source organism: Asparagus officinalis (assembly GCF_001876935.1). Taxonomy (NCBI): domain Eukaryota; kingdom Viridiplantae; phylum Streptophyta; class Magnoliopsida; order Asparagales; family Asparagaceae; genus Asparagus; species Asparagus officinalis. The sequence goes on from NC_033800.1 coordinate 86,959,521, forward strand.
GATATAGAGATCAAAGCTCTGATACCAATTGTTGGACCCTAGAGGGGGGTGATTAGGGTCAAGAGGGTCTAATATGCAATAAAAATTAAACACAAGCAAACCACAAACTGGAAATGCAATCAAAGTAAGAGAGATAAAGTTAGGAATCGTTATCCTTGACGTGCAATGTGTTAACGAGGTTCGGCCCGCTGACCTACGTCCCCGCTCCCCACTCTCGAGGAGAAATCCACTACACACCCGGTTTGGAAGCCGGAACTTCGTCTACACAGTGATCCCACACGATCTCTCACTACACAGTTTGATCTCAACAGATCACACTCCCTCACAGTTGATCTACACAAGATCTCACTCACACAGCAGAAGAAAAGATGCAAGACTCTCTCTTTACACAGCCCCTATGGCAAAGAGAAGAATTACTGAAGCTTGGAAGTGAACACACACAAAAACCACAGAGAAAACAGATTTGAAAATTCTCTCAGGAAGACAGCAGTCTCTCTGGTTTTTGCAAACGTTAGGGCAACGGAAGAAGAAGAAGTCTAGGGTTTAAATAGAAAAAATTAATTAATTTAAAAGCAAAACCCAATCTTCTCAAATAGGAAAATAATCTCCTTTTCAGACCCTTAGCTCAGACTGTGCCAAACACGATTAAGTGTAAGCACAGTGTTCTAGGCAAATGACCGTTTTAAAAAAGTCACAGCTGACCAAAGAGAATTTCGGTTGACCGAAGGAAATTTCGGTCGCCCGAAAAAATACGTCGGTCGACCGCGAACAACTAAGAAAACCCAAAAAACAAGCAGAGCCATCATCGGTCGACCGGCGCGTTCGACCGATAGAAAAAAAATGAGATTTCAGTCGACCGCATCGGTCGACCGACGACCTCTTTGGAAAATACTGACGAATGATCATATGTGCAGTCGACCGGTCCGGTCGACCGCATTCTGATATATTGTAGAAAATGATTTTTGACTCAACTTAAAATATTTGCAAAATATTTATTTGACCTCTGAAAATTATGAAACTTTGTAAACTGTTTTTAATACTAAAAACAAACTGTTTGGAAAAATAATTTTGCAGATAGGTCCTCATACTTGTGATAAATAGTATTTTGTGAAAAACGCTTAAAAAACATAAATATGAAAATGTGTGTGTGATTCCCAATAGCTTCAAGTAAAATCAGTAACTCTTTGCCTACATTCTAGCACTAGAGAAAAAATAAAAAATAGCTATTATCCTCACATAGAATAAAGTTCTTGAGTCTTGATATAGCTTTAATTTTGATGAAGCTTCTATATGAATTTTTTGTTCTTGGAATAACATTGCTTCATCATTATGCCTCCTCCTCCTTTGGATATCATCGTTGTAGCATATGTTCCATCCATCCTCCATTAATAGCACTAACAAGCTTGATAAATGAATTTACTACATTTTCACTCAATAAGCCATTAGTATCTATAATGGTGGTTGTAAAACATCATCAAAACATAAGGGCTAACATATCTGTCATCATCCTCCTCGAGATCCTCCGCCCCTTGCCGGCGTAGAAAGATCAACGTCCCCATTGCTGTAGTAGTTGGACCTCGCAACACACTTCCGGTCTCCAATGAAGTCGGACTTACAGATCTGAACTCCTCCTCAATCAATGAGTTGAGTACCGAAGGCGTGCCAACTTTATCGAAAAGAGCTCGCCAAAGGCAGCGCTAACACCTCGCGTGCTAATTCGCCAAGGCTTTGGAGCCTGTTTACGGGATCTGCTATGAAGCGGATCTGAAACGCAGAAGGCATCGAGTGCCCCAGTAGCAAATGAATGGCCTCTCCTCCAAACCAACAGCGAATGAGTGGATCCAAGTCAAACGGACCCGCTCAACCCTCAAAGAGCGCATTCAGAAGCGCTGCGCCTTGATTGCGCACGTACGGATTCTCATACAAGAAGCACAGAAGTTGAAGCGAAAAGAGGTGATCAAGAAGCTACAGAAACCATGCCAAGTCTGGAAACCAAAGTCCAGAATGGTGTCGACAAAAAATCGAACACCGCCCCGAAATCGTGAACCAGCCCTGGCTGGTTCGGCCAAAACCGAGACACCATTGGTGGGTTTGCATCTGAACCGAACCAGTCTGATTCTCTTTGTGTTCGGTTCATCTCTCGCGGCCTGTTTTGAGTCTCCGACAGCTCCCATTCCTATCCCGATGAATTCTTCCCTTCCGGTGGAGTCTCACGGTAGTGTGGACTTGTCCCGATTCAAGATGAGGATGGCGGATCACCTGGGTCCTTTACACGAGGATCGAGGCAAATTTTCGATCAAAGAATGTTTGGGTCCGGTGACTGAACCCTGAGCGACTCATCGAGCTAGGGGTCGCACATGCCCTCGCGACAAATCAGAGCCTTCCCATAATAGGAAAACTCCTATAACTGACTGCATTGGACTACGAGTCAGTGCCCAAGAGCCCGTTAAGGTCCCGCGCTCAAGCAAGCGTGGCTCAAAGAGTGTGACTTTTGAAAACGCCATCAAGGAAACAAGTCCTCAGAATGAAACGTGTTCGTCAGATGATGACGTTACACCTGAGAAGTCATGCCCACACGCGATAGGTTGCTCCGGTAATTATGCCGATGAGTTGTACTATCAGACTGGGGGTACGAATAGATCTCGAAAGAGAGATACTCGGGAGATGGACTTTTATTGCCCGTGCATCAAACTTATCAGGGCAGTATTATCAGCGTGTAGCTACCCTAAGCCCGCTCCACAGAGGGTCTCGGTATTCGAGAGAATCTCCAACGGAAAGGCTAAGTCCAAACCAAAGTGTCTCCGTAATAAACGATCGGTCGTTCACGGTGGCGAATCCCCAGAAGTCATGGTTAATATGGTTGATAAGGAAAAGTCAATTCGACCTTCTAGTTCTGACCCCTTCGTATTGCATCGTCTGACTCGGCTACGCGCAGGGACCACTAGACGCAGGGACTACCAGAGAATGTAGAAAGGGTTATCCTCAAATGATGAAGCATCGGATACTAACTCGGCAATCACTTCTGATAATACGGTATCCAGTCTGAGACAATCCCGCGAAGTGTTTATGATTAACACCGAGGAAGTAGCCAAAATGGTTGAGGATGCTCTAGCCAAGCAGAAGCAAGCATTCACAATCAAAATGGAAATGGATATGCAGGAGATGAGACAAATGCACGATCAACAGATCCAAGCCTTGTCAAATCAGATAGGTGAATCCAGTCATCGTAACAATATCGACCAAGCAGATACTAATTCAGACATGGATAAGGACACTAGGGGTGGACCCACTGAGAATAACAACGTTGGTGGTGACAACACTGGGGGTGGCCGCGTTGTTCCTCTAAAAAATCGTCCGAAGCATGATACAGACGAGGACGAAAAAATAAAGGACCTCGAGAGCAAAATCAACGTTCTGATGTCTGCTCGGGAGGTAAAGAGAACTGGTATTCCGTGTCCTTACCCAAGAGAGTGGGATTCGATACCGTGTCTGGCGAAGTTCAACATGATTAACTTCACGCCGTTTGATGGGAAGGGTTCGCCCACTCAACATCTGATCTACTTTAAGTCCAACTTGGGTATAATATCTGGTAATGAAGCCTTAATGGTTCGGTCATTCATTGGTACCCTTCGCGGGCCCGCCTTCGATTGGTACCGCCGTCTCAAGTCTGAAAACATCAACAGCTGGGACGACTTGGAGAACTTGTTCCTAGCTCACTTCTTTGATGATGACGCCGAGGTATCAATTAGGACACTCTTCGATGAGAAGCAAAAAAACGATGAGATGGTCGACGAATTCGTCAAGCGCTTCCGAAATAAGGCGATGAACTGCCGAGATCCGATCACAGAGGACTTTATCCTCTAAACCTATCACAACAATCTCTCCTTGGACGTGTTGGAAGTTATGGGAGTAGCACCATCCAATACCTAGAAAGAGTTGAAGATGCACGGAGAGCGGGCCGAACGTTTTCTCAGAAGGAAGAGGGTCGAGAGGAGCCAACCGACGGCTAATCCTCCGAACTTGAACTTCGCCTCCCGTGGTAAAAGGAAGGCCCCTGCAGTTGCTGTTGTTGTAAATCAGACGTTACAATAGCAATCCCGAAGACAGCAGAAAACTTCGGATCCGAGACTCCAAAAAGAGTACTCCTTCAAGGATGAAGATGTTCCAGCCATTTTTGAGTCCCTCCTTAAAAACAACAAGATCAAGCTACCACCTATCACAGATCAAGAGGAAGTTGACAACACCTCGGATCCAAAGTACCGTACGCACCACAGTAGGATCCTTCATCCCACCAAGGCTTGCTTTGCTCTCAAGAATAGTATCCAAAACCTTGGTTGAAGCTGGCGTTATAACGCTGGGATGAGCCAAATGAGAATGGTAACACTCCGAAGAGTATACGAGTATAAACTGCTTCTCAATCTCCAATAGGTATATGAGTCTAAACTGTTTCCTACCTTTGACGGAAAGTTTTTGGAGAATTTTTATACGTAATATTCTTAAGGATAACCCGGTCATGTAACTGAGTACAATGTCAGACCTAGTTTCGCAAAGGAAACTAGGGGTGGATGATTCATGTAACGGGAAGTTCCCGGAAGAATGCTACGTGTAATTTTCTTAAGGATAACCCGATCATTACGAACAAAGTGATAAACACTAAACCCCCACTGTGATTTCCGAACACTCTTTTGCTGAGACGATATTCGATCACTTCGTTGGATCAATCTTCCCTCATAAAACTCCCATTGGTGTTTGACGACTCACGGTCTTCCACTACAAAATTCCTCACTGGTCAAATTAATTGGCAGTGGGACCACCAAAATTCCTTTCGGTTGAATCTACTCAAACTCCCGCTACGTCTGTGCACATAACACTCCCATTGTTAGAGTTCGGACATAGTACTCAGAATTTTAATCTGCCAATCCTTGACGATTATCAAACCCCTTTGTGTTAAGTTCTTATCACTTAACACCAAGAACCCCTGCTGAGTGATCGGTACAAGTCAACACTCCCACTGTAATTTGTACTCCCACTCTCGCTGTTCATTTGGACAAATCTTCCTACAGTTAGGACCACAACTAAAGTTCCCTCTCTATTCCTTCCATGAATGAGAGGTCCATGAATCGGGCAATCAAACCTTCCTACAGTTAGGGCAAAAACCAAAATCCCTCTCGATTCCTCCAATGAACGAGAGGTCCATAAATCGAGTGATCAAACCTATAAAAGTTAGGGTCATCTCACATTCCCACTTTCACTTGGTCAAACATTCCTACAGTTAGGACCAAAACCAAAATCCCCTCTCGATTCCTCCAATGAACGAGAGGCAAACATTCCTACAGTTAGGACCAAAACCAAAATCCCCTCTCGATTCCTCCAATGAACGAGAGGTCCACAAATCGAGTGATCAAACCTATAAACCAAAATCCCCTCTCGATTCCTCCAATGAACGAGAGGTCCACAAATCGAGTGATCAAACCTATAAAACTTAGAGTCATCTCACACTCCCACTTTCACTTGGTCAAACCTTCATACAGTTAAGGTCAAAATCACAATTCACTCTCGATAAACGAGAAATTCGCCTTTAGTTCGGTAATCAAACCTTCCGATAGTTAGGATTATTTGAATCTAGGATTATCTGAATCTTTTGATTCTCGGAGTGGAGATCCCACTCCTAGTTTTACCTTTCCGGAATCTTAGGGTGAAAATCCCACTTCGAGTTTCCTTGGCAACTGGAGATAGAATATAAAATTTTTCCTCTTTGATTTTGGGAGATAGAATATAAAATTATTCCTCTCCCATTTTGGGTTCGTCTTTGCCCCAAGAGAAGACACCATCCTTCAACTCCATAATCCGTGCCTTACACGTACGGAGAATTTAATCCTGAATCCTAAGTAGGGATAAGTCAACACCTAACACACGTTACCGGTTTAGTTTTTCACCGATTGAAAAAGACACCGGAATTCTAGTATGGGGAATTTTATCCCGAAGCCTAAGTAGGGATAAGTCAGCGTCTAACACGCGTTGCTGGTTAGTCTTTGACCGTAAAAAAGACAAAAACTCACATATTCGACATTATGGCAGGTTATTATTCATAACACCAAAATCCGTGCTTCACACACACGGGGAATTTTATCCTAAATCCTAAGAAGGGATAAGTCAACGCCTAACACGTATTGCCAGTTTAGTCTTTCACCGATTGAAGAAGACACCAGAGTCTAAGTCTGGGGAATTTTATCCTGAAGTCTAACTAGGGATGAGTCAGCGCTTAACCCGTGTTGTTGGGTGGTTCGTTCCCGTAAAAACGACCGAGTTTACGTATTTAGTATCATATCAACAAAAATCCATGCCTTTTATGCATAGGGAATTTTATCCCGAATCCTGAGCAGGGATAAGCCAATGCCTAACATGCGTTGCTGGGTAGTCTATTCCCATAAGAAAGACGAAGTCTACGTATTCAATATCGTAGCACTAAGAGAGTTAACTCTCTTAGTAGAACATCACATGCGGAACGAACTTAATCAATCCGCATGCAAGCCTGATTCAAACGGTAATCGGTAAAGGTATGTCAAATCCGTTGAAGGCTAAGGATTTGTCAAAAATCCTAAGTCTACGTCTGATACACATCGTGGTTTAGTCTTTTCACAGGAGAAAGACGAAGTCTATATATTTAATATCTTAGCACTAAAAGAGTTAACTCTTTTAGCACACCGTTACATGCAGAACAGATTTAAACAATCTACATGCTAGCCCGACTCAAACGGTAGTCGGTAAAGGATAATCAAACCCGTTGATGACTGGGAATTTGCTAAAAATCTATAAATACGAGTCATTGATACATCAGCTTCATTAGTTGGTCTCGTGACTTGAGCATCCAACGGCTTCAGGATAAGATCCATATTTATAGACGAAACAACTTTAATAGTTGGTTCTGTAGCCCAAAATTTGGGACCGCCACACTCCAACATCTTAAGAGTTTAAACTGTGCAGACTCCAGCAAATATATGAGTATAAACTGTGTTAAAACCGGTCAACACGTTACAACAAAAGTCAACGCCGGACGACGCGTTATAGTAAAGGTCAACGCGTTACAACAAAAGTCAACGCCGGACGACGCATTATAGTAAAGGTCAACGCCTATCAATGCATTAGTAATTTCGCCAAAATAAGGCAAAGGACGATTTCAAGGAGTTCAATCGCATTTAGATATGAATTTCTGACGAAGATGATCAGTTCAAAGTCAACTCAATGACACGAGATAAGTTCAGAAACTTACACACCAACTTTAATTCAAGATTTTGACAACACTCAGACGATAAACGCAGTGCCGGAAGAACTTTATCTATTCGACAAAACACTTAATAGACTGAAGGCTAAAGAAGTCAAGAATTTAAGTAATTCACAGGTCCCTCTACGAGATTGAGGAAAGGGCCTATCTTATCCAAAGCCTTCCAGACTCATCTATAAAAGAATAAGTCTAAAATACTTTGAAGGGGATATCTATAGGCGTATAAAAAATACCTATAGGTGTCCACACATAGCTTAAGATAGAGAGAAGACGACGAACGTTGATATCCGAGTCTAAGAGGGTTATCTGACGTCGACAAGCGCATGAAGCAGCTAAGAGGCTCTCTAAAGGAATTAAACAAGAAGCACTTTAACAATATCAGTGAACAAGTTTAGAAACCAAAATTGCATTGGATGAGGTTCAAAAGGATCTTCATAACAATCTTCTCCATCCAGATATCATAAACAAGGAAAAAGACTGTTTGACACAATATAACAAATTGTTAGATTGTGAACTCTCATTTTATCATCAGAAATCAAGAATTTCCTGGAGCATCAAAGGGGATAGATGTTCTGATTTCTTTCATAAAGCCTTGAAAAACAACAGGAATCAAAACAGAGTTTTAGTCCTTTATAGGGACACTGGAGAAAGAATAACAAATAGTGTTGAAATTACAGAGGAATCTGTATCATACTTCAGGAATCTAATGGGGAATGCTATTGATACCAAAATGCCTGATATGAATGTGATTAAATCAGGCCCCCGCCTCAGTGAGAATCAAGCTAAATTTTTACAGAGACCTGTTTCAAAAGAAGAGATTAAAGCGGCTGTCTTCTCAATGTCAGATAATAAGTCTCCTGATCTTGATGGATATGGTGCTTTCTTCTTCAAATCATCTTGGTCGATTATAGGAAATGAAGTCACTCAAGCTTTGCAGGATTTTTTTCTCTTCTGGAAAACTTTTGGGCACGATAAACACTACCTCAATTACACTAATACTAAAGGTACAATGCCCTAAAACACCTTCTGATTTCAGACCTATATCATGCTGTAACAGTCTCTATAAGTTCATTTCTAAAATTCTGGCTAATAGAGTTAAATCAGTCTTCAGGTTCCTAGTTAATGAGGCTCAAAGTGCTTTTATTAAGGGTAGGCAAATAACAAGTAACGCCCTTTTAGCCCATAAGCTTGTCAAAAGCTACAGCAGAAGGAATGTTTCTCCCAGAATCATGTTGAACATTGATATTAAGAAGGCTTTTGATACCATAAGTTGAAAATTTCTGCATGAAATGCTTAAAGGACTTGGGTTTCCAAAGAAATTAATTGACCGGATCATGATATGTATATCAACTCTGAAATACTCTATTTCCCTAAATGGATCTCTACATGGTTATTTTAAAGGGGAAAGAGGATTGAGACAGGGTGACCCGCTTTCCCCTTATCTTTTCATATTGGGTATGGAATATTTGTCAAGAAGTTTAGACCTCCTGAAGCTGGATAAACAGTTTAAATATCATCCTAAATGTGCTAAAATAAAGATATCTCACCTTATCTTTGCTGATGATTTGTTGCTCTTTAGTAAAGGAGACCTATATTCAATAATGAGACTTTATCAGTGTGTCACTGACTTTAGCGATATAACTGGTCTTGAAGCTAACAAAAATAAATCAGCAATTTTCTTTGGAGAGGTTGAAGAATCTGTTAAAAGTCCTATCAAAAATAATCTGTCTCCCAGATGGCAGTTTCCCTATCAGATACTTGGGGGTTCCTCTTGTCTGCAAAAGGTTGTCTTATGAAAACTGTAATGCTCTCATCAGTAAGATATCAAACCAAATTCAGGTATGGAAAAAACACAGAGAGCTCACTTATGCTGGAAGATTACAGGTTATTAAGAGCGTGATTATGTGAGTTCAGGTGTTTTGGACATCTAATTATATCTTGCCAGCTAAAGTAACTCAGAAAATAGATGAAATCTGCAGGAATTTTTGGTGGGGTTCTAAAATTCCACTAGTCTCCTGGGATAGTGTTTGCCTGAGCAAAAAACAGGGAGGACTTAGGATATTCTCGGCTTCAACCTGGAATTTAGCAGCAATTCTAAAAAACATTTGGCATATTCATGTAAACAAGGAAATTATGTGGATCAAATGGATACATGGGAATTACCTGAAGCAAATAGATATTTTGCATGTTGCAGCAAGGCCTGTGGACTCTTGGATGTGGAAACAACTTTAAAAGCAAGAGACAAAGTATTGCATTCCTGTGGTGGAGTTGATAATTTGATTCAGTTGATAGGCACTTGTTGCAGGGGATCTAAATTGAAGATATCTATATATACCATGCAATTATCCCAGTAGGCACTAATGTTCAGTGGCTTAATACACTGTGGGATGGAATGTGTTATCCAAAGTACTCCTTCATCAGTTGGTTGGCAGTTAAAATAGACTAAATACCCAGGACAGATTGTTACGCAAGGGTATAATAAACTCAAATAAATGCACTTTATGCCATGGTGCTCATTTGGAATACAGAAATCATTTTTTCTTTGAGTGTTCTTATTCTAGTGAAGTATGGAACTGTATCATGAGCTAGTTATAGTTTTCCTAGAGGTCATGCAATTGGGATTTAATATTGGACTGGTATAGTTCAAGACTTAGAGGGAAGGGGATTAAGCAAAGTGTTAAAAGGATGGCTCTTTTGACCACCATATATTCAGTTTGGAATGAAAGGAATATTAGAATTTTTCAGAGGAAAAGGAGAACTGTTGAGCAACTGGTTAAATGTATCAAAGTAGATATCTTGACAATTCTTCTCAATATTCATATCCCAGATGAGAATAAAGGCTGGATTAGTTCTCTATAACATGCATAGAGGTGGTGTGCATGTTTATCTGTTACATAACTTCTGAGATCATGAAGTTACAGTGGTCTGGCATAAGAAATTTTGGTGCTATACTCAGCTAACAGTAGATTGAATGCTCATATATCCAGTGTCTACTTTTAGACACTGGTTTTTAGTTACAGTTCAATTCTTTGAGCTTTAACTATAGATTTTGTTTTTGTTATCTCACATATATGTTGTTGAGATTATTGATGTACACTAATTTCACACATTTGGTGATGAATAAAATTTTTCATTTACCAAAAAAAAACTAGACATAATAACTGAGAGAATAGTGTGAAGCTAGTCTAACTGATACGATCTGTCCACTCTATGACCGATCCCAATTCGTTGGCCACTGTGCGAATCTTGTGCAACATGTGATTTTAAATCAAATGAAATAATACAACCAGAATCAACTAACTGACTAATAGAAATAAGATTCATAATGAATTTAGGAACATATAGAATGGATGGTAAGGTAAGAGAAGATGATGCAATATCACCACACTAAGTTACTGTAAAAGGGGAATTGTTAGAAGTATATATGAATGAAGATGTAATAGGAGTGCAGTTTTGAATAAAAAAAATAGTTAGGGGTCATGTGTTATAAGGCACTTGAATAAAGTATCCAAGAAGCTGAGTTACTCGAAGTAGTAGCAAAAGCTAGAATATTAAAACTGGAAGGAGTCTCAGTGATACCAAGATTTTACGCAATAAAATTAGCAATGACAGATATCTGAGTTGTGGAAAGAGAGTTGAAAGTAGCAGTAGTCTAAGAAGTAGCCATATTCTGAGGAGGATATAAAACCTTTGTAGGATACTTTTCCAGCCAGTGTTCTTGAAGCTTACAATGAGGACATGTACCCAAAGGTGATGTTTCAAGTGTCCCTCATTCTTGTAGTTGTGACAAACTCCAGGAGAAGTACCCTTCTTGTTCATGATGACGATAGAAAAACACGATGGAGTAGCGTCAAATGCTGATGTCATAGGATAACGACGACAAAATTTTCTTGACGAGGAAGCGCAAGAAAGACTGGTGGTAAAGATATCCCTAGATGAACAATATGATGAATAGTATCATCGATGAACAGTGCCCTTGTGGATGAACGGTGCCACAAGTAGTAAGGTTAGGTGAGATTAGGGCAGGGTTTTGTCGAGATCTGGTTAACGACGAGGAAAGCGACAGACACGAGATCAACAACGATCACGAGGTTTGATGGTGATCACAAGTTGATGATGATGATGGTGGGAGCAAATCCGACCTAGTTGTTTCTGACGACAATGATGGCTAACTTAGATTTAGAGTTTTAAATAGGCTCTTATCTCATGATAATTATGAGAAAATATTGTGTATATTGATATTAGAATATATAGTACAAATATATGAACAATGCATGGTCTAAGTGGGCCAATGCTGGGCCTATACACGTGGACATGTCCATAGAATTAAATATACATTAAAAATATATTAAAACTTAGACCACTACACAAGTCACAATGCCTATAATTAATCTAAAAGTTGATGCATATTTTTGTTGCACATTTCACTCAATGGACTAAATCCACTGGATACAGTTAACACAAATACTTCTCCAATTGTAATCATTTTTAGGAAAAATTGCTTCAAGGCCCTAAATTCTAACTTTCAATGTGCCCCAGCCCCCTCAACTTTCACCAATGTGTTGCAGCCCATTCTTTTTGAAAAAATTATGTTCAGGCCCCTCCAGCTCACCTCCCCCAAGTTCCAATGCAACCTCCTGCAAAATCCTAATTTTACCCTCCCTTACACCTTCCTCCTCGTCCTTTCCTATACCTCCCTCCTCCTCCTTCGGTCCCCCTCCCCCACCTCCCTCCTCCGCTCCGCCGCCAACGCCATCTCGAGGAACTTCGCGTCTCATCTTAACTATTATATAATAGTTAACATGTTAACTATTATAGCTAACATGTTAACTATTATAGATAATATGTTAACTATTGCAGTTCACACATTGAGCTCAAAACATATTTATGAAATTATAATAGTTAACATGTTATCTATAAAAGTTAACATGTTATCTATAACAGTTAACATGTTATCTATAACAGTTAACATGAGCTGGCATGAGAAAGAGAAAGGGTAAAATTATAATTTTAGGTGGACCCGCGTCAAATCATGAGCTGGAATGCATTGGAACTTGGGGGAGGTGAGCTTAAGGGGCCTGGACACAATTTTTTCAAAAAGAAGGGGCTGCAGCACATTGGTGAAAGTTGGGGTTGGGGTTGGGGTTGGGGTTGGGGGGGGGGCACATTGAAAGTTAGAATTTGAGGCCTTGAAGCAATTTTTCCTCATTTTTATTGCCATTATAAAAAATCATAATTATTGTCAACATAATGTACATTTAAAATTAAACTCCAAATTTTGTAATAGAATAGTGATTCACCTTATCGAACTCCTATAGTGACCAAACTACCCCTCACTAACCCCCACCACCCTCCACCCAACCAAGGGCACACCCCGTCCACTCAGCTCTCCGTCTATGTTCCTAGCTCTCCCATATCGTAACTTATAAAACAACCATTAATTAAAACACATAAATAAACTTCATAATTAACTTTATTAAAAAAACTGTCCACCTCTTCGATCTTCATGGTCCTTCCACCACCCTCCTCCTAAAAAACCCACCAAAAATCCAAAAGAAAAAGAAAAAAGACATGGAAAAATGCTGAAGAAATTCACAAATCTCGCCTTCCAATGGCGGCTCTCTCTCCTCTCTCTAACCCCTCTCATCCTCTTCTTCTTCCTCCTGACAAACTCAATCTACCTCAATCAACTCTTTCACAATTCAACTCCATCTCCTCCTCATCATCAGATTCTCAACAAAAATTCAGACCTGAACCAGACGAGGATAGCCATCTGTCTTGTCGGTGGTGCCAGGAGATTCGAGCTGACGGGACCGTCGATACTAAAGAACCTGTTGGAGGAGTATAAGAATGCTGATTTGTTCTTGAATGCTCCTTTGGATGGAGACGCTTATAAGTTTTTTTTGTTGAAGAGAGCTCCGAGGATTGCAGGTGTTAGAATTTTTGAACCGGAATTTATGAATGAGACTCAGGCGCAGATTCGAGTGCTCACCGCCGATAACTCGCCTAATGGGATTCAGGTTTGTAAGTTTTCGGGTGTATTTTGCAATAAAAAGTTATTCATTATTAGCTATATGGATGAATTAATTTAGAAACAAAATATTGGTATAGAAATTTGAATCCATATAATGATTTCTAGTAAAAGATAAGACCTATATATGCATGCTTCTAACATATTTTGGGTTATCTTTTGTAGTAATATTTTTTTTATTAGGGCATTTTTTACGTCCTGTGAATTTACAGTGGAAAAAAAAGTTAATTTCTAATTGAAGACTTTTAATAAAGTGATGGTTTGCAGTAATTTATAGGTTTTGATGGACTGAATAGTAATTTCAAAGTTTTGAGGGGCTAATTTAAAAATACAAAAGATGTAATGAACCAATATGTAAAAACCCTCAAGGTAAATTTATGTTATTAATATTGTAATGGAAAATGTATTTGTGAATGAGTGATGGTATGCTTTTAGAGATTCCTAAATTAGAGATGACAATTCAGTGAGCAAAATGAGCCGTCAATATACTTATTTTTCCTAAGTGATTGGTAGATGGATTGTCATTTTTTAGTAACTCGTTTAGCAAAATGAGTCGTTAACTTATACCCATCAGTTTCCATTTATCATATTTATTTATTACTTATATAAGTTATTTAATCTTTTTTGAATCACAATTGGATTAACGGGCTCAAGTCTCTTGGTTCTTATCATAAACCTTTTATTGTTATTCAGATTAAAAGATTGTTCTGTTCTATATCCATTTAAATCCTCAATAAGCACTAATTTTGGATTATAGTTGGAGTCTAATTGAGATTTCTCCTGTGTCTAATGATTCAAAACTAATGACTGTTTAGTAATTTAAAAAATTGATCTAGCTAGAGCAGACAACTGGAAAATTTGTATCCAATTAAAATGTTTCACTTTATAAAAGTAAGTAGAGACAAACAGGAGTTCCTTCAAAAAGTGGGGAAAAGTACATTTTTAAGTAGAATTCCTCAGAAAAGTGATGCAATCTGGTCTATTTTAATTCGCAATTAATTGTTTAGATGTGGCTTCTGCTGTTAAATAACATGAACATGTAATTATCCTTAGCCGGAGTGAGAATTAAAGCATAAAGTTCTCTGACCATTATGCCTTATGCATCTACGTTTTGTTTTCTCCTGAAGAAACCTTTGCCTTCTGCATTGAAGCCACGCAATCCTTAATTGGATGTAAATAAATAAAATATAATATGGTTTTCGCATGTAAATAAATAAAATATAAATAAGATTGACATGTTTTACATTCTCACTTGTGACTTTTCTGCATAATTTGGATGTAAAGCAAATATAAAATTTCAGTAGACTCCCGAGAAGTTTGGCCTATTTGAGAAAACCACTACAAGATTTGAGATCTCTCTTATCCCATTGCTTTTTCAGATAACTCAAAGAAAAAAAAAATGAAGGTTATTTAAAATATTGACTCAGAAAAAATTCAAAAGTTTTTCTAAACGTTCTAAAAAGTCATCTTAAAATGGGTCAAATTTTGTGGAGGTTTTGTAAGCATTCTAAAAGGTTTTTATATAGTTTGTCTAGAATACAAGTTGAGCAACCTAGTTTTAGCTAAAAGATTATATAACATATGTAAACTAATTGCTAGTGCTCAAAATCATTATTTGATTTTGATATTTATTACATTTAGATGATAAATGAGAGGATATGATTATCGTCAGGAGATGACTTGGTAAGTGTTTCTTGTCAAAGTTAAACTATATGTTTATAAATGATGATTTAGACGGCTAAGCTAAAGCTGTTACCGTCAACTATGAGAAGAATAATGAACTAATTTGTTGCGTGACTAAACCTTAGACGGCTAAGATTATTTTTTTTTTTTTTTTTTTTTTTTTTTTTTTTAATTTTTTTTTTTTTTTTTTTTTTTTTTTTTTTTTTTTTTTTTTTTTTTTTTTTTTTTTTTTTTTTTTTTTTTTTTTTTTTTTTTTTTTTTTTTTTTTTTTTTTTTTTTTTTTTTTTTTTTTTTTTTTTTTTTTTTCACATAATATTACTATGTAGTGTATTGCTACACGCACACTCCGATCCACACACCAGCCACACTCTCTCACTCTGCTAGTGCAGGGGGCCCCACTTGAATTTTTTTTAAAAATTTCAAGTGGGGCCTCCCTGCACTGTAGCAGGTGAGGGGTGGCTGGTCGGTGGTGGCCGGGAGGCTGGTGTGTCCTGTGGGCATTTTTTAATTAACATATTCAACCAGGATGTCCGAGATTTGTTACTCTTATAAACTAGGGTTATATTTGTATAAACGCTAGGAGGTCAATTGCAAGATTAGAATTTCTGCACCCAATCTGCTACGGATCAGGATCAAATTGTACATAAACAAATCTGCTACCGATCAGGATCAAATTGTACATAAACAGTATAAGAGTTTACTTTCGGTGATAAACTACCTATTACACATGCAGATGATTTTTATTTACTTTGGTAAGAAGTAAGAAATGGTTTAATTTGTAAAGTTGAGATAACAATTACATCTAGATTAAATAATAAACGTTCTAGATATATATCAAAGTACAATTGCATTAAAGAATAGAATACTGGCCTAGTGGTTGGGCTCCTATGACATGCCTAAAGAAAATCATACGTAAAGGAGGAAGAACATCGCACGTGTTCTATGGTGGAGAGCGTGGTGGGATGGTCCATCAGTGCGCTTGAGCTTCAAATGATTTATAGCTTTTTGATCTGAGCGTCCAAATGAGATGTTCGGAAAGTGGCGGCTTAGCGCTACAATGCGGTAAACGTTTGAGGTCATTTCGGGCTGTTTCGGCGTTGTTTATCCTAAACTATTTTGTGTTATGTTATTCTCAGCTTTTATATTTGGCCGTGAATATTTGCGTTCTAACTTTTTTTTAGCATCAATTGAATATGTAAAAAATACTGAATCAGTTACCAACATTAATACATAAATCAATAACAATGACGCTACTCCCCTTAATCCTGCAGGGCCTCCTTCAGTATTTCAACCTAGTAGAAGGCTGCCTGAACCTAATAACCTCCTACGAGTCTAAACACAACTTCACCTACGACTGGATCGTCCGTACCCGAGTCGACGGCTACTGGTCCGCTCCTCTCAGCCCTGCTGCTTTCACCCATGGTTCCTACCTCGTCCCCGAAGGCTCTCGGTACTCCGGCCTCAATGACCGGCTTGGCGTTGGTGACCGCTCCACGTCGATAGCCGCGCTGTCGAGATTGTCGCTTGTCGATGAGCTCAATGTTGCGGGATACGAGAGGTTGAATTCGGAGGCAGCATTTGAGGCGCAGTTGAATGTGTTGGGGGTTAGAGGGAAGGAAATGCGGTTTCCGTTTTGTGTTGTGAGCGACCGGCAGTACTCGTTTCCGCCGGACAGGTATATCCCAAATTTTCTCCCTCACCACTACAACAAAAGTTGTAAATTATGATACATTTTTTGTCTCTACGCTACACATTTTTGTGTCGCACAAATCAAACGCGACACGTATCAAAAATGTAGTTAGAGCATGTGTGGAGAGTGTCTTTCTACACATGTGAGAATGTGTCACAAACTCACGACACATATATATGTTAAGAGTGGTGATACATACATGTATCATAAAACGCGTGACATATATATGTATCAAGAGTGGTGACACATACTTGTGTCTAGACCATAAAAATATAAAGAGTATCATCATTCAACACTATTACTTACCAGAAGGTCACCCATTCTAGGATTACTCTCACCGAAACACACTTAACTATGGAGTTTCTTAACTTATACAAAATCATAAATGTTCAATCATCATCATAATTACAATATAAGATATATTATTTAAGCATATTAATAGATCCTCTCACAATCCATGTTAGACTATTAGTCTTTTTCAATTATATTTAATTGTATATCTAATGACACAAATATGTGTCGCGATTTGCTACACTTTTTATTCGTGTCACTATTGTTCAATCATTTGTAAATAAAATGATACTTTTATACATGTTATAAACTAAGTATGGACACATACAACAATTTATTGTAGTGCCCTGAACTATGGACATAATTATGTGAATTTTAGTCCTTGTAGAATCACTAGTGATACGATTATATATATATATATATATATATATATATATATATATATATATATATTGGTTTTATTCAATAAAAATATGATAGATATTAAATCTCAAAGAAAAAATATCATATACTGTCATGGTGTTCTCAATTATCAAAGTGCAGCTCTTCACCAGCAACAGTACAAGTGTACTTCTGCCTGCAACGCCCCAACAAGATTGGCGACCAAGATCAGCAAGGATCTCCTCTCAGCTGACTCGTCGAGTTGACATCCCCTAAGGACGACTCGAATGGCGGCACTTGTTGACACAAAAGGCTGAATTTGTCGACCTCCCTTTGTTGAAGGCGACTCACCATGAGCCCAATCGACCCAATCAACTCTCCCCCCTGCGAGGTCGACTCGAGAGGCGTCATTTCTCGGCCAAGTTAGAGGATGACTTTAGCCTCGAGCCTCTCCCAATGACAACATGTCAGCATCTCATCAATGCTTGTCAGACATCATCATGCCTCTGCCCTCGACAGTCTTCATGACTTATTAGGCCATGTTGTGCTTCGTGCGCCACACATCACATCATGTCAGCACCGATCACGCAGCTAGTCACCAGCCGACACCTATAAAGCAAGTGCAGATGTAACTGCCAGCACATGCTTCTTCACCGCTATCCTGTGCTCGGCCAGAATGATGGTTCTACCCCTCATACCCATAGGTATAAATAGATGTACTATTCTAACTTAGAGGGGGATCAAATCTATGGATCCAGACCCTCAACTCAGATCTAATTTTAGTCCAATATTGGACTCTGGGGATTCTCCATGAATTCCTTTGTATCTTACTGCACACAAGAACTCTCACAGTTCTTCTCACCCCACTCAAGTTTATCAGCTGACTTGATCGTTGGATGTACTAGGGGGGATCCAAGCCCCGTCCTCTCACGAGTCTTTCCCTCTCCCCCAACTCCGAGCCAGACATTCGGGGAAGGAAGCAGCCCCATCCATCATCATCATCTCATCCCACCGCGGATGCTATCCGACTGTTTGAGCTCCAGCAGCATCAACAGTTTGGTGCCCATCGTGGGGCACTCTTTCTTTAACTGTTTGATCCAGCATCAACAGTTTGGCACCCACCTGGGGCCTTTTTTTTCGAGCCCATCCATCATCATCATCTCGTCCCACCGCGGATGCTATCCGACTGTTTGAGCTCCAGCAGCATAAACAGTTTGGTGCCCACCGTGGGGCACTTTTTCTTTGACTGTTTAATCCAGCATCAACAGTTTGTCACCCAGCTGGGGCCTTTTTTCTTTTTTGAGAGAACATGTCCGGTTCAGAAGATAAGGTCGAGCAGTCTTGCCATGGAGGACCCCATCAGAGCTACGCTACTCAAGCTCAACTTGAAGCAATAGCTCAAAATTTTTCTCAATCTTTCCAAGAGAAATTTGATGCCTTCACCAGCGAGCTTCTCAGTCGACTTCCACAGCCGTAGCAGGCAATTTTTGCTATTCCCCCGACTTTTGGAGCATAGCAAACAATCCCAACTCAGACTCCTCATGCAGCTACCGATTAGCGAAAGGATCTCATCGAACATGCGACCCCACCACCTCATCGGTCGACTCTCCAATGTCTCCTCCATCATTAGGAACTCACTGGTGAGAGTCCCAGCGCAGGCAACCTTGGGCATCGCACTAGGGGAGTAGTCTCTAAGACTCTCCCCCACCACCGTGCCTCTCTGCTACCACAGGGGCCTCTGGATACGATCGAGTGTACAGACCGATCGCAGGCGTCATTAGGGTAACACTCCTCTTTCAGATGACCTCATGAATGCCCCATGTGAGAAGTTCAAGATGCTTCACGTGAAGAAATACAAGGGCGAGGGAGACCCCTACGAGCATGTTCTATGATGTGATGAGCATGCTCCAAGCATCAGAAGTAGTCATATGTAGATGCTTCCCTATCACTCTTTTGGAGAGTGCCAAGCTCTGGTGGAACACTCTTGAGAAGAAGTCCATCAGTAACTTCCAATAACTTAGTCGGATGTTCATCCATCACTTTCTAGCTGACACCAAGTAGAAATTACCCCCTCATGTGTTAATCCAAATGAGGCAAGGACCCAGAGAGAGTCTTCAAGCCTACTTCAAGAGGTTCTAGGAGAGGAGGCTAGAGGTCAATGATCCAATGAGTGCAGTTGCTATGTCAGCACTCGTGGCTGGCTTGTAGAACAATGAGTTAGCCGACTCGCTTGCTAAGAAGCCAGTCTCCAATTATGAGCACCTGGTGGTCAAAGCTCACAGGTACATGGACATGGAAGATGCTCGAGCCTACAAGGTGGTAGCCATGGTCACAGAGACCTCTATAGCTATAACTTTAGCCCCAGCTTCGGCGCTAGCTGTTGGTGCCTTCTTAGGGTAAACCCAAGGCACTCTTGCCCTTTGGTCGATCGACTCCCACATTTACCACTCGACCACCACATCAAGGCCTATAATCCCTTGGTGCCTTCTCAGGGTAAACCTAAGGCACATTCAACATTTGGTCGACTCTCACATTTACCACTCGACCACTATGGTAGGGCGAAAGACCCAGGCCTAATGTAAGTCTTGGGCATCCAACCTCAGGGTTGTCATTTACCATTTGGCCATCAGGGTGGCCCTCAGTAAGGCGAAAGTCCTAGCTATCCTCAGTAGGATCTAGGCACCCAACCCCAGAGTTATCATTTTGCCATTAAGACCTTGGTATCTTCATGAGTAAACCCAAGGCATGGAGTCCAATCGTCCAGTCGTCTTTGGTAAAAAGACTTAAGGCACTTCAACTTGCAAGTCTTCTTCGATAAAAGACATAGACATCTCGCCTACAAGAAGCGCGATATGAGCCAGTCATCTCGTCCCTTCAACATTCGGGTCGACATAACACGACCGACTCATATCAATTGTCACTTGTTTCTTCCAATCAGAACAATGCTACAAGTAACCAGTAGCCCCAACTTCAGCAGCTGTAGCTGCTGGGACCGCCCCCTCTGCTCTAAGGAGGGAAGAATAGTTAATAACGACGACCTCATCCGGCTCAACAACTAAGACGGCCAACTAGTGCTCTTCGGACTTGTCGATCTGGACTAGCCCAGTCGACCTGCTGAGAATGCACACCCACGCCCATCTAGAGCTTCAATCATTTTACTTAGACCTGGCTCTAGCCGACTCTAAGCGAAAGGGGTCAAATGTTATGATGTTCTAAATCAACAAAGTATGACCCTTCACCAGCAACAATACAAGTGCACTTCTACCTACAACGCCTTAACCAGATTGGCGGCCAAGATCAGCAAGGATCTCCCCTCAGCTGTCTCGCCGAGTTGACATCCCTTTAGGACAACCCGAATGGTGACACTTGTCGACACGAAAGGTGGAACTTGTCGACCCCCCTTTGTCGAAGGAAGCTCACCATGAGCCCACTCGACCCAGTCAACTCGACCCCCCTACGAGGTGAACTTGAGAGGTGTCATTACTCGGCCAAGTCAGTAGACAACTTTAGCCTCGAGCCTCTCCCCTTGACAACATGTCAGCATCTCATCAATGCTTGTCATGCATCATCATGCCTCTGCCCCTGATAGTCTTCATAACTTCTTAGGCCATGTTGTGCTTTATGTGCCACACATCGCATCATGTCAGCGCCGATCACACAACTAGTCGCCATCCGACACATATAAAACAAGTGCTGACGCAACCGCCAGCAAACACTTCTTCACTGCCATCCTGTGCTCGGCCAGAATGATGGTTCTACCCCTCATACCCATAGGTATAAATAGATGTACTATTCTAACTTAGAGGGGGATCGGATCTCTGGATCCAGACCCTCAACTCAGTTCTGATTTTAGTCCAACATCAGACTCTAGGGATTCTCCATGAATTCATTTGCATCTTACTGCACACAATAACTCTCACAGTTCTTCTCACCCCATTCAAGTTCACCAGCTGATTTGATCGTCAAAGGCACCATGGGGGATCCAAGCCCCGTCCTCTCACAAGTCTTTCCCTGTGCAGGCTGAGTAACTCCCCCAACTCTGAAACCGGACATTCAGGAAGGAAGCAGCCCCATCCATCATCATTATCTCGTCCCACCGTGGATGCTATCCGACTGTTTGAGCTCCAGCAGTATCAACAGTTTGGCGCCTACCGCGGGGCAGTCTTTCTTTGGCTATTTGATCCAGCATCAACACATACTATCTGTCTAGTTCTAAAAAAACGTTCAAAATGTCACAACCCAAACTCCTTAGGGGTGGAAAGGAATTGGGAAGGTTACAATGCTAACAACCTAAAAATGTTTTTTATTTATATTTTTTAATAAGTAAGGGGAAGGGTTGAGAGGGTTAAAACGAAGCAAATTTCCTTGCTTTCCTAACCCTGCAAAACTGGACGGTTTGGGGTGGGGGTAGAGATTAAGTTCTAAGTGATTTTTTCTTAAAATTCTATAATTATCCTTAGACTTAAGGCATATTTGTTATGTAGATTCCCTCCCTTCCTATTCCCTATTCTAAACAAACACAAATAGTAATGAGCCCCTCTCTTCCCCTAGTTATTTATCCAAACACAATTAGTTCTATCACACTCCTTCCCTTTCCACTCTCCCATTGGGATTATTATAATCATTTCTCTACCTTTCCCTCTTTTGTATTCAAACTCATCATAGGGTACGTAGAAAATCCCTTTCAAGTTTCAACATTTTTTTTCCAAATAAAAAAACTATCGACATTAACGGCAATTTTCACATGAGTGAGTAAATTATGTAGAGAGATATTTTTACCTAGTGAAAGTTGTGGTTCACGCACGCTTTTAGATTGACTAATTAAAAAAAAGACAAAGGTAGTCTTATTAGAACTCCAAAACTTAAGACTGTTTTTGACATTTTAAAAGTTCAGAGGGGTTCTCTGAGAAATGCCCTCACTAAAAAGAGGGGTTTTATGAAATTTAACCAAAAGTAAATAAAGGAAAGAATGTCTAAAACATATCACGTGCCTAATAAGTGTCAATTGACCTAACATTAGTAAGTCATGATAGTTTAGTGGAAAAAAAATTGCTTTTGTTTTTACATGGAATTGCTTTTAAGAAATTTATTCGAAATAATGTAAGATTAACAATAAAAAGATGCTGCGTACTTCTTGACTTTTTCTATGTTACACTGAATTAGGATCCGCAGATGTTGAGACATCTGCAGATGCCCAATCTTAGTGTATTTATGTCAAATCCAAACCTATCTTCATAAAATAGACAACTATAGATTCCAGTGTCTAAACTTCTGTTTTTTTTCCCCTTTAAAGTTACTAGTCATCAATTAAGGTCTACTTGTTGACAATCTGGACCAAAACTGTGCATGGACTGATTATACGTGAAGAAGGGCAAGGAATATTATAAAAGCACAAATACTAATACACATATCACTATCAGCCATCAACATAAAAAAACGCTGGTGGCGTGATTTACGTACTAGATTCATGTTAGACTAGATGTCTTCAACCGAACAAAACCAAATTTCTTCGATTGAATTGATAAATTAAATTTTTACAGGTACGGAGTGCCAGTAGCATCCATGGCAAGCAAAGGCCCTCTCAGCGGAGCAAAATGTCGACCATGCAAACCAATATGCAGAGGACAATGCGTAGCAAAAACCATGAAAGAACTTGACAAAAACTGGAGCTGGACTGAATACAAAAACGGAAGTCTAGATCTATGCAACGCAAGTGGAGAATGGGAAAATGGATGGGAGGAAATTTTCGATAGAATCGCTGGAAAAGACGCAGCGAAAGAAAGGATAGAGATGAAAGAATTAGATGTGAAGGGATGCGTAAAAAAGTTTCAGGCAATGAAGCGGAGAACAGAGAGATGGGAGACCCCGGCGTTAGTGAGGATTTGTCGATTGGGTTTGGAGAGATTTGAGTCTTCGACTCCATGATAATAATCTTAGAATGCTAGTGGTTCAAATTAGTTTTCTTTTCCCTCAACTTTTGTCTTCATTTTTTTTGTAAATTGTTATAGTATTGATAGTTTTTGTCGTATAAAAGAAGGGTTACCTGGGGATAGACCACTTGTACTATTGCCCAATTGCGAATATTGCTGCGGATGGATCCCAAGGGAAGTTTTTGACTCTTATACACTTAGAAGGTCTATTAAAGAAAAAAAAAAGTTCTCTCTTCTTACGGGTAAAAGAGTAAAAGAATTTAGCTTAGGGGTTTTATTTACAGCAGTAGAACTACAGAGGGTATATTCGTAAGTGGGCGTAGGGGTGGAAAGGAACCAAATAATTAACAAATAGAACGTTCATTATTCGACTAACTATTGGTCATATTCAATCTGATAGTTCATCTAACACTAATCAAATAACATCTAGTATTCAAGTTCATTAACGAATAGAATTTAACCAGGGGCATATTCGATACGTTTGCTTATATTATATATTCGTTTAAAATTTGTATCATTACGCATATGATTTTATATTTTCAACCAGCTTATATTTTCTACTTTAAGTTCTATATACTAGTTTTGAGAAACTTAAAAGAATCTTAAATCAATTTTCTAATTAAACATTCGAATTATATACACACACATCATAACTATAAAGAAATAATTTTCATTTACAAATTTAAATACCTTTTAAAAATTAAATTCTTTAGCAGAATCAATATATTTTGCCATTTGATAAATATTCATGAATATTTATCAAATACCAAGTACTCGAATTCAAATTCAAAAAACCACCGACATGGATATTTGAATTGGGGTTTGAATTCGAACAAATACAAATACGAACATGTCAGTATTTGATTTGATCCGTTCATTTACCACGCCTACGTGGGGGGTTAGTAGAGATGGTCTTTAACTCTATAAAACAACTTCTGATGTTACGTACAGACTTTGAAAGAATTGAATGGACAGTACATAACTTATATCAAGCTTTAAGCCCACTTAGAAATCGATTTTCAATTCTATGTTTGACATATTTAAGCCGTACAATTTTAGATTGTTAATATTGTCTTAAATCTATTTAATACAAATGTCACATCTATTGGTAGGATGGGGCCAGACAACAATTAGGTGGACGAGAGGTTGGGTTTAAACTTGTTGCTTGCAATTCAGAGTTCAAATGGTTTAGCTTTGAATTCAAGGATTTGGCCACCTAAAGAAAATGAAGTTGGCTCTCCATTTGCCTACTTCTAAAGCAGCATCTATGTGAATTTGTTGGCATTAATTGGTGGTTTAGGTAGAGCGCACTATACTTTATTCTTTTTCTTTTTGAGGGCTACACTTGTCGTACATGATAGGGGATCGGAAGCGTGGAGCTCCATTTTTTTTTTTTTTAATATTTCAAATCATGAGAATATATGAATCACAACAAAGCAACATGAAGCAAAAAAGGCCGAAAAATTCTTACTTATATTATGTCAAAACAATTTTTGTTATTTTGAACAGCGGAACAAGATGTTTTGAATTTTTTTTTTTTTAAGTAAAGCCAGTTCAATTATCTAGCCCTCCCATACAAAACGCATTAGCATCATTGAAACACCAATTTAAAAGGTTTTGAGGAAAGTCGGAAGCCCACATACATCGTCCTTTGACAAGACTTCAGCCCAAAAATATATGTGCGATGAACGTCTACCGTGGACACATTTTTCACCAGGACACATGCTTGGCGGATCAGCCATAAGCAGGCCCATTAAAAAGATCTCTCTTATAAAACAAGGAAACAGCCTGTGATTCAGTCCACAGGCTACCATGGCCCAACAAACGAAGGCTCTAAATTTCAAAGAACTTGAGTCTCCTTTTTACCAGGCCCTGTGGCCCCAGTGGGCTATTTGGTGCACTAGCTTGGGCCTCTTCTACGCAGGACAAGACTTCAGCCCCTATATATCTAAACAACGCGGATGGGGGTATTCTGAAAATATCAAATTTTGTTTGTGTTTAATCAATTAATCCGTGCTGAAATTTGGTATTTGCGGGAGAGTGACTCCTCATTTGTCAGATTATCCCATTACATTTTCTGAAACAAAATGAGCCGCATTTATCCGTTGCTCCTATTTTGAAATGAATATAAGAACAATATTTCAGAATAATCTCAGGTTGCGTTTGGATTTGAGGAAATGATTTCAAATTCCAGAATTAAATTCTAAAATTTAAAATTCAGAATTTCAAATTTAATCCCTTTGTTTGGGAAATATCCAAATTTGAATTTTAGAATTCAATTTGAAATTCATATTTGACAAACTTTAGAATTTTAGTTTTAAAATTTTCAATTGAGTTGTTTTTCAAATAGTAGAATTATAATTTCTAAATTAAAACTGTAGCTCAAATATAATTTAGAAATAAGATAATCAATTTACACAAGTTATGTATTATAATTTGTGGAAATAAATGCTTCAAATAGTATATCAGATATCCAACTAACTTGACATATAGATAAATACCTTAAAATCTTAAATGCAAGAATGTCAATAATTAACTTAATAATCGCCATAAAAATGACCGAAATCATTCATCAATAAAACTTTATAAACTCATCCACAACTAACTATAACAATAAATAAAATAGAAACTTCAAATATTCTATATAACAATTCAACAAACCAAAGATCCATAATATCCAACAAATACAAACCAATAGAAGTTAATATTTCCCCATTATACAGTGCCATGCTTAAGTTGCTCTCGCACTAATTTCTTTAGAACTTTTACATTTGATTCAAATAAGAGTTTGTTTCTAATGCTAATACACTTGTACTTTGTATTTCTCGTTGTAGCTTTCTCTCCTCGGTTCAAGAAGTAAGTCCTGCTTTGCGAGGTCTTAAATCACCTGAAACAAGAAGACCAAATCAGCTCCATTCTTAAAGACCGTGCATACTTGCAATAGAAAAGAAATCATGTTCTATTTAGATTGCTAGGAGTCACATTATATTTCAAAAATTAAAATATTGATGTGGAAGAGTGTTGTAGACCGTTTATGTTATTTTTGAAAAATCAAACTATATGCAAAATAAGTTCTAAAGTGTGATACTATGACGGTATTTGGGAAGGCTTATCTTTTTTTATCAAACGAGATTTTAAGCTAGCTTTTTTATTTCTCAATGTTTGGTAAAACGCCAAATATGTTAAATTATAAGTCTTATTTTAAAACCTGGTATACCCTAGCTTTAAAAAAACTAGCTTATAAGCTCACTTTGAAAAGCTAGGTTTGACCAAGCAAATTACTATTCTACTCAAATAATTTTTATAGTATTATTATAAAAAAACCAAAAGCCATTAAAAGTTAGCATGATCGATAAGCTACATAAAATAAGCCTTTCCAAAAGCCTCTATAAAGGGTCTATGTGCAATTAACCCTCCATGGTGTTCAAACATTTGATATGCACTAACTAAACTTACCTAACAAGAGCTTAAATGCAAACGAATAAGTTAATGAGTTATTTTTTTTACCTTAGTATGAGTTTTCAAGATATAGCATAATTCAAACTATCTTTTGATTGTCTGGAAGTAACTTCAACATTCAGAAATCATGTGCAGAACTAGCAATGAATCTCTTAACCGCCTTAAAAATTTGATGTGGGAGAACACCCCTCACTTTAGATATATACATCGCCATAAATCTCCTCACAATCGTCTTTTGGTGGGTTCGTACTCACTAGATACCCTCACTTTAGACATATCAGCATAAATCTCCTCGTAATCATCTTTTATTGGTTTGTACTCACCAGATACTCCTTAAGCATCTCACCAACATCATTTATTGCATCTGCTAAAGGGTCTCTCTTGAGCTTCTTATTGGATTTGGAAGTTGAAGATTATGAAACCTCTCTGCTAGAGCTCTCCCCTTCATTCGCACCTTCCATATCCATAGTTGTAATAGGATCATCAATTTGCTCTGCACCCTCGCTGATTTCTCTATCGGTGCCCATTAATACACATATATCATCACAGTACTCAATAGCTTTGTTTTGATATGCCTTGGCATCTGAACTTATCCATGCAGGCATGAGAAAATACAAAATTGTAGTGAGACAAAATCATAAAGACTTGAAAGAAGATGGATATATAGGAAAACTCATGGCACTAATACTACAAATAAACAAGACTAAGAACCAAAATCCAATATTCAGTGGGTATAAAAAACATAGCGGTCAATTTGTTAAAAATATAGAACAAATTAGTACTAATCAAACTAGACAAAATATAAAGATTTAAGCTAAAAACAAGGTACAGGTAGCAGAATCTCGGATACTACTCTCTTGCTGTGCTTGTACCTTTGCCTTTATAGCAATATTATAGGCCTTCTTCATGATGCCCTTTGCTTTTCTCCTAATTTGGCACTCAAATAATTGAACAAACAAAATTACCATAGATGTGAATGACTAGAATTTGTGCTTCATCTGTATTCAGACTGAGCTTGCTTCTGCAAATGGCATATGAAGGGGTCCTGT
>NC_033800.1:86987326-86991270 GCF_001876935.1 Asparagus officinalis
AATTTACCCATAAAAAAACTACATGTACTCGCTGCATTTTCTTTCAAATAAAAACTAACAAGACCAATTCATGCAAGAATAAGTGTCACGCCCCAAAACAGCAGCGGAATTTTATAAAATATGGGGTACGCGACAGCAGCGACCAGTGCCCAAGACAAGTCTTATGCACGGGTCAAGCTTGGCACTTCATATCACATAATTTATTTTGAAGTATTCATAAATCTGCTGATGATAGAAGTCAGAGCAACTATATATATGATTGATACTTACAGCCCACAAGCTCATCGTTATAAGCATTTTTACAAAACAAAACAAATTGTGCAGAAAGTGACATAAAAAAAGAAGAGGCTCTCCATATTCCGCCTCTCAGCCAAAAGCCCTAACCAAAAGTTCAGCTAGTACGAAGCTACACCGGATTTGAAAAAAATTTAAACAAACGGGATGAGCTAGCGCTCAGTAAGAACATTTCCCACTAGAGTTCCTAGATAACTAACAAAATAATAATAAGAATAATTCTTAGAAATAACGAATTACAAGTTTTGCATGAGAAATTTCAAAGATAGCAAAATACGATCCAATTATCAAAATATTATCGTCTTTTTTTTAAATGCAACAATTATATTTCCTTTCTTATGTGCAACTAAACATATAGTGACGTTTCGTGGAATCAAACCCTTTTTGAATCAATGTAAACATTAAGACGAAAAAGAACTAGTAAATTGTACAAACCAGAGAATTATCGTTTTCTAAATTTCACAGTCAATTATCAAAATCTTAATTCTCGATGAGTTATTCATGAATGTAAAAGTCACCCCATAGGTCACACTAAGGCTACGAATTATAGCCCAGTAGCAAGGGAATGCGTAACCGCATCACATAACAGATAATTCCCGGGAATCGAATGCACCTAACACTGTCATAGGTTACTGACCAAATACAGAGGGGTCAGAACAAATTTTATCAATACAGAAAGGCCAATACATAGGGGCTAATTAAAGGTGTATTCACCATATGACAGGTAGAACAATCCATAGTGGACTATTTGAGGGTTTGAAAACATCGAGATCACATATCAAATGAGTAATATTTTGCATATCAGAATTTACAGATATTTTCAAATGAAGTTTACAAGGTAAAGTTCCTCATTTCAGTTAAAACAGTTTACGGATATTTACTTTTTCTTTTATCAGATACTCAGTCTCGGAAAATCTTTGAATCCGCTAAACTATTGAAATACATTCCAAATACTTCATCAAAACTTTCAGATAAAACAATGCCTATAATTATTTGAAAATTTCATGAGAGCCAAATTTATTTTTCATAATTTACATAAAGATCAAATTGGCTTTTCATATATTGTACGAGGCTAACATCGTATTATAGGATAGACCACAACAGAAATAGGTCAAATCTTTTTATACATGAAAAGACATATTATTTATTTATTTATTTATTTTTATCACAAGATAAATCAAATATAAAACTCATGCAATTTCATATTATAAAATACTAGTAAGAAATGAACTCACCTCTAGTGGTCACGACTTTCTCAAACTATTATTCTCCCGAATATCAACCAGAACCTATAATGTAAGATATATGACTAATTATTAATTCAGAACAAACATATATTATAGGTAAATCAATTCATAATCTAGAATCTAATAAATTGAAATATAATTAATAATAATTAAATTCTACAGTACATATGAGTTTATTATTAACTTTAGCAATTTAGCAAAATTTTATAACTCTCATATACTAGCTTCTGGACTTCCTTATATTTTATGATAATGTAGGGGGTTATAGGAAATTTATCAAGTCTAAAAGTTATTGTTTATTCCTCAGATTGGACTTGTTTGCAACTGAACAAAAGACAGGGGCCTAATAGATATTTTCTAGTCATTTTCAACAATAACTCATTTTACTAAGGTCTGTTGGAAATTTTTACATGATTCAGGGGCTTAAAGCAAAATTTTTCTCCCTTTATAATAATCCAACTGATCATCTTCCTCCTCCCTTCTTCGTTTCTTCTTCTTTCTTTTTTTTTGGTTTTCCCCCTTTTTTTCTTTTCCTTTTGGTTTTCTTCTCCTCTC
Source organism: Asparagus officinalis (assembly GCF_001876935.1). Taxonomy (NCBI): domain Eukaryota; kingdom Viridiplantae; phylum Streptophyta; class Magnoliopsida; order Asparagales; family Asparagaceae; genus Asparagus; species Asparagus officinalis. The sequence goes on from NC_033800.1 coordinate 86,989,423, forward strand.
TCTCTCTCTCTCTCTCTCTCTCTCCCTCTCTCTCTGCCATGGAGGTAGGACGGGGATGAGGACCCGTCTACGATCAAGAGAGGCCGGCGGCAAGGAACCTGTCAGATTTAGGTTAGTTATTTTCTCTTTTTTTTCTTTTTTCCAGTTTGTTTCATGCATCCTAAACACATAAGAAAAATTCCTTTTTGCAAACCCTAGATTCTTTTATTTCATATTCATAACAACTTAACTCCATTACTCATTCTAATTTGATTCAATTTACTAAGATTTACTATGAAATTGAAAGGAGATTATACCTTTGGATCTTGACTTGTTGCTGTAATCTTCTCTTCTCCCTCTTTTTTTCACTGTCTTCTTCATCTTCTTCTTCTTCTCTCTTTTTTTTTACCCGAATTTCTCATCCTACTTCCTCCCTTAAATACTATTAGGAGGCGGTGAGATTTTAGCGATCTAGTAAGCGGTGAAGAAAATCTCCGCCACAAAATATAATAATTATTTTATTTATTTATTTATTTATTCATTCATATATATTTTCCTGGCTGTTACACTCTCCCCACCTAATAAAAAGTTTCATCCTCGAAACTTAACATACCTATATTTCGAAGATCTCTGGATATCGCTCTCGCATAGAATCTTCAGTCTCCCAAGTAGCTTCTCTTTCAGAGTGATTCTTCCACTGAACTTTCACATATTTGATTATTCGGTGTCTAAGTACTTGTTCTTTAAAATCCACAATACGTTCTGGTCTTTCCTCATAGGTCAAATCTAGCTTAAGTTCCACTAGAGACAACTCAACGATCTCATTTGGATCTCGGATGAACTTTTGAAGCATCGATATGTGAAATACATCATGTACTTCAGATAGGGATGGTGGTAATGATAATTTGTATGCCACTGGACCAATACGTTCCAGAATTTCAAAAGGACCGATAAATCTCATGCTTAACTTCCCTTGAATTCCGAATCTTTTCACTCCTCAGGTAGGCGAGATCTTCAAGAAAACATGATCGCCCACCTGGAATTCCAATTCTCTTCTTCTTTGATCAGCATAACTCTTCTGAGGACTTTGTGCAGTGCGAAGATGTTCCCGAACTAATTGAATTTTATTAATTGCTTGCTGTACCAATTCTGATCCAAGAATTTCTCTCTCTCCAACATCATCCCAATGAATAGGAGATCTACACTTTCTTCCATAAAGGAGTTCATATGGTGTAAGGACCGTAAAATTTTAATATTAGTTAAAATAATTTTCTAGAATTTTAAATATTTAATTATTAATTTTGGAAGAGTATTTATATTTTTCTCGAATTTATACAATTTTCTATGATTTAAAGTCTAAGTTTTATATTTATTTAAATGATTTAAATATTTATAAATTTATTTAGTGCAGTGAATATTTTTGGAATTTATCCGTTGTGTTACCAATACTATTACATATTATTTTGAATAATACGTGGTATTATTATTATTACGTATATTTTCGTATAATACGTTGTATTATTAATTACGTATTATTTGTATAATTTGTTGTATTATTTCTACTGTTGCATATTACCGATCGTATTAGTACGACTAGTATGTTTTACTGTATAGATAATTATTCCATAATTATTTAATTTTAAATATAAGTAGAAATGTTTTTATTATTAATTATTCTTATTTAATTATACAATATGGGTATATTTCGACTATTTCGTATCAACTGTTGTATTAGCTCAACATGTACGTTTTTATTTGTAGATAATTATTATGTAATTAGTTTAATTTTTAAGTACCCAAAAGTATTTATTTTAATTATTTTAACCTTAACCCTAAACCCTAATATATATATATATATATATATATATA
>NC_033800.1:86991817-87014792 GCF_001876935.1 Asparagus officinalis
CACCGCCTTCTCCTCATCCCCGATGACATCCGATCAGCCCGCCGTTCAACTTTAGATCCGCCGACGTTTCAGATCCGCTGCCCCCAATCAGATCCGTCATACCGCATCCACAGTAGCATCGTCACCTCGTCATCAGACCCCACGGTCTCGCAGGCAAGATCCCGCTTCTCCTTGGCTTGTTATTTCCATTATTTATATCCGTTATTAATTGATTGCGTAGATTAGGCTGTGATATGATTAGCTGTAGTATACTGTGAATTACCTGCGTGGGATTGTTTGATATGAATGGCTGTGTGAAAGCTTGTTGTTATCACCTAGTTGTTATCCAATAGGAGAGACTGTACATGAAGACGAGTCCTGTTAAAAGTATGATTTATAAGCGTGTTTCAAAGCATGGCTATACTCGCTCGACATCGATATCCCGATGTGAGGAGTCCCGAGTTCCCTCAATATCGATATCCCGGTATAAGGTTTACTTGATTATTATTATTATTATAGCATTGACTAGACGATGCACTCTTAATCGGACGTGTTGTGGGTCACGGTTATGTTCATAGTTTTACAGAAGTCGTTCCACGGTAACTCCGTGGATAGTGCACAATATTTCATGTACATTTGCTTAATTAATTTGATAACATGGGGTTATAAAGGAGGATTGGACGAAGAATATAGCATGTATATAAACGGGCACAACGCTTTCTTGTTATTGTGATATCGTGAGTGTTATATACATGGGCCAGAGGGCCAATGCTTGACTTGAAGGCGGCCCCCGGACGACTTTACGGGGACCCGATTATATACATCAAAATATTCTTCCCCAATTCAAATAACATGTAAAACAAGAATAATATGCTTGCGTGCTTTATGGTGGATTTTGTTGGTTTTATGAGATGTAGACTAGTTGTATTTCTGTTCATACTTAGATCGGGATTAATAATTAATTATCTATAATTTGAGACATAAGGTATATACATGAGGGTTTCCTTGTTTGGATTATTTCGCTTGACGTACTACGTCTCAAGTTATAAGTATTAATTCCATCTAGTTGTGTGATTTGGATATTTGGATGATTACCCTGTTGGCTAGCTACGAGATCTTGACACTTGGATGGTTTTCTTAGATTCTTCTGATGATTTTATTCTAGTGATAGATTGTATTCAGATTATTATTAATTCATTTGCACGTTATTATTATTATTATCACTGTTTTTGCTTTGGTCGTCCGATCGTTCCTATTTCTCCCTGTGGGGTCTTGCCGTGCGTCATGCACCTGACGTACACCTGTTTTCTCTGGTGTACGTCAGATTTAGAGGAAGAACAGGTCTAGCTTGGAGATACGCCAGGAGCCAGATGATTCTCAGTAGGAGTACCTTGCAGACGTTGCAGAAGAAGAAGCCGAAGCTTAGTCATCTCTTTTATTATCTGTTGGTCCTTAGTTTACTTTTGTAGTTCTTTCTACTTCTGTTGATCGATGTATATTATACTTTCCAGTATTTCATTCAGATCGTTTTGTATATGGGCATGTTGGCCTGCATATTATGTCTGGGATGATATTCATTTATGATATGTATTATTTTATTCTGTGTTGTTCATTATATTCTTGCTATCTGTGATCGGGGACTTGTGACTTCGTATTGTTTGTATTTCTTGACGCTTAGCGTATTAGATTGAGAAGACGGGGTCTAGCACTTATCTCTCCTCAGTCTAATACGTCGCGGGCTTGTTCACGTCCCGATTCCCCGGTATTTTGGGAAGCGGGGCGTGACATATGGTGCCATCTGAATGCTAGCTTGGTAGCTGTTATTGTATGCAAACTCGGTCAGAGGTAGATAATCTTCCCACGACCCTTTCATCTCCAGAACACAACATCTTAACATATATTCTAGTGTTTGAATTGTTCGTTCTGATTGACCATCTGTCTGTGGATGGTAAGCTGAGCTGAATTTTAGTTTAGTCTGTAGAGCTCTATGCACATTCTTCCAGTATTCTGATGTGAACCGAGGATCTCGATCAGAAACTATTGATATTGGTACACCATGCAACCTTACTATCTCATTAATGTACATTTTAGTCAGCTTTTCTAATAAAATTTTTATATTGATAGGTAAAAAATGTGCTGACTTTGTCAACCGGTCCACAATTACCCATATTGCATCATTATTTTTCAAAAATTTTGGAAGGCCAGTAACGAAATCCATGGTGATCTTTTCCCATTTCTACATTGGTATGTCCAAGTTATGGACTAATCCAGCTGGTCTCTGGTGCTCAGCCTTTACTTGTTGGCAAGTGAAACATTCTGCAACATAGGTGACAATTTCCTTCTTCATATTATTCCACCAATATATTTCCTTCAGGTCTTTATACATTTTTGTTGATCCAGGATGCATAGTATATAGAGAGTGATGTGCCTATTTTAGAATCTTTTTCTTTATCTCTGGTATGTTAGGCACACAAACTCTAGTTCCAAACCTCAAAGATCCATCTTCATGCATCTTAAATTCTCCTCGAGTGCCTTCTTCCACATCCTTCTTTATCTTCAACAGTTGAGGGTCATTCTGCTGGTTTGCTTTAACTTCATCTAGCAAAGAAGGTTGTATTATCATATTTGCTAATTTAACTCTTCATCTAGCAAAGAAGGTTGTATTATCATATTTGCTAATTTAACTCCAATTTGGTGGACTCTAATTTCAATTCCAGTACGATCCAATATTATCATATTTGCTAATTTAACTCCAATTTGGTGGACTCTAATTTCAATTCCAGTACGATCCAAGTCGTCCAATATTTTTCTTTGAGAAGTAATTAGACAAGCTAAATTGCATGAATTCTTGCAGCTCAAGGCATCAGCAACAACGTTTGCCTTGCCGGGGTGATAATTGATGGTCATGTCATAATCTTTCAAAAGTTCCAACCATCTTCTTTGCCGTAAATTCAACTCCTTCTGGGTAAATATATATTTCAGACTCTTATGGTCAGTATATATTTCACAATGTACTCCATATAAATAATATCTCTAAATCTTGAGAGCAAACACTACTGCCGCTAACTCAAGATCATGAGTGTGGTAGTTTTGCTCATAAGGCTTTAACTGCCTTGAAGCATATGCTATGACTTTTCCATTTTGCATAAGTACATATCCCAATCCTCTTCTAGAGGCATCACTATAGATAGTAAAGCCTGTGTTTCCACTAGGTAATGCAAGTATTGGAGCAGACACTAATCGACTTTTTAACTCTTGAAAGCTTTTCTCACATTCTTCTGACCAAATAAATTTAACTCCTTTCTGAGTAAGACGTGTCAGAGGTGAAGCAATGCGAGAGAATCCTTCCACAAATTTTCTATAGTAGCCAGCCATTTCAAGAAAACTATGGATCTCGGTTACATTAGTTGGTCTGTCCCATTGAACAATAGTTTTTACCTTTTCAGGGTCCACAGAAATCCCTTTCTTAGAGATTACATGCCCAAGAAATGCTACTTCGTCCAACCAAAATTCACATTTCTTAAGTTTTTCATACAGTTGTTCTTTCTTTAATGTGTGTAATACCTATCTCAAGTGTTCTTCATGTTCTTCTTTGCTTCTTGAGTATATCAGAATATCATCAATAAATACCACAACAAACTGATCCAAGAAAGGTTTAAATACCATGTTCATAAGATCCATAAATGTTGCAGGTGCATTTGTGAGCCCGAATGGTAAAACTAAAAATTCATAATGACCATAGCGGGTTCAAAATGCAGTCTTTGGTACATCTTCTGGCTTGATCTTTAATTGATAGTAACCAGAACGGAGATCAATTTTAGAAAATACTTGAGCTCCTTGTAATTGATCAAATAGATCATTAATTCTTGGTAATGGATACTTATTCCGAATGGTTACCTTATTCAACTCACAGAAGTCAATACACAATCTTATACTTCCATCTTTCTTCTTCACAAATAACATTGGTGCACCCAAGGGTGATACACTAGGTCGAATGGAGCCTTTATCTAAAAGTACTTGTAGTTGTGCCATTCGATAAGGAGCCTTAGAGATGGGACTCGTACCAGGTACTAGGTCAATTGAAAATTCAATTTCTCTATCTGGGGGTATTCCTGGAAGTTCTTCTAGAAATACCTCTGGAAATTCTCGAACAATTGATATCTCTTCTAAGCTTGATTTTCCATCGTCAATAATTTCAACTAATGCCAAATAACCCATACATCCACTTCTCAGCGCTCGATATGCTTTAAGGGCTGATATGATTTTTAAGGGTTCTAGAGATTTACATCCCTCAAAACAAAATTCAGATTGGCCAGGAAATTTAAATACTACTTTCTTTTCTCGACATAAAATAGAAGCATGATTTACGGATAACCAATATATTCACAATATGATATCGAAATCATGCATTTCTAGCATCATTAATTCTACGAGGAGTTCCTTGTCGAGAATATAAATTTTACCCCTGCAACCTTGATTTGATACTAGTATGCTACCCCCAGGTATACTAACAAGCAATTCTTGTTGTAGGGTATCACATGGTAATTTGTTTCTCTTAACAAACTGTGTAGCAATAAAGTAATGCGATGCACCAGAGTCAAATAGTACTCGAGCATGAACCGACGCAAAAGTTAGCGTACCTGTCATCAAATCTTTGTTTGCTTCTGCTTCCTTCTTAGTTAGAGAATAAACTCGGGCCTTGGCTTGAGGATACTTATTCCTAGTCTGGAAGGTATTCTGAGATGGTTGCTGTAGGGGACAATTTGCTATTTTGTGATCTTTCTGACCACATCTCAAACAAGCTCCAGTATTTCTCCAACAGTTTTTCGCTTCATGCCCTAGTTTATGACAAACATCACATCTCAAAGTTTTCAGGTTAGGAATTTGCTCCTCTCTACGTCCAAAATTCTTCCTTTTGTTTCTCCAATTTTTATTTCTTCCACCGCGATTATCTTGTCAGAACCGCTTCTTTGGGTAGGAGCTGCTCGCCTCATTCTTTGGTTTTGTATCAATTTTATTTTTCTCAATTAACAAGGCCTTCTTTAATACTTCTCCATATGTAGGGAGTTCAAATGCACTGACCACCTTCCGAATGTCCGGTCGAATCCCTTCTTCGAAGCGACGTGCTCTATCCTCCTCCTTACCTAACAAGTGAGTGACAAATTTTGATAAATAAGTGAACTCTTCTTCATATTCAGCTACTGTCTTGTCACCTTGCTCTAATTTTCAAAACTCTTGTTCTTTTTGTTTACGAACAGTTGAAGGAAAATACTTTTCATAAAAAATCTTTTTAAACTCCTCCCATGATATTTTGTATGCTTTCTTACCCTACGTCCTGACCTGCATTTACCACCACCCGTAAGCGCGGTCTTTTAACATGTACACTGCATAATCAACCTTCTCCTCTTCAGGCATCTCATGTAGGTAAAGACCTTCTCCATTTCTGTGATCCAATGCTCAGCAATCATAGGATCAGTTGTTCCCTCAAAACTGGATGGAGATAGTTTCTTGAATTCTCCCATGCCGCTTCTTAATTTTGAGTGCTCCTCGTTTTGACCATTCGTCCGATTACGATCAATTTGATCTTGTTGTCTGGTGACTACAGATGTCACCGCTTGCAGCAGATCCATCAATGCATTATTATCTATTGAGTTTCCGGAGGTGGATGCACGAGTAATTCTAGATCTCATCATTTCACCTATCGTCTGATTTAGATCCCTATCTCTGTTAGGATGTGTTTGCTCATTACCTGAAGCCATAGCTTCCTATAAATAATAAAATATTTCAATCAACTATTATACAAGAAAAATTCCTAAGTCAGTCACAAATATGTAATTTAAGTAATTAGGAACTCAATCACAGCTCAACATAATATCACAAGTCAGTATTTACAAACCAAAAGTATATTATTAATATTTAATTTTTTAGTCCATACATATATCTGAATATATGGGTTTACATATATATATATATATTTTCTACCAAAATGTCCTACATATACCAAAAGAGCAACTACAAAAACCCATATATTGATATTTACAAAATTGTCCTAACGGTTATACTCTATTTCCTCGAAGAAGAGGAGCTGCTGGAGCTAGACTCCTCGGTCGGCTCAGTCTCTTCTGTGTCCTGGCTATGGTCGGAGTCTGACATGAGATCAGGATCAATGCCAGAAGTCCCCCATCCTTTCAGATCGAGGTTTGGACCAATCCTCAGGGTATTCGACTCACCCTCAGAGGGGGCAAGTTCTTAGTCAACACTAGGAACCTGGGCTACAAGGGACTCCATATCAGAGAGATCGGATAAAATTATAATAATTTCTAAAGGTGACGAGTCAACTGGAATAACTTCTACTACTATATCCTCATCCTCAGCATGATCAACCATAGATTCTGATGAATCTATCATAATAACTTCTACAGGCTCAACCTCCGATGTGTCTGGGGTCATATGGGTAGCTACTATCAAGCTTGGGTCAGTTTCATCAGAAGTATATCCCTAGTCTCTTAAGCTGGGTTCTCTAGAGCTATCTACAGAAATCATAGAGCTGGACGGGGTAGATGATGAACTGGAAGATGAATTGGTTCCCGTCATCCTACAAAAAAGAAATCATAGAGCTGGACGGGGTAGATGATGAACTGGAAGATGAATTGGTTCCCGTCATCCTACAAAAAGGGGAACCATCCATCAGCTCACTAAAATGATGAACTGGAAGATGAATTGGTTCCCGTCATCCTACAAAAAGGGGAACCATCCATCAGCTCACTAAATAAAAAGGACAAAGTGAAATAAAATAAACATCTAACCATTCCTTAACAAACCTAAAAGGCTTTACTATAAAATATATATATATGCATACATGTACATACGTATGTATACATGCATATATATATATATATATCACATAGTTGATCCATACGATAACACTCATCTAGCGCATATACACTATGCTAACGTGTCCTACAAGGTTTCTATCGTCGAAACCAAAGATCTGATACCACCTTACTATCACGACCCGGAACTACAATGGAATTTCATAAAATACAGGGTGCGCGACAGCAGCGACCAGTGCCCAAGACAAGTCTTATGCACAGGTCAAGCCTGGTACTTCATATCACATAGTTTATTTTGAATTATTAATAAACCTACTGATGATAGAAGTCAGAGTAACTATATATATGATTGATACTTACAGCCCACAAGCTCATCGTTATAAGCATTTTTACAAAACAAAACAAATTGTGCAAAAAGTGACATAAAAAAGAAGATGCTCTCCATATACCACCTCCCAGCTAAAAGCCCTAACCAAAAGTTCAGCTAGTACGAAGCTACGCCGGATCTGAAAAAAAATTTAAAAACAACGGGGTGAGCTAGCGCTCTATGAGAACATTTCCTACTAGAGTTCCTAGATAACTAACAAAATAGTAATAAGAATAATTCTTAGAAATAATGAATTACAAGTGTCGCATGAGAAATTTCAAAGATAGCAAAATATGATCCAATTATCAAAATATTATCGTCTTTTTTTTAAATGCAACAATTATATTTCCTTTCTTATGTGCAACTGAACATATAGTGATGTTTCGTGGAATCAAACCCTTTTTGAATCATTGTAAACATTAAGATGAAAAAGAACTAGTAAATTGTACAAACCAGAGAATTATCGTTTTCTAAATTTCACAGTCAATTATCAAAATCTTAATTCTCGATGAGTTATTCATGAATGTAAAAGTCACCCCATAGGTCACACTAAGACTACGAATTATAGCCTAGTAGCAAGGGAATGCGTAACCGCATCACATAACAAATAATTCCCGGGAATCGAATGCACCTAACACTGCCATAGGTTACTGGCCAAATACAGAGGGACCAGAATAAATTTTATCAATACAGAAGGGCCAATATAGAGGGGCGAATTAAAGGTGCATTCACCATATGACAGGCAGAACAATCCTCATCCTCAGCATGATCAACCACAGATTCTGATGAATCTATCATAATAACTTCTACAGGCTCGACCTCCGATGTGTCTGGGGTCATATGGCTAGCTACTATCAAGCTTGGATCAGTTTCATCAGAAGTATATCTCTAGTCTCTTAAGCTGGGTTCTCGAGAGCTATCTATAGAAATCATAGAGCTGGACGGGGTAGATGATGAACTGGAAGATGAATTGGTTCCCGTCATCCTACAAAAAAGAAATCATAGAGCTGGACGGGGTAGATGATGAACTGGAAGATGAATTGGTTCCCGTCATCCTACAAAAAGGGGAACCATCCATCAGCTCACTAAAGTGATGAACTGGAAGATGAATTGGTTCCCGTCATCCTACAAAAAGGGGAACCATCCATCAGCTCACTAAAGAAAAAGGACAAAGTGAAATAAAATAAACATCTAACCACTCCTTAACAAACCTAAAAGGCTTTACTATAAAATATATATATGCATACATGTACATACGTATGTATACATGCATATATATATCACATAGCTGATCCATACTATAACACTCATCTAGCGCATATACACTATGCTAAGGTGCCCTACAAGGTTTCTATCGTCGAAACCTAAGCTCTGATACCACCTTACTGTCACGCCCCAAAACTGCAACAGAATTTTATAAAATACGGGGTGCGCGACAGCAGTGACCAGTGCCCAAGACAAGTCTTATGCACGGGTCAAGCCTGGTACTTCATATCACATAGTTTATTTTGAAATATTAATAAACCTGCTGATGATAGAAGTCAGAGCAACTATATATATGATTGATACTTACAGCCCACAAGCTCATCGTTATATATGATTGATACTTACAGCCCACAAGCTCATCGTTATAAGCATTTTTACAAAACAAAACAAATTGTGCAAAAAGTGACATAAAAAAGAAGAGCAAGCTCATCGTTATAAGCATTTTTACAAAACAAAACAAATTGTGCAAAAAGTGACATAAAAAAGAAGAGGCTCTCCATATACCGCCTCCCAGCTAAAAGCCCTAACCAAAAGTTCAGCTTGTACGAAGCTACGCCGGATCTGAAAAAAAATTTAAAAACAACGGGGTGAGCTAGCACTCTGTGAGAACATTTCCCACTAGAGTTATTAGATAACTAACAAAATAGTAATAAGAATAATTCTTAGAAATAATGAATTACATGTTTTGCATGAGAAATTTCAAAGATAGCAAAATACGATCCAATTATCAAAATATTATCGTCTTTTTTTTAAATGCAATAATTATATTTCCTTTCTTATGTGTAACTGAACATATAGTGACGTTTCGTGGAATCAAACCCTTTTTGAATCAATGTAAACATTAAGACGAAAAAGAACTAACATATAGTGACGTTTCGTGGAATCAAACCCTTTTTGAATCAATGTAAACATTAAGACGAAAAAGAACTAGTAAATTGTACAAACCAGAGAATTATCGTTTTCTAAATTTCACAGTCAATTATCAAAATCATAATTCTCGATGAGTTATTCATGAATGTAAAAGTCACCCCATAGGTCACACTAAGGTTACGAATTATAGCCCAGTAGCAAGGGAATACGTAACTGCATCACATAACAAATAATTCCCGGGAATCGAATGTACCTAACACTGCCATATGTTACTGGCCAAATACAGAGGGGTCAGAATAAATTTTATCAATACAGAAGGGCCAATACAGAGGGGCCAATTAAAGGTGCATTCACCATATGACAGGCAGAACAATCCATAGTGGACTATTTGAGGGTTTAAAAACATCGAGATCATGTGTCAAATGAGTAATATTTTGCATATTAGAATTTACAGATATTTTCAAATAAAGTTAACAAGGTAAAGTTCCTCATTTCAGTTAAAACAGTTTACGAATATTTACTTTTTCTTTTATCAGATACCCAGTCTCGGAAAATCTTTGAATCCGTTAAACTGTTGAAATATATTCCAAATACTTCATCAAAACTTTCAGATAAAACAATGCCTATAATTATTTGAAAATTTCATGAGAGCCAAATTTATTTTTCATATTTTACATAAAGATCAAATTGGCTTTTCTTATATTGTACGAGGCTAACATCGTATTATAGGATAGACCACAACAGAAATAGGTTAAATCTTTATATATATGTAAAGACATATTATTTATTTATTTATTTATTTTTATCACAAGATAAATCAAATATAAAACTTAAGCAATTTCATATTATAAAATACTAGTGAGAAATAAACTCACCTCTAGTGGTCACGACTTTCTCAAACTATTATTCTCCTGAATATCAATCGGAACTTATAATGTAAGATATATGACTAATTATTAATTCAGAACAAACATATATCATAGGTAAATAAATTCATAATCTAGAATCTAATAAATTCAAATATAATCAATAATAATTAAATTCTACAGTACATATGAGTTTATTATTAACTTTAGCAATTTAGCAAAATTTTATAACAATAATAATTAAATTCTACAGTACATATGAGTTTATTATTAACTTTAGCAATTTAGCAAAATTTTATAACTCTCATATACTAGCTTCTGGACTTCCTAGAGTTTATTATTAACTTTAGCAATTTAGCAAAATTTTATAACTCTCATATACTAGCTTCTGGACTTCCTAATAATTTATGATAATGCAGGAGGTTATTGGGAATTTATCAAGTCTAAAAGTTATTGTTTATTCCTCAAATTGGACTTGTTTGCAACTGAACAAAAGACATGGGCCTAATAGATATTTTCCAGTTATTTTCAACAATAACTCATTTTACTAAGCTCTGTTAGAAATTTTTACATGATTCAGGGGCTTAAAGTAAATTTTTCCTCCCTTTATAATAATCCAACTGATCATCTTCCTCCTCCCTTCTTCGTTTCTTCTTCTTTTCTTTTTTTTTCTGTTTTCCCCTTTTTTTTCTTTTCCTTTTGGTTTTCTTCTCCCCTCTCTCTCTCTCTCTCTCTCTCTCTCTCTCTCTCTCTCTCTCCCATGGAGGTAGGACGGGGACGAGGACCCGTCGACGATCAAGAGAGGCCGACGGCAAGGAACCCGTCAGATTTAGGTTAGTTATTTTCTCTTTTTTTTTTCTTTTTTCCACTTTGTTTCATGCATCCTAAACACATAAGAAAAATTCCTTTTTGCAAACCCTAGATTCTTTTATTTCTTATTCATAACAACTTAACTCCCTTACTCATTTTAATTTGATTCAATTTACTAAGATTTACTATGAAATTGAAAGGAGATTATACCTTGGGATCTTGACTTGTTAATTTGATTCAATTTACTAAGATTTACTATGAAATTGAAAGGAGATTATACCTTGGGATCTTGACTTGTTGCTGTAATCTTCTTTTCTCCCCTTTACTATGAAATTGAAAGGAGATTATACCTTGGGATCTTGACTTGTTGCTGTAATCTTCTTTTCTCCCCTTTTTTTTCACTGTCTCCTTCCTCTTCTTCTTCTTCTCTCTTTTTTTTATCCGAATTTCTCGTCCTACTTCCTCCCTTAAATACTGTTAGGAGACGGTGAGATTTTAGCGATCTAGTAAGCGGTGGAGAAAATTTCCGCTACAAAATATAATAATTATTTTATTTATTTATTTATTTATTCATATATATTTTCCTGGCTGTTACAATAAGAAACAAAAAGTTTAAATGCTTCATTTAAAATTGTATTGCGCAACACTGAAGAAAGATTAGGAAAAAGTCATTGATTATGATACGTGAACCACCATAGCTAGGATATATTAGTTTAAATAGGACAATGGAGCTAGAACTAGATGGCATGATCAAAAGTAAGTAGTAACCCAAGCATCACAAAGCAACCATCCAGTTTGCCCATTTTCTAGATATACTTATACACTAAGCTTGAATATATGTGACAGCTGATAGCCATCTTCTATTTGTGTAAACATAATTGCCTTATAGAACAGCTCCAGCATATCGGTCTCTGTAGCTCGTGCAAAATCTAAATCATTAAGAACACACAAGAGAACAAATTGCACCTACTTGATGACATACATACATCATGGGAAAGACTAAAGCAGTATCTTCTAATTATACGACACATGAAGGCAATTTTTCCTTATGTAATCAAAGGGGAAAACTGGAAATGGTGGCCAAGGCTTCACTCAAGATTCTCTACGAGCCACTTGAATATATGAAAGTTACAGTCAGGGATAGGTAGAGCAATATCTGTCATTCAACTGAAGGTGGAAACTCTTGCCATGTCCTGCTCCACTCACATATCCATACAAGTTATAACTTGGAAGGCATCTGGGGAGAAAAGCAAACAACTCGTGTATCAGCTCAGCAGTCATGTTCGCAAATAAGAAGTAATTGCAACTTTCAACCAAACTGTTGTATAACTATCAATTGTATATTCATATGCTAATTAACTGTCACTAGTTAGGTTTGAGAAACATGAAGAATCATCCATATAACATATATAATAGTAATACTATAAGATTTATGAACATGTATTGTAAATATTCAACATACCTCACAATACTTGGTCCAATCTTGAATTAATTGTTCCCTCAGATAACTGCACAGGATACAGTTGTGTCAATTTTGAAGTTTCGGCTTTTGACAATATCACATACAAACAATTCGACAATGTTTGAGAAAGAGCAAGTTATGATGGATAAAAACACTAGCATGTAGTTAGCAAACTTTTGCGCTAAAATCATAGGTTAACACATCTACAGTTTACTGACTTGCATTCTGCATTAACATACGTCAAGTGCAAAGGATACATAACAATCATAGCCAATTATTAGGTACATGGAAAATTAAACATAACCTAACCTTGGTGAACAACTTCGATAAAGATCATAATATGTCATAATTTAGCTATTCGCCCGTTTTCTCAAAAAAGTTTTTTAGCTATTCGCCCACTTGAAGCAGCAAATAAGTTGTAATTTTCTCACAAAAATCAGGCACAAATATGTAATTTTTTTACCTTCAGTAGTTGTGCCCTCAGCCTCAAAGACCACACAGCCGCCACGTCGACCGACAAGCCGCCCGCTCGCGGGCTCCACCGTCGAGGCCACTCCCTGGCAGTGCCTCGAGATCCTCAGGCCGCTGCACTCAGTCGAAAATCCTAACCGTAGGCCATTGGAGGCGGTGGAGACTGGCGATATCGCAGCCGCGCACAGCGAGGAAAAGGCGGCGGAGACCATCACCATTCGGATCATCATCGCCGGTTGGATCGTCATCACCGATTGGATCTAAGAGCTAGGGCTTTGATGGAACTGGAGAGAGAGCGATTGGGAGCGGAAGTAGGGAGGGGGGTGGAGAGAGAAGGAGAGATTGCACGTCGAGAAAAGAAACAGCGAATTGTACGTAGATGACAACGAACTGGTTGGCATTTAGAATTCTGTCTATTTATGGGTGTACAATGTTTTAAATTTTTTTAAAATAGACCACTTTTGCTAAATATTTAGCAAAATAGATCACTTTGCTAAATATTTAGCAAAAAATATATTTTTTTCTGCCAATAGGTCAAAAAGAGGTTGATTTTGAAAAAGGGCTCAGAAAACATAATCCTGTATGTTTTTTGAGCCTTGTTTTTCAAAATGGCAGTGGTTAAGTTGGCTCTCAACATACGAGACTAGTAGTCATGTTTTCTGAGACAAACTGTTAGTCATGTGTCCTCTCCAACAAAAACATGCCATATATAGCCTACCGTCATGTTTCCCTTACATACCAAACTAAATCAGGATAATTATCTCATTTGGAAGATGTAATTCAAAGCAGTTCTTAAATTTTAAGGGCACATGGGTATTGTTGATGGCACTGAAAAGTGCCCTCACGCGACAATCATTGATGAGAAAAATCCAATCCTTAATGTTCCAAATCTAGCCTGTGACCTATGGATAAGAAATGACTAATTGATCCTTAGTTGGACGGTAACGTCCTTAACCGACTCCCTCATCCCCCTCGTAATTGGGCATATATAGAACGTCATAAACCGTATGGGAGACGCTAGCAAAAGTCTTTGCATCACACTCAAGGGCTCACATTCTTTCACTTGAAGACACAAGTCCAAGGCATTAATCGAGAATTAGCATCCATGACAAAGTGTATTCAGAATATCAAAACTATTTCTGATAATCTCTGCTGTCGAAACGGGAATATAAACAAATTAAGGAGTTAGAAAATTCAGGCCTGATTGGGAGCAGTCGTGATATCACTGCCCTAGAAGATTAAGGACCCGCCTATCGCCCTGGCGCAGTTTGTCCTCTCTCCCCTAGCGGTAAAAACCCCCGGAATCGGCCGGCCTCTGCACTCGGGCGTGAGACACAGAGCTTATGCTCAGACGAAAACAGTTGCCCAGAAAATAGAATATGTAAATATGTAGCCGAAATCTTTTATTGGAGGTATAAGAGTAGAGAGAAGAGAGTGTAGAGATTTTCCTCTTCGTTGGTGTGTTTCTGAATGAGCTCCAAGCCTCCTTTTATAGGTGATGAAAGGTGTAACCCCCGCTGAATCCAAGGGACCGTTACGCACGGTTAATGCTTCCGTTACCCGCATGCAGCCGTTACAAAATGTGTAAAACGTGCAAAAATGAAGGCTTGAGAAGCAAAAGGTGTGCGAGTCCCCCCCCAAAAGGCAATATTGACTGAAAATAATAAATCAATAAATAAATCACAGAATAAATATAGGTTGGGCAACCTTTCGTATCGTGAATTCGGGAGAGGTAGCTCTCGGCTTTGAACCTTTCCTTAGTGGGTTCATCGCCACCTGAGGGACATAATGGACTAGGCCTTGAATTAGGCCCCTTTAATCAGGTATTGATGAAAACACACACAATACGCTTCATCTATTGAGCAAAGCGGGTTGAGCGTTAAAGGCCATGCTCACAATAAACCGACTCATGAGAGTTTCTAGGGGTTAGCCCAGCCCCCCCTAACCGCGGCCATCACGGTTCCTCTCACGTAGGTAAGTCCTCAAAGGGTACTACAGCTGTTTATTTAATACCCCCCACAATACACGCGTTGGACTTATTAAGAGTAAAACTCAGCCTAGCCAGCTGTATCATAAGAGCATCGTCATCATAGAGAAGGGGTAGTAGCAAATGCTACATAATGATATATAAATATATCTAGGTCGATGCTCCACACGAGAGTCACTTGTCCAGCTTGTTTCTACCACATTGAACCGACATTGGGACTACGTCTCCAAATAAGGGTTGGGTTGCCGCTGTCAGTGACCTCATTTATGGGCTTAACCCTATCTCCCTCGATGAATCCAGAACCACACTCCTGGATAATCCCTTAGTCAAAGGGTCAGCAAGATTTTTCTCAGACTTTACAAAGTCCAAGATCACAACTTTGCCTAATAGGCGTTGTACAGACTTATATCTTATTTGAATATGTATGTTATGTTTTTTATTTACATGTACTTGCTTTAGAAGCTCTATGGTAGATCTAGAATCAGAGTGAATGTAAATAGGAGGAGAGGGTTTAGAGACCAAAGGAAGTTCAGATAGAAGATCTTTTAACCATTCGGCTTCTGTGCAAGTAGTATCAAGAGCAATCAGCTCAGATTCCATGGTGCTCCTGGCAATTATTGTTTGCTTACATGATTTCCAGGATACAGCAGCACCACCAAAAAGAAATACATATCCAGATGTAGACTTTACACTGTTGGAATCCGTGACCCAATTGGCGTCACTATACCCTTCTATAGCATCAGGGTAACCAGTGTAAGTCAAGCAATAGTCAATTGTGCCTTTTAGATATTTGAATACTCTTTCTAAGGCAGACCAATGATCTTTGCTAGGGTTGCTAGTATACCGACTCAGTCTCCCCACAGCATAAGCTATATCAGGTCTGGTTCGGTTGGATATGTAAAGAAGAGATCCAATCATCTGAGAATATTTCAGCTGGGAGACAGGTTCACCTTCATTCTTCTTCAAAGGTATAGAAGAATCATAAGGTGTGGAAACAGGTTTAGAGTTATGAAAGTTGAATTTGATTAGCATTTTATCAATGCTATGGGAAAGACTCAAAGATATTCCTCTAGTGTCTCTAGAGATTTTCATTCCAAGTATCATGTCTGCAAGACCTAAGTCTTTCATATCAAAGTTTTTGGAAAGATAATCCTTAACCTTTGAAATTAATTCAAGTGTTGTTCCAAAGATAAGGATATCATCAACATAGAGACAGAGAATGACATAGTCATTGTTTATCACTTTAGAATAGACACATTTATCGTATTCATTCACAGTGAAGCCATATTGTGCAATGACGTTGTCAAATTTCTGGTGCCATTGTTTAGGAGCTTGTTTAAGACCATACAAAGATTTAACAAGCTTACAGACTTTGTTTTCCTGACCCTTGGCAATGAGGCCTTCAGGTTGGTGCATATAGATTTCTTCATCTAAATCACCATTCAGGAAAGCAGTCTTGACATCCATCTGATGTATGATAAGCTTATGGATAGCAGCAAAGGCTAGTAATACTCGGATAGTTGATATTCGGGCTACAGGAGAATATGTATCAAAATAATCAATGCCCTTTTGTTGAGTAAAGCCTTTAGCTACTAATCTAGCTTTAAATTTATCTATGGAACCATCAGCTCTGAGTTTCTTCTTGAATATCCACTTACAACCAATAGGTTTACAACCTGGAGGTAAGTCGGTGAGTATCCAAGTATGGTTTTCCATGATAGATTTAATTTCATTATCAATGGCTTCTTTCCAGAAAGGAGATTCAGGTGAATCCATTGCTTCTTGGAATGAGCTTGGATCACCTTCAACAAGAAAGGTAAGAAAGTCTTCTCCAAAATCCTTTTCGATTCTACCTCTTTTGCTTCTTCGAGGTTCAATATCAAGAGGTTGAAAAGAACTGGAAGATGGAAGATCAGAAGGAATGGATGATCTGGGATTTTCTGAGATTTTAGATTTGAAAGGAAAGATGTTTTCAAAGTAGACTGCATCTCTTGCTTCAATGATGGTATTGTTGGATATGTCACTGATTTCAGATTTGATGACTAAAAATCTGTTAACATTGCTATCAAGTGCATATCCAATAAAAGCAGCATCTACAGTCTTAGAACCAATTTTTCTCTTCTTAGGTTCGGGAATAGCTACTTTAGCCAAGCAACCCCAAACCCGGAAGAAATTCAGATTAGGAGATCTCCCCTTCCAATATTCATAAGGAGTTGTATCGGAATATTTCTGGGGAATCCTATTGAGAATGAAGCAAGCAGAAAGAAGAGCTTCACCCCAGAGATTTTCAGGTGCTCCTGAACTGAGTAACATACAGTTCACCATGTCCATTAGGGTTCTATTCTTTCGTTCAGCTACCCCGTTAGACTGTGGTGTATAGGGAGCAGTAACCTCATGAATAATACCGTGTTCTTGGCAATATTCAGTCATATGATTTGAGGTATACTCCCCCCCACGATCAGATCTTAGAATCTTGATCTTCCTGTCAAGTTGGTTCTCAGATTCAGCTTTGAACACCTTAAACCTATCTAAGACTTCATCTTTAGTTTTGAGAAGATAGGTGTAACAATATCTGGAGTGATCGTCTATAAAAGTCACAAAATACCTCCTACCCCCTCGGGTGAGAACTCGGTTAGAGTCACACACATCACTATGAATTAATTCGAGGGGTTCAGAGTTTCTAGTTATAGACTTGAAGGGTTTTTTAGTGTGTTTCCCTTGAACACAGATTTCACATTTAGATGAGGGATCATGAGAAGATTTAGGAATGAGGTTTAATTTACTCATTCTCTGCAAGGTTTGAAAATTTACATGTCCAAGTCGTCCATGCCAAACATCACAAGACTCAACAATTTGAATAACAGAAGACTCAGAAATTTCATTAGAACTGGAATTGATTACATTGAGTTTGAAAAGGCCATTACAGATAAAACCTTTTCCTATGAAAACATTACTCTTTGTAATCACAAATTTATTGGATTCTTTTACAATCCTATAACCAGCTCTAAGAAGAAGAGATTCACTAATCAAATTGCGACGGAGAGAAGGAACATGATAAATGCCTTGCAGATGAAGAACTTTCCCAGAAGTCATGGTGAGCTCTATACGTCCACTTCCTATTATTGATTTAGTGGAGTCATCTGCTAAGCTTATGCTTCCTCCACGTGATTCCTGATAATTTGAAAACCAAGATCGGTCATTACAGATGTGGATATTTGCTCCGGAATTCAAATACCAATCAGTGAAAGAAGTTAGAGAATTTACAAGATGAGATGAAGAGGCTAACCTGAAGGAGGTTGGATTCATTTCAATCATATTAACTTTGTTGGATCCATTTCCTTTAGGGGCAGGTTTGGCCGGTTCCTTCTTCCGAAAGAAACAGTTGTGAGCCATGTGGTTGGTTCTACCACAGACAAAGCAGAACTTCTCATCAGACTTATGGCTGGAAGAATTGGGATTTGGTTTGAAGGAAGATTTGTTGAAAGATTGTTGATTTTTCTTGAATTTCTTCCCTTTGGGTTTGAAATTCTTAGATTTAGGCTTATCCTCTACCAAGTTTACTTTAGCTTTTGTTTCATTCTTGGTATTGGAATTTTGCCTATGCTGGTCTTCAATACGAATAGCCTTGAGGGCTTCAGTTAAGGTTAGATCTCCTTGCTTGTGTCGGAGATCTCCAGCAAATCTAGACCAGGAGGGAGGAAGTTTATCAATCAAACAGGAAACTTTATAATCGTCAGTAAAAGTGTTTCCTTTTGATTGGAGATGACGGAGGAAATCTAGGAATTCATGAATTTGTTCATTAATGGGCTTGTCATCAACCATCATGAACTTATTGAAGGAGGAGGAGGTGAAACACAGAATTCCGGCATCATCATAGCCATATTCTGCTTCAAGAGCATTCCATAGTTCTTTTGCACTTTTGAACTCATAATATATGTCATAAAGGTTGTCTGCAAGTGCACTAAGAATCCTATGACAACAATGATAGTTGATTTCTTCTGGTTTCATAGAGCTAGAAAAGGAGCTAGCACCAGAACCAGAAGTGGAAGGAGCAGGTTGAGCAGGATCAGGAGTCAAAGGTTGAGAACCACTAGTAGATGACTCAGAAGTGTCAATAGCAGATAAAAGACCTAAGGTAGTAAGCCAGTATTTCATCTGATTAGCCCACCGTTTATAGTTAACACCGGTGAACTTCTCAGGTTTGACACTTTTTGAATGATCAGGAATTGCCATAAGTCCAATTTAAGTTTACTAGTCTAGGTAGATGTAATCTGATATAAAAAGGATTTTGTCAATATTACTAGACCAGAAACTTAATTAAACCTGCTCTTAACCAAAAACTCTAAAAGTGAAAAGATTAAAGTTTTACTCGGGTAGTTTGGCCAGGTAAGGATAGTACTAGAGGTTGATCAATGATCGATTAAGTACCTCGTTTCTTGCAGAGCGCTTTACGCAACCCTTAAACCTTTCCTTAGACACCAACTAATCCAAGAAAACTTAAACCGGTTCACTTAAAGATTTTTTGTTTATGATAGATACTGAATTTGAGCACAGAAGCAACAAAGAAATAATTTTTTTTTAACTAATTTAGATGCAACAAGTTAAAACAATTAACTAATACAACAAGTAAGTAAAATATATGAAATTCGGGTGAACAGTAATCCCGATGAACAGTAATTTTTTTTTATTTTAAAATTTTTAAAACTAATTATCTTAACAGCAAGAATATAGTTAATCTTCTAGAATGCTGTCAAAACGGGAATATAAACAAATTAAGGAGTTAGAAAATTCAGGCCTAATTGGGAGCAGTCGTGATATCACTGCCCTAGAAGATTAAGGACCCACCTATCGCCCTGGCGCAGTTTGTCCTCTCTCCCCTAGCGGTAAAAAACCCGGAATCGGCCGGCCTCTGCACTCGGGCGTGAGACACAGAGCTTATGCTCAGACGAAAACAGTTGCTCAGAAAATAGAATATGTAAATATGTAGCCGAAATCTTTTATTGGAGGTATAAGAGTAGAGAGAAGAGAGTGTAGAGATTTTTCTCTTCGTTGGTGTGTTTCTGAATGAGCTCCAAGCCTCCTTTTATAGGTGATGAAAGGTGTAACCCCCGCTGAATCCAAGGGACCGTTACGCACGGTTAATGCTTCCGTTACCCGCATGCAGAAAACACTATTCAAAGCCCAATAAGGAGAGAACCATTATATACCCTTTACTATTCATCTCATTTTCCGATGTGGGACTATTCACAAAGGCAAAATTGCCTTTTCATGAACAAAACTTCCAACAATCTCATGGTCATTGATCATCAGATATCTGACTCTAATCTCATCTTGCATGTTCTCACTAGCCTCGGTCCACTCTATGACTCCTTCCTGCCATCTATCACCATAAGAGTTGATGATATCTCTCTTGAAGACCTAGACTATATGCTCCTCCCCCATGAGAGCCTCCTTCAACACAAAGAGGAAAACATCGAGGACACCTTTCTTACCGGTCAATATTGCATCCATGAGATATAGAAACTCTCTCCACAATTATTCTAATCGGGGTGACCGTGGGAGTCAAGAGTGATAGAATTTGTGGACACGAAAAGATGCTTTGGATAAAAAATTCTTGGACAAAGGAGGGGTTAACAAAATTTATTTTTATTTAAATAAGGGAGTACATCTTTCTCACAAAAGACTACACCTCTCTTTCTTTTACAAGTTACTCTCACACCTACACACTAGTACACTAGCTTTCTTGCCTACAAGCTATTCTTCGCTCTCTTCTCTACTTCTTTCTCTTCTTTTCACTTTGCTTCATTACTTGCTTCCAACCAAATGAAGGTGGACTCATATATATAGGTGTGGTAGATCTTTCCAGAAACACATTATTCAAGAAGGCTTAACTCCTTGAGATATTTCTAGAATAATGCTTGACTCCTCCTTGAGATATTTCTAGAATAATGTTTGACTCCTCATTGAGATATTTCTACAAGAAGGTTTGAGTCCTTGAAATATTTCTAGAAGAATGGAGAAATTTTACTGATATTTAACACTCCCCCTCAGCAACAATTTCATTTCTCACAAGTCCAAGCTTTTTCTTAAGCTTCAAAAATGCTTCTGTCTTCAGTGGCTTAGTAAAGATGTCAGCGATTTGGTCTTTAGACTTGAAATATATCATCTTCACAATCTTCTTCGTGACTTGATGTCGGATGAAGTGGAATCTTGTCTCTATGTGCTTGCTTCTTCCATGTGCTATTGGGTTCTTTACAAGCGCAGTAGCTGACTTGTTGTCTATGAGGATCTCTTTTGGTGCTTCTTGTTCATGTTGCAGCTCCTTCATTAGATTTCTAAGCCATATCTCTTAGCATGTACCAGCAGATGCAGCAATGTATTCTGATTCTCCACTTGATAGAGCAACAACAAACTGTTTCTTTGATAACCAAGAAAAAGCTGACGATCTGTAAAACCCCAAAAATTCTATAATAAATATATGTGAATTATTAATAGTGAATAATTCTCTTATGATGAATAATCATGTATATATATCAGATGTACATTTTTTTTATCAGTGTTTGGGCACCCAGCAGGTGTATTTAAGTGAGAGAAATCGAGTGTTAAGGCCAGCATGTGAAATGCCTAACAGAGGGCATTTTTGTGCTGAGCGGTCGACCGACGCGGTTGACCGTGGTGGTCGACCGACGCGGTCGACCGTGGTGGTCGACTGGTGCGGTCGACCGATCAGCGGACAGAGGGTTTACAGGTTTGTTTTCTTTTACGATTTTTGTTTTGGTCTTATTGGGTTTCGGGTCGGGTTAGGGCATTTGTATATGTACTATTTCAACCTAGGAGAGCTTCTCTTCACCTCAGACCTAAAACCCTAGCCCCCATCTCTCTTCTCTCAAAAACCCTAGCTGGACCTGGTGATTTGACGAGTTTGGAGGAGTTCTAGGGGATTTTCGCAGATCTGAGCAAAAGAGGATCATCTCCAGAGCAGTTGTCAGCATCTAAGGCGAGTATCATCTCGCCCAATCCCTCACCCCTATTTTCCATGGTTTTATTTTGATTTTCCATGAGTTTTTGAAGAGCCCAACAGGTATTTTCGTATAAAAATGAGTTCTTTACATTATGGATTGCAAGAATCGATATTTCAGTTACGAAAGTTCATCAACGCTTTGTCTAATGAAGATCTAGATCTGAGTTTTCTTAAACAAGAGTTTAACCATGTTTTATTGTCTTTTAAAACATTTCCAATTTGTTTTCTCATGTACTTTGAAATATCGGGAATATGGATTTCATGCTTGAGATTAGTTATTCTTTCTCCAGAACTTTAGAACACTTGTTATCGTAGAAATTTTGTAAATTTTTTTTCAGGTTTCGAGCTGACAGAAACCCAGATTTGGGTTTCTGTCCGCTTGGCGGTCGACCGGTGCGGTCGACCGCTGGGCTCGTTTTGGGGTTGCGGTCGACCGCAGAGCCTCATCGGTCGACCGCGACGCTCTGTCGGTCGACCGCGAGGTCGCAGCGGTCGACCGACAGAAACGTATCAGGGAGCGGTCGACCGGTGCGGTCGACCGTCGTTCTCTCTGTTGCTTTTTCCCTATTTTGTGCATTCTTAAATATTCGTTCAGGTTCTAGTGATTACCTGGTTTATCTGACAATGGTATTTAGTCTTACTATGTGTCCATGCATGATAGATGACCTGAGGGTATAAAATTGGGGACTTACACAATGATTTGAGTATGGATTGGTATAGGTAGATTATTCTATATATCTCAGCGATCGTTGCACAATTTCACAGTCCTCGTGTTGGACTATAATCTACAGAAGTCCTTGTGTTGGACTATAATCTATTTCAATCCTCGTGTTGGACTATAATCTATTTCAGTCCTCGTGTTGGACATCTGCCACCTATTCTAAGAGTTTGGAAATCACAGTATATAGTTCCTGTTTTGGACATAATTATTAACCCTGCATATGACTATCTCACAGAAGATCACGACATGGGAATTATGTAGATTTTGACTTGGCACTGTACTTATGTTCTGAGATTAGTTGTATTTCTTTTATTATTATTTT
>NC_033800.1:87015792-87035424 GCF_001876935.1 Asparagus officinalis
AATTTAAATACCTAATACGAACTTCCATCGATTGTACGGTCACCACCTTTCTTTCTTCTACTGGCCCCAACGTAGGCGCCTCTGCAAACCCCTCCCCCTGCTAAAAACCGCAACCCAACGTCATCTATTTTCATCGCATACCCTCACAAATGGCTGGGGATCCTTCTTGTGTACACTGCCATGGGAGAGGACATAGCTCTCGAGATTGTCATCTGGAATTATCGCTCGTGCCCCTCCGAGGATGCTTACCGTCCCGGCCAACACCTCCAGCACCATACGGCATGTTTCTTCTTACGCCATCTTCAATCTTGATAGAGGCCGTCCATCTGTGCAGGAGCTCCGAGAGATGCTGGTCTACCGCTTCAATCTTAGGACATGGCCCCATCAAATCAAGGAGGTGGCAGGGAACAGCTTCATGGTGCAGTTTCCATCCGATGAAGTTCTTGCCCAAGCTATTGAACTCGGTTTGATAGATATGGGCACATTTAAGGGCAGATTCCGCCGTTGGAAAGAGGATCTGAGGCTAACAACGTTGCCTCAACCCTTTCTAGTATGGATTCGCCTATTCAATCTCCCATACCACCTCTGGAATTTTGAATTTCTTCAATCTCTGCTCATTGGTATCGGTGAATATGTAATGTGCTCCAGGGACGTCATAACACATTCTAACTTCAAAGACTATAGAGTTCTACTCAAGGGTAGGGATTTATCTGAAATCCCTAAGAGGCTTGGGTTCCGTTACATCTTGCCGGTGGACGGTAACGCCAGGGAAGGATACGCCATCACGCAGGTCCAATGCGGGGGGAATTTGGAGAGGGCTCAGGTATCCACACGACTCAACTTAGGGCCCCAGCGTGCGCAGCCCTTTAGGACCGACCCCGAGTTAATTGAGGTTAGTTGAGGTGGCGTCCACATGATGGTCGAGAGAGACCAATGGCAGCTGTTTCTCTGTAACCAAGGGGTCGGGGGTACCAATTCTCCGAGGTCTCTCCCTACCGGCAATGTTCCTCTCCCTTTAAACCCCGTGTTTGGTGGAAAATTTTGTAACAAGAAAATAAGAAAAGAATTGTACTTGATTTTATCCTCTCTAACTGTTTAGAAAAAGAATGATTACAATCTTCTCAACTCTCGATTACAATTTGGATTCCTGATTACAAAAGAGAAGAGAATGATATGGATTCTCTCCTTTGTTTAATTCTGGGTTCTTCACGGTGGCGATGAGATGCCTCCCTCGAATGCTCGCGTCGAGTTTGCTTCTCGTTGACGATCCGATGTCTTGTTTCACTGGAATGTGATCTTCTCCTCACGATTTGACGTTGTGGAGAACTCTGAACGAGTTTAAAACTCTATGAAAGAGTTGATTTAACCGAAAGTCGGTTATAAGCCAAGGATGAAGAAGATCTTGTTGCCGATCTCCAAAGCTCCAACCGATCCAACCCTGATCTGATTATCAAAAAATCTGATCCTTAACTCTGTTGAGTTTGTTGTTATTTATAGGGGATTAAGGGGTGTAACCACCTCCTTAATTCTCTCCTAAGTGGGGCTAATGGGATGTAATCGCCCCTTAAATCACTCCTGAGTGGGGTTATGATCCCCTCAGATCGTGGGAAACGGTTTTGAAACCGTTCAGCTCGTGTTTGAACGAGTCAAACGCAAAATCCATGTTCTGATGTGAATTCTACGTTCAAACGCAGTGTCTGGAAGCTTGAACCTCTTGTTCTCTCTTTCTTTTAATTTCGTCTAGCCCTCTACCACCAGCCCGATTTTGCTGTGAAAACCACCTATTTGTAGGAGTTTCAGGGGTATAACTATCCCCTTAATTAGCTCCATGATGGAGGTTAGTTGCCCTATTAAGTGGAGGACCGTTTTAAGGATTTGAAATGGTCAAACGCGACCTTTGCGTTGAAGAGATTGTCAATTATAATCTTTTTTTTTAACTTTTGTGAGGATCGTCAGATTGTAATCCTTACATTTAGCTCTTGATAATATGAGAGTCGTCAATTTGTAACTCCCGATGTTGATTGTGAAGGCTGTTGAATTGGGGCTTTCATTAGTTGTTGTGAAGGTCGTCAGATTGTAACCTTCTACGTGAAAGTCCTCAAATTGTAGCCTTCTGGAAGTCGTCAGATTGTAACTTCCATCATCGGTGTTTTGATGGGGATCAGCTATCTATTGTGATTTTTAGACAGCCTACAGAACCCCCTCCAAAGTTTTCGAAAGTTCGCGGTTGACTGGGATGAATTTTCGGAATACTTTGGATCTTAACTCTGATCTTAGAGCTGTTGATTCCTTGTCGTAAAGGAGTCGTTCTCTGCACTTGCTTTGAAGGCATCTTGGTTGAAGGGATTTGCCACGTAGGACCTGTGTGAAGGTATGCGCCATAATCCTGCTTCTGGAATGTGGGGGTGGACCCTGCATTTTGAACTTGAGATACGGGTCTCACCCTTGAATGTTGAATTTGGAACACGGGTATGACCTCGGTTTTGACTTAAGACATAGAAGTGGCTTCCGTGCATTTTTGACTAAGTCTTTGAGACTTGTCTTTGGCTTATCTGTTTTAAGTCTCGGCTCACATCCATTAAGCTGATGGACCTGCAAACGTGCATAGGATTTTTGGCAAACCCTCAGCCATCAACGGATTTGATAAGCCTTTACCGACTACCGTTTGAGTCGGGCTAGCATGTGGATTGTCTAAGTCCGTTTCACATGTAACGTTGTGCTAAGAGAATGAACACTCTTAGACTTGATGCTATGATTTTGAATACATATACTTTGTCATTTTCACGGAAAAAGACTAACCGGCAACGCGTGTTAGGCGTAGGCTTATCTCTAATTCGGGATCGAGATAAAGTCCCCCATACGTGAAAGGCATGTATTTTGGTGCTACGATATTGAATACGTAGACTTTGTCGTTATTTCTTCCTGTGTTACTTAAAACACCGAAAGAAAGTTGGAAGTGCCAGAAGTATAGTATTAACTTGGCATGAATTTTCACTTAGAGTGAAATTCAGAAATTTTCTTTATTATCACTGGGATAACTTCAGAAAATCTTTAATCCACTGGGAATTTTATAATGACGACTTGCTATTCTTGTTGAAAAAAAGATTAACAAGTTCATTGGGAGGTTTGACTGTTAGAGGTGTGATGTTAACCTAACAGTATTTTTATGGACCTATCGCTCCATTGACGAGAGTCGATAAGTGGAAAGTGTTGCGATCGGAGCAACTTTGAGGACCTATCGCTCTATTGACGAGAGTCGATAAGTTGATTTTGTCAGAGGTGTTTGATATTAACGTGACAAGAGAATATTGCGATCGGAGCAACCTTAAGGACCTATCACTCTATTGGGGAGAGTCGATAAGTGGATTTTGTCAGAGGTGTTTGATATTAACGTGACAAGAGAATGTTGCGATCGGAGCAACTTTGAGGACCTATCGCTCTATTGGGGAGAGTCGATAAGTGGATTGTTAGAGGTATGGTGTTAACATGACAAGAGGATGTGTTGCGATTGGAGCAACTTTGTGGACTTATCATCCTATTGACGAGGATTGATAAGTGAATTTGTCAGAGGTATGATGTTAACGTGACAAGATTGTGTTACGATGGAAGCAACTTTGTGGACTTATCATCCTATTGACGAGGATTGATAAGTGAATTGTCAGAGGTATGGTGTTAACATGACAAGAGAATGTTGCGATCGGAGCAACTTTGTGGACTTATCATCCTATTGACGAGGATTGATAAGTGGGTTTTGTCAGAGGTTTAGTGTTAACGTGACATGATTTGTGTACTTGTGATTTGAACAAGATTTTGGGGACTAGCGTCTCGCTAGGGAGAATTGCTAAATGAGTTTATCATCAGAAGCGATGAATTTTGATACTAAGATTTTAAAGACTTAGTGTCTTGCTGGGGAAGATTGCGATTTGAGCAATTTTGAGGACCTATCATCCTATTGGTAAGGATTGATAAGTTGATTGTCAAAGGTGTATATTGTTAACGTGACAAATTGGGAGTAATGCGAGTTGAATGCATACTCTGTGGGGATGATGATCGTCAGAAGTGTAATGTTAACTCGACGATGTGAAAGATTCGTTACTCTTAATCCTGTGGATTCCAAGTAACCAACCCCTAGTCTTTGATTAAGACTTAGCAGGGGAATAAAAAGAGGTAGACAAGGCACATCACCTAGTGGGACACTATCCATGAAGTCGGAATAGAGGCACATCACCTGGTAGGCCATTATCTGATGAGTTTGACTATCAGAGGTAACTGTTAACATGATAGTTTTGATGAACCCGCCATCCTATTGAGGAGGATTGGTGGGGGAATTTGGAGAAAATAGACTATCAGAGGTAACTGTTAACGTGATAGTTTTGGTGGACCCACCATCCTATTGAAGAGGATTGGTGGGGGAATTTGGAGGAAAAGGACTATCAGAGGTGATCATTAACGTGATAGTTTTGTGGACCCGCCATCCTTCTTGAAGAGGATTGGTGGGAGAATTTGGAGGAAAAGGACTATCAGAGGTGACGGTTAACGTGATAGTTTTGGTGGATTTTGTGGTTGACAGAGGTATTCTGTTGAACATGATAACTCAGAAAATTTGTTACTCATAATTCAATGAACTACAAATAAACCAACCCCCAGTCTTGAACAAGTGTAGGGGGAAAAGGGTAGACATGGCACATCACCTAGTGGACCATTTTCTAACGAGGTTGACTATCAGAGGTAATTGTTAACGTGATAGTTGTTGGACCTGTCATCCTACTGAAGAGAATTGGCTTCAGTGGTTATAGTATCTTCCCCTTCTGACTGAGAAGATTGGGCTTGGTCCGATTGCTCAGGTGAAGGTTGAGCTTGGTCCGATTGCTCAGGTTGATCATGCCTACTTTGTTCTTCGGCTTTGATCCTGGTAATAATCTTTTGAGCCTGTTCGCCTTGAGAGATTAGTTGTCTCCAGGAACGGCATTCTGCAACTCCTATTCGGGCTAGGAGGTCGGTTTGCAAATTGTGCCGACAGGTCTCTACTAAAGTAGACTGTGTCATACCTGACGAACACCGGAGAGCCATAGTTCGGAACCTTTTGACGAAGGCTTTGACGGACTCCATCTTCTTCTGCTTAGTGGCGAGAAGGATATGGATGGAGACTTCTGTATCCTCTTCAAAGAATCTTGATAGGAAGAGTCTCTCTAGATCCGCCCACTTTTGGATACATCGAGCAGGCAGTTTCCTGAACCATTCAAAGGCAACTCCTTTGAGGGTGCCAATGAACAATCGAGCCAGTATGGCGTCGTTTGATATTACATTCCCAGTCTGTGACTTGAAGTGATAGATATGTTGGTTCGGTGATTCCGTGCCGTCAAAAGTTTGTAGCGTCGGGACCTCGAATTTTGGAGGATAAGGGGCTGCATCCCATTCGGCAGGATAGGGTCTGACAACTCCCTCTTCTTGGAGCTCGCTTCTGTTAGAAATGGCATTGAGGCGGGCTTCTAATTCTTCCATTTTGATAGACTAGAGATTCTGTTCGTTCTCCGTCTCTCTTCCTTCATCAGAGGAAGATTCTAGGTTGTGGGCTTCTTGGTCAGAAGCCGTGTCATCAACCACTTTTCCCTTCCCTTTGCTTGTGCGAGGTCGGGAAGAAGATGTTTTTTCTCTCCGGGAGGATTCTTGCCTAGGTGGCGAATCTGTCTTCTGAGATTTGGCATTGTCTGTGACAATTTAAGTCAACAGGGCCATGAGTTCATTGATGGCCTCTTGCTGAGATTTGAGCATGGCCTCCTGCTCATCAAGTCTCTTCACGAGATCTTCATGGCTTTCTGTCATATAGGCGGAGCTCTCATGTTCAACAAAAGAGCTTGATGATTGGGACTCTGCAATGGCTGAGTGTTCATCATCGGAATTGGTTCCTCTGGCTAATTCTTGTGGCTAACCTCCGATAGTTGACAGTGGGAATGGCTCCTGTTCGCGTCCGAGTGCGTCGGTAGATCCCTTCAAACTCGTTAGCGATTTCTCTGACGGTCGGCGAACGACTTATCTCAGAGTCATTGGAACTAGGACATGAGGCTTTCCCTCTGCTGATCACATTGATAGTGACCTCAGGATATTCGGTCTCTGGAGACTTCTTCCTGTGAGAACGTCGTCGTTGGTTGGGCAAAGCAACGTTCGTAAATTGGTCGAACACCAACAGTTTGGCCGCATATGAGCAGCATTGACATCCCGAGAGGATCGTAGGAATCAGCCGTTCACATTGGAATGAACGAATGATTTGTTGCATCGGTCTTTCTCTCGATATGAACTCACTCAAATCTATTGTGAAGATTCGAGGAGAATTGCTCACTGATCGTGAGGTTTGAATTGGAACCCCCAGTCCATGATTGGACAGGACTGGCTCTTGGTGAACATGGATCTGGTTGAGATGCCTTGAATCCATGGACTTTTGACATCCGCCCCTCAATCTAGTCGCGCTACGCAGAGTATTCAGGTGTTGCTGGTGAAACGCAGTTCTGAGGGCTGCGTTTATTTTGTGGAACGCACCCCTGAGGATTGCGTTCATTTTGTGGAATGCGCCCCTGAGGGTTGCGTTCAGTCTTCTTCACACAGAGCCTATGTTGGCGCTCATGGACGCGAGGCTTGCGTTCTGAAGCAGAAACGCAGAGCACATGGTTGCGTTTAGGCTCACAAACACGAAGCTCGTGTTGACTTGAGGATCGGCATTCTCGAAGTTGTGCTCGTCGTCGAGATCTTCTTCTTCGTCGAGCGGCGTTCTTGTTGGCCTGTTTTAAGGCCTTTGCAGCGATGTCGTCGACAGAGTTGGTCGTTGTTATGGGCCTTTCGTGACTCGAGAAACGTCGCTTTGGCACGAACGCAGAGCCTTCAACTCGGTGGCCGAGTTTAGCCGAAGCTGAGCCCACTCCTTCGGAGGAGGGGCTGTTCGACCATTCTTGGTTGAAGGAGAAGGCTTCCTTCGGCATAGGAGCAACAATTGGAGCTTTAGTCTCCTTGGAGACTTTGTGAATCTTGCGCATAGCCTTAGGGCTAAGGGATCCGGAGGAGAGGGTCTCCTCGTACTTGGCTTGATCGAACTCAATGATCAGAGTTTCAACAGTCGTTCCTGTGAGATGGACGTCGGATTGCACCACCACTTCTTCGTCAGAGAAGCTCATCCCCAGCGGAGTCGCCATCTTTTGTTTGGTGGAAAATTTTGTAAGAAGAAAATAAGAAAAGAATTGTACTTGATTTTATTCTCTCTAACTGTTTAGAAAAAGAATGATTACAATCTTCTCAACTCTCGATTACAATTTGGATTCCTGATTACAAAAGAGAAGAGAATGATATGGATTCTCTCCTTTGTTTAATTCTGGGTTCTTCACGGTGGCGATGAGATGCCTCCCTCGAATGCTCGCGTCGAGTTTGCTTCTCGTTGACGATCCGATGTCTTGTTTCACTGGAACGTGGTCTTCTCCTCACAATTTGATGTTGTGGAGAACTCTGAACGAGTTTAAACTCTATGAAAGAGTTGATTTAATCGAAAGTCGGTTATAAGCCAAGGATGAAGAAGATCTTGTTGCCGATCTCCAAAGCTCCAACCCTGATCTGATTATCAAAAAATCTGATCCTTAACTCTGTTGAGTTTGTTATTATTTATAGGGGATTAAGGGGTGTAACCACCTCCTTAATTCGCTCCTAAGTGGGGCTAATGGGATGTAACCGCCCCTTAAATCACTCCTGAGTGGGGTTGTGATCCCCTCAGATCATGGGAAACGGTTTTGAAACCGTTCAGCTCGTGTTTGAACGAGTCAAACGCAAAATCCATATTCTGATGTGAATTCTACGTTCAAACGCAGTGTCTGGAAGCTTGGACGCAGTGATTGGAAGCTGCGTTTGCAGCGGATGAAAGCTGCATTTGGCAGCCGTTTGGCGGCGATTAGAGCTGCGTTTGGCAGCGATTTGAGCTGCGTTGGGTAGCGGTTTGAGCTGCGTTGGACAGCGATTAGAGCTGCGTTTGGCAGCGATTTGAACTACGTTTGGCAGCAGATTGGAGCTGCGTTCAACGTCGGTTGGAGCTGCGTCAGGCAGCGGTTGAAGCTGCGTTCAGCTGCTGATTTGAGCTGCGTTCAGCGGCTGATTTGAGCTGCGTTCAGCGGTTGAAGCTGCGTTCAGCTGTTGATTTGAGCTGCGTTCGTGGCTATGAACATGGTTCGTCTTGATGCTGGTGTGCGGGGAGGACTTCCGCAGCTTGATTTGAAGAGACCGCCAATTTGTAGTCTCTTTCTGTCAAAGCGTTGCAAAGATCGTCATTTTGTAATCTTTACTTTAGCTATTTGATATGCAAGAGTCGTCAGATTGTAACTCTCGATGTTGATTGTGAAGGCTGTTAAACTAGAGCTCTCATCGGTTATCGTGAAGGTCGTCAGATTGTAACCTTCAGCGATCTACGTGAAAGTCTTCAAATTGTAGCCTTCTGGAAGTCGTCAGATTGTAACTTCCATCATCGATGTTTGATGGGGATCAGCTATCTATTGTGATTTTTAGACAACCTACACCCCGTCGTCTCCCACAGTGGCTCAGCGGAATCCAGTTCTCCTTCCTAAAAGCCCAGTAAGCCAGGACCTTCGAAAAGGAAGGCGAGTGACAGCGAAAAGGGTTTATTAGACCCAAACCGATCCAGCGAGGGCAGCAACAAATGAAGACCTGGCATCATTGCGTGTTAGTTCTTGTTAAATTTTGCTTATCCAGAAAATAGTTTGTTACAAATCTTAACCCAAATACAGAGAACTGTGTTAGTTCTTATATATTAGCATAACTAATGTTGTGTTAGTTCCAATCTGCATCCTTTTAGTTATATATTATAACATGTTAGTTCTATTCTGTAGAGAGTTAGTTCTATTCTGCACAGTGTTAGTTCTATTCTGTAGAGTGTTAGTTCTAATCTACACAGTGTTAGTTCTGTTCTGTAGAATGTTAGTTCTAATCTGCACAGTGTTAGTTCTATTCTTAGAGTGTTAGTTCTAATCTGCACAGTGTTAGTTCTATTCTGTAGAGTGTTAGTTCTATTCTGCACAGTGTTAGTTCTATTCTGTAGAGTGTTAGTTCTAATCTGCACAGTGTTAGTTCTATTCTGTAGAGTGTTAGTGATGTTAGTTCCCGATTAACAAGAATAAACATTCAATCGGAAAAAAACAAAATATTTGTTGCATACTGGGACGAAAACACTTCAACATATCAAACACTTAGTCAGCTATAGATTCATTACATGTTTTACGGTTATGACCTTCCATATGACATCGAGAACATGTTACTGGCTGCGTGTAAACAGTTCTGTTGTTGATACGCCTGGTTTTATTTCTCCCTTTCCTTTTTGTTATAAGTGGAGATCTATATTTTACAACGTTATAAACCTAATTTATACCACGTTAGATCTAATTTATACCAAGTTAGTTCTAATTTATACAACGTTATAAACCTAATTTATACCACGTTAGATCTAATTTATACCAAGTTAGTTCTATTTTATACAACGTTAGATCTAATTTATACAAAATTAGTTCTAATTTAAACAAAGTTTGTTCTCATTTTATACCACGTTAGATCTAATTTATACCAAGTTAGTTCTATTTTATACAACGTTAGATCTAATTTATACAAAGTTAGTTCTAATTTAAACAAAGTTTGTTCTCATTTTATACCAAGTTAGTTCTAATTTATACCAAATTAGTTCTGTTCTGTAGAGTGTTAGTTCTAATCTGCACAGTGTTAGTTCTATTCTGTAGAGTGTTAGTTCTATTCTGCACAGTGTTAGTTCTAGTCTGCACAGTGTTAGTTCTATTCTGTAACCTGTTCCGATCCAAGTCCACAGTGTTAGTTCTATTCTGTAGAGTGTTAGTTCTAATCTGCACAGTGTTAGTTCTATTCTGTAGAGTGTTAGTTCTATTCTGCACAGTGTTAGTTCAAGTCTGTAGCGTGTGATGGCTTGTTAGTTCTATTTTATTACACGTTATATCTAATTTATACCACGTTATATCTAATTTATGTTAGTTCTATTTTATACCAAGTTATAAACCTAATTTATACCACGTTATATCTCATTTATACCACGTTAGATCTAATTTACTAATTTATACCAAGTTAGTTCTATTTTATACCACGTTATAAACCTAATTTATACCACGTTATATCTAATTTATACCACGTTAGCACTAATTTATACCAAGATAGTTCTATTTTTTACAACGTTATAAACCTAATTTATACCATGTTAGATCTAATTTATACCAAGTTAGTTCTATTTTATACAACGTTATAAACCTAACTTATACCACGTTAGATCTAATTTATACCAAGATAGTTCTATTTTTTACAACGTTATAAACCTAATTTATACCACGTTAGATCTAATTTATACCAAGTTAGTTCTATTTTATATAACGTTAGAACTAATTTATACAAAGTTAGTTCTAATTTAAACAAAGTTTGTTCTCATTTTATACCAAGTTAGTTCTGTTCTGTAGAGTGTTAGTTCTAATCTGCACAGTGTTAGTTCTATTCTGTAGAGTGTTAGTTCTAATCTGCACAGTGTTAGTTCTAATCTGTAGAGTGTTAGTTCTATTCTGCACAGTGTTAGTTCTATTCTGTAGCGTGTGATGGCTTGTTAGTTCTATTTTATTACACGTTATATCTAATTTATACCACGTTATATATCTAATTTATGTTAGTTCTATTTTATGCCAAGTTATAAACCTAATTTATACCACGTTATATCTCATTTATACCACGTTAGATCTAATTTACTAATTTATACCAAGTTAGTTCTATTTTATACCACGTTATAAACCTAATTTATACCACGTTATAAACCTAATTTATACCACGTTAGATCTAATTTATACCAAGATAGTTCTATTTTTACAACGTTATAAACCTAATTTATACCACGTTAGATCTAATTTATACCAAGTTAGTTCTATTTTATACAACGTTAGATCTAATTTATACAAAGTTAGTTCTAATTTAAACAAAGTTTGTTCTCATTTTATACCAAGTTAGTTCTAATTTATACCAAGTTAGTTCTGTTATGTAGAGTGTTAGTTCTAATCTGCACAGTGTTAGTTCTATTCTGTAGAGTGTTAGTTCTAATCTGCATAGTGTTAGTTCTATTCTGTAGAGTGTTAGTTCTATTCTGCACAGTGTTAGTTCTATTCTGTAGCGTGTGATGGCTTGTTAGTTCTATTTTATTACACGTTATATCTAATTTATACCACGTTATATCTAATTTATGTTAGTTCTATTTTATACCAAGTTATAAACCTAATTTATACCACGTTATATCTCATTTATACCACGTTAGATCTAATTTACTAATTTATACCAAGTTAGTTCTATTTTATACCACGTTATAAACCTAATTTATACCACGTTAGCTCTAATTTATACCAAGATAGTTCTATTTTTTACAACGTTATAAACCTAATTTATACCAAGTTAGTTCTATTTTATACAACGTTAGATCTAATTTATACAAAGATAGTTCTAATTTAAACAAAGTTTGTTCTCATTTTATACCAAGTTAGTTCTAATTTATACCAAGTTAGTTCTAATTTATACCAAGTTAGTTCTAATTTATACCAAGTTAGTTCTAATTTATACCAAGTTAGTTCTATTTTATACAATGTTAGATCTAATTTATACAAAGTTAGTTCTATTTTATACCAAGTTTGTTCTCATTTTATACCAAGTTAGTTCTAATTTATACCAAGTTAGTTCTAATTTATACCAAGTTAGTTCTAATTTATACCAAGTTAGTTCTAATTTATACCAAGTTAGTTCTAATTTATACCAAGTTAGTTCTAATTTATACCAAGTTAGTTCTAATTTATACCAAGTTAGTTCTAATTTATACCAAGTTAGTTCTAATTTATACAATATTAGTTCTATTTTATACCAAGTTAGTTCTAATTTATAACAAATTAGTTCTAATTTGAGCTTAACAGTTGAGGCGAGCTCATCTCTTTGAGCCAGGTTCCCAGTTTCGGCGAACCGCTCAAATCAGGCGAGCTTAACAGTTGAGGCGAGCTCATCTCTTTGAGCCAGGTTCCCAGTTTCGGCGAACCGCTCAAATCAGGCGAGCTTAACAGTTGAGGCGAGCTCATCTCTTTGAGCCAGGTTCCCAGTTTCGGCGAACCGCTCAAATCAGGCGAGCTTAACAGTTGAGGCGAGCTCATCTCTTTGAGCCAGGTTCCCAGTTTCGGCGAACCGCTCAAATCAGGCGAGCTTAACAGTTGAGGCGAGCTCATCTCTTTGAGCCAGGTTCCCAGTTTCGGCGAACCGCTCAAATCAGGCGAGCTTAACAGTTGAGGCGAGCTCATCTCTTTGAGCCAGGTTCCCAGTTTCGGCGAACCGCTCAAATCAGGCGAGCTTAACAGTTGAGGCGAGCTCATCTCTTTGAGCCAGGTTCCCAGTTTCGGCGAACCGCTCAAATCAGGCGAGCTTAACAGTTGAGGCGAGCTCATCTCTTTGAGCCAGGTTCCCAGTTTCGGCGAACCGCTCAAATCAGGCGAGCTTAACAGTTGAGGCGAGCTCATCTCTTTGAGCCAGGTTCCCAGTTTCGGCGAACCGCTCAAATCAGGCGAGCTTAACAGTTGAGGCGAGCTCATCTCTTTGAGCCAGGTTCCCAGTTTCGGCGAACCGCTCAAATCAGGCGAGCTTAACAGTTGAGGCGAGCTCATCTCTTTGAGCCAGGTTCCCAGTTTCGGCGAACCGCTCAAATCAGGCGAGCTTAACAGTTGAGGCGAGCTCATCTCTTTGAGCCAGGTTCCCAGTTTCGGCGAACCGCTCAAATCAGGCGAGCTTAACAGTTGAGGCGAGCTCATCTCTTTGAGCCAGGTTCCCAGTTTCGGCGAACCGCTCAAATCAGGCGAGCTTAACAGTTGAGGCGAGCTCATCTCTTTGAGCCAGGTTCCCAGTTTCGGCGAACCGCTCAAATCAGGCGAGCTTAACAGTTGAGGCGAGCTCATCTCTTTGAGCCAGGTTCCCAGTTTCGGCGAACCGCTCAAATCAGGCGAGCTTAACAGTTGAGGCGAGCTCATCTCTTTGAGCCAGGTTCCCAGTTTCGGCGAACCGCTCAAATCAGGCGAGCTTAACAGTTGAGGCGAGCTCATCTCTTTGAGCCAGGTTCCCAGTTTCGGCGAACCGCTCAAATCAGGCGAGCTTAACAGTTGA
Organism: Asparagus officinalis; assembly: GCF_001876935.1. Classification (NCBI taxonomy): domain Eukaryota; kingdom Viridiplantae; phylum Streptophyta; class Magnoliopsida; order Asparagales; family Asparagaceae; genus Asparagus; species Asparagus officinalis. Next base: position 87,029,008 of record NC_033800.1, read on the forward strand.
GGCGAGCTCATCTCTTTGAGCCAGGTTCCCAGTTTCGGCGAACCGCTCAAATCAGGCGAGCTTAACAGTTGAGGCGAGCTCATCTCTTTGAGCCAGGTTCCCAGTTTCGGCGAACCGCTCAAATCAGGCGAGCTTAACAGTTGAGGCGAGCTCATCTCTTTGAGCCAGGTTCCCAGTTTCGGCGAACCGCTCAAATCAGGCGAGCTTAACAGTTGAGGCGAGCTCATCTCTTTGAGCCAGGTTCCCAGTTTCGGCGAACCGCTCAAATCAGGCGAGCTTAACAGTTGAGGCGAGCTCATCTCTTTGAGCCAGGTTCCCAGTTTCGGCGAACCGCTCAAATCAGGCGAGCTTAACAGTTGAGGCGAGCTCATCTCTTTGAGCCAGGTTCCCAGTTTCGGCGAACCGCTCAAATCAGGCGAGCTTAACAGTTGAGGCGAGCTCATCTCTTTGAGCCAGGTTCCCAGTTTCGGCGAACCGCTCAAATCAGGCGAGCTTAACAGTTGAGGCGAGCTCATCTCTTTGAGCCAGGTTCCCAGTTTCGGCGAACCGCTCAAATCAGGCGAGCTTAACAGTTGAGGCGAGCTCATCTCTTTGAGCCAGGTTCCCAGTTTCGGCGAACCGCTCAAATCAGGCGAGCTTAACAGTTGAGGCGAGCTCATCTCTTTGAGCCAGGTTCCCAGTTTCGGCGAACCGCTCAAATCAGGCGAGCTTAACAGTTGAGGCGAGCTCATCTCTTTGAGCCAGGTTCCCAGTTTCGGCGAACCGCTCAAATCAGGCGAGCTTAACAGTTGAGGCGAGCTCATCTCTTTGAGCCAGGTTCCCAGTTTCGGCGAACCGCTCAAATCAGGCGAGCTTAACAGTTGAGGCGAGCTCATCTCTTTGAGCCAGGTTCCCAGTTTCGGCGAACCGCTCAAATCAGGCGAGCTTAACAGTTGAGGCGAGCTCATCTCTTTGAGCCAGGTTCCCAGTTTCGGCGAACCGCTCAAATCAGGCGAGCTTAACAGTTGAGGCGAGCTCATCTCTTTGAGCCAGGTTCCCAGTTTCGGCGAACCGCTCAAATCAGGCGAGCTTAACAGTTGAGGCGAGCTCATCTCTTTGAGCCAGGTTCCCAGTTTCGGCGAACCGCTCAAATCAGGCGAGCTTAACAGTTGAGGCGAGCTCATCTCTTTGAGCCAGGTTCCCAGTTTCGGCGAACCGCTCAAATCAGGCGAGCTTAACAGTTGAGGCGAGCTCATCTCTTTGAGCCAGGTTCCCAGTTTCGGCGAACCGCTCAAATCAGGCGAGCTTAACAGTTGAGGCGAGCTCATCTCTTTGAGCCAGGTTCCCAGTTTCGGCGAACCGCTCAAATCAGGCGAGCTTAACAGTTGAGGCGAGCTCATCTCTTTGAGCCAGGTTCCCAGTTTCGGCGAACCGCTCAAATCAGGCGAGCTTAACAGTTGAGGCGAGCTCATCTCTTTGAGCCAGGTTCCCAGTTTCGGCGAACCGCTCAAATCAGGCGAGCTTAACAGTTGAGGCGAGCTCATCTCTTTGAGCCAGGTTCCCAGTTTCGGCGAACCGCTCAAATCAGGCGAGCTTAACAGTTGAGGCGAGCTCATCTCTTTGAGCCAGGTTCCCAGTTTCGGCGAACCGCTCAAATCAGGCGAGCTTAACAGTTGAGGCGAGCTCATCTCTTTGAGCCAGGTTCCCAGTTTCGGCGAACCGCTCAAATCAGGCGAGCTTAACAGTTGAGGCGAGCTCATCTCTTTGAGCCAGGTTCCCAGTTTCGGCGAACCGCTCAAATCAGGCGAGCTTAACAGTTGAGGCGAGCTCATCTCTTTGAGCCAGGTTCCCAGTTTCGGCGAACCGCTCAAATCAGGCGAGCTTAACAGTTGAGGCGAGCTCATCTCTTTGAGCCAGGTTCCCAGTTTCGGCGAACCGCTCAAATCAGGCGAGCTTAACAGCTTAGGCGAGCCCCATCTCTTTGAGCCAGGTTCCCAGTTTCGGCGAACCGCTCAAATCAGGCGAGCTTAACAGCTTAGGCGAGCCCCATCTCTTTGAGCCAGGTTCCCAGTTTCGGCGAACCGCTCAAATCAGGCGAGCTTAACAGTTTAGGCGAGCCCATCTCTTTGAGCCAGGTTCCCAGTTTCGGCGAACCGCTCAAATCAGGCGAGCTTAACAGTTTAGGCGAGCCCATCTCTTTGAGCCAGGTTCCCAGTTTCGGCGAACCGCTCAAATCAGGCAAGTTTAACAGTTTAGGCGAGCCCCACTTCTTGAGCCAGGTTCCCGGTTATGGCGAACCGCTCAAAACAGGCGAGACTAGCAGTTCAGGTGGGCTGCATCAAACTCCCACTTGGTCAAACCTTCAGATAGTTAGGACCAAAGCCACAATCCCCCGCCAATCCTCTTCAATAGGATGGCGGGACCCCCACTGTCATGTTAACGGTCACCTCTGACAAATCAACTTACCAATCCTCTTCAAAAGGATGGTAGGTCCTCAAAGTCGCTCCGATCGCGGCAATCCCTATCATGTTAACGATTACCTCTGATAGCCGACACCATCATTCCCGCAAATGATGTTGTCCAATCAATCGTCACACTCATACGTCCCTGAACGATTTGATTCTCCCAGCACCGTCTTTCCCATAAAAGGCGTTGTTGTTTGATAGTGGCCTACTATGCGATGTGCTGCTATTTCAGGGTTCGTCTTTGCCCCAAGAGAAGACAAATCAGGGTTCGTCTTCATCTTTGCCCTAAGATAAGCTTCCCCCCTAGACTCCAACTGGTGCATGAGTCTAAACTGCCCCCTTACACTCCAACTGGTGCATGAGTCTAAACTGCTCCTACCCTCCGACTGGTATACGAGGTTAAACTGCTCCCTTAAATCCAAACGCCTCGAAAGGCTAAGGATAGAGGAGAAATTTTAGCATTGAGCCTAAGAGAGACTCCTCGACAACTTACCATGCTAAGGGCAAGAGCATGGCTAGTCCAACTCAAACGGCAGTTGGTAAAGACAAATCAAGTCCGTTGATAGCTGAGGGTTTGCTCAAAATCCTAGAAGGCGATCATCAGCTGCGAGTGAAGAGCAGGGATCACTTTACGGGACTTCATATCCAAAGTGTTCCAGACCCCATGCGGCCTGATTCAGGTCTGAAAACTTTGGAGGGGGTTTTGTAGGCAATAAAAATTGCCTTTAAATCCTTATCAGAGAAGTTCAGAACAAAACTGCTAAAACCTCACCCGAAATAGCGAAAAAGGGGAAAACGCAGATATCTCCCAAACCGTAAGGAATTTGGCAAAACGGAGGAAGCGAACCGAAGCCTTCGGCCTGGTTCGGATGGCTCCATCTCGTCGAGATAGGCGATTTTCATATATAATTCGTCCAATTCCGACTTACGGTTTGAAAGTTACGGCCTATTCTTCAATCCATGCTCAGGAGCTCGCCTGCAACTCAAATTCGCCTGCAGTCCCAAATCCGCCTGCAGACCCAAGTCTGCCTGCGCACCTGAGCTCGCCTGCAAACCCAGTTCGCCTGCTAGCTCGCCTGCAGACCCAAGTCCGCCTGCAGTCCCAAACTCACCTGCAGACCCAGTTCGCCTGCAAGCTCGCCTGCAGACCCAAGTCTGCCTGCAGTCCTAAGCTCGCCTGCAGACCCAAGCTGCAGACTCGCCAGCTCACTGTCAACTGCCCACTTGGAGTATGGGAACAGTTACATCAGTGGTCAAATCCCACAAATCAAGGGAGAGGGCACAATACTCCAGGCCCGTCAGATGGCCGTCCACAGTACGAATGAGCGGACAGGCGCCGAAACAGCCTGCACCCTCATAAATGCGGCTCACCTCAGTTGTCCAGGTGAAGGGACGAGAGCCGCCAACGCTCGGTGGTTGGTCAGATCCACGCAAGCATCTGACAGCCGTTGTCACGCATACGAGGAGGGGCTTTCCCACTCCTATGTAGCGTGATGCAGAGCACAGCTCTTCGAATGACCATTGACGGTACGAATGAACAGCAGGACGTCTCCGAACAACGTGTGGTCACATCCCATAATTCAAGGAGCAGTCAAGCTATCTCCCTCACCTCTATTAGTGGTCAAATCCCATGAATCAAGGGAGAGCCCATGCCATCCCTTGCCTGTTAAAACCCATCTTCAGCAGCATGAAAGAGGGGGATTGGCCGTTGCATATTCTGCTGGCTAATCTCCCAAAGGTTGAACCTGGACCTTTGCCAAAGGCTCCCTCATTTGAGAACCGAAGCTCCGGCTCCGGCATCAACTTCGATCGGATCGTCCAAGGGAAGCAGACTCGGCACGAGCACCGAGCGAGGCATCCTATCGCCACCTAAAGTCCCCACACAAAACAAAGAGGGCCTTCCCTCTGCTTCTGTTGTAAATATTTGATATCTCCTAAAGCATCTCATTTAATTGCGGTTAAAAGGATCATTAAGTATGTTAATGGAACTTTTAACCTTGGCTTATTTTATCCAAGAAGCACCTCTTTTGATTTATATGGTTTTTGTGATGCCGACTTTGCCGGATGTAAGGTAGATCGCAAGAGTACTAGTGGAACATGCCAATTCTAAGGAAATTCACTTGTTTCTTGGGCTTCCAAGAAACAAAATTGTGTTGCATTGTCCACTACGGAAGCGGAATACATTGCCGCCGGCTTATGTTGTGCTCAAGTTTTGTGGATGAAACAAAGCTTAGTTGACTATGATTTGAATTTTCAAAATATTAAAATCTTTTGTGATAACACAAGTGCCATAAATATTTCAAAAAATTCGGTTAAGCATATTGATGTGCGCCATCATTTCTTACGTGATCATGTTGAGAGACAAGATGTATCCCTAGTATTTATTGACACAAAATCTCAATTAGCGGATATATTTACTAAGCCTCTTGGAGAGGATGATTTTTGTCGCATAAGAAATGGTTTGGGCTTATGCACTATGTGAAAGTTCTACATTGCTTGCTTGCTTAGTTGCATGTTGCATTTCTCTTTACCCCGTTTTTGATGGTGACAAAGGGGGAGAGAAATCTCCTCATTTATTGCATATACTTAGGGGGAGCTCATAGATAGGGGGAGCACCTATCTATAAGCTATTTTTATTTTTTTTTGTTCTTATATAATGGTTGGTTGTCATCATCAAAAAGGGGGAGATTGTTAGCCCTTATGTTTTGATGATGTTTTACAACCACCATTATCGGTACTAATGGCTTATTAAGTATAAATGTAGTGAAATCATATATCAAGCTTGTTAGTACCACAAATGGAGGATTGGATGGAATATGCGCTACAACGATGATATCCAAAGGAGGAGGAGGCATAGTGATGAAGCAACGTTATTTCAAGAACAACAAAGGCATATAAAAGCTTCATCCGATTCAAGCTATATCAAAGCTCAAGTATATTGCTCTCTATATGAGGATATTAGCTTTCTTTTGTTTTTTCTCTCTTGGTCGACCGCTCGTTTGTTCTTTCGACAGTAGGCTCCAGAGAGTTCGTCGGTCGACCGTCGCGGTCGACCGAGAGCTTCCTTCGGTCGACCGGATAAGTCTCTGCTTGTTTTTCTTGTTTTCGACCTGTTTAGCGGTCAACCGAAATTTCCGTCGGTCGACCGTCGTATTATTCAAACGGTAATAAGTGTCTTTTTTCAGCGCCGCTGAGTACAGATCTCAGCGACGATTTGTTCTAGATTTTGGGGGATTAAGGGATGGGTTTAAACAGCTGTTTTTCTCCTATTTAAACTCCACCTCTTCTTCTTCCTCAGAGTCCCAGCTTTTGCAAAAACCAGTGACGTTGTTTTTCTCAGAGCTTATATTTTCAAACCTGTTTTCACTAAGTTTTTGTGTGTTCACTTCCCAGCTTCAGTGTGCTCTTTCTCTTTGCCATAGGGACGTTGTAAAGAGAGAGTCTTACACCATTTCTACTATATCTTGTGTAGATCAAACTGTGTAGTGTGAGATCGTGAGGGGATCGCTGTGTAGACGAAGTTCCGGCTTCCAAACCGGATTGTGTAGTGGATTTCTCCTCGAGAGTGGGGAGCGGGGACATAGGTCAGCGGACCGAACCTCGTTAACATATCGCGTGTCACAGGATAACGATTCCTAACTCTATCTCCTCTAGTTTGATTGCATTAGAATTCTGTGGTGTGCTTGTATTGTTTTTATTGCATAATTATAGCCTCTTGATCATAATCACCCCACCTCTAGGGTCCAACAGCTGACCATGCCCTCGTCCCTGTTATTGGCCCTGGCCTCTGCCCTGCTGGCCTCCCACTGGTGCATTACAATAATCTCTAACCTTATGGCTGATCTTGTTGCAGTTATAACATACACCCTGAATCCTGCGCTATTGTGGCGCTGTCGAATCATGATGTGCTCCTTTCTTATGCTGACGCTGCTACTGATGATGAAATCCATTACCCCGTTGCTGGGGTCTTCTA
>NC_033800.1:87036424-87060168 GCF_001876935.1 Asparagus officinalis
CGGGTCGGCTCGTGCGTTTCGTCCCGTGGTTTCGTTGTGACCTGAGACCTCATGATCTTATATGATCTGATTTGCGCAGTTTGAAAGTTGGTTCCTGATTTGGCCCAGTAAAATCCGGCCCTGTCTGGAGTCTGAGTCCGAAATTGATCGGTGATGTCGATCGTATCTCGCCCGATGTTCGCTCTCGGTTGAGATGACTCGTGTTCCGTGCAACTCATTAGCTTGATTCTGCACGCGTGTGGATTCATTCCGTTGCTTCCGTACGTCGTCGATTCTGCGTCGCCTCGTTGGTTCGTCGGTTTGTGCCGAGCTGTGCTAGGGGACCTATAAGCAATTTTATATGCCTACACATATATTGTATGATGATATCTAAGCTCAATATATATACACTTAACACGATTTTTGACGTTCTCTATCATATAGATGATTTTTCATTAAACGTTGATAAAATATCTTTATCTCTTGTTTACATCTCTCTCATACTTTATTTTATACATATAATATATGCACAATATATATATGAATATTTACAAGTCCTATATCATCTTTCACTTTCATAAAAATACAGGTTTTCTAAGCATTTTTCAAAAACAGGTAGTTTTCACAAACGAAATTTGTTTTTCCAAAAATTCCTTTTCAAACATGTTCATTTCATCATTTATAAACTTTCTCCAAAGTTTCACTATTTTTGGATATGAATTGATGTTTTTAACGAATTTTCAAAACTGTCCAAAACCTGTCATTTTACCGATATCAGTTTTCGGTCGACCGATACGGTCGACCGACGGTTGTCTGTTTTTCTGAGAAACTTTTTTGTGTTTTTCCGATCGACCGGAATTTCCGTCAGTCGACCGAAATTTCCATTCGGTCGACCGAAATTTACGTCGGTCGACCGCCAGCTTTAAAACATTGTTTTCTCAGGTTTTTGAACTAATCGGTCGACCGTATCGGTCGACCGACGAGTTGACAAACTGAGCCTAACAGCTAGTTTTTCAAATGGGTTTTTTGGTCTTTCACCTATTTCTAGCTGTTGTATTGGGTGCTATATATACCCTATTGCTGCTCTTCTTCTCCATCAAAAAAGAAATCCAAGTTTACTGTTTAGCAATATATTAATCACGTTTAAGAGCTGTTTAAGAAGTGTTTCGTTAATCTGTTTTCAAGAGAAAGTTTTCTACAACAAGAAGAGGCTCTCATATTCCATTGGGATCATATTCTTAAGCTCCTCTTGTTTATTGAGAAGTTTTTCTAAACTCTTTCTATATAGCTTATTATCTCACTTTCAATTGATTAGCTATATTCATTAAGTTATTTATTGAGTTTGATTCACTATTATCACACACACTTATTGAGCTTGATATTTCCATATTATATATTGTGGGTTGTGAGGTGTGATTTAGTGAGTGTGAGCTTCATTGTGTTCTCACTTGTTAATTGAGAACAAATCATTGTATTTAACTTTTATTTGTGAGAATCACTTGTAATACACTTGTACACCGAGAGAAGTGTGAGGAGAGAGAGATGGGGTCAAATCCAATAGGAGTGGCGTCGATTGACGAACCTAGGGAGAGGTTGTAATCGAGCACTTGAGGAGGAGGACACGGGCTAGATTCCTACACTTAGTGTGTAAAGTGTGATTGTTGAGTGATTGTGTAGTGTGAGAGTTTTCGGTGAACTTGTAAACCGAGTGTGTAGAAGTTCCGGCTTCCAAACCGGATTGTGATAGTGGATATCTCCTCGAGGTGAGGAGCGGGGACGTAGGTCGTGGGGACCGAACCTCGTAAACATATCGTGTGTTTGTGTTTTGCTTGTCTCATATTTTATTTGTGCATATTCTTATTGTTCTTATTGTTCATATCTATCTCTTGCAAGAACATATTGATCAACATATTTTTAATTGCTATTATTTGGTATTAGATTAGCACAAGACCCTAATCACCCCCCCTCTAGGGTCTAACACATTTTGGGGATAGAGATCGACAGAGATAGAGATAATGGCAGAATTTATTTAACACATGTGACTTATTAGGTGTTACAGCGATTCAATGTTAGTATGGAGACGAAGCCAGTCAGTGTACCTTTGGGAGCCCATTTGAAGCTTTCAGAAGGTCTTTTACCAATGTTAGTTGAAGATAGAGAGTTGATGTCGAAGACTCCTAATGCAAGCGTAGAGGAAAGTTTAATGTATGCAACGGTATGTACAAGGCCGGATCTGTCACATACAGTTAGCATGGTTTCATGATACATGCACGACTCGGGTCTAGGTCATCGGGATGCTGTGAGGTGGATGTTGAGGTACATTCGAGCTACTCTCAATGTTGGTTTGATGTTTGAGAAGGATACTGGTGGTGGGTAGTTATGCATTGGATACATAGATTCTGACTATGCTGGAGATTTGGACAAGCAGCGGTCGACGATGGTGTATGTGTTCACTTTGACCCGTATGCCGGTGTGTTAGAAATGTACCTTGCTGTCTACAGTTGCTTTGTCGATGAAAGAAGTAGAGTGTATGATAATTACAGAGGCTGTTAAGGAGGTAATTTGGCTTCGAGGACTTTTGGAATACCTTGGTGTTTTGCAGCGGTCTATCTGGATTCATTGTGATAACATGCATGCTATCTATTTGGCAAAGAATTAAGTTTTTCATGCGAGGACAAAGCATATCGATGTTCGCTATCACTTTGTCTGGGATGTTCTTGAAGATGGGAATGTGGAGCTCGTGAAGGTCCACACAAAAGACAATCTAGCAGACATGCTCATGAAGGTGGTCCCAAGCAGCAAGTTTGATCAATGTAGAAACTTGTTGCCGATTTGTGCTTGTTGAGACCTGTTGAGGCTATTTGGATGAACTATGGACGACTTGATCTCTTGGGAGAGAGTGTACGTAGGCAATCATATTGGTGCAACCGTATTTTGAGAGACGACACATTAATGCTCTTGTTGGTGTCGGCTCAATTTTGGCAACACTTCGCCGAGATGGAGAATTGTTGAAAAATGCGAAGAATTATTGAAAATGACGTGGAACATGAAAAACTCTGGTCGGTTGACTAATAGAAATAATCAGTCGATCGATACGTACACATTGCAGGAACATAAAAACATCACACTGAACAGTCGACCGATGGATCAATACCGGTCGACTGATGAATACCTACCGGTCAACTGATGCATCCCTATCAGTCGACCGATAGCGGGCTGAACAGATATATTCGTTTTCCAGTCTGTTTTGGTTTAGGGTTTTATATATTAAAGGCACGTTTTGTTAAGGGTTTTTTATCAGGGAAAAGGAGTTATTATCAGAGTTTTTTGAGCACTTTGAGAGGGAGATTCTTTGAGGGTGAGTGGAATCTTATTGGTTAGGGTTATTATGATTGTTTGTAACCCATTATATTTCTCCTCCATATAGTAAAATCTCCTCATCCTCTCCCCGTAGACGTAGGAAACTTGTCGAACCACGTATGTGACGCCCCTGGGTTCACACAAGGCTGCAGTCCAAGGTGAAACCGAGAATGTCAAACCTACCATGCACCACACCGTGCAATAACATGTTTTACCATCACAATTAACATCTGTCTAGTAGAGTCAACAACTGGTATAGGTACAAAACAGGCAAAAGATAATACAAGATATACTGATGAAATGATAATAGTCACATAAATATCTCATCATCCAACATACAAAAATACATAGTCAAGATCTGAGTAGATAAACTAGAATACTCAACAAGTCTCAAATACAAATGTCTGACAAGAGGAAATAAGACACACCGCCTTTACAACTTCTAGAATAAGACTCTCAAATACCTAAACAAAAGTCTACTGTGGAACTCCAAAAGAAAATATATCTAAGTAAATAGCTGAAGCTAAAATGCCTCGCCATCAACCTGCGACTCTTCGGGCTCCTGGCTCGTTACCTGAAAGGGGGTGGGACAACGAGCGTCAAAGCGCTAGCGAGTAACATCACAACCAACCCCAAGGGAACAGTGCTTGTTGTATAAGAAAATACAGTTATTATATAAGAGATCTAAAATCATTGATCTTACTATAGAGGGTTTTAGTATTTAGAAATTTACAACACGAGCATAGGTACGTCGAGCGAAATAATCCAAACAAGGAAACCCTCATGTATATACCTTGTATCTCAAATTGTAAATCTCTAAACACCAAACCCGAGGTTCTAGTACAGAAAACAATAATAAAAGAAATACAACTAATCTCAGAACATAAGTACAGTGCCAAGTCAAAATCTACATAACTCCCATGTCGTGATCTTCTGTGAGATAGTCATATGCAGGGTTAAGAACTATGTCCAAGATAGGAATTATATACTGTGATTTCCAAACTCTTGGAATAGGTGGCAGATGTCCAAAACTCTTGGAATAGGTGGCAGATGTCCAACACGAGGACTGAAATAGATTATAGTCCAACACAAGGACTGAAATAGATTATAGTCCAACACAAAGACTTCTATAGATTATAGTCCAACATGAGGACTGTGAAATTGTGCAACGGTCGCTAAGATATATAGTATAATCTACTTATATCAATCAATACTCAAATCAGTGTGTAAGTCCCCAATTTATACCCTCAGGTCATCTATCATGCATGGATACATAGTAAGACAAAATACCATCGTCAGATAATCCAGGCGATCACTCGAACCTGAACGAATATTCAAGAATGCACAAAACAGGGAAAAAAAGCAACACTAATACGTTCTGTCATTCGACCGCTGCGACCTCACGGTCGACCGACAGAGTGTCGCGGTCGACCGATGAGGCTCTGCGGTCGACCGCAGCTCCAAAACAAGCCCAGCGGTCGACCGCACCGGTCGACCGCCGAGCGGACAGAAACCTAAATATGGGTTTCTGTCAGCTCGAAACCTGAAACCAAATTAACAAAATTTCTACGATAACAAGTATTCTAAAGTTCTGGAAAAAAAAAACTAGTCTCAAGCATGAAATCCATATTCCCAATATTTCAAAATACATGAGAAACAAATTGGAATGTTTTAATGACAGTAAAACATGGTTAAACTCTTGTTTAAGAAAACTCAGATCTAGATCTTCATTAGACAAAACGTTGGTGAACTTTCATAAACTGAAATATCGATTCTTGCAATCCATGATGTAAAGAACTCATTTTTATATGAAAATACCTGTTGGGCTCTTCAAAAACTCATGAAAAATCGAAATAAAACCATAGAAAATAGGGGTGAGGGATTGGGCGAGATGATACTCGCCTTAGATGCTGACAACTGCTCTGGAGATGATCCTCCTTTGCTCAAATCTGCGAAAAATCCCCTGAAACTCCTTCAAACTCCTCAAATCACCAGGTCCAGCTAGGGTTTTTGAGAGAAGAGAGATGGGGGCTAGGGTTTTAGGTCTGAGATGAAGAGAAGCTCTCCTGGGTTGGAATAGTATAAGTACAAATTCCCTAACCCGACCCGAAACCCAAAAGACCAAAACAAAAACCCGTAAAACCCAAAACCTGAAACTCTCTAATACACTGTTCGGTCGACCGATGCGGTCGACCGCCACGGTCGACCGTGTCGGTCGACCGCGCAGCGGTAAAATGCCTGCTGCTAGGCATTTTACATGCTGGCCTTAACATCAATTTCTCTCACTTATAGACACCTGTTGGGTTCCCAAACACTGATAAATATATACATCTTATATATATATGGTTATTCATCATAAGAGAATAATTCACTATTAATAATTCATATATATTCATTATAGAATTTTCGGGGTTTTACATTCTTCCCCCCTTAAAAGGATTTCGTCCTCGAAATTCGGAAATCATACGCATCTGGAAATATGAATTTCTAGATGAACGAAATTCGGAAATCATACGCATCTGGAAATATGAATTTCTAGATGAACATATAGAATATTTATACTTAACGATCTAAAATGATAACATTCTCGCTCAAATCCTAATCTAGTGGAACTAGTACATCGGACGAAAAATCCAAACAAGGAACCCCCCATATATGTACCATGTGTTCCAAAAGATTAAAAATTAAGCGAAAATATCTTCATTCTAGTGTTAAATGTAAACATAACCAAACATATAACATAAAGCAATATATATAAAATAATAAGAATTAATTTACCTGCTCAACCAAGTGTGGGTAGTCGCGACGCATGTCCTCTTCGCACTCCCAAGAAATCTCCTCTATGCCTCCTCGGTTCCACTGAACTTTCACTAAGGGAATCACCTTATTCCCAAGTCTCTTGTCCTCCCTGCCAAGTATACAAACCGGAATCTCAATAGTAGTCAAATCCTCCTGAAGCTCAATCTCTGGTGCATCCAATATTCACTGCTGCTCCTCATCATGCAAGTGTTTCTTGAGCATAGAAACATGAAATACATTGTGTATACTAGACATCGATGCTGGAAGATCTAGTCTGTATGACACAGCTCCAATGCGCTCTAAAATCTGAAATGGTCCAACGTATCTCGGCACAAGCTTTCCCCGTCGCCCAAATCGTTGTACGCCTTTCATAGGCGATACCTTCAGCATGACTGAATCTCCAACCTGAAACTCCAAAGGTCTTCGTCTCTTATCGGCATAGCTCTTCTGCCGACTCTGAGCTGCTAGAATCCGCTCCCTGATCAATGCCACCTTCTCGGTAGTCTGCCTCACCAGCTCCGGTCCAAGCATCAAGCTATCTTCCGGCTCGGTCCAACATATCAGTGATCTACAGGGTCTCCCGTATAATGCCTTATACGGAGCCATACCGATCGTCGCTTGATAACTGTTGTTATAAGCGAACTCTATCAATGGAATGTGATCCTCCCAACTGCCTTGGAAGTCAATGACACATGCCCGCAACATGTCCTCCAACACTTGATTCACCCTCTCTGTCTGGCCATCCGTCTGGGGGTGAAATACACTGCTATAAGATAGCGTGCTGCCAAATGAGTCCTGAAAACTCCTCCAAAAATGTGAAGTGAAAACCGATCCTCGATCCGATACGATCGTGTCCGGAACTCCGTGAAGTCGAACTATCTCACGAATGAAGATCCTCGCATAAGCCTCGGCTGTATAAGTAGTCCTCACTAGGATGAAATGTGCTGACTTTGTCAACCGGTCCACTATCACCCAAACAGAATCATTCCCCTTCTTCGACTTCGGAAACCCCACTATAAAGTCCATAGAGATATCTACCCACTTCCACTCCGGGATAGGCAAAGGCTGAAGTGTCCCTATCGGTCTCTGATGCTCTGCCTTCACCAGCTGACAGGTAAAACATCTAGCCCGAACTCGTAGTCCTTAATAAACTCAATCCATCTCCTCTGTCTCTGGTTGAGTTCCTTCTGGGAAAAGAGGTACTTCAGACTCTGATGGTCTGTAAACAACTCAAACTGCACTCCATATAAGTAGTGCCTCCATGACTTCAGTGCAAATACCACTGCTGCCAACTCCAAGTCATGAGTAGGATAGTTCTGCTCATTCACCCTCAACTTCCGTGAGATATAAGCTACTACCCTCTGAGTCTGCATCAATACGCCTCCTAAGCCTGCCAACGATGCATCTGTATATACGACGAATGTCCTGTCGCTGCTCGGAATGGTCAAAACCGGCGCTGTAGTCAACTTAGTCTTCAAAATATCAAAGGACTTCTGGCACTCCATGCTCCATATGAACTGTACACTCTTCTTCGTAAGGTGTGTAATAGGTGCCGAAATCTTCGAAAAGTCCTGAATGAACTTCCTATAATATTCAGCTAAGCCCAAAAAGCTGCGAATCTCTGTCACCGTCTTCGGTGGCTCCCAATCAAGAACTGCCATGACCTTAGCCGAGTCCACTGCTATACCCTCTCGACTGATAACATGGCCAAGAAATCTGACTTCTGCAAGCCAAAACTCGCACTTGCAGAACTTAGCATACAGCTGATGCTCCTGAAGAGTCCTCAATGCTATCCGTAGATGCTCCTCGTGATCCGCCTCCGATCTCGAGTAAATGAGAATATCATCGATGAAAACGATCACAAACTAATCTAAGAAAGGACGGAACACCCGGTTCATCAAGTCCATGAATACCGCGGGTGCATTGGTCAACCCAAATGGCATGACCAAGAACTCAAAAGAACCATATCGAGTAAGAAAAGCGGTCTTGGGAATATCCATATTCCGAACCCGCAGCTGATGATAGCTAGAACTTAGATCAATCTTCGAGAAATACTACGCACCCTACAACTGGTCAAACAAGTCATCAATCCTAGGTAGTGGGTACCTATTCCGGATAGTGACCTTGTTCAACTCTCGATAATCTATGCATAATCTCATACTATCATCCTTCTTCTTCACGAAGAGGACTGGTGCGCCCCATGGAGAATGACTCCGGCGAATAAAACCCTGAGCTAATAACTCGTCCAACTGGGTCTGAAGCTCCCTCATCTCAGCTGGTGCCATGCGATAGGGTGCGTGGGATATTAGGGCTGTGCCTGGCTGCAACTCAATACAGAACTCCACCTCTCTCACCGGAGGTAATCCAGGTATGTCCTGAAAGACATCCTGATACTCTGAGACAACTCTAGTCTCCAATAACTCAGCACCCTGATCCCGTCGCATCACCTGCTCGATGTACACCAGAAATGACTCCGCAAGTCGGTTGCCCTGAGAGGTGGCTACAATCATCTCGGACCCGTCGGACGCTCGCAACTTGACTGTCTTCGCAAAGCAGTCAATACTAACATGGTAGGAAGATAACCAATCCATACCAAGGATGACATCGAACTCGGACATATGCAACACTATCAAATCAACTATGAACTCCGACTCGTCTAAACTGACAGTACACCTCCTACAAACGCTCTCCAGAAGCGATACCTCACCTAAAGAGGTGGAAACAGATAAAGGGGTGTCTAGTGGCTGGGCTACAAGCTGGAGTCTAGCCATAAATGCATGCGATATGAAGGAATGCGAAGCTCCCGAATCGAAAAGAATACGGGTGGGAAAGAAATTCACAAAGAACGTACCCTCCACTACGGCTCCGCTAGCTCCATGATCGCGGGGAACAACCGCATAAACCCTGCCCGTGACTGAAGACTGCTCTACTACTGGAGATGGGGAATATGGGACAATCTGCCCCTGAGGAACCTCCTGAACTGCTCGAACCTGTCCCTCAGTCCTCTGAGCTGCTGACGGTGCCTCGAGTCTCTTCTGCTGGCCCTAGCCTCTGCCCTGCTGGCACTGCTGCTGTTGCTGGTTTGGACCCTTGCCCTGCAGGGCTCCTGCTGGTGCACTACGACACTCCGATGCCTTGTGCCCGACCTTGTGACAGTTAAAACAAGATCCCTGGAACTTGCGCTGCTTATGCGCTCTCTGATCCTACTGGGGTCCCCTTTTATAAGGGCCCTGATGCTGCTGTCCAGAGAAAGATCTCTTGTTCTTGCCCTTGTCTCCGCTCTGCTCTGCCTTGGGCTTCACTTCCTTATCCTTCTGGAACATGGAAGTCTCAATCTCCTGCGAAGTGGCGGCCTCAGCTACCTCCCTAACTGAATAGAACTTCCTCAAGACGATGTATCGGCGGATATTAGGGTGAAGCCCTACCAAGAACATCTGAGCCTGATGCTCTCCTATCTGCCAAATCCCCATGAAATGTAACAGCTCCATGAACCTGCTCTCAAAGTCTACAACTGTCATGTCCCCCTGAGTCAAACGGGACAACTCAAGTTCCTTCCCAGTCCGTGCTGTTGAAGAAACGTACTGCCCATCAAAGAAGTAAATGAAGTCCTCCCATGTGAGGGTCATCCTCTGCTCTGGAGTAAACTGCAGTCGGTACCATCTCCCAGCATCTCCCTTCAGGCTGTAGGATGCCAATCTCTGCTTCTGGACTGAGTCTACACCGAGTATGTCCAGAATATTACCCACATCCTCCTTCCACTTATGGGCTGCAAGAGGGTCTGGTGACCCCTGGAACTCCTGTGGCTCGGGTGGAGCCTGCTAAGGCTCGGACTGAGCTGGTTGCTGCTCTGATGGAGTCTTTTGTGACTCTGCCTGGGTAGCTCTCCTGGTACGAGGTCTACCACGTCCTGCCATCTCTCTGATCATAAGAAAATAAGAGTTTATGAGTCAAAATAGACTTCTATAAATAGCGTATCACAATACAATTTTCACAACATATAGTATTTACACAAATACTTTAAACTTATACAAAAAAAATAGTTGTCATAAAAACAAAAAAAATTCTCAAATTTTGAGATATACGCATATATCGTCCTCACTCATACTAGGAAATCATTACGGACTCTATACATGAATTCTAGGAAACTCTATCCTAACTCCACGACTCGACACAGGATGGTCCTAAGGATACTGGAACTAGAGCTCTGATACCAACTATGATGCCTCTGGGTTCACACAAGGCTGCAGTCCAAGGTGAAACCAAGAATGTCAAACCTGCCATGCACCACATCATGCAATAACATGTTTCACCATCATAATTAACATCTGTCTAGTAGAGTCAACAACTGGTGTAGGTACAAAACAGGCAAAAGATAATACAAGATATACTGATGAAATGATAATAGTCACATAAATATCTCATCATCCAACATACAGAAATACATAGTCAAGATCTGAGTAGATAAACTGGAATACTCAACAAGTCTCAAATACAAATGTCTGACAAGAGGAAATAAGGCACACCGCCTTTACAACTTCTAGAATAAGACTCTCAAATACCTAAATAAAAATCTACTGTGGAACTCCAAAAGAAAATATATCTAAGTAAACAGCTGAGGCTAAAATGCCTCGCCATCAACCTGCGACTCTCCGAGCTTCTGGCTCGTTACCTAAAAGGGGGTGGGACAACGAGCGTCAAAGCGCTAGCGAGTAACATCACAACCAACCCCAAGGGAACATGGCTCGTTGTATTAGAAAATACAGTTATTATATAAGAGATCTAAAATCATTGATCTTACTATAGAGGGTTTTAGTATTTAGAAATTTACAATACGAGCATAGGTACGTCGAGCGAAATAATCCAAACAAGGAAACCCTCATGTATATACCTTACATCTCAAATTGTAAACTCCTAAATACCAAACCCAAGGTTCTAGTACAGTAAGATGTCCAACACGAGGACTGAAATAGATTATAGTCTAACACGAGGACTGAAATAGATTATAGTCTAACACGAGGACTGAAATAGATTATAGTCCAACACAAGGACTTCTATAGATTATAGTCCAACACGAGGACTGTGAAATTGTGCAACGGTCGCTGAGATATATAGAATAATCTACTTATACCAATCCATACTCAAATCAGTGTGTAAGTCCCCAATTTATACCCTCAGGTCATCTATCATGCATGGATACATAGTAAGACTAAATACCATCGTCAGATAATCCAGGCGATCACTCGAACCTGAACGAATATTCAAGAATGCACAAAACAGGGAAAAAGCAACAGAGAGAACGGCGGTCGACCGCACCGGTCGACCGCTCCCTGATACGTTCTGTCGGTCGACCGCTGCGACCTCGCGGTCGACCGACAGAGCATCACGGTCGACCGATGAGGCTCTGCGGTCGACCGCAGCTCCAAAACGAGCCCAGCGGTCAACCGCACCGGTCGACCGCCGAGCGGACAGAAACCCAAATCTGGGTTTTTGTCAGCTCGAAACCTGAAACAAAATTAACAAAATTTCTACGCTAACAAGTATTCTAAAGTTCTGAAAAAAAAATAACTAGTGTCAAGCATGAAATCCATATTCCCAATATTTCAAAATACATGAGAAACAAATTAGAGCGTTTTAATGACAGTAAAACATGGTTAAACTCTTGTTTAAGAAAACTCAGATCTAGGTCTTCATTAGACAAAACGTTGGTGAACTTTCATAAACTGAAATATCGATTCTTGCAATCCATGATGTAAAGAACTCATTTTTATACGAAAATACCTGTTGGGCTCTTCAAAAACTTATGAAAAATTGAAATAAAACCATAGAAAATAGGGGTGAGGGATTGGGCGAGATGATACTCGCCTTAGATGCTGACAACTGCTCTGGAGATGATCCTCCTTTGCTCAAATCTGCGAAAAATCCCCTTGAACTCCTCCAAACTCCTCAAATCACCAGGTCCAGCTAGGGTTTTTGAGAGAAGAGAGATGGGGGCTAGTGTTTTAGGTCTGAGATGAAGAGAAGCTCTCCTGGGTTGGAATAGTATAAGTACCAATTCCCTAACCTGACCCGAAACCCAAAAGACCAAAACAAAAACCCGTAAAACCCAAAACCTAAAACTCTCTAATACGCTGTTCGGTCGACCGATGCGGTCGACTGCGCAGCGGTAAAATGCCTGCTGCTAGGCATTTTACATGCTAGCCTTAACATCGATTTCTCTCACTTATATACACCTGTTGGGTTCCCAAACACTGATAAATATATACATCTTATATATATATGGTTATTCATCATAAGAGAATTATTCACTATTAATAATTCATATATATTCATTATAGAATTTTCGGGGTTTTACATTCTTCCTCCCTTAAAAGGATTTCGTCCTCGAAATTCGGAAATCATACGCATCTGGAAATATGAATTTCTAGATGAACATATAGAATATTTATACTTAATGATCTAAAATGATAACATTCTCGCTCAAATCCTAATCTAGTGGAACTAGTACATCGGGCGAAAAATCCACACAAGGAACCCCCCATATATATACCATGTGTTCCAAAAGATTAAAAATTAAGCGAAAATATCTTCATTCTTGTGTTCCAAAAGATTAAAAATTAAGCGAAAATATCTTCATTCTAGTGTTAAATGTAAACATAACCAAACATATAACATAAAGCAATATATATATAAAATAATAAGAATTAATTTACCTGCTCAACCAAGTGTGGGTAGTCGCGACGCATGTCCTCTTCGCGCTCCCAAGAAATCTCCTCTATGCCTCCTCGGTTCCACTGAACTTTCACTAAGGGAATCACCTTATTCCCATGTCTCTTGTCCTCCCTGACAAGTATACAAACTGGAATCTCAATAGTAGTCAAATCCTCCTGAAGCTCAATCTCTGGTGCATCCAATATTCGCAGCTGCTCCTCATCATGCAAGTGTTTCTTGAGCATAGAAACATAAAATACATTGTGTATACTAGACATTGACGCTGGAAGATCTAGTCAGTATGACACAGCTCCAATGCACTCTAAAATCTAAAATGGTCAAATGTATCTTGGCGCAAGCTTTCCCCGTCGCCCAAATCGCTGTACACCTTTCATAGGCGATACCTTCAGCATGACTGAATCTCCAACCTGAAACTCCAAAGGTCTTCGTCTCTTATCGACATAGCACTTCTGCCGACTCTGAGCTGCTAGAATTCACTCCCTTATCAATGCCACCTTCTCGGTAGTCTGCCTCACCAGCTCCGGTCCAAGCATCAAGCTATCTTCCGGCTGTGCCCAACATATCGGTGATCTACAGGGTCTCCCGTATAATGCCTCATACGGAGTCATACCGATCGTCGCTTGATAACTGTTATTATAAGCGAACTCTATCAATGGAATGTGATCCTCCCAACTGCCTTGGAAGTCAATGACACATGCCCACAACATGTCCTCCAACACCTAATTCACCCTCTCTGTCTGACCATCCGTCTGGGGGTGGAATACACTGCTATAGGATAGCCTGCTGCCAAATAAGTCCTGAAAACTTCTCCAAAAATGTGAAGTGAAAACCGATCCCCGATCCGATACAATCGTGTCTGGAACTCCGTGAAGTCGAACTATCTCCCGAATGAAGATCCTCGCATAAGCCTCGGCTGTATAAGTAGTCCTCACTGGGATGAAATGTGCTGACTTCGTCAACCGGTCCACTATCACCCAAACAGAATCATTCCCCTTCTTCAACTTCGGCAACCCTACAATAAAATCCATGGAAATGTCTGCCCACTTCCACTCTGGAATGGGTAAAGGCTGAAGTGTCCCTGCCGGTCTCTGATGCTCTGCCTTCACCTGCTGACAGGTAAAACATCTAGCCACATAGTCTGCAACCTCTCTACGCATACCGCTCTACCAGAAATGTCTCTTCAAGTCCTTGTACATCTTGGTGGTCCCTGGATGCACTGTGTATCGCGTACGGTGTGCCTCATCAAATAACTCTCTCTTCAGCTCTGCACTGTATGGCACAACCAATCTACCCTTCATCCGTAGACCTCCATCAGCTCCAATGGTCCAATCAGTCTTAGGCTCTTTGGAAATCTCCTCCTTTTGGATTTGAATCCAAGAGTCTCCCAACTGAGCTCTGACAAATCTATCACTCCAAGATGGCTGCACTGAGATAGCTCTCAAGAATGCACTAGTCCCTCCAATCACGGGCCTAAAATCAAACTTGCTAAGAGTGATAAGATCCCGATGTAGTGAACACCTCAAAGCCGAAATCCGGGATCGACGCTTCCTGCTTAATACATCTGCCACGTTGTTCGCCTTCCCCGGATGATACTGGATCGCGAACTCGTAGTCCTTAATAAACTCAATCCATCTCCTCTGTCTCTGGTTGAGTTCCTTCTAGGAAAAGAGGTACTTCAGACTCTGATGGTCTGTAAATAACTCAAACTGCACTCCATATAAGTAGTGTCTCCATGACTTCAGTGCAAATACCACTGCTACCAACTCCAAGTCATGAGTGGGATAGTTCTGCTTATGCACCCTCAACTGCCGTGAGATATAAGCTACTACCTCTGAGTCTGCATCAATACGCCTCCTAAGCCTGCCAACGATGCATCTGTATATACGACGAATGTCCTGTCGCTGCTCGGAATGGTCAAAACCGGCGGTATAGTCAACTTAGTCTTCAAAATATCAAAGGCCTTCTGGCACTCCATGCTCCATATGAACTATACACTCTTATTCGTAAGGTGTGTAATAGGTGCCAAAATCTTCAAGAAGTCCTGAATGAACTTCCTATAATATCCAGCTAAGCCCAAAAAGCTGCGAATCTCTGTCACCGTCCTCGGTGGCTCCCAATCAAGAACTACCATGACCTTAGCCGGGTCCACTGCTATACCCTCTCGACTAATAACATGGCCAAGAAATCTGACTTCTGCAAGCCAAAACTCGCACTTGCTGAACTTAGCATACAGCTGATGCTCCTGAAGAGTCCTCAATGCTATCCGTAGATGCTCCTCGTGATCCACCTCCGATCTCGAGTAAATGAGAATATCATCGATGAAAACGATCACAAACTGATCTAAGAAGGGACGGAACACCCGGTTCATCAAGTCAATGAATACCGCGGGTGCATTGGTCAACCCAAATGGCATGACCAAGAACTTGAAAAAACCATAACGAGTAAGAAAAGCGGTCTTGGGAATATCCATATCCCGAACCCGCAGCTGATGATAGCCAAAACGAAGATCAATCTTCGACAAATACTGCGCACCCTACAACTGGTCAAATAAGTCATCAATTCTAGGTAGTGGGTACCTATTCCGGATAGTGACCTTGTTCAACTCTCGATAATCTATGCATAATCTCATACTACCATCCTTCTTCTTCACGAAGAGCACCGACGCGCCCTACGGAGAATGACTCCGGCGAATAAAACCCTGAGCTAATAACTCGTCCAACTGGGTCTGAAGCTCCTTCATCTCAGCTGTTGCCATGCGATAGGGTGCGCGGGATATCGGGGCTATGCCTGGCTGCAACTCAATACAGAACTCCACCTCTCTCACCGGAGGTAATCCAGGTATGTCCTGAAAGACATCCTGATACTCTGAGACAACTCTAGTCTCCAATAACTCAGCACCCTGATCCCGTCGCATCACCTCCTCGATGTACGCCAGAAATGACTCCGCAAATCGGTTGCCCTGAGAGGTGGCTACAATCATCTCGGACCCGTCGGACGCTCGCAACTTGATTGTCTTCGCAAAACAGTCAATACTAACATGGTAGGAAGATAACCAATCCATACCAAGGATGACATCGAACTCGGACATATGCAACACTATCAAATCAACTATGAACTCCGACTCATCTAAACTGACGGTACACCTCCTACAAACGCTCTCCAGAAGTGATACCTCACCTAAAGGGGTAAAAACAGATAAAGGGGTGTCTAATGGCTGAGCTACAAGCTGGAGTCTAGCCATAAATGCATGCGATATGAAGGAATGCGAAGCTCCCGAATCAAAAAGAATACGGGCGGGAAAGGAATTCACAAAGAACGTACCCTCCACTACGGCTCCGCTAGCTCCATGATCGCGGGGAACAACCGCATAAACCCTGCCCGTGACTGAAGACTGCTTTACTACTGGAGATGGGGAATATGGGACAATCTGCCCCTGAGGAACCTCCTGAACTGCTCTAACATTTCCCTCAGTCCTCTTAGCTGCTGACAGTGCCTCGAGTCTGTTCTGCTGGCCCTGGCCTCTGCCCTGCTGGCGCTGCTGCTGCTGCTGGTTTGGACCCTTGCCCTGCTGGGATCCTGCTGGTGCACTACGACACTCCGATGCCTTGTGCCCGACCTTGTGATAGTTAAAACAAGATCCCTGAAATTTGCGCTGCTGATGCGCTCTCTGATCCTGCTGGGGTCCCCTTTTATAAGGGCCCTGATGCTGCTGTCCAGAGCCCTTGTCTCCGCTCTGCCCTGCCTTGGCCTTCACTTCCTTATCCTTCTGGAACATGGAAGTCTCAATCTCCTGCGAAGTGGCGGCCTCAGCTACCTCCCTAACTGAATAGAATTTCCTCAAGACCAGGTATCAGCGGATATTAGGGTGAAGCCTTGCCAAGAACATCTGAGCTTGACGCTCTCCTGTCTGCCACATCCCCGTGAAATGTAACAGCTCCATGAACCTGCTCTCAAAGTCTGCAACTGTCATGTCCCCCTGAGTCAAACGGGACAACTCAAGTTCCTTCACAGTCCGTGCTGCTGAAGAAACGTACTGCCCATCAAAGAAGTAAATGAAGTCCTCCCATGTGAGGGTCAGTGCTGCTGAAGAAACGTACTGCCCATCAAAGAAGTAAATGAAGTCCTCCCATGTGAGGGTCATCCTCTACTCTGGAGCAAACTGCAGTCAGTACCATCTCCCAGCATCTCCCTTCAGGCTGTAGGATGCTAATCTTTGCTTCTGGACTGAGTCTACACCGAGTATGTCCAGAATATTACCCACATCCTCCTTCCACTTATGGGCTGCAAGAGGGTCTGGTGATCCCTGAAATTCTGGTGCCCTCATCTTCTGATACCTCTCCACCATACGGAGCCAAGCCTCCTGCTCTGTGGCTCTATCTGGGACTGCTAGAGGAATGGCTGCAGGCGTGACCTCTGGGGGTCTCTCTCTGACGGGAACGGTAGGTATCCCCTACTGCTGAGCTACCGGTGGTGGTGGTGTCCGTGGTGTTATATGAGTAATCACCAACTCCTCAATGGCTGTTATCTGGGCAATGAGAGGAGCCATGATGTCCACCAAATACTGAGGAGCCTGCTGCGGCTCCGGGGGGGCCTGCTGAGGCTCGGATTGAGCTGGCTGCTGTTCTGATGGAGTCTGCTGTGACTCTGCCTGGGTAGCTCTCCTGGTACGAGGTCTACCACGTCCTGCCATCTCTCTCTGGTCATAAGGAAATAAGAGTGCCTGCTGAGGCTCGGACTGAGCTGGCTGCTGCTCTGATGGAGTCTGCTGTGACTCTGCCTAGGTAGCTCTCCTGGTACGAGGTCTACCACGTCCTGCCATCTCTCTGATCATAAGAAAATAAGAGTTTATGAGTCAAAATAGACTTTTATAAATAGCGTATCACAATACAATTTTCACAACATATAGTATTTTCACAAATACTTTAAACTTATACAAAAAAAATAGTTGTCATAAAAAAAATTATCAAATTTTGAGATATACGCATATATCGTCCTCACTCATACTAGGAAATCCTTACGGACTCTATACATGAATCCTAGGAAACTCTATCCTAACTCCACGACTCGACACAGGATGATCCTAAGGATACTAAAACTAGAGATCTGAGTAGATAAACTGGAATACTCAACAAGTCTCAACTACAAATGTCTGACAAGAGGAAATAAGGCACACCGCCTTTACAACTTCTAGAATAAGACTCTCAAATACCTAAACAAAAGTCTACTGTGGAACTCCAAAAGAAAATATATCTAAGTAAACTGCTGAAGCTAAAATAACTCGCCATCAACCTACGACTCTCCGGGCTCCTGGCTCGTTACCTGAAAGGGGGTGGGACAACGAGCGTCAAAGCGCTAGCGAGTAACATCACAATCAACCCCAAGGGAACAGGGCTCATTGTATAAGAAAATACAGTTATTATATAAGAGATCTAAAATCATTGATCTTACTATAGAGGGTTTTAGTATTTAGAAATTTACAACACGAGCATAGGTACGTCGAGCGAAATAATCCAAACAAGGAAACCCTCATGTATATACCTTGTATCTCAAA
This sequence comes from Asparagus officinalis, assembly GCF_001876935.1. Lineage (NCBI taxonomy): Eukaryota > Viridiplantae > Streptophyta > Magnoliopsida > Asparagales > Asparagaceae > Asparagus > Asparagus officinalis. Next base: position 87,054,843 of record NC_033800.1, read on the forward strand.
TTGTAAATCTCTAAACACCAAACCCGAGGTTCTAGTACAGAAAACAATAATAAAAGAAATACAACTAATCTCAGAACATAAGTACAATGCCAAGTCAAAATCTACATAACTACCATGTCGTGATCTTCTGTGAGATAGTCATATGCAGGGTTAAGAATTATGTCCAAAACAGGAACTATATACTATTATTTCCAAACTCTTGGAATAGGTGGCAGATGTCCAACACGAGGACTGAAATAGATTATAGTCCAACACGATGACTGAAATAGATTATAGTCCAACACGAGGACTGTGAAATTGTGCAACGGTCGCTGAGATATATAGAATAATCTACCTATACCAATCCATACTCAAATCAGTGTGTAAGTCCCCAATTTATACCCTCAGGTCATCTATCATGCATGGATACATAGTAAGACTAAATACCATCGTCAGATAATCCAGGCGATCACTCGAACCTGAACGAATATTCAAGAATGCACAAAACAGGGAAAAAAGCAACAGAGAGAACGGCGGTCGACCGCACCGGTCGACCGCTCCCTGATACGTTCTGTCGGTCGACCGCTGCGACCTCGCGGTCGACCGACAGAGCGTCGCGGTCGACCGATGAGGCTTTGCGGTCGACCGTAGCTCCAAAACGAGCCCAGCGGTCAACCGCACCGGTCGACCGCCGTGCGGACAGAAACCCAAATCTGGGTTTCTGTCAGCTCGAAACCTGAAACAAAATTAACAAAATTTCTACGATAACAAGTATTCTAAAGTTCTGGAAAAAAAAACTAGTCTCAAGCATGAAATCCATATTCCCAATATTTCAAAATACATGAGAAACAAATTGGAACGTTTTAATGACAATAAAACATGGTTAAACTCTTGTTTAAGAAAACTCAGATCTAGATCTTCATTAGACAAAACGTTGGTGAACTTTCATAAACTGAAATATCGATTCTTGCAATCCATGATGTAAAGAACTCATTTTTATATGAAAATACCTGTTGGGCTCTTCAAAAACTCGATTCTTGCAATCCATGATGTAAAGAACTCATTTTTATATGAAAATACCTGTTGGGCTCTTCAAAAACTTATGAAAAATCAAAATAAAACCATAGAAAATAGGGGTGAGGGATTGGGCGAGATGATACCCGCCTTAGATGCTGACAACTGCTCTGGAGATGATCCTCCTTTGCTCAAATCTGCGAAAAATCCCCTGGAACTCCTCCAAACTCCTCAAATCACCAGGTCCAGCTAGGGTTTTTGAGAGAAGAGAGATAGGGGCTAGGGTTTTAGGTCTGAGATGAAGAGAAGCTCTCCTGGGTTGGAATAGTATAAGTACCAATTCCCTAACCCGACCCGAAACCCAAAAAACCAAAACAAAAACCCGTAAAACCCAAAACCTGAAACTCTCTAATACACTATTCGGTCGACCGCCACGGTCGACCGCGTCGGTCGACCGCGCAGTGGTAAAATACCTGCTGCTAGGCATTTTACATGCTGGCCTTAACATCGATTTCTCTCACTTATATACACCTGTTGGGTTCCCAAACACTGATAAATATACACATCTTATATATATATGGTTATTCATCATAAGAGAATTATTCACTATTAATAATTCATATATATTCATTATAGAATTTTCGGGGTTTTACAACGTATATCTCTGTGTTTGTGATTGATTTTGGCTGTTCTATTGTGGATTGTGCTCTTGGTGTTCTTCATTCGTTGCTTCTTGACTCGTTGTGGTTTGAGTCCGCTTCCACCCGTCGCAACACTATCTACAAAAAGATGGAAACTAACTTCAAATTAGTAAAACAAAAAAGTGGCATGGGATTGAGTTTCAATCCACGAAGCTCTAAAATTGCGGACCCTCTTTTGCTTTTGTGCGACCAGTTCTTCTACGTAAAAAATAGATGAATATTTCTAATTTATTTGCGTTTATGAGTTGGGCTACTGCTTAACGATTATGTTTACATTAGTTACGTATATAAATGATATATGCAGCTTGCTGTGTTGATAAAGCAGCGTCTTATACAAACGAACAGGGGGTAGTAAGCGACGCCTTTTATCTAGATCTTGGCAAGTATTGCAGCAAACCAAGATATTATTGCCAAATGCTTGCGTACATGCTTCTAGCTAGATATACTATACGCTATTTTAGCAATCCTCAAGAAAATTATGTGAAACCCTTACATTTGAGCAAATCATCCCTTTATGTCAAACCCTTGCATTTGAGCAAATCATCCCATACTATACCCGATATATAATAACACTCGAAAACTCTTCAAGGATAAATTAAGCTTCTCTATCTTGTGTCTATTTTATTTAATTCGTGCAACTTATGTGTACGTATGTATTTTATGCCGTTGTGTTCTCTATCTTGTGTCTATTTTATCTTTAGGCTGTAGCTTTTCAAACTTTAATCGGTTAATTATCTTAAGCTAGTGCATGATTGGTGGTAATTAGCACTTTGGTCCTTCCAAATTGCTGTCTTTTATCAAATTTCGGATTGGATTCAACTAAATCTCCCTTTTGTTTCATTGTATGCAGATTCATCGCTTATGAATGATAGACCTGGATGCTGTGAACAACCAATCGCTCAAGGTCCTTCAATCCTTATGCTGCTTTTTTTTTGTTGCAAATTGTTGAGGCCTTTTTAGCCTATGTTAATTATAGGCTCTACGGGCTCTATTATCATGGAAAAGGATTAATTAATAATAATGCAATCTCACTATATATATATGATCTATTAAGGAAACTTGGATCTTGGACATGATTTCATAATCTTCTTCTTTTCCATCTTTTAATTTAGCATTTTCTTGCATGTGATTTAAGGTTTAGAGTCCTGTAAGTCATCATGTGAACCAATTTCTTTAACTACAGATGAAGCTAGAGCACACCTCTTCAGCTGCTCCAAAGGCCATACGGCTTTATTCCTTGATCTTGTTCCATTCTGTGTTTTATTGTCTTGCCCTGTTGCCTCGATATTTAATGTATATATCCATGGAAATATGAGTCAACACACCTTTTACTAATCAGCATGCATCTATTTATAGATTCAAGACCTGTGAAGATTTTTGCTGTTTTTGTTTGTGCTTTAGGAGCCCAATTTTGATGGGAAATACTAACACAATTGGAAAATATAACGGTCAAGTTTTGGAATCTTTACAAATAGCTGCGGTATAGCTAGGCTTATCTTAATTTGCTAGTGTCACTATTAAGAATTTTCTTGGTGTTGACGGTTCCAAATCAGAACCATTGATACATAGAATAACTCAAGGTTAATTTACCACCTTTCCTATTTTATTTTATTTTATTTTCTTACTTTAACACAATCAAATCTAATTTATCACTTCAAACATCATACATTGCTCATATGCTAGTTCCTAGTGATCAGTATTAGCATGTATTAGTTGTTATTAGTCGATATCAACTGCATTGCTTAGTTTTATCTCTATCATATTAGTTTGCTTGAAATCGGATAAAAGACAACTCAGTATGTATCCACTTAAACCCTTGCTTATAATCTTGCTATGAACTCAACTTACGCACAAGCAAACAGGGCTCCATTTCAGTTCGTTGCACTAATCAATGACCACTCGTTCCTTTATTTCTCTCTAAAGGATCCATGCCTAGTTCATTCAACTTGGACCTATTGTCCTCTATTATCCATATAAATGACAAATTCCACACGCTGAGCATAGTTTTTCCTTACCCCACAACTACTCAAGGAAAATTGGCGCCTGCCTTTTCCTTTTTTTTTAAGAGTCCCACTAGGGGCACACCCTCAACCACACTCCCAACCACACCCCCACACTCTTTATAGTGCTAGTAGGCTATACATGGTATTTTTTTTAAAATATCATGCATGGCCCACAAGCACTATAGAGAGTGTGGAGGTGTGGTCGGGAGTGTGGTTAAGGGTGTGCCCCTATCATTATTTTTTTTTAAGGGAGCCATGTTGGCTGATGACCCCACAGTACCATGAGGATCACAATCAAGAAAGATTTTCTTCTTTCTTCTCTGTGAAGAGAATTGATGGGCTTTTTGAAAACATAGGAACAAAAAGAGAAAGTCAAGTTGGAGATATATTAGATGGAGATAATGTACGTAATAGGTTGATAATTGATGAGTAGGAAAAGGCCACCGAAACTAACTTCACCCCTTAGCCAAAAAATCTGTACTGGCTCTTCTTTGAGCTTTCTAGTTGCTTCATTCTCTTCTTTGAGAGGTCTCACATCATCACTGTCTTCAAATCTAAGCTTTCTAGTTGCTTGATTCTCTGCATTGAGAGGTCTCACATCATCACTGTCTTCAAATCTATAGCATGTGTGATCTTTACATTCTTGTTATGAAGCACTTGGAGTGCGTAGAAAGTTGTACTGGCTGTCTCAGAGAATAGTGTAAAGGCGTACAGGGTTCAATATTATAAGAGCTGATATTTATCAGCTAGTGATTAAAGAAACATTTATGTTGATGAGTATATTCATGAATTTACTCATGATTTTAAGGACAAAAGATTAAAGAAACATTTATCTTGATGAGTATGTTCATGAGTTTACTCATGATTTCAAGGACAAACCCAATAGAATCATCAACTTTTTTAATTGCAGGTTGTTTGATTCTGAAATTGCTATTTTCATTGTCTTGAATCTATTACAACTTTAGTCGTTACAATAAACTCAAATAAATAAAAAGTTAATCTTTTTATAAGATCTTTTTACACAATGAAAATATAAAGATTACAATTCCTTCAAACAACACACAACAACAGTTTATCTCCTATTGCTTGCGTAGGGACTTTGCCTGTGCCGGGGACGCGTTAGTCCGTGGACCGTCGCGGATCAGATCCGGTTGACAGAAAAGTTATTCAAAGCTCTTACTTCACAAAGGAAGTAATCGCAGAAGTGATAATCTCGACCAAGCAAGATTACGACTCTTCTCGAGATCAAAACCAAGTTTGATCCGGAGGGAAGGGAGTACGGGTCTCAGATCTCTCGAAATCAATTCTTTATGCACAGGAAATCGCCGAGATCGAGCTAACCCTCTCTGAAATTCGTGACTCTTGGCTCTGCAATTCGGCAGCACATCACCCTCTTTTATTATAACTCCCCACCCCACCCCGCGTGAAAGAAGGCCCTAGGCTTGTATTTATAGGCTTTTGTTGCAGCATTTTGTGATAAGAACGGATGATTTGACATTATCTATAGTTAATAACCATTTAACCATGTTTAGGGATAGTTTTAAAGCAGTTGGGGAGGCTCTGGAACGAAAAAATCTCGAAAAACTATCGAAAAACACGTTTTCAGCATTTCTGGACGGGAGTCACCAT